>NC_084958.1:2740302-3449302 GCF_949316205.1 Platichthys flesus | reverse complement strand
CACACACACTTCTCCACTTGGCTGCCTTCTGCCCCCTCTTCTTCCTGGCGACTTCATGGGCTCACTTTTCTTCTCAGTCTCTCCATCTCTAACTCTTTGTGCTCAGTCCATCTCCTCGCTCTTTTCTGCTGCTGTCTCCAGTCTACAACCCATTTCTCTATTTCTGTCTGCTTTATATATCCTAATATGCTTTAGCTGTTGGACAAATCAACCTGTTTCACAACAACCTCTGAGAAGCTTGCTTTAAAAACAATCTTGCTCTTAAGTGGAATTTAAATGATTCTGACTACACTATAGCACCACTCTGTTGTTCCTGGCTACATCCTCATTACTAAGTTTTTGCTTGAAAAGCATCAATACTGCTACGAATACGCCTGCTGTCCATACTACTCTTGAGTTTTAGAGATGCTAAAATGGAGAAGTTTGATAATGCTGCTTGTTACTACATTTTACTCCAGGGATATGTTTAAGTCTGGGCATTGAGATACGTAAATGTTTGGAAATAACCACTTGCTGATTGGGTGTTTTGGGTCATGACGCAACTTTTGCTGATTTGACAGGCTCCCATCACATGAACGCCTCCTAGAAGAAAACAACTGGTTTCAGCCGCGGCTACCAGTGTAGAACACAACATTGCTGATTACAAGCATTGCTGAAGCTGTTGTCTTTCCTAACAGCTGTTGTGCAGTTAAATCCTTTATTTTACCATGATACATATGTGATGGAGACAAGTTGTTATTTTAACAATTTGCGACAGTCCTGCAAACAACCAAATGCATCCAGTGTACACCAACATGAACAAGCCTTCCTGTTTACAGCGGTATGTGCATTCCTAATGTGTGTGCATGTTCATTTGATATACATTTTCAGGCATGATAGAAATTGCTCACAGACAGTTCTTTCTAGTTTCAAAACACAATTCTTAAACAACATGAAAGTAGCCTCTGACAAAAGCAGCAACTGTATTTATGTGTACAGCTTACAAGTTTATTTACTACTGCAGAAGACTTTGGGAAGCTTCCAAATATCCTACATTACATTTCCCACATTTTATAACATCAATTGAAATAAATTAAGTTGACTAAAGACAGATTGATTTCTTTCACCATGTCTCAGCTAAATGTTGGGCTATATTGTAAATTGCTGTAATTTCATTTTACGTTTCTCACAGCTCTTGATGGCTCCACAACCCAACACCAAATTCAGTCAGATCTAAGAGAAGTTTGGAGGCTGCTTCTTTTAAATATGTGAATAACTCATTAGGATCTGCACTACGTCATAGACTCATGCTGCTTTTTAGGAAACAAGCCATGTGATATGGTCAGCTAGATGTGAGAGTCACGACGTTGGCATAAAAAGATTGGTAACTTACTTGCTTGCCAATGTGGTGTTGCGCCACACCATTGTTTTTACATTTTATAACCAATTTATCCATGTCCAGAGACATGAAACCACATACAATAAATAATAATGCTTATATTTAATAAGTCAGTCACTGGTATATTGTGCATACCATATTGGAAACTGAAGAATGTTAAAGCTTGTATCACAGAAAATATGCAAACAAGGATGCAATTAAAAATACAGTGGACTTTGCCATATCAGACGGAATGTAGCTCAGCCATCACCATAATAAGATATTTTCCTTATCAAAGAATAAAATACCTCTAGATGAGCTTCAAGTGCATTTCATCCAATCTTGAACTGAAAAAATTGAAACAGTTACAGAAAAAAAACAGACAAATCAGGAAATTAAATGTTCGTAATTGAAATGTAAATCCAGCATAAGGTGAGGTGATTACAGAGGTCATCATATTGATAGGAAAGCTTAATAAAATTGCTGCCTACAAGTGAAGCATTTAAATTGATGTCTAATTATACATCAGGGGAGGGAGGATAAAAGAAAAGACAGGAAGCAGATCCGTGTAGTAAAATATGGGGAGGGAAAGAGACAAATTAAAGAGGAAGCCAGGAACCGGAAGGATGGGATGTTAAGGACACCTGCTGCTGTGATGAGTCATACCACTGAACACCGATATACAGAGACACCACAAAAAGGGCAGTGGCTATAGTGGTCAGAAGTTAACAAATACGGTTCTTTCTACGTGAAAACAAAAAGTGCTGTATTTGCAGACATGCACAAAGCAAGGCGTCTGTTTGCATGTCTGACATCTTCATGTGTGCAGCAAACAAATCACACACACACACACGCACACGCACACGCGCACACACGCGCGTTATTTATAGATGTACCTCCACTGAGAGGTAGACAGAGTTGGAGTGCGAGCAAGAGAAGCAATGGGAAAGAAGGATGGCACAAGAAAGCAAGGTCAAAGGAGAGGAGTGAGCTAAAGGACTGAGGCAACCACCTGATTCAGCCTGAGACGCTCTCATATGCACACCTTTCTGAGCAACTGACAAGGATAGTGGTAAATGCTGTGATGTGACCAATTACTGTATCTTTCTTATGATCAAGACAGAAGACAGTCTTCTTTCCATCAAGGCACATTTAAATATATAATAACTTTTAATTGTATAGCACTTATATAAAGAAGGTTATAAAGTGGCAAAAAAATGAATGAATAAATATTAAAAAGGCATTCAATTCAGTTAATTCACATAATATTAAGGTCGAGACCTAAAATTGATAGAGAAACCCAACAGCTTTCCACAATTAGCCCCACTTTGGCGGCTGTGTAGAGAAAAAACTCCCTTCTTAACTGGAAGGTACCCCTAGTACCAGACTCTGCCTTCTGTCTTGACCGGTTTGGGTGAGCGAAGAAAAATGGGTAAGAGGGGAGAGGTGGGTGCCAAAAGCAGGAGAGAACTTTGTCTAGACACAAGGATAAATAATTACAGCTGGAATTAGTGTGACTTACTACCATTGAGAGCAGTACATCCAGTATCAGTCAAGAGTATACATCTATGGATGAATATAAAATAACTACCAATACTGCCTCGTAATGAACAAATTCAGCAGGGGGGAGCAGCTGGCCCACAGCGAAGTCATGAATATTAAATAATCCGGCATATTTGGGTGACTGATATTTTTGAGTGTGCAATTTGGTGCCGATCCAAATCAAAATCTTGTTCCAGCGAGTCAAATTTGGTTTCATAAGCAGACTGTGGGGCCTTGGCAGATTGTATGCACTCTGAGAACCGTTCTAGTTTTGAAAAAGCAGAGCTAACTTACATGATTTGGGGTGACAGTGCAACAAACTACAAATAAGGAAGTGAGAACTGTGTTGAAAGGGTTAACAGTATGGCCTCACATCCTTGTTCCACCAATTAAAGGAAGGCCTCAGTCTGCTTATTTGTTCATACAGAGATGCAAATACAGTGTTGAAAGAGATATACTGTAGCGTGGTATGGGCCACATGACACTCAGAGCTTTGGGGGTTTACTTCTCCACCAACTGGTGGAAATCTTGCATATATCCCCAAATATGCAATGGAACATGTGGGTTAGTGGTCCCTACAGAGGATTCTCTCTAAACCAAGAGTGAAGGTTTTGAAAATTGCCCTAAAAAAGGTAAAAACTCTGCTACAAGAAACTGCACAAAAAGCAACTATTTAAAATAAAAAGCAACATTTAACTCTGATGGACTTCCACATAAATATATCATAGGAACCTAGAAACAAACTGCATGACTTTCTAGTAACTAATGAACCATGAATAATAAAGCTCAACTCCATGAGAGCAATACCAAACTTCATTCAATAAATATAAGTTTATTATGCATTAAACAAATCTTAACTTCTCATTGAATGAGAGACTGAGGGAAGATGGGGAAGATGTGGTGAAGCTGAAGAAATGAAAGGACTCACTCCTCTTCAACAAGACAACGTTGGATAATAGGGAGAGGAAAGGAGGAGAAAGAAGGAAGAAAAGAAAAGATAGTTGATTGCAGCAGTCCACCATTTTAGAGTAGCAGTGAATGGCCAGCAGCCATTATTATGCTAAATTAACCTGGGAGCTGCAGGCCGCCACTCAAGATGGAGGAAAGCCTGACACCAGATAAGAGCTAGTTTACCAACACACAGGTCTAAGAATGAACTCCCCCTCCCCCAGATTTCCTTTACCCTGTCTCTCTCTCACTCACACACTTGTGGCTGCGGAGTGGTCAGCAGCATGGCCTTCATTATCATTAGACGCCATTTTCTGCCAAAAAGATTACCAACGACTCCTCCTCCAACACACGCATGCACATAAACACAAAAGGCCGGCCCCTCACTGCCTCACACACTCACTCCAGGTCTCCCACGTTCCCCACTCCCCTCCCCCGACTCTTTTCCAATGGCCGATGAATGTGTGCATGCACACACTCCTCCCCCAGCTCTGACCCTTGCCTACTGCTTATTCCTCAGGATAAAATGGGCTGAGCTGAACAAGAGGGGATTGACACTAAAGGCTAGGACAGAGAGAGAGAAAGAGTAATCTATCTAAATGGAAGATGTTTAACAGTCACAAAAACATCTAACCCATAAACAAACTGATCCTGCAATCAGATTCTGAGATAGCTTATTTCTCTGTTGCAAGGAGCTCCAGTGTGATCTTCAGTGTGCACACTGTCTGGTTCCTTCTTTATTCCTGTTTCAGAGCAGAAACGTGCGCTGGGAGTCGTACTTGGAAACACTGCAGTGAATGTCACCATAAGAAGAAAAGAGGAAGTCAGACGATCTTTCATCTTGTTGGGTTTCATTAAGACTCTTTTTTAGATCAGTGAGAGCCTGATCACCTCCAGATGTGGTCTGACAGATCCAGATTTGTGGTGCTGCAATTCCACCTCATCTAACATTGATTCTAATACACATGCCTCGTTAATGAAAAGTGTAGACATCGAAACTGTTGAAGAGGCGGAGACAATTTTATAACAAAATTAATTCAGCGTAATTTATTTTAGCCAAGTTTGCCTTGAGGTTTTCCCCCAGTACCTGCTTCACTGCTGTGTGTTGCACCTTTTTCTGTGATATCAAGGAAGCATCATGTCTACAGAGACACAGCCATCAGGAGTTGCTCTAGAGGACTAAATTTGGTGGTGTGGGACTATCTGCCAATATTCCAGGGGATAGAGGATGTCAATAACTCTGGATCACCATCCAGGGGAAATACACCTAGAACAGGCAGGCAGAGAACTAGGGTCCTCACAAGATACAGACCTCACCGCGGATATTATTTAACTCACAATCCTTCAAAAATAAAATGATTACCCCAAATAACAATTTGCTTCCCTTGTATGAGTTGCAATTATGCATTTGTCATTGTGTTTGGTGATTATAACCCTACAAAACTCCTCAAATACAAGCAACAAGTTAATAAGCATAGCATAGACAACAAAACTTTGGGTCACAGCCACATCATTGCATCATACATTTTCAAGTGTTCCACTGGGGAAATCCGATTCATAATTTATTGCTCCTTATACAAATATGCAGACAAAAGCAAATATCGGAAATTTGTCAGGTGCTAGTCCGTAGTTGACACAAAAAGACTAGGGTATTTTTTAATGCAATGATGGGTTAGGGTTAATAATGTGTAATGATATATTTTTTTCAGTTCTTTAAACTAATCTCAGACATGGTGGGGAAAGATATCAGATGATGATGCTTTCCACATGTCCCCAATCTGACAGTTTTAACCCTGTTGATCAATATCCAGAAAAAGTGTAAGATACCCTCAGATCCTTCCGTCTAGCAGCCTTCGTCTTATACACAAATAGTTTGTGGTATTTAGGTCTTTCCAAGCTCAGGAGGTTGTGACCAAATTGGTTATCCCTGGCTGGCTACATGTGTAAGTGATCTAGTTTGATTCCTGGTTACTTCAAAATTGTTGCTGCATCAAATCTTACATCTAATTACCAAAAGGCCAGCTGATGAAAGTTTCGACATGTTCAACTGTCTTTATACGCGAGTAATTTAGTCAACACACATACACACAATCTCCAAGCAATGATGCTCCTACCTGTTTTTCTTGGGGGTCTTGGTCTTGGGCATGGAGCTCTTGGCTCTCTTCTCCTTGGGCTCTTTGGGGGTCTTGGGCGTTTTAGGCGTCTTCGGGGTCTTGGACTCTTTGGGCTCCTTGCCCTCCTTCTCCTCCTTGCCCTCTGCCTTCTCCTTTGGTTTCTTTTTCCGCTTTTTCTTGTCCTCCTGTGTTGGTGAACTTCCCTCCACAATTCCTGTGCCAGTAACCTGTTCACCTGCCTCACTTCCTGATCTGGTAAATTCTGACATCAAGTCTACCTCTGCGCTTCCTCTTCCTGCCTTCTTCTCTCCCTCGACTTCTTCATCCACTACTTTTGCTTTCTTTTTCTTCTTCTTTTTTGGCTTGGTCTCCTGGTTGCTGGGCTGCTCTGTGCTGATTGGCTGGCTGGGCACAGCAGCGCAAACGGTCGGCCTTTCAGTAACCATCATTGAGGCATCGCCTGACGGTTCCATGGGGGAATGCTGGGGAAATGGGTGAGAAAGATATCCATTAGTCTGAGTTATAACAACTTAAAAATCATACTCAAAACACATAATTAAAATAAGATAGATAAATAAATAACTCCACAGAAACAACAGTATGTAATTGTTTTTCAGCAAAGACATTTTCAAAAGATTTGTTAATAAACACTGGAATCCACAAGTGGGCCAGCTCAGACATAGCTAACTACTTCCAATTGTGAAAATCTGGCAATTGACAAATTTGCAAAATTTGATAATATAGTATGTCTCCCATTTGTTAAGTGTGCAATTCATTTGATTAGATTCATAATTTATTGCCCTTTTTATCATAAAGAGAATATATTTAGTTTTCAGATGATGAAGAAAGAAATTCAATGAAATATTTTATGTCAAAAACAAAAAGCAAATGCAAAGTTTATACATTTGATTAATTAATTAATTAATTGTTTACTATAAACATAGTAAAGACATTTATTTTTTAACATCCTTCAGTCAGATAATTCAAATTGGAGAAACAGGAACTAGAATTGTTACAATTTTTTTGCCTAAAGAAATTGCATGACTATTAATCCACAATTAAAAGTTAACTGCCAATTAGTTTTCTTTTGAATGACTAATCAATTGACAGTATCAGCCCTAATTTAAACCACAATGAATTTGGATAAGCCTCAGCATATGTGCCATGAAGCATGTCTGCTTAAGTTTTACATCAGCGTAGGATGAAGTGTGCCAGCTCCTCAGTCAGTGCTGCTATACTTTCTGTAGGGTGAAGGTTGATATGTCAGTATCGAGGATTACAGAGCAAAGGGGGGGAGGGAACGAGCCATCCATCCATCCATCCATCCATCCATCCATCCATCCATCCTTCCTTTCATCCATGAACAACTCTGCCACCTCCCCTCTCTATTCAGGACTCCCTGTTGCTACGGTTCCCTCCCCGCAACTGCCTCCTCCTCCAGCAGGGCTAACCTCAGTAAACAAACCAACTGACACCTAATATTCCCTACTCATTTGCTCCTCTGTGCACTAAAATCCTCTCTCCTTCGTCCTCCACCTCCTCTTCATTGCTCCCAAGTAAGCTTTCTGTGACAGGAAACTGGTTACCAGCTGTTGGGACCCTCTCCAGCTGCCTCTCCTCCCGTTCCTTCTCTTCTATCCCTCCCTCCCTCCCTCCCGCTTCCTCTCTCTCCAGCTGCTCAGGGTCCCAGTAGCAGATGGGAAATCAGGCATCATGACACGAATAAATTATCTCCACACTTCAAAAAGGCACAACGAGGGTGTATGTGCGCATGTATCATACGAGAGCGAGAGACTATGCCTTTGAGAGAGTGTGTGTGCATGTGCACTTGTACTGTGTGTAAAACTGTGTCAATGAGGTGTGTGTGAGCATCAGCAAGTTTAAAGCAAAATGCCATGGCAGCAGCTACCCTCGCTTGGTTGTGTTCATACGGAGGAGGAATGAGTTCTGGAATTATAACTGGAAGTCCACTTCTATCAAGAGAATGCCAATGTGCTCTCACACACCCAACTGCAAGGTCAAACATTGCACAAACCCCTGCACATAAACACCTGCTGACACACATGTAAGCTGTGCAATTGAGTAACACAAATATTCTGTGTGAGTGTGTGTGTCATAGGTAGGGGAGAGTGACAATCAGAGAGAGAGAGAGAGAGAGAGACATGAGGGGAATGCGTAGCCAGCGATAAGTCAGTCCTCCTCCCAAGCTTCCTAGATAATCAATCACACAAATGACAGTGTGGAAACACAAAGTGTTTACACAATCACAAATACACACACCCCCTGGAGTCCTGCGTCAGGTTTGGTGTTCTGCAGAGTGACGTTAACATGCCAGTGTGCCTATTTGTCCTGGGTTAAATGCAGATCTCCATCAGGGATGAAAAATCTCATCGTTCTCCTCTGAAGCACCAATAACTGAATTTAATAACAAGATCGGTAGAGAACATCTCAATGGTGAATACGACGACTGAGGAGGGGAAGAGGTTCGAGTGCCAATTCGATCACCACAGAGGGAGGATGGAGGACAGAGTGAGGATGAAGGTGAGTATAGAAGGGTGGACGTGGGAGCAGGAAGAAGAGTAAGATGAAGGCTGAAAATCTTTCAGGAAAATACAGTTAAGTCTCCCCAAGGATGGGGTGAAAGGAAATCCCGTTATCTTTTATTCAGCTTCTCCCCTCACTCTGTCCATCCATCCAGTTCTTCCTCCATCCCATCCAAAATTTGCCGCTGCTATATATCTCACAACATTCAGTAAATTATGATGTGGTCAGGCTCACTAATCTAGGCCCCTGTTCAAACCTGGTATGAACATCCCTCATGAGACATCCTATTCACATGTGGACAGTCTTAGGCTTTTCTGTGAACACCTAGCATTCAAATGTGTCCTCTGTGACCACTTGTGCTTGGAACTCATTTCCCTGCTTTATATGCAAATAAACAAACGTTATTGTGTCCGTGAAAACTAAGTTATGTTGTGTTTACCCCATCTTAGTACACAAGAGAGACAAATGCACAGAGAAAATGAGAATTGACACTGATATGGACAACGTTTGGACACCGATTTGATTAAAGTGCAGAAGGAGAGAGTGATGTGTAGCACGGGAGGGACTTGCCTTCACACAACAAAAAGAAGGAGGGTTAGGCGATTGGATGGATATATTGTCTATCTGCTATTTGCTGAGTCAATCCTGATCAGATCACCCAGGACAGATGCTACTACTGGGCCTGAATGAGGTCTAGAAGACAGATCCAACTCCACCAGACCTGGTTGACTTTGCCTTCAATTCTCGCCTTCATTTGTTGTCCCACCTCCTGTTGTGCAAATATTAAGACGAAAGGCTTCGTTATCCATTTGAAACCTGATTAAGACAATTTTATAATTTCTGAAATAAATACATCAGCATAAGCAGCAGTAGCTACTCATTGTGGTATGTTGTGATTCTCTTGGTTAAAAAAAAGGTGATAACTCTGTCAGGCCATGCAGAAATTTAATGCTTTGTAATATTAGACTGAATTCCTCCCTTGCATGAAATGATTTTGGTCAATGACTACATTTTACTATCTTCACTCCTTCCATTCTTGAAGTTTGATTACATTTAAGAGGACCAGCTTTGGGCCATTGCACTATACATATAGGTAGACAGATGCTAAATCTGAAATGTAGACTAAAGGGTTGTGTGGTGTGAATTGAAAAATGGGTCTCAACTAATCCCTGATTGTCCATCATTTTTAACCAATTCCAAAAGAGAATTGTTAATAAAGTTATCGTGTGAAAGTGGTAGAGGCTTCTATGATTCTTAAGAAGACCACTATAAGCACAAGGGCATCGACATTTCAATATCATTTATGCATATTCATGTCAATATCAATTTCTCCATTTGCTTTTATTCTATTGTTTTAACTTTTAAGTGTATTGTTATAGAGATAAGGTTGCACATGCATGCATGAAAGTAAAACTGAACTGTCAAGCCCTTTAAGTGGTCAGCAAGACTAGAAAAGCGCTATATTAATACAGACCATTTACCATTCTAACCAGCTTTTCTCAAAAGGTGAAGTTTAACTTTGATTCCAATGACTTTAAGCAAAATTGAATTCGGTTTACCAGTCTATGAGATGGCCAATGAGCTATGAACTGGTGGGGAAGGTACTGCAAAGTGTGTATGTTGAGCTTACAGATATTGCACATGTTGAAAGCTTAGATCTCACTCAAATCATGCAGGCAACTGTTTGGCCTACAACATCTAAACCATTCAGTGTGTGTTAAGCAGAAAATACCCCCTCCTCATTTAGTCACTGGTAGTGGCAGCTGCCTGTCTCAGCTCTTGAGGTGAGGTGGGATTTCCAATTAATCACTCAATCTCCAGAAACCGAGATGAATCAGCTTACTAAGAACTAGCTTGGTGAGGTGACCACACATTCTGGTGACATTTATCCTCAAAGATAATTAATTATCTGTGTCATCTTTAATGACAAGGATGCAGCCAAACGGATCTGCTCTGAAGCTCTTAAGGTGGTTTCGCTTTAATTACTATTAAGGTGTCCATTGTCGAGACAGGGCAGATGACACAACCAACATTGATATCTGATGAAATGTATACAGGAATAAGCATTCTGTTAACAAGTGATGAGCACTTTCTATTTGAGGATTTTCACACCAACAAGGACACTAAATTCTCAGAGAAGCATGTCCTCGAAGCTGCAGAGCCGTGGTGAGATGGATGGTACGGCACTTCACTGACAGCGTGTTTGAGCGGGGGGAGGGGCGGGAGAGGCATGTTATATGTCAGCTAGAGTGCTGCACGCAACATTGTGTGCGTGAGATGTAGAATAAAGGTCACAGCTCAGCAGTCTGCCAGAGCTGTGACCTTGAGCTGCTGATGAAGACAAGCGCGTGCGCATGTGTGCGTGTATGTGTAATAACCATGCTTAGTGAACAGATGGAGCTTAGAGTACCAGACATACAGTCATCATGACTGACTGGCCAGCTTGGGGTGTGTGGCTCTTTCTAACAAGTGCATCATGAGGCTCAGAGAGAACTCCCTTCCTCTGCTGCAGACAGAAACCGACACACACCTACAATCTGAGTACCCTTCTAGATAGACTATCCTATTTCTCTAGGCACATTTGCCATCCCATTTCTGATCACTCCATCTCAAGCCACAGAGTGTGTGAGTGCGTGCGTGTGTGGGTAATGACGGGGGCTGCCGGGCCTGCAGCTAGAGTCAGGGCTGCGCACGCAACTTGCCCATCGAGGACCAGGGCTCACCAGTCAACCTGCCATATAGGTCAGAAGTGCTGGATAAATTAAGTGTGATGGCTGAAATGTCAACCAAAAAAATGCAACAACGCAGGCCTGTTGGTGGGTTGGGGGCTGGTAAGCAGCAGAGGGGGGTAATGTGGACAAGAATGGAAGAGAAAAGGAGACTGTGTGTGTGCGTGCGTGCGTGGGGCCACAGGGCAGCTATTGTGTGTGAATGGGTCAGTGGAGAAAGGGAGCTTTGAGCAACAAAACAAGCTAATGGAAGCCAAGGGCACGTGACGCAAGCAGCGGTGACTGTGCACGCTAACACACAAACATGGAAGTTGCCATCGAGAACTGCTAACCTCTTCCCACAAGCACTCCTCTCGTTCTAGTCTCCTTTGCGAGAGATCCTGGACTCCCTCTCTTGAGATCTTTGCTTGTTTTCCCACTTCATTCCTCTTAGTGTTATCCCCTCCCCCAATCTCTTAATCACCCTCCAGCTTTTTTCCACTCAAAGTCTCCTCCTTTCCTAAACCGTCTGTCTCTCTGGACATCCGGCTAAACAACATTAACTACTAAGAGATGACACCCCTGAAATGGATAAGACAAACCGCCAGTCAGGCAGACAGACAGGCAGCGAGAGAGCGGAAAGAGAGGAGGAGGGGAGAATGGAGAGACAGGAAGGGAGGTTTCCTCTACAGAGGAGGGGGAGATGTGGGAGCAAAAGGGAGGAGAGATTATGCTGGTGGCGCCTCTCTGTGTGAGCATGCATGTGTGTATGTGTGTATGTGTATTGCACACGTGTCTCAGGATATGCAACTCACAGGAAACAAACAGCTGCAAAAATCTATTCCCTCACCGCACACACACATGGAAACACAACCACACACAAGGCCGACTGAACACACAAAAAGGAAAAAACGCTGATATGAACACACACACAAAACCCCCATGCCCAATGCACCGCTGTGTTTTCAAATGTCACGTACACACATCTATGCACGCACACACCACACACTTCCCTTGCACTCCAAACAAAAACATTCCCCCACCCACATGAAAAATAAACATTCAGATGAAATACACCCACACATGAAAACAAATGCAGAGTTCTCATGTGACACACACACAAATATTTGCTATCACATCAAAGGGTTTGTTTGATGGAGACTCACCTGTACGTGAGGCACTTTTTGTGGAGTAAGAGGAGGTGAGGAGAGGGGGTGGGGGGCAGTAGACGTGGACGCCCATGGGTTGGATCCCTGGCTGGATTGTGGGGGTGTGCTCTGCAGGTGGTGGGGGGGCAGGTGTGTGTGCTGAGTCTGAGCGTTCTGGGTGGGTGGCGCCAAGCCCTGGTTTGAGGCTGGAGCTCCATGTTGACTGACAGGTGCACCCTGGAAACCCAAGGAAGCGGATTGCAGGGGCTGCCCACCTCGAGAGGCCTGCTGCTGAGCCTGGAGTATACGCTGGTCTCCACTCTGGCTGACTGGCGCTTCATGAGGTCCTGGGAGTAGAGAGGAGGAGAACACCACAATATCATCCCTAACTGTATTAAAGTATAATGCCATTAACAATGTGTTTCACTTCCTGTCCATCAATAGAAACTGCTGGTGAGTACAGAGCCAGTACTCGCATTCCTTTTTGTATCAATCTTCAAAACACCATAAGCTTTAATAAAGTACTGTAATTGACAACTATTTGCAGAAAGGAAATATCTAATAAGTAGTAAAAACAGGGAACAAAGATTATTTTCATTTTTTGCAAGCGCAGGAAAGTGTAAAGACATCGATGTTTTTTAAATTACTTCAGTAATTCAGTTGTGTACCTGTGGGATCAATTAGAGGTCAGTAACTTAAGGGTCTCTTGTTGATCCCTAGTCAAACTGTGTTTCAATGTACTGTATAGGGGGTGCATCTGCATCTCCAGCATGTAATATCATGTGTGCCCTGAAGAGATCCTTATAACAGTTCTCGGTTTGATTTATCGTACAATCCTATCATATGGCAACACACAAAGATGTCCTTATGTCCATCTTAGTCTTATGACATGAGGTACAGGGCATGTTAACACCAATTGTCAGTTGTCTTGTCAATGTGTTTTTATCATTTCTCAATATTAAAATAACAGTGGAAATTTCATCTGCTCTAAAGTAGTTTAAATGCTTAAATAGGCACCATAAACAGAACAAAGTGAGACCCATATAAAAGCAATATAGCATTAACTTTCTGGTGCTTACCTTGCTGTTGCTGGAGCTGAGGCCTATTTGGCCCCATTTGTTGACCACGCTGCGGCCCCATACTAGGATACATCTGCCCTGCATTGGGGGGCATGTTGTGAGGCTGCTGGTGTTGGGGGGCAGATAACGGGTTCTGGGGAGTTCTCTGTGGATGGGGCATAGCATTGGGTGAAGATTGCAGGGCTGTGTACCCCGCAACCTCTGGTGGCCCAGCTAGTCCTGCACTAGGGGGTCTGCCCTGTTGGGGAGGAGGCGTTGGGGCTCCCAAAACCCGCATTGGGGACATGGATGCGGGGGAGGGGTAAGATCCCTGAGCTGGGGGGGCAAGGTGGGACTGGGGTTGATTTTGGGACTGGGGTGCATTCTGGGGGTGCTGGGTGTGGTTTATAGGGTGCATAGACTGGCCCTGCTGTCCTGTCTGCTGCTGCATTGGGGCAGAATGGGTTGGAAGTGGCTGTGATTGGTGTGGTGGTGCAGGGGGATATCGTTGCCCCTGTTGCCCGGCTGCTGGACCTGATCCATGGTTAAACCTCTGACCAAGCTGCCCCGGTCCCAATGCCTGGCTGGTGTTAGTACTGACTGTAGTATTAGCACTCTGGCCCATCCCCGGTCCAATGGCTCCATACTGGGCCTGATACCCAGGATACTGGCCTCCTCCAAACCCACCCATACCCTGTTGGTGCTGGTGGGTATGCGGAGGCTGTCGGGAGGGGGAGTGTGGGTATTGGGATGTGTGACCCATGTTGGGATAGACCTGGGGTGTTGGTTGGGGCTGTGGGTGTCTCATCTGGGCCCCTCCCATTCCAACATGTCCCATGTAGTGAGATGGGTCCTGAGCAGGAGCTGGTGCCATGCTCTGTGGTGGATAGTGTTGGTTCATGCGAGCTGCATTGGGTGTGGGTGGGCCTTGCATCCCACCATAGTTGCCTTGAGACATCTGGTAACCTGCCATCTGATTGGGGCCACCCCCTGGTTGTGTTGGAGGCTGCTGATACGCTGATCTGCTCTGTTGCTGGCCCCATCCTCCACTCCCACCACCTCCTGCCCCAGCCTCACCTTGGTACCCATGGAGGGGGTTACTTGAGTTAGCTGGATTATTATGGTAGTGGGATGCCATGCCGTTCATGGCCACATTCACATTTGATGGCCCCTGACTGGGACCATTCTGGGCCATCATTCGTCCTCCAGGAGCAACAGATTGATCGTAGCCTGTGTAGGGGCCGTGGTCGTATATTTGCCCCAATTTTGGCTGCCCTGGGCCACTCCCAGCGGCATGGATCATCCCCTGGTGGTAACCCCTGTTACCCTGGTGCTCATGGTTCAGAGAGGGATTAGTCTGCTGAGCTAGGGGGTTTGACTGGCCAGGGGCAGGCTGCTGAGGAAAGCAGCCTCCTAAACCATCTAATCCATCTGAGAACAGCCCTGCATCGTCCCCAAATAGACTCAACATCCCCGGGTCCGCCATGGCTGGATGGGGGGCCCAAAGATGGAGGGGACTAGATGGAGGAAGATATGGTGTGCAGTGAGGAGCTAATCAGATAGACTCCATGGTCCTCATTACAGTTCCTGTAGAGACAGTAAGTATAGTATAAGTATTTTTTATAATGCAGTTACTTTAAGCCTACTTTTTACTAAATATCTTACTAAGTAAATAATTTAACAAAAGTATTTTTTTCTTATATTAGCTAGCATGCATGCACAAATGTATTCGTCCAATCATCTTTAAAAAAAAAATGAACCAACAATAACCACCAAACGTTTATTTACTAGCAACCGTATGCAAACAATTTTAGCTCATTTTTTCATGTGGATCAAGTCCACCAGCCTCCTACAACTTTTAGACATTACAGAAGTCATATTAGGCAGAAGTGTTCGAACCGAGCCAGACAAAAAGTTTTTTTGTCACAGACCAAAAAACACTGCCTCGAAGACCTCAGCATCTCCATTTTACACACACACACACGAACACACGAACAAAGGCCCCAGCAGATGCAACTCTGTTTGAACAGCAGCAGCTGCCATCCAGTTAGCAAGCAATCAGCCAGCCAACAGACAAGTTTTCTATGCATCAGTCAGTAGTTAGCTACTAGGTCAGCAAGCCATTCAGCTGTCTGACTAGCTACACAGTCAGTCCTGGCAGATGTGTTAAGACAAGGGCATGTGCAGGTCTGTGGATTTCCTTGGATATAAAAAGGGAAAAACTAGCTTAATTTGTGTTAGGGAAAAAATTCAGAACTCGTGGGGTGTGTGAATATAATTACATTACATTACATGTCATTTAGCTGACGCTTTTATCCAAAGCGACTTACATTTTAAGAACACTCATCATTTTATGAGGGGCCATCTAGGGGTTCAGTATCTTGCCATGGACACTTAGGCATGCAGATGGGATAGAGTGGGATTCGAACCGGCAACCTTCTTGTTGCAGAGCACCCGCTCTATCCCCTAGGCCACGCTCTCCCTCAGATAATCAACATCTGAGGGACTGGGTGACTAAATCAACAACCCAGTCTGCAGTGAGGGTAAAAGGCACTGTAAGTTGATCTAAGCATGCATGATGAATGAGTAGGTGTGGGCCATAGCGGAGACTGATATGTGATAGGGGAGGATTCATTGAAGATGCAATAAACTACAAAAAAAAAAAATCTGACTTCCAATGCTACAAATTTTCCCTCCCCCCTTCACCATTCCTCTTTCCTCCTCCAAAATTCCTCCCCTTAACTTATTCATAACCAACAGCAGGTATCAGGGCAAAATGTTTGATTACTAACTCACATTAAATAGTGTGCACTGATACATTGCACAAACACTGGCAGTACAGGTGGTTTTGGCTAAGCAGCTCTGTGTTATAGGAGCATTTTAAGTCTTGGCGGCAGGCTAACAGCTGTGTTTAACTATTCAGCCAGCTCAGGATGCACCCCACCTCTCCCTTAATGCATCCTGGGTAGCTCACAAGTCTATCACAAATAGGTCCTTTACCGTTAAAGAAAACCAGGAAATAGAATCGCTGGCATTTTAATGTTTATGACCAATGTTGCACCTAAATTTATTTAAAACAGAACTGCAAAGCCACACACTTTGAAAGTGAAATCAGCAAATTAAAAATATATCATGATTTATCAATTATCCGTGTAGAACTGTCTTAAATAATCTCACATAAACCATCAGTCTTTACAAAGAGAAGCGATTCAGCAGTTGTTAGGACTTGTGTTTAGCAACAACATCCACCGTACTATAAGCAGCATCTATGAAACTCTGGTGTTACATCACGTCCTGTTTATTTCAATCACTACAAGAAGAAAAATGTGAGTGTGTAGCAGGTGAGAGTAATCAAGTGCAATTTCACATCCTTTGCTGCAAGCTACTACAAAGGCAAGTGATTTCCTGTCAGCACTGCAGAACACGCTATATTATGCTTTGAAATCTACAATATAGCAAAATGTAGCTATATATGCACTTGCTGGCTACTGCGAGCGAGAGAGAGAGAGAAATTAGGTGATCGGTCAGTGTGCCGGTTTAGACGTCAAAGCTCATCAAAGGCTGAGGCTTTTAGCCAACCACATTCCCATCCTGGTCCCCGCCCCCCGTCGTAACATACACGTGTTGAGTTGTCTAGGCGCATTGACATCCTATCATGAAGAACCGCAGGTTCAGGTACCAAAATGTTGACAGTACTGTCCAAATACAGTCAAGTGCAAGAATAAGGCATTGTTTACCTCACAAACAAGAAGCAGCATAACAATTTATGCATTCGTAATTTTTTCCACCAAGTGCACGAAACTGCAGTGTGGTGCCTTGCCATCTGATGAGTGTTCACACTGGACGGAGTGGCTCAGATTCCAGCTTCTCACTGGTAAATGTAGCAGCACACCCACACATGCCCTTATATTTTGACTCAGTGCTACCATCAGTGTGAACACGCAACATCATAGCGATGAGGCCTGCCCTCAGAAACAAGTCGAGTGAAACAGAAGTGTCAAAAAACTGTCGTCTCTGATCACTCATTATTGTTAATAGTGTTGATTCCTAGGTTGTCATGAACGGAATGTCGCCAGACAACATCAGAATCCATATGTAGTGTTTGGATTGGCTGAAAATACTGCCAAGTTATTTCTGATTTTGGACTCTTGGTTGGATTTAAATCATTCGTTAACTGAAAAAATACATAATTGTTAATTGCAGCTCTACAGCACAGGGTCACTACTGATCTGCCGGCCTTGGTCAAACTTAGCTTGGGCCAAAAGGCTAGTCGGTTACCATGTGCTACCAGAAGCAGCGGAGGCCTTCAGGCTCCTGCACTACATCCCTTTCAATTAACCATCCACTGACAGAAAAAGACAGCAATGGTAAAACAACTGAGGCTGTGTCCAGTTATATGGTTTAGAAGCTGTACATGTTAAATGGTTTTGTATTTATATAGCGCATTTCTAGCCTTGAAGAACGCTCAAAGCGCTTTACTGTACAGTTTTACATTCATCCATTCACACACACATTCATAAAGTGCATTTATTAGCAGCACTTTGTCGTTCTATGAGGGGCTATTCGGGGCTCAGCATCTTGCCCAAGGAGACTTCGGCATGCAGATGGGGAAGACATTCAGGTTGGAGGACGACCGCTATACCCCTCAGCCACATACGCCCCTCAACCTCTTAAAAAAAACAGGGGTCAGTTTTAAGATGGCATAGTATTTTTTGTCAATTATTAGTGGTGCACAAGTGCCTCTTTCTCAAATGTATCATTATGGAACCTTTGCTAGGTAACACTTACCTCAGTTAACATTGCTGCCACAATGAAAATAAAAACTTCCATAGTTCAGATTTGTTAACTATAATCTTACAAAAAGAAGTCTGGTATAAAGTGGTACAGAATTGATGGTGCCAAAAAAGAAAAAGGTTCTATAAAATGGGAAAGTACAATGGAATCTATGTGACGAGAGGGAAAGCCCTAAATAAATCAAGCGATTATTTGATTGATTTAAATGAAAAATTACGGAGAAAATTTCCACTGACAGTATTCCTTGAGTGCTATGGCAATTCCTATATGTCCCACCAACAACCTTGGAACAACTCAATATTACGTTTGGGATTTCTAACATCTAAAAACCTGAAACCACAGTCACTTGGGCAGTTATGTTTGAGAACTTCCCTTAATAAATTATGTTCGAAAAAGGTGACACTCATTTTTAGCAAACAATTAACAATTTATTGTAGCTATAATAGACAGCAATAATTAAGCTATACTGTGAGGCTAAATAGTGTTAATGATGGAGCTGTGGTCTGTATCTTTTCATCAGATCATATATCTATATATAACCTGAAAAACCAAACTGAAGCATTGTCGGAAGCTGACATAGGAAAAAGCCTTGCCCTCTTTTGTGTTGCAACTCAAAACAAACTATGTCCCAAAATAAAGCTCTGAACACTGTATCAGGACTTTGACCTTGAGCTGGCACTTTTATTATCCCGTTTAAACAAAGTGAGATGAAATATGAAAAGGGGGGGTTGGTCCTGTCACTGCTGGAGGCAGACGCATGAGCCTGGGAGTCCAACAACATAATTAACAGCTCCACAAGCTCTTCCTCACCTGAAACCAAAAGTAATCACCAAGTCGCTCTAACATGGATAGTTTAGGCTTACTTGATAAATGAACTGGCGATCACCAGCAAGGCTCAGGAATTCACACTGACTGTGAAGCTCTGTCAAACCAAAATTATCGAGGCCATTCGCTCAGCCAAGCCTAAACCTAAGAATATCAATGCCAAGTTAGTTCAACTGAATGGCCTCTGTTGCAGCCAGTAATTCAGGGTATAGTGCATAAGGGATGAGCCTTCAGTCAACAGAAACCGAAACATTCAACTTACACCCCCAGCAGTTAGTGACACAAGCAACTAGATTTATTTTACATTAATCTAAAAAAAGAAAGATTATCACAGTATAAATTTGTTATCTACTTTTATTAATAATGTTTGCTATTTAACATGAGAATTTTTGTAAGCCCATGTGTTATTTTGAGTCAAGGAACTCCAAATAATCCGTTCTACCTGTCCTTAGATTGATTAACAGACTGAATGAAGATGTGTTAAGTCACTGATGTTGCCTAAAATAAACTTGTTTGAATGAAAACCTACAGGGACTCATCCCTTCATGATGGACCTCTCCTTTTTCTTGCTCGTGAATATTTGAAGAATCTAGTGGATCAGATCTGAGGGATGATTACGTTAACTTTTTTTTTTTTTTCAGCTAAAAACTTTCGACAAAATAAGGACCATGCTGGTTTTGCATCTCAACTAATGTTAACTGTCATGACTGACTATTTCACTCCAAATCCCTTGGTGTTAGTCTACAGTAAAGGAAGAAATGAGGATGAGCGATTAGCCAACAGCAACTCAATGCAATCCTGTCTGCGCTGTCAAGTTTGGCGGGCTAAACTGTCTGTAGCCTCCAGGCTTTACGACAGGAAATCTCTGCCATGTCAACAGCACCACGTTTCCTCTGAGACGCATGCAGGCGGGCACAGATAAACAACACAAAGCCACAGAAACAAACTACGCCAAAAGCTCAGCAGACACAACCCAACTAGGCACATGAAATGAGTGATCTCCCTCTTCCTCTGGAGAGCATGTGTGCACCCACCCACCTCCCATTACCACTAGGATCTAAGTCGCTATAATTTATACCTTTGTTCCCAAATGGAGGACAGCGCGCAGGAGCTGGCTAGCTGTGTGTGTAATTACGATCAAGTGAGGGGATGCAGGGCCGTGTGTTTGGGGCTGGGATTTGAGGCCCGGAAGGAAGGAAGAGAGAAGAGGGAGGAGGGAAAGAGAGAAGCAGTGAAGCTAGAGAAAATCTGGTTATTTTACGCACGACTGCTTCGTTAATGGACAGTGTGTGTGTGTGTGTGTGTGTGCGCACGCATGCTGGAGAGTGTGTGCCAGCGCGTGCGCGTGTGTGTTTGTGTGTACGCGTGTTTGGGGCAGAGGGGTGGGCGGTGGGGGTGGGTCAGCAGGAAAGGGCTGTGTTTATCCAATCTGTTCCCTGCCTTTACCATGTGGTAGGAAAAACCACTGGCCGGCTCACAGGCTGATCACAGAGGACACAGGGAGGGGGGGCAAGGAACCTGCTAGTGTAGTGTGTGTTTGAATCAGTCACAGGCCACCTTTGGGGACAGATTTCAGCCTGCAAATCAGTTAACTGGGGACAGCTTGTCCAACTGGGTACAAAAGCTGTGTCCCCAGTGGGGGAAAAGCTGATTTTTGGGTCAGTGTAGTTAGGGGCTTGGGGTAAGTCTACAGGAAATAAACACAAGACAATGTGATATTCCCAAAAATGACCCGTGACAGCATGTGTATACATTCACATGCTCACATCCACATTATTATATTACATTTTTTTTCTGGAAGAGGTTCATGTGTAAATGCAGAAGTCAGAGTGAGACGCCCTGCTTCTACGGACTTTATCCGCCGGGCCTCCTAGTATGAAGACAGTAGAAATCCAGGACAAGTCAATGTTTGACTACAGTAGGAGTTGCCCAGCTGGATTCACTGCAAGCGAGTGACAGGGTTGATGCTTATATCATGCAGCAGACACAAAAATGAAGAAAAAAAAAATCAACAGACAAACATCTTTGGTAAAAAACGATGTCCTATACGTAGAAGACTGTCGAAGATGTGGAGAGTTTGTGGTGACAACAGTTTCAGGGTGCTGTAAACGAAATCATACGATCTAACCAGCGGAGTTAATACGTCACTTCCTGCTGCAACTGGATGCTCCACCTCTCGCCTGAAAATGTTTGGGCGAAAAAGGTTCGGTGCTACTGTGGGGAGTAAAATACAGACTAAACCACACATCCAACTCTTCGGGGAATGATCTACAACAGCATAGACCATGAAAGGTTCCACTCCCATCAGAGAAGGGACAGAAATTTGAGGCTGGTGTGACACGGACCCACCAACACTGGATAGTTAAAGACTGAACAAAATGGCATGGTCGATGATTAACCAGATGATGATCAGTCTGATCAGGCGGAGGTCTGATGAATATAGATTCATCAGACCTGAGGCCCACAGTTTGGCCTTAATCCGAAAAACAAAAATAGTGGCAGTGTATCCAAGTACTGTTACTGACCATGTACATATTTTCATGGTCACAGTTTACCATCTTCTGGCTTCCAATATGATAAGGCTCCATGTAACAAGGTAAAACTGGTTTTATGAACACAACAGTGAGTTCAGTGAACTTCAATGATCTGCTCTGTCACCACAAGTGAATCCTGTAGTCTTTGGCCTCATTCATACAGGTATTAACATGTGGTTTTGTGATCCGTTCACAAGCGGACAGCTCTAGGTACAGGTGTGAACACAGCAGGGCTGGGCAATACGGCCCACAACAAACATCGCAATATTTTTAAGCTATATCGATACATATATTGCAATATGTTGGAATCTCCTCTAAATCACGGTACAAATGTTAAATTTATAAAAGTCCAAAGGAAGTGGCTACGCTATCACTTCCGAAGGTTCCTGAATTCACCTCGTCGGAAGGTATCAGCGGACATATATGCTTAAAACAAAGGGTAAATTACCTTGTTTCGAGTCAAATATAAATGTCGGAGCAAGCCTTCTGATCATTGAGCAGCTGTGGATCATAGAGGAAGCTGTTTGCACTGTTCGTCAACAAAGTCACTGACCAGCTGCTTCATGTGAATGCGCCTCGCATCTCAGCATGTAGCGAGGAAGTGGATGCAGAGCTCCGGGGCATGTGTGTGTGCATGTAAACTTCCACTCGCTCCGAGCAAAGACACACAAAAGCATCCACTCTCGGTGGAGTGAACGCTGTTCACGTTCATCATTTATAAAGTAATTCGCTCGGTTCAGCATTCACAAAGAATATAAGCAAACTGTCAATAACCGTCTCTGGACTCTCAAAAGTGGATGGGACTCTTTTCTGTCTTTTGCCCTCTCATGCTTGGAGTATCTTTCCTCCTGATACCAAAAAACATATGCGTGCAGGAGAGGTCTGTTGTGAGAAGGGCAGGAGAAGAGAGCGAGGGAATCAAAACTATGGATTTCATGCTGACGGCTTAAAAACATTCACGTGACAATTTATACTTGATGGTCGAGATAGTGATGGCCGCGATACAGCATTTTTGATATATTATATAAATTGGATAGCGATCCGATTATGCCTGACCAGTCAGAGGTGGTCTGTGCTCCAAATACCTGAAACAGTTTCAACGCAAATCCATCCTGGGCCACATGAATGACCTCCTCCTCAGGCGAAATACTCTGACACACGCTGTAGTTTCACTATGAATCTAACTAGTTTTTTTTCCTCTTCCCCTGATTTGTTTTAATCACCGCCACATTAACACAAAACAAATGATCCATCACACACACACGCACACACGCACACGCACACACACACAAGAACTGACATTTAAATGTAGAGGGTGTAAACCTACATGATCAGAAATCAAACCCTTGAAGGTGAGGGAGGAGGGGGGAATTGTTGCTTGGAGATGCAAATAAGTTCCAGAATCATTTTGTCACTTTTACAGACTTTGGGGAAAACCCTTTAACAACCCTTGTCCTAATTTCAAAGGTAGACTTGTCAAAAAGGACAGGATTCCTCACAAACAGGGGGGGGGGGGGTCTG
Source organism: Platichthys flesus (assembly GCF_949316205.1). Lineage (NCBI taxonomy): Eukaryota > Metazoa > Chordata > Actinopteri > Pleuronectiformes > Pleuronectidae > Platichthys > Platichthys flesus. Next base: position 3,426,209 of record NC_084958.1, on the reverse strand, counting down.
CTCCACTTGTTCAAAAAGAAAAACAACCATTGATTTTGGGCTCCAGATAGATTTGTCATCATGAGGAACACGATACAATCTTTCAAAATATATATTTTTTTAATATTAATTTCTCACAATCCTTACAAGGGACTTTGTCTCTATGCTATACAAAACAAGAAGGCACACAACCACAAAGCATAGAACAGACTCAAGCATGCTGCCCTGACCTCTCCCTAATCTATCACTGCTATCGACATTGACTGCTATCGGCCTAAATAGGACGGGCAGGTCTGGACTGTTTTCGCTCATAGTGGCCACTTCCCTGCCCCACTGCCTGCCCACTAACAACCAATTAACTTCCAAGAGTCCTTCCTGTAAAGCTCAGGGGTAACCTCTCCCCTGACGCACACTCATTTTTCCTGACTCAGTGTGCGCCGCTGGGGTGGTCGACCGTATCAGGTCTTCAATGAGAGACTCGTATGAAAAGAGCAGAGCAGCCATTGGCAGATATTTAATGAAGGTATGTTTATTTTTTTCATCTCCTTAATTAATATTTATCAAATGAGATTGAAATGAACAGAAATCGCTTGAAGCTTTAGGGAAAATAAAACATTTTGAAAATAAAAAAATGTGTTTTCAGTTTACTTAAGTAGATCTGCTCACTACTGCTAAAAACGCATTAATTTAAGATGTCATGTGAAAAATATTGCCTGAGCATTTCAAGGAAATTGCATACATTTTCTCTCGCTCTGGGTAAAACTTCTGTCTTCACCTTTCTCTCTCATCTCCAATGTTTTGCATCCATCTCCCTTTTCCTAACTAGATGTTGACTCCACAAACTAGCCATTTGTCCCCATGTAAATTACGCATGGAGAGGAATTGTGATTGAAAACGAGAAGTGGATCGCTGCATGGATTGCCACAACTTAGCATTTTAGATTTCTCTGGCTCTGAAGCCATTGTCAGCAATGGGATCTATCACCAGCAGCTAACCCAAATATTTCCATTGGAGAGTCATGGGTTTTAGCTTTGCTTATTTGTTTTCGCAGTAGCAGTCAGGCTAGACGTTGCATATGAGCAAAGTGATGAAGAGGAAATGCAGGATGTGCCAAGCATCAACACTAGGAGAGGTCAAGGATAGATAAGGCATGAACACATAGGTCAGAAATGTACTTGACAGGCTGCCTCCTCTTACACACACACAGAGAGAAAAAAAATATTTAGTCCACACACACACACAAACACTTGAGCTATATTAACACCAGCCTCTCTTCCAGGCACTGGGTCCAAAAGGCCTTTGGTGCAGAGGGGGATGGGGGAGACAAGTGAGGAGAAGAGGGCAGAGGGAGTGACAGGTGAGAGGACGGGATGAGAGATAGTGAGAGAGACAGTCATGACTCTCCGTTTTGAAACTCGCTATGGTGCTTAAGACCCCCGCTAACCTCTTGGTTGGAAATGGTAGGAGAGGAGGAAACAGACAGACTGGCAAAGATGAAGAGAGAGTGAGAGAGTGAGAGAGACAGAAAAGGTGTGAATGAAGAGTCGAAAGGAGAGGAGGGCAGAGGGGGAGTGGGTGGCTGAGGGGGTGGAGGTGGGAATATAGATGGCAACATGAAAGAGACAAACAATGACGGGACCAACAGCACCACTTCTAATCTAGGCTAACAGGGCTGCCATCTACCACACATGATGGTAGGAGACAAAATGGCCACCCTAACAAACACAAGCTCTCAGACTCAGACACCCAACACCAGGCTCACAATGCTAAACTGTCCATCAGCAGTGCTGCAGCACCAGGTGTTATTTACCCGACTGAAAAGACAATGTTGTCTCAATACTGGCCTTAAACCAGGTGGTCAGAGTAATCCACCTTCAAAACACAGGTTTCTGCCCGACTAAAGCAAGGGAATGCTCTTGTGATTACACTCTAGTCTGATGTCGCACTAGAAAAAGAGCTGCAGTGTGGAAATGCTTCAGGAAGGAAGTTGGTAAAAACATGCAGCAACCTCATAAATACAACAATTACTACAATGTATGCATATCAGAAAGCTGTATCACTCATACACGAGTTTCCTCCTAACCAGTTATAGATTTTCCAGAAAAACTTATGCCATTGCTTGCTTTATATATATCTATATATATATATAGATATATATATATTGTGCCACAATCTGATGAGGTAAAAGACCGAAAACAAAACGAGCTCAGACTAAACTGATGGCAATAGCGTTATCAGCAAAACTGAAAGTTAGCAGGAGCAAAAACCTCATCTAGAGGTTATGAGAAAACAGGGAAACTACACACAAAGTAGTAAAATGTGACGCTATGAATAAAGACCTTCACTGCTGCCAGGTCTAGGTTATGGTTCTCCCTGTATGCCTGCAGGGGTACTAACTGTTAATCCCATGACCTCCACTTAAGAAGTTCAAGCCTTCTTCCTCTGAAATTGAGGAGCAGTATGAAAACATTGAGAACTAATTAAAAGGTCAATCGATAATGACACATTTTGGGTAAAATGGTCAGAAAACCAACATTGGTCAAACTAATGATTCATAGGTCAAAACTTCAGGGAAACAGCCTACTCACAGGCACGACACACTGATGGACACCGGTCTTACATAAAGGGCAGCATTTTATCAACAAGATAAAGTGACTGAGCCGGGCAACAGCAGGAAGCAGAATGGTTACATTTAACATGTAATTAAAATATCAATTTGAATTGAGATAAGTTAGAGGGTCTGACCACGTGGAGGACAAGCACTAGTGCATGGTAGTACAGTGGGATTTTAATTTCATCATTCAGTGAAATCTTACTATTGTGTTTTGTAGGGCATGAGTAGCTTTGCGCATGTGGTTTATCCCCCAGCTGACCCCTAGTGTAAAGGCCGGCGCATGCTTCTGCGTTTTCACTGGCCCGCAAGCACAAGAGCCCTTCCAGGCCCCTTACCTGCTTAAGTATCCCTTCTTACGTGCGTCGCCCAATTTTTCTAACTATAGACAAAGACCTGCAAGCATCCAGCAGCCTGCAAGGCTTGTGATTGGTCTGCTTACTACATCGGTCCGGAGTCTTGTTTCCGGTTTCATGCCACATAATACCGGCAGAAACAACGGTAGATTTAGAAGAACGAATATGGACCAAATAGTCGAGCGGTTGGCAGAATAGATCAGAAAGTATGACCACTTCGATAACCGTCACTGACTGGCGGATTTGTCCGCCAGAAAATGGCTATGAGGAGCTGCAGTGGCGATATAATTAAACAGTCGACGAAGAATAAAGAAGGCGTCTCTAAGGTTGTTTGACAAAACACGTTACTCCGCCTAGTGTTCTGGCGGGGAATTGCTCTGAAACGCCCAACGCTTGGATAAGCATGAATGACCACAAGTCCTACGCCACAGTGGCGTGAAAAGCCGCAGTTGCAGAAGCATACGCCGGCCTTAAAGAGTCAGGGATTTCCTGGCTGTGTGAGGCCATGTCAGGCACACTGGCTGCAAGGTTGGCACTGGAATGACAAACCTCTTCATCGTTCAGGCCTCATGGTTTTTTAATTAAAAAAAAGGAACCACCGTCAAGGTTATGTTCAAATTTTGTTTTTTATACTTAAGGCAGGCAACTTCAAGGTCACCAACACAACTTCCAGAGGGGCCCATTTACATTTGAACCAATAAAAACAAAACTTCGCAAAATGATTGTAAGCTGCCTAAATTCTGACAAAAAAAGAAGGTATAAACTGCAAACAATCTATCCAAATAAACACTACATTAAGATCACATGTGGGGAAATCTAACTTGTGTCCAAGTTTTAGATAAATCTAACTGACTATCAAACCAAGGAAGCCTTGAAGCTGAAAAGGGGGGGTGCATCAACTTTTACCACAAGAAAAGACAGGGACAAACTAGAGACCAAATAGTGCTGAACATCTGGTGTGTGTGTGTGTGTGTACGGGGCCTCTTATCTCTCCCTCTGTGGCCTGCTAAACATGACTAGCTGCCATCTTGGCTCACAGACACAAGGTGGTGGGGGGAGCAGCTCCTGGCTCTGAGGCAGCAGGAGGAAAATAACGAACTAATTCATGTACACTGAATATGTCAGACTGTTAATAAAGCCACCGTGTGAGAATGAAAGGCCACAGTGAGTGTGTTTATGAGAGCGTGCACGTAGAGGACAGGTTTACCGTTTTTGTATTTCAGTCATTTCAGCGCAGCCAAAGTTACGTGTGAGCGACAGGGTGACCATTATATAAGCTGACCGTTTACAGAGCACATAATGGTGAAAGAGTGCAGCGCCACCAGCCCAGGCAATAAAGTGTGTAGTGAAGATAAAATAAATCCCACAGTAGTGAGTGTGTCCCGTGGAGATGAGTGGCCTGAACCAGCACCGGCAGGTGCTGTTGGCTGCCTGCTCTCCGGTCCACTCCGAGTAACAAGTGTAGCCATGCTGGTTATCAAACTTTACTCGCCGGATACAATGCAACACGACAAACCTACTATCACGGCAAACGCTAAACACGCAGAAACGCTACTTAAGAACGCGAGCTGTTATTGTGTCTTTCCACTTCGACAAAAGTGACACGAAAGATGCGTAAAGTTGATTTTCTTGCCCGAGAGCAATACCGAGGAACATCGTAGTTAGCCCCTGTGAAGGGGGGCTACAGAGTGGTCTAACAATGAGGATGATAAGTGGCTAACAGGCTAGCTGAACTTCTGTGTCCTAGCGCTGGGCTAACCTCCAGCGGCTAGCACGGCTAATTAGCCTATCAGGAGGTATTTTGCACGTCGTTCTGGACCTCGGAACGACTCCCTTATCTCGGCTTTTGTCGTTAAAATAAACTCTTTCCACCTTGCACCAAGGCTATAGAGCGGCTACAGAGTCTCTCACACATTTGAATGGGTTTCGCTGGAGTAAGTCGTGTTAAAAACAAGGTGAAAAACACGGTCGTACGGAATGACCGCCTGGCCTCACAGATCCCCCCCTCCTCTCCTCTGTCCCTTCCGTCCAATACAACTGGCGACTACTACGCACACTTCACGCTGCGCTCTTAGCCATTTAAACACGCGTTCCGCTGAAACACGACCAATATGCAAACTTGTATGTTGGAACACTTTAAATCGAGCCAGGCAGAGCGTTTGTTGGTGATATGTGCCAAGTATTCTCCGCTGGGAATCTCCCTCAGAGCTGCGCTCATTCAGTCGGCCAGTGACTCACCTCTACGCTCGAGCCACCTCGTGTCTCCTGGAAGCTTCAACACAATTAGCTAACAGGGCTAACAGTCACTCTTTAAAAACACCAAAGCAACTCCACACTCCACTGAAGAAAATCCAACAAGTTGCCGGGGGAGCGGACTCGGAAACAGAGACGCTCTCCGTGTGTTTTCTTTCCACTTTATAACTGACTAATGGGACTATGTTGTGCGCGTGTGTGTGTGTGTGTGTGTATATGTGTGTGAGTGTGTGTGAGCGATACAGCGGGTGGCAAAGCTAAACTTGCTATTGTTAGCATGTCGGCATGGGAGCTACATGGACCTTCAATGACTTTCTGCTGAAATGAGGGAATAAAACTGAGGCTAAACCAAACCAGGAGCGTCTCCATTCAGCTGGATGTGAATGAAAATACCCTCCGGCTGAAAACCAGAGTCGCTCGGCAGATTTAAGCGTCCGATAGCGCTGTGGAAAAAAGTATGGAAAACTTGCTATTCAGCCCGAATAGAAAGGGTTTTAATTCAGAAGCGTCGGTTCCAATGAAACTATCGCACCTGGGCCACATTTCAAATTCACACATTCAAAGGGGGCATTTGTTCGCTTACCCAACAAGCTCGGTCACTTCGGGGTTTTATCAAATCAACTCCGTGCTGGCTGGTTAGTATCTCCGCTTGCTTGAGAAAAAAAAAAAAACCCCACCGTGGTCCTTTTTTTCGTTTGAAATATAAATAAACAGAGGAAAAAAAGTTCAAGTGTTACGTTTTTCTCCCGAAATATTTCTCCTGCGCGTCTCGCATCCGCAACCTCACCGACTCGTGTGCGTTGCTCTTCTCTCCTTTGTGTTAATTTCACTCGAATCGAGTTTAATCCGATCGATCCCTCGGCTGGTCGCGCTCCCGAGTCCTCCCCTCCAGACACTCGCTCACCTTCCTTGGCCAGGGGGGGCGCGCTCCCGAGGACCTCTCATACAGATAAACAGCCGGCGTGCGCGGTCACTGACCCCGCCACGCCAGTGCGAGCCGCTGGTGGAGTTCCAGTTTAGGGATGGAAAAAAAATGACATCTGCTGCGAGAAAGATGATGATTTGAAAACTGCCAGAGTGAAATAGAATTATTTTAATTGGTCTTAATGGGGAGATGTGACAACACGACAGAAGACCGGAACCTGATTTTGAAAACCTAATTCAAACCAGTATTGAGGGAACACTGCATTTGGCCAAAAGACAATTGTTTGGTGGCACGTGTCTTCACATTTGCCTGAACGAGCAAGTTTAAAATACATTATTTTCCATGCCTCTAATTTGTTGACAAATAAATACAGACATAGTTGAATGTAGAATGTGGTGATAGGTCTAATCTTTGTGGCCATATAGATGTGATGCTTTAAATTTTGTATGATTCATGTTTATATAACAATCCTATATTTTAGATAGATAGATAGATAAACTGATAGATTGATTGATTGATTGATTGATTGATTGATTGATTGATAGATAAATAAAGTAAAAGTAAGACGCTGTACAAATAGTCAACAACTTATCATATCTTAATATATAAGAAAATGCTTAACTAAAGTGAGGAAAACATAAACAACCAGAACCAAACATATTGTGCGAGGGTAAAGTGTATTTCTATGGAGGATGCACAAATTGTCAACAAATTACGTTATTTAACATATATGAAGAAAGGCTTAAACAAAAACAAACACAAACAATTTTGTGAACAGAATTACGGAGGTAAACAGATGTGTCAATGGAGGCTAAATTTAAGTGAACATAAAAACAAAACACCAAAACCATGTATATTGTGCACAGGGGCTGATAAAAGGTACGACTATGGGTTGGTGTGATGTGATCATAGAGGCAGCCTCATGCCTAAAAGTCCATTTCAGCCCTCCATGTCTGTGACAAGTGCAGATGTATGGCCTGGGGGACAGAAGTCTGTGCAATGAGCAGACAGTTACAGCAGTCTGCCACTGAATAAACTCCTCTGCTTGGAGAATGTGATCGATATATTTGGACCCACAAGGACACAGCAGGATCGACCAGGACCCACCAGGACCGACCAGGACCCGCCAGGACCCTCTCACTGCAGTGCTGTGACTCTGCGTACATGTAGTGGTCTGTAGTGTAAAATAAGTTGGGACAGGTCTTGTTCTGGATTTTTCTAAAAAGACTGACACAAGGATGTTCCATAACTCCAAATTTTATTCAGACACAACACACAGTAGTTCATTAACAATGTTTGAGGCCTGTTGGTATTTACCTTGTGTTTGATACTTTTCTACCACATTCACACATGCTTGATCTCTTGTAAAAAAAAAATATCCTCACAAAATGTCATACATTTTGATTTCAAAAATAACTGCACGTATCAACATCAAAGGTGGCCTAGTTTAATGAAATGGGCCTCTTTCCAGTGCTGTGATTCCTCTTTAAGTCAGGGACCTTCGCAGCTACAGTGGCCTGCTCGTGCCAGTCTGCTCTGAACTCCTGAGAAAAGCTCCATCTTATTTCTTTAAAGACAGCAGCACTTCATACTGTAGTTCATTACACATGCAACAAATTTGATTTGATGTGTTTGAGCATAAATATAAATTAGGAAATAGAATGAGAATATAATAAGCACAAGAAACAACGGCAATGCGAACAATAGGAATGCACAATTTAAAGTACTATACAATCGTTATTGGCTATGGAAGTTTCACAGTCAATGTCACAGTGACTTACAGCCAGGATTTTTCTGTTAAACATCAGATCTATTTTATAAGTTTAAGGTAGAAAAATAACATTATGAACCACATCGAAAGACTAAATATTTTCACAAACTGCTCATAATCAGCATTCCCCCCACAAGATATCACAATCTCCCTGCATCCATACCACACTTGGCTTTTCCCTCGGACCTTGACCTTAAAGGGTCCAAACAGCCCTGGACTGGTTTGTCACTTGCTGTGTGTAAATCTGAGGACTGAAGCGCAGTCTGCAGGAGAGGAGAGAAATACAGAGATATCAATCAAATATAGATTCGATTTTAGTTTTAGCTTATCTGTTGATAGAGTCTTGAAACTTCAGGGTGTTCTCCTTTATTCTTAGCGGAATCAGCAACTTCATCCCAACTATAATTGAATGGAAAATAAACGGAGCACATGTAAAGGTTCACTGCAGCAATTCCATTTCAGTTTGTCGCCATGGATGTGTGTCCCAAACAGACGCCACACTCACCACAGAGCTCAGACGGGTGCAGCTAACTGAGTCACCCAGGCTTCAGAAGCCCTCATGCTGCTGCAGTTGTTGCAAAGCTCCAGCTCCCTCCTCACTTGAGTCACCATGAGTCTTATTTCATAGATTAATATCCGGTCTTTTCAGAGACTAAATCCTCACAGCTCTTCCCTTTTACTCATTTTGCTGCTGAGAAAAACCTGGCGAGTGAGTGGTTGTTTTTTAACTCCTGAGTTTGAACATGTCCTTTGACCATCGTTGGAGGCAGGCCTACAAAGAATGTGGAAATACAGCTTGTAGTCTAAACAGGTAGCAAATCTCCTCTGGATGACGTCTGCTGGAGGAGTTTTCTGGCCACGTGCAAACATATAATGTAACGTCAGTGAGGCAGAGGGAGGTTTAATGCCATTCAGGTGAGAAACAACCAATTTGAAAGCGGTATCATTTGCATGTGTAATCTTTCTCATCTTCTTCATTTTGTCTGACTTCATTTTTGGCAAAGCTGTTCTGCAGTGTAAATATGCTGCAATATTCCAGTGTTAAAGACCATCACACATTATAAACAGTATATCCAGATTGCCGATGAACATGATCGATGTTACATTAGATGGACTCTGAGAAAACTTAGACCTGAGGATTTATTAATGCCAAGAAAACTGGGAAGCTGCTTTCAGGCATGCACTGATCTCCGGAGATCCTCCACACAGCCTGTACATATGAACTCTAATGTCCAAATGAGAGTTTCCAGAGTTTCTGTGGACTTTCTCCCGCCAGTCCCCAGGTATCTGTATCTGGTGTTGTGTCTCTAATCTTATTGGTTGCAAAAGTCCTCACCACACTGTGTGACCATATGATCATTCATTATTTTTGGACCAATGGAAATTTTAATTGGTGTGTACAATCTGTAGAGATACCTGAAAACAATTAATGTTGGCACTACATGCATGATGTTATTTTCTGACTTCCCTGTGACTGATGTGATCTGATTTGGAATAATTGACTGATTGGTTTTCTCTGTCACCCTGTGGATCAGAGTCTAACAATTTCCTTTCCATCGAAACTAATGATGTTTTGAGATCAGTGAAAGATAATGTGAAACCATCACATCATCAAGCAGACTGTTGACAGAAACACTTCCTAACAGTCACACTGAGTTATCCGGGTCACATATATATAAAAGGAGCTATTGAATATAAAAGGAGCTATTGAATATTGCATATGATATACTCAGATGTTAGATTTGGTAAATCACTGTCACAGTACTTCAATACTTCAACACACTTACCATAATTGTTAAGGGGTTTCAGTTGCATGTTTGTTTCTCATCTGGTCTGAGGTCTGCAGTCGAAAGCATCCAGGCTGGCAGGGACTGATTCCTCTTTGATATCAGGATAAATAGATTTTAGTTGGATGAGGTAGCATTTTACATGATATCAGGGGAAAACACAGTGTCAAAAAGAGCGGAGGGACTTGGAGAATCTCTGAGAGGGAGCACTGAAGCTACGTTTTCTGTTTCCTATAGGTATCTAAAGTTAAAGGCTTCCTGACTGACAACACTGACTGAATTTACCATTAAAGATGGTTAAACATCTGTGACCAGAAGAAATGCTGTGCAGATGTTCTAGAGATGCTCAGGGTCTGCGGCTTTTCTGTGCAAAAAAATGACTCTTTAATTGCACTGATCATTTCTGTTTAGTCAAAGTTATGTAGTCTATTAGTCAACGTGGTTCGCAAGGAAATACAAATGCATGTTTGCTGCATTTAGACAGTAAAATAAGTGCTAACAAACTAACTTCAAACTAGTAATATGTAATGAAAACAGATGTAAAATACCAACCATCAAAGTTTAAATCCATTTGTCAGTTCACCTTAGTAATAGAAACACAGTCTTCACTGGAACTATTCTATATATTTTACAATAGACGTAATCCTTTGGAAAATTGTTGATATGTGTGTTCTGTGGATTTCAGACTAATGAGTGTACAGCTGCTGCAGATGAATTCAAAGTACAATGGTTCCTGCAGTGAGACCATTTTAAGCAAGCACGAGAAAAGTTCTGTGGGCCAACAACCTTTTAGCTGCTTTCAGACTTTCTCTGGCTTGAAGGGCTGTATGTGTGAATGCAAGAGTCAATGTGAGAGCCTTCGGACTTCCTGTGGACTTTCTCCGCCCTCCAGTATAAAGCTCACAGAAAGTCCAGAGGAGCCGATGCATGAACACAGCAGGATTCACTGAGAGCGGGGGGGTTGAAGGTCATTGTGGCGATGAGTCGATGCAGGTGTCAATGTGCTGTAAACCAAAATATATCTGCAATGGAATTAATCCGCCACATTCTGCCTCTGCTGCATCACCCCTCACCGAACACTGCAGCTTTCTGTGTGGTTGTGACCGAGTCTTGGTGGAAACTCTCCTGCCGTGCTGTTCTTTTGTAAAAGGCAAACTCTTCAGAGAGTCTGGACCCAATTCTATGTACATCCTCCAGAGATGGTGGAATTTATCAAATCAACCAATCATGTTTCAGCAGCATAATGCATAAGATGATGTTCAAAAAGTTTCAAAGTGGGTGATTTCCTTAGATTTTCCCACACATCTCTAGAGTTTATTCAAAATAGGGGAACAAAACGAATGTGTCTGCAGCACAGGTCTACGGACAGAAACACCTCGTTACTCAGAGAGAACTGGGAGGAATGGACAGACTGGCTGGAGCTGACAAAGAGGCTACGGTAAATTACATAACTACTCTTCACAAAATTGGTGAAAAGAAAAACATTTTCAGGCAGATCAATGTGTCTACTAAAGCAGAGGCCATGTCAGCTTCCACTGCTGTCAGACAAGAACAGAAATGTGCGGCAGCAGTGAGACAGACCAACCAACACTGGACAGTTCAACACCGAAAGATGTAGAATCTGTATTTCTGCTGAAGTTGCTGAAGGTCTGCAGTCAACAGCATGAATCCATGGAGCCAACCTGATGGTGTGATGGATTTCTTCACAAAATTTGGGCCTCAATTCCCATTAATCTTGGTTTGAATGTCAGTGTATCAGAGTCCTGTTGTTGACCATGTTCATCTCTTTATGGCCAGTTTACCATTTTCTAACTTGCAGCAAGATAAAGCTCCATGTCACAAAGGAAAGGTCTAAAACTGTCTAACCCTAACCCATGAACATCAGTGATTCATTGTGATGTGGTAGCATGACCGTGCAGTTGACAAATCTGCAGAGATGATGCAGAATCTCAGAGGAGAGTTTCAAATTCTTTTGGTGACTTGAGTGTTGTGTGAGACTCAGGTTGTTACAGGAGGACGGAGGTAGGAACATGAGTTGGTGTAGAAAAAACAAAGTATTCCACAAACCAGTATGTATCAATTGATTCATTATTGATATTACTATCATATACCTAATCACCTAAGAGATCACACTTTCCAGTGTTCCCGCTAACATGTTAGCATGATATATGGTAGCCTCCATGCAAACTCTTTACCATCGGATGATGTCCCAAAGACATGGCGCATTCCAACAAATGTAGGAATGTCATGAGGACCAATGGTAAAAAGGTCATGCACATAAAGTGAACATGCAAACCTTCCCTGCCTACATATGAGTCTCATAATGTATAATTCATTAAGCAGCCTCTCAGTCAGGCTGACCTTCATCGGGAGAACTGCTTAAGGTCGAACAGCACAGATCCAAGAGCACACAAGTCCCTCCCCTCTCGTGCAAGTCGATGTGGAGCCATTCTGATTGGCCGAATCATGGACTGGAAAGTCAGCAGCAGCAGCACAGGGCAGGACAGGCGGTAAAAAAACAACAAAACAAGACAGAAAATACCAATTCAGCTTTTTCTTTTTAGTTGTTTTTAGACACTGTATTTTTCCATTTCCACATAACCATCAAAATGACATGTTTAGAGTTTAGAATGTTTTATTATAGTTTATTGTGATAGCATTTAAATTTTTTAATGTTTTTTATGTTTTATTTTTCCAAAGAACAGACACAGCAAATAATGTTGAGGCGGAGAGGCAGGAAGAGAAGGGACTAGCAAGAGAGGAGGGCCACATAGATAAGATAGATAGATCGATCCATAGATAGGGAGATAGGATTGATAGATGCGTCAGGTTTGGCTTGATCCTCCCCTTGTAATCCCTCTGGTTCCACACAAACACACATTCGCAAACACACTACATGTTGCTTTACAAAGAATATAATCACAATAAGATTAATAACTCTCTGGATATGTCTAGGAATAAAAAAAAAAAATAAGCAAAAGAATGTGAGAAGAGCAAACGGTTAAGGAAAACCGATTCACTCACACAGGTGTGAAATCCAAAAGCTCCCTACAGTTACACAGTTAGCCTGGAGAGAGAACAGCTAGGATAAATATATCGTAATAAACGAAATATATCGTATGCAGGCTTCGTGTGTGTGTGCATGGAGGGAAGGGGATGAAAATATCTGTAATACGCAGGTTTAGAATCATCTGAAATTACGCGAGTTAGACACAAAATTTAAACTAGGCCTGCTTTTATGTCTGTAAGTGTGTATCTACATACGTGTGATGCATCGTCAACTAGCTAGTTAGTGGTAAAATGCCTATCTGCAGATAAAGGGTCAGTTTCATTGATTTTGGCAGCTGTCCAAATCTCTCAGAAGGGTGGAGTTAAGGCAGACAGCTGATCTCAGATCAGGTTATAGGGGCTTAGTGGATCCCCCTAGTTTTTATTTCATTCATGGAAGAAACTCAGGTAAAGAATAATTTGGCATTAAAAATCGGTACAGCGCTAATGCTACTACACAGTCTGAGAGAGAGAGAGAGAGAGAGAGAGAGAGAAGAAGGGGGATTAACCATTAATAAACCGAAGCAGGAATATATGATCGCATCAGTAAACTGTTACTTTGTTGATCTCAACGCAAAACACTGCAGCAGCCATCGATCAAGCTCTAAGCAGCACATGTTATACATCTGCTAATTCAACGTACAAATATAAGCCTGCTTAAATGGGAGATTCCATGACATTTTCAGTTATGGTCCATCCCCACCACATCGTTTCAGAGCCTCAGCGTAGTCATGTTAACGGCTCGATATCATCCATACTCATCGTCATTTAAAAGAAAGGGCACCTTCAACCCCCACATATGACAGAGTGGCTGCGTACCTTTAAGTTTAAATGAGAAAGGTGATAAAATGATAAAGAGCTGTTTGGAGGTCCAAACTGTCTGGCTTCACAATTAACAGCCCAAAAAAAGCTACAGAAACCTGAAGAGCCATATATACACAGAAATAAAAGTGCCTGATAAATACCGTTTACAAACAATATTTTGATTTCCAATTTATACTCTTTTATTTGTTAATTTCTTAATGGCAGCCACTGCTGTCAACATCCCTTAATGTGTCTTTAACCGTCCCACTTGTCTTTTTCAATGTTTCTGAAAAGGATCTTTTTTCACACTCAATGGTTTGGTCTTTTATTCCCTCCCCAGACAATTTAAAACACTTTTTTAAGCCACAAACAGTTTGTAGTGTTCATTAAATACAAATCATGAGCAAGTCAGCAGAAAGGACACTAAGACAAGAGAGAAACAAAATAACGTGATGAAAAATAGGGAAAGGACGCACCAAAAAAAACAAAAAACATAATTTGCTATTTTCTTTCCATGGACAAAATATACAGAGTGACTTGAATGCCAACTACATCTTACAGACTGACATACTGGAATAGCCATATCATCCCTGCACACACAGGCACAGCATGAACACTGACTCAACATGCAGAAACATGTCCTGTTGTCAACGTGCTGTGTAATTTTCTTTAAAAACATGTACAAACGTGTACACACACAGCACATGGTTTATTCCATAAAGTCAGTTGTTAAGAGTGAGTTTAATCTCTAACCATGATCCTGTCTCTATCTGGACAAAGTCAACTCACTGCTACTGAAAATATAGTTTTTTTTTTTTTATGATTCTGAGGTACTAAATTATCCCAACAACATCCTCATGAATTAAGATGCATGGATGTTTTTAAATAAAATGATTAAAACCTGTTCATCCAACCAACTGCTAACTGTGAACTGCTAAACTTCAAAATTTGGTCGGTATATCTGCAGGTGAAGCTGACTCGATCCTCATAAGATTGTTGAGTCAGGCCGATTTATGAGAATGCAGCCTCTAGACCTGTAAGTCACGAGACTCGGGTAAAGACATGGCTGAAAGACAGAGAAATAGTCACAGAGAGGGAGGGGTGGATGGATGGGAAGAATGGATCTATAGAGAGAGGTTAACAAACTGTAAGAGAGCCTGGACAGTTCTGTAGAAATGCAAGGAAGGACAAGAGAGAGCGAGAAAGAGGAGGCAGGGTTGGGTCGAAGGAGGTGTGTGTTTTGGGGATTCAGCAGCAGCCCCCTCCGGCCTGTTGACCTCCCTGGCTACCAGACAGTGTGGAGTTGGTGGTAGGGTGCTGGGGTCCAATCTTAATACCATTAGCCTGTGTGGAGACAGACACAAAGAAAAAGCAACTGGTTAAAAACCACTCATCAAAAAAAAAAGTATCCTTACTATTCAGAATAGTGTTGTACAGACAATACTGCATCGCCAAGTAAAACATTCCTCCTCTAGAACATTATACAAGAGTCACAACCGGTTACATTCCTTCTCAATCAGCCATGACAATGAAAGCAAACAAATGACGAATTTGGTTCAGCAGTGAAAATCCTAGACAGCTCATCGATGCCCACATTAGAGAACTGTAAACATCTCTGCCAAGCAACAATCGGACACTACATGGTGTCTTTACAAACAGTTTGCTTGGGTTTCAAATTCATACTGAATCCATAGATTTGTATAAATATATTTGACTTTTGTTATAGTGCGATATGATTGATTTTGGTTATTGCTCAGCTCTAAATCTCTTGTCTTCTGTCACTGTGTTCTGATTATTTCACATTATTTTTGATAAATGTAATAAATAACATTCCTTACAGACTTTATTTTAAAGTCCTAATTAATTGACTCAATAAAAGTGGAACTCAAAGCGCCTTGACTATGACAAGAGAAAATGCTATTATAATGACTGACTAAATACACATGAATGAGCGTGTCATTGCTTTCATGTGGAGAAGACCACTGCACAGTGTTCCATTAGATCACATCATAGAGGAAGCAACAGGTGCTGCTTCACTGTGCAAAGGAAACAGCAGCGGCACATGAGGGGAAAAAGACAAGCACTTATAACAGAGGAGAAACAGAGAGAGGGGGCAGGCAAGTGGGTGGTGGACTCAGTTCTTTCAACTCTCTCGCCTTCATCAGCCACTCTCTATCTCTCTGTGTACAGTGGTGGTCACTTACTCTCTCTCTGTGTTTCATCATCTCTCTGTGTGTGTGTGGAAGTGTGTGTGGAAGTAGCACAGTCAGCCTTGCCCGCTCCCTTTCCCTCTGTGTGAATTTATCTCTCTACCTCTCAATGTAACTCCCATTCCAACACTCAGCAACAGTAGTGCCTCTGGGAAACACTGTATGCCTTTAAATCACATTTATTGAGCTGGGGCCATGTGTGTGTCTGAGTATGTGTGCGAGTGTTTTCTCATAGTGCCTGCCAACATTTCTGGCGGGGCTTCCCTCTCTCTCTCTCCCAGCCAGTCAGCTGATGTGGTTTGGCCGGCCGTCTTGTTTTTACTCTACCGTACTACTTACTAAGAACAAAAACACTCACTGGCCAGCGAATTCTACTGCTGTGTCACTTGCCATTTGTACTTAATGTCTGACTGGACCAAGAGCCAAATTTACTCTGGAACAAATGCGACCACAGATAACACACACACAGGCACGTGGTTCTGTTTATAAACTTCATCGGCTGCCTTTACGCTGCCTCCATGTCTGGGTTCACATTTGTTGGATTGCATTGTCCACATGTTTTGGGTAAAATGGGCTAAAAACAGACAGTTTGAGTGAATTTACGTCACAGTTGTATGATTTTACAATCATCATACAACTGCTAACATGTGTAGGAGACGAGCTATTATTTGCTTTCTGTTTACACAAGCAAGTGCATGCCCACTGTACATGAGTGGTCACGTGATATGCGTTTTCTGGAATGTTAGTATGGACGGGGATTGAAACTTATACTGTCTAGGAAGAGTGTGTGGACAGAGATCATTTTACTTTAAAAACGTATTATGCAAATGAAAAAACATAGTGATATGGATGTAACCATAGGGAAAAGACAAAAGATATCCATGTATACCTTCCCGAAATATCATATAATTATCCAAAGTGTCTACGACTTTAGCTGGGATGGAAAAAAGGTTGTCTTGTTGCTGACCAAAGGAGGATGAGGATGAATCAATTCAGAAGTTATGCTAAAACCCAAAAATGTAACTGGACAGGTTTTCACATGTCAACTGAAATCTTGGATTTAGCATTCCAGGTGTGAAAGTATTTTGACCATTGTTAACTCTTGCTGACAGCCTGGATGTCTTGACGTTCCTGTCTGGATAGCTGTTTCACTAAGAAGACTGCCTCTCAGTAAGTTTGCTATGCAGTTTACAGACAGACTAGCTGACTTGTTTGTTTTCTTACCAAATGACTGAGATATTGAGGGATGTGTGGAATTTATGAGCTGGCAGATGGAGGGAGGGGCAGAGAGAGAGAGAGAGAGAGAATGGCTTGTGGAAAAAAGAGCAGGTGATAGGAGGGAGTTTTGCTTGGCTTGAGTCTAAAGCAGAGGAGAGGAAGGTTTTCCCCCCTCTTTTTGAGGAGAGGGGGAGCGTTGCAAACCACACACACTGCTGGAAAAACAACAGCGAGGAGAACAAAGACTGGAAGAGGGGAGAAAATGGCCTCAAAGAAAAAGAGGGAGAATGGAGAGGTTAAGGGAGAAAGAAAAAGGGGAGGGAATAGCGTCTCACCTCATTGTTGATATCAAACACCCCTTCCTGGATCTTCTCATAGATCTCCTTGGCTGTGTTGATGAAAGCCTGAGACAGAGACGGGGAGTGGGAAGGACACAGAGAGAAGAGGTTAGATTCATATTTGTAAAAGCACACATAAAATAATACATCAAAGGTTTGGTAGAAACCTATGAGGGACAAAGTGTATATTTTGTAGAAAATGGGCTGAACCATATATACAATTGTCCTGATGTGCAAAGAAGCATGAGACAAAGTCTGTAGCTGTACTCACTGGTGTGATAGTGAGCTTCCTGCTAACAAAGACAACATTTTTGATAGCACCCAAACCAGTTTAAAATAAACAACTTTTGAAGGAAAATAGCTCAACATTTTGGGGAAATGCTTGAACACTTTTATTGAAGACAGAGTGTGGTAACTGTATTCAAGTATAAAGACTGGAACACTTCCTGACCTCTGCTGTATTACTTCTGAGGTGGAAAGTAAAGTCGATTTTTCATTTATCTGTACATGATACATTTTTCTGATGACTGCTTATTCATTGCTCCCAGCATTTTATCACAAATATCCCAACTTTCTACTACATTTTCAAAACAGGCTTTTAACTCTCATTTTAATTGAAACTAATGGGAATTATTACGCATCATTGAGCGCTGCCTTCCCAACATCAAGACAGATTTAATTAGGTTCAATCAGTACTTGTTGTTAAACATAAGTATCTGCAATTCTACTTGAGTAAAGACTGTTTACTTTTACTACCTGTGGTAAACTTTACTCAGCAAATACAGCCAGACAGATACTTGATTCTTAGTGCAATAATAACATTGATATTTGGAAATGCTCAATTTAACTGATTTCAATATAATGCTGACGAGTTTAGGCTTGATCAGTCAATGTTCCCAGATGGAGAACCTTTATTATGGAAACACAGTCTTCTCATTATTTGGTTGTGTTAAAGTGGAATGTCTTGTTACTTATTGGCTGACATGTCGGGCGATGTTAATAAATGTGCAAATAGCTAAAATCTTCCAATATATACGGCAAGCACTGTATTCCAATACCCTTTTAACTTTGTGTATCATAATACACAATTTAAAATTATACTTTGATAAGTCTAAATACTGAGAAATGTTACTTTACTGGTCATAAATCAAGATCTCACTTATTGTGTAGCTACCGGTGTTGGGCGGTTTGAATAGAACCACAGCTGATATGAGGAAGATGACATTGCTTGACAGCCTTTGATCAAGTAAGAAGGGCCTTAACCTTCCTCAGTGATATCACATTTATGTCTATCGTCCACTCCCATTATTCTGCTTCATTGAAACCATATATCAAGGCAGAAAAATGTGCTCAGAATGCTGTGATGTATGTGTGTCAATATGTAGACAGAGTAGAGAATATGCCCTTTTACCAGATTAGATGATATAACTGAAGACCTTGTTAGATGACGCATCAACAGAGAATAGAGCTTTTTCTAGGCACAATAATTTATACAACAATAGAATCTGAGCTGAATATAAACATAACACACAAAATATTTTCTCTCTCTCGCTAAACCACACTCACAGACACACAGAGGATCAGAGATGTCAGAATAGAGTGGAATTACGCTCCCTGAGCAACTAGCCTGTGACATTGTTGCGTCTGTCTCCAAGGATACTCTTCTAATGTAAGTGTGTCAAGGGTCTAAAATGGTGAGCAACTGGGATAATAACTCAGATCACACACACACATGCACGCACGGACGCACGCACGCACGCACGCACGTCTGTGGAGGAACTCAGATCTAACCATTCTTACACTTAATGTTCCTTAACTGGAGTCCTTAACTGAAAATTTGACCTGAACTCCAATCTGGCACCCTGTTGTAAATAGACTCTTCCACTGTTAACTCTGTCCCATTTCCTTTCTTCTACACATCCTTTTTACTTTACAACTTCCTATTCTTCCTTTTCTGAGTTGATTGAAATATTAAATTCCGATGTATGGAGATTGTAAAGACAGGTAGAAATAATAGGAAGGGAGTAAAAACCTAAAGATGAGTAAAACATACACAGAGAAGCCTATTTTAGGAAATGGTAACAAGATAGGAGAGGAAGAGGAAGAGTCGAGAAGGGGAAAAAAATAAAGACGATTAAAGGGTTAATGAAAAAATTTGATTAGGAAATAAATAAGGTAGAAAACAGTTGTACAAAGGGGGTTACCAGATAAGAGAAATAGAAAACTGAGCAGAAACAAGCAGCTGTTGAGAAAAGACTCAAGGAAAATTAAGGTAAGAAGACAGGATGTGGAGATGAGACTGTGACAAGCTGCTTACAGGAATCTCCCTCACTCCCTCCCTCCCTCTCTCTCTGGACCATCCTATCAGCCCTTGTGTCCACCCACAGACCCTCATGACAAACCCAGCGCTCTGATTGGCTGCTCGGTGTCACTGGAGGTAGAGTGGAGGTTATGAATATGTATGAACCATAACTGGTTGATACACTGCTGGAGAAGGGCGAGATGATGGATAAGAGGGGGCAGGAGGGGGAGGAAGCAAGTGGGGGAGGGGGGGGGGGATGAATGGAAGAGGGCAGAAAGACATGGAGGAGGAAAGAGAGGAAGACACGTTGGTTCAGGGGTGGGAGGAGAAAATGGTTGGAGGATGGGAAGGGGGAGGGGAGCGAGGACGGGTGGGAGGTAAAAGGCAAATGATGGACGTCGAGGGATGGAGTGCAGAGAGACGAGGGGATGGGAGGAGAGGAGCTGTATCGGGAGGATTCAGAGGACACTAATGAGACAAATTAATCATACCACACACACACGACGTACACACACACCCCTCCCCCCTCATCTTAACCCCAGAGCTCCACTCAACAGCATTGTATGGGGGTGTGATTTTGCATGATATAGGCCAGGCAAGAGGCTAGAAAAAAGAAGGAAAAAAGCAGTGTAAACACACACACACACACACGCAAGCGCACACAAGCACGCACACAGTGGTGCCCTTGGCTAGTTAGATTCAAATATGAATCTAACCTCTGTGCTGTGTAGAATGGGATTATTTATGTGACTGGATAAGTGAGAAAGGGGTCCCTGAGGACAACACCATGCATTCGTTGCACACAACAACACCAGGGGTGTGTCTCTGTGAGAGGCGGAGCACTGTGCGCCCTGTGCTAACTGCGGGTCATGATGCTAAACGTGGAGCTGGCGAGGTTAGGCTTCAGGTTGGTGAGCTGTGATGCAACAGGTAAATGGCAAAGGCAACAGGAGGATTGGTCTCAGGGTGATGGTTACTACGAACCAGCTGGATTTGAATTATAGCATTGATTACACATCTGTTCACTATTCAACACAATGTTGTCGTTTTTTTAATTTAATTTGCAGTTTTAAATGGGCTAACTCTGCTATTGTGTGTGATGCTGATTGCACATAATTTAGTTTTGATGATGACGGAGTGCACCTCACTGGTGGTAATAAAGAAGGCAGGTCTGTAGCTATCACTGAGTCAAGGTTCCTGCAGTGAGGTAAACACCTTTCTATTACCACAAATAATGCAACTTAGTACCCATTCTATTATCACCTGGGCTATATTATCAAGTTCCAATGCTTCCCACCTCATTAAATAAAATGGGCCCAGATAAGGGGCACGAAATGGGCAGACGAGTAAGCCAATGAAAAATGATTTTGTCATTTAAGTTATTATTTTTTCCGAAAATGATGCTTTGCCATTGTGAGAGGATAATCTTGAGAACAGTAACTATCAGTACTGGTAGTGTTGGCTTGGTGCAGAACATCTGTAAAAGCCAATAAACATTTGATCACTGGTTACCAAAGATGTATTTTTAACACGCATTTATCAAAGGCAGACAACTTCTTATGTTAGGTGCAGCTGTCGACCCCAAATATAAGAGTTGGGACAAAATATCAGCGATTTGTGACATTGTGACAAAGTGAAAATGTCCAAAACTAGAAAACAAATATCTCCCTCCTGCAAAGTGGTGACACACACATAGAAGATAAAGAGAGATACTAGAGGGGTTTGTGGCGATGTGAGCTAATCATGGTGTCTCTGCTTTGTAAAGAAAAAACCATGTGATCTCAGCAGCGTATCTAATATGTTACTTCCTGCCTCTGCCTGCTGCCCTTGGCTGCTCCACCTCTTGCCTGAATAATGGGGAGGATTTGTTGCTGTTGAGAACGCGTCTGTGCAGAGAACCTCCCACTGCGTTGTGCATGTATGAAAGGCAGACTCTAGGTAAACACTGGACTCTACCTGCAGGTCATCTCTTGAAAATGGCTTTATATTGCAGCAAGCCATCAGGGCGAGATCACAATGAATTGTCTTTACTTCTGTGAGATGTGTATCGTCCATCTTCATATTATAACTGTGACGGTATGGATTTTTCTCACCATGGCAATAAAGCCACGGAGCAGCGCCGTCCCCATTCACTGGAATTAACGTTGCTACTACAGTTGCAAATCAAAGATGGATGAGAATAATTGGAACAGGTCCCAGTCTTAATGCACAGCCAACAGGAGATGATGGACATGGATCGAACTTTGCATCCATCAATGATTTGCTGAAGACAAAACACCATCAAAGCCTCCAGAGGGCCGGATGATTATAAACACTTCCTGACATTAATCATGACATTTATTATAGAGATTAAGATTTATTGTGGTCTTTGGTGAATTAATTCCATGCTTTCATTGTGCTCCAACAAATGGATTGCTCTCTCTAGATACAGATGTCAGCAGGCAGCGCTGATATCTGTGAAATAGCAGCTAATGTGTGTGAAATTCTGCTCTGGCACTTCTTACAAGAAAAGATTTATATGAGAGTTAGCATTAGTGTTGGCCAGCAAGCAGCAGAATACTTTTAAGAAAGATTTTTTAACAACATGCATCAAGATGTAGCTTTAATCAAAGCATCAAAATGATGGTGTGGATGGGTAAATCTACAGTAAGTGTGAGTGTGTGTTTGTGTGTTATTACCTCCTCTACATTAGAGGCAGTCTTGGCTGAGGTCTCCATGAATATGAGGCCGTGTTCTCTGGCAAATGCTTCACCTTCTTCTTTCTTCACCTCTCTCCTCGACTCCAGGTCACTGAAACCACACACTTGTCAGTTGCATAACAAATTCCTCCATAACTCATAAAAGGTTGATGCTAATTACTAATAGATTTATAAGTCAAGTTATAAATAGCGTGAATTTTTCAAGTTTCAAGGTGTTTGTATCAACATTACATATGTGACTATAACTATATAGAACTGTTATGTAAACTCTGCTACAGCGTGAGCTGTCATTTACCTAATTTTTGTTATCGAGGAACAGTTTTATTTACTTCGAGCACTAGCTGCACCGTTGATCGTCAAATTAAATGTCAAGCAGGGTGCAGCCTTCACTGTGCAATGATCTTACAGAAAAATCTCACCTCTTGTTGCCAATGAGCATGATGACCATATTTGAGTTGGAATGTTGGCGAGCGTCCTCTAACCAGGTCGTCAAGTGGTTGAAGGTGTCCCTTCTGTTGAGACGAGAACAGATTTTAGGTTTCAGTTTGACGGTACTAAAAATAGGACTGAAATAGAAATCGCAGATAAAGAACCTATCTTGTCACAATCTCCAACACGCACATAGATTTGACTTCCTCTTATAACACAGATCATTGTTGCGCTTGTTACTTCCTTTTTCGAAATGTACAGCCATTTAGACATGCATTTGTACAAGCAATAACAGTTTTCAAAATTGATTTTTGTACTTTTACTTTTATTCCAAATCTGTGGATGTTTCTGGTTGTGCTTGGAGCCTTATGTCTGTAGGCCACTAGGACGCCCAAAATGCTGATCTTTCCCCTTTTTGTTCTACTATAATGTATAATACAATCAACCCAATGGCAACTAATCTAGAACAATTGTATCGTACATATACACATATACAAATACACCAAAAACAAGACATCAGTTACATAAAAATACACTTTAGAGCTGGGCAGCTGGTATGAACACCCTCTGGGCTATACACTACTGATATCAGGCATTTTTGTCACAGTTGGCATACTGTGTTCACAGAAGTTCACAGATGATGACAGTTTGCACTGGCTTCTCCTTGTTCTCATCTTACTTCCCTCAAGCTTGAGAAATTATGTTCACAGTTCCTATGGTGGCCCCAAGAGATTCTAATTTCCAGCGAGCCCCACAATACTGAGAAAGAACTCAGCCATTCTGGCTCTAGTCAACTGACTGTTTACAGATTAGGTCAGCAATAAGAAACGTGAGATTCTTCTTCTGAACATAAATTGGCACAGAATTATATCATAGGGCAAATAGTCTTTTAGCACAGAAGAAGCTGGTTTTTGACCCTATGTTAATGCTGCACAAAAAAGGTCACAGGGTCATTAAAAATCACTACAAATTAACCTCTGGGGATCAAAGAGATCAATAAGAATTTTTTTGTCAATGCAGGCTGCAGTCATCAATATATTCTGCTTTAGACCATGGTGTTGAATGGCTGGAGGAGCTGACCTGCTGTTAGTGTGCTTAAAAAGGAGGCAGTAAGGTTTCTGAATCTACAAAGCTTCAACAACTAGAGTTTCATCCAGGTGGATGTTTATCAGATATCCTAGCAAAATGGCTCTAGGGATGAGGGGAGTCAGTTTGTCGGTCGGCTGGAACAACACTTTGCTCCAGATGTTAATGCACACCCACAAAAGTTATTTTTTAAATGCTAGCTGGTTGAAAAAATGGCTGGTACTATAATGGGAATTAATTATGTAATTAATCTGTAAGTACGAATAAGACTGACGAAAACATATCCCGTGCAAACGCTATGTGTCCACACCCACGTAGTCCTGGGGAGAGCTCTAATCAGAAACAGCAGGTGTGAAGATGGTTTAATAATTATTTTCTCCCTCCGGCACCAACATGATTCATTCCTATGCTTTACAATAGAATGTCTCAACAACTGTTGGAGGGACGGTAGTAAAGTTTGTATTACATGCTGATGCCCCTCAGGCTGAACGGACATCTTGTTGGTGAACGGACAATCCCATCAACCCCATTTGAACTTCAGTGTAACTTGGTATGTGTGAACATTCTAAGACACAAAACTCATAAAGCATATATGATGAATACTGTACCTATTCTTATTAATGTATTCTTTTATAACTGTTATTTTTTCTGTATGTTTTATGTGTTTTTTGTATTTATAAAGCTTTTGGTAACAATGTTTTGGGAATTGCCAGTAAGAATATGATCAAAACTTATAAGATGGAACTTTCCAACATACTGGGGATATATCTTAGTTTTTAGGCTCTGGTCAGGACACAGTCTCATCATAGCATTTAATTTCTTAATGTTCCTCAGCACAACTTAGTTACAGAGTGAGTCGGGTCCTGTCTGATTTGCCGTTACCTTGTAATGTCATAGACTAGCAGTGCTCCTGCAGCTCCTCTGTAGTAAGACCTGGTGATGGACCGGAACGACTCCTGACCAGCCTGCAGAAACACATACATATATTAATAAACAGAAATTGAAATTTGAATTGACCACGGATGACTGCAGATCCTCTGGTTTTAAGCCTTGATCCTGCTGGAGTGTAACTCCAGCTCAATAGGCCTGATTTGTTAGTCCTGTACTACACTGTCCCACCGGTTCTGCTCATCTATGAGTCCTGGACATGCAGTCTGGTCACATACATGTTCTGTACCAGTCCTGATTATTCAGCAGAGTCCAGCACCATGTTTTCAGTCAGTCACCTGGGGAGGGGACAGGACAGAGCAGCGCCTGTAACTGGATACAATGGAGTTCTCTCTCTCTTTCACAAATCCTTTCTTTCTCTCTGCCTGTGTCTACTTTCCCTGGTTACAAACAACATGGCAGATGATGTCAGCTGATGTGTTATTTACCTGTGGCATCAAAAATGACAGTCTAGCTAGCTTGTTAGGTCACCTTGCAAAATGAGTCCCTCTTCCTTTATCACTCCTTTATGTCTTGCCTCCATCATCTCTTCTTTGCATTGCTCATCTTTTCATTGTTTTCCTATAAATCCCTAGGTCTCCTCTCTTTGTATCACTCCTTTCACCATCTAGAATTCTTACCACTACCCCCCACCATGTCCATTCATCCGCCGTCTCCAACCGATGTACTGTAACAATGTTGTCTGTGTTTCATCCAAGCCAGAGCAGAAAACAAAACAGCGCTCTATCCGAGCAGCTGCAGCCCTGCACTGCTCTGACCTCAACAAAAAAGCCAGTCAGTCACAAACAGTCTGAATCATTCAGCTAGTCAGTGGAGCAGGCTGCCAGTGCGTCACCAAGGAACTCAGTCTGGTGGAGAGTGAAGCACTCAGTCACTTAGTCAGTTAAAAAGTCAGGCAGGAAGTAAGTCAGCCAATAAAGATCCTCCTCTTGTCTCTGGCAAGTGTTTATATATACATATATATACCAACCAAAACAATGCCATGCTCTAGTCACTTAAATAGGATTGATAAATGTAATCATTTACTGTACATGCTGACACAGTTTGGATGCCTTCAACCGATTTGTGTGTTCTGCATTTGCAAACAAAATCAAAAAAGTGAATTGTTGTAATGTTAGCCGGATGAGTGATTCTTGTTGCTAGACTAGAGCCATGTAAATGTCTTTGTCCAAAGAACAGGTGCCTCTAAAGTTAATGCTGAGCTCTACTTAGTCAGCCAGAGGACCAGCCTGTGAAACAAACACCAAGTTAAATGGAACAGTCAGTCTTTCAGGGGGCAGTCAACCAGCCCCTAATGCTATTAGTGAATAAATGATAAATAAGGGTGAAACAGAGGGATCGCTGGGTCTGTCTGCCATCTGGCCTACATGCTTGAGTGTAGAACACACAGACACACACACACACACACACACACACATGCTTAGTCATACAGAATGTTTGACCTACACACAATAACCCAGTGGGTTTTTTCCAGCTCTTCAGTAGTAGTGGTGTACAATGAGTCCTGTCAGTGAGTGAGTGAGTGCTACTGGTTATTATTTTAACAATCTAAGATTCAATATCAGTACTGTGAATGTGATTATCCAGCTGCTATGATAGAAACCCTGCAGTAGCCAGAGTTTTGACAAGCATGACCGACATCACTCAGACCGCAGTGTCTCTCACAGCATTTTTAGTAGAGCGGTGGCTCCACCTGCTGATCATATGGTAAATTGCATGCACAGAACACCTTGGAAAGAGACAATTTCCCTGGGACCAAACCCAAGGGCTAAATGATTGCATCCCTTTTCACTATGTATGATTGATATATTTGGAAATCTCACAGGGTCACAGGAGGATAAATAACTTTTTTATGAGGTTTTATGAACATATGGAATGCTGAAGTGCAATATTTATTTTACATGGCAATCTGAACTTTCTTGATGTGAGTAGTTAAAGATTATCACACCAGCCAAAAACAATATATTGTATTTGCTAATTTGACTGCAGCTGCAGCAAATACATATATAAATAAAAACAAACAAAAATTAGCTGTGTGAGTATTAAACTCTTGACCATATTCAATGTGTAGTGTATCCACCAAATTGAAAATGTTATAGGCACTTTAGATGTTTAATTCATATCTATGATTTTGCAGCAGGACAACAACCCAAACACGCAACAGAACTATTATCAGCGGAATTTTTGGGTTGTTTTTGTGTTTGCTAAATTAAATCAATTGATGGTATTATTAGTGACAGCATGCTTAATTTGATTTTTGTGCCTATAACCTTTGCAAAGTACAGTAAATGGTGATACAGTATGTACGTCGTTATACTATTTTGGTTTGCTGCGCCAATACAATGTGTTCTGAAAGAAACATAAATCAGATTTCAGACAGTTTTGGTACTAATAAGACTGTGGCAGCATGCCAATATTTCTTCAGTCCTGACCAAATTATCACTTATATATTGATATTTTGAGTGTGTAAAAACAAATTTGGTACACATTTGGTTCTTATAAAGGTATTTAACTTTGTTGGAACCTTTTTATAGTTGTCATAAAGTAGAGCTGTACATATAATCTTAAACACTTGCAGTCTTCGTAACTGATCTTTTTATCGTCTTAACTAACTTTTTTCTTGTAATTAACACTTATTATACTACATTTATTCTGATATTTTCTTATCCCTCATTTAGGTTCCTTGTATATTGTACATGTCTGTGTACGTTTTTATGTACAAGCTGTAAATAAATAAAGTTATAAAGTTATAAACTGACTGAAGTGGAAGTTTAGAAACATGCACGTTCTCATGCAAAGCCTGAATGGCTTACAGAGAGGGCAGGTTAAGAGCCAGATAAAAGAACTGGACCTTTCACCACGGTCCACCAGACCGGCAGCCCATAGGGACATGTCTTGTTACACCTCTATATGTACACACCGACTTGTTTTGTTTTTCCTAAAAAAGGATGAGGCGTTCCTGCCTTTTTTTCCCACCATGTCCCTGCTTTTGATTTTCATTGAAAAAAGAAGCATTGGCAGCTAAAGAACTTTTTTTTAATATAATATAAACAATAGTTACCGTATCCCAGATCTGCAGTTTGATCTGTTTGCCATCTATAGTGATCATCCTTGCTCCAAACTCCACACCTAGAAACAAAGACACACAAAAAAAGAGTGGCAGTGAGAGAGTGGTATTCCAACAGCTGGAATAATAAATAAACTATTAATTATCTAACAGTTATGTCATATTTTTCCCCACTGAGATGACATCAATTGTTGTTTGTAGCAGGGAGAAAGTGGAAACTAAATCAGAGGAACTGGTTTGCATGTTGACCCATAAATCTTTCACTTGGTCAGCAGCTTGAGGGTAGCAACATATCATTACAGTACAGGACTACTTAATTTACACCAAACAGAAAGGAAGCAATTTTGTAGCAGCCATTTTGCATATAGCACAGAAACAATGAGGTAGAAATAATGCTACATTTTATGAAATTACTGAACAGATTAAAAAAAAATATATATATATATATATATATATATATATATTATGACAACTATAAAAAGGTTCCAACAAAGTTAAATACCTTATAAGAACCAAATGTGTACCAAATTTGTTTTTACACACTCAAAATATCAATATATAAGTGATAATTTGGTCAGGACTGAAGAAATATTGGCATGCTGCCACAGTCTTATTAGTACCAAAACTGTCTGAAATCTGATTTATGTTTCTTTCAGAACACATTGTATTGGCGCAGCAAACCAAAATAATATAACGACGTACATACTGTATCACCATTTACTGTACTTTGCAAAGGTTATAGGCACAAAAATCAAATTAAGCATGCTGTCACTAATAATACCATCAATTGATTTAATTTAGCAAACACAAAAACAACCCAAAAATTCCGCTGATAATAGTTCTGTTGCGTGTTTGGGTTGTTGTCCTGCTGCAAAATCATAGATATGAATTAAACATCTAAAGTGCCTATAACATTTTCAATTTGGTGGATACACTACACGTTGAATATGGTCAAGAGTTTAATACTCACACAGCTAACTTTTGTTTGTTTTTATTTATATATGTATTTGCTGCAGCTGCAGTCAAATTAGCAAATACAATATATTGTTTTTGGCTGGTGTGATAATCTTTAACTACTCACATCAAGAAAGTTCAGATTGCCATGTAAAATAAATATTAACATTATATATATATAATGTTAACTGCCCTCGAACTAGAAACCTCTGTTTCAATTTATATAAAATTTATATAAAAATGTTTTGTATGGATTTGCGCTCTTACCAATAGTCAGGTCGTGAACTGGCTGAAACCTCTTGTCTGTGAACTGTAGTAATAGACATGACTTCCCAACACCTACAAAACAAAACAATAACATTTAATTAGTGTATAATACAGTGTCTTATTGCTACACACAACAGCATGAAAACCACTCCAGATTCATTATCAGAGTTGTCACATGTGCTGGAATTAAAACTAAACAGGTACCAACATCATAAGGAAATTAATTCAATTCTAGGTGAGAAACAGCAGGAGATTCCCCACTGGATTCACTGAGAGCGAGTGGGGGCGTCAATAATACTTCAAACACCCGACAGATGCTAAACTGAAAAAAACATACGAAAAGAAAACATATCTCACAGTCGAAAGGCTATGCCACACACGTAGGAGACACAGACGAAGATGTCAAGAGAGTTTGTGGTTTTAAGCGCCGACACCAGTGTCTGTGCGTTTTAAAGAAAATCACGTGATCTCCACAGCGGAATAAATACGTAGCTTCCTGCCTCTGTAACCAGCTGCTCCACCTCTTGCCTGAATAATGCAGAGGATTTGTTGCTGTTGTTAATGTCTGTGCAAAGAATGTCCTGCTGTGTTTGAAAAAGGCTTTAGTGGGAATTTACAAATACACAATAACAATGATTGCCTTGTCAATATAATTCATTGAAGTTTAATATGGAAATGTTGGAGCCATTATCAAGTTCAAACGACCCTAGTGGGGAGCTTCCACACTACTTTTGCCAACCTAGTGCGAGTAAGCCAAATTAACTTGAGCTAGCTAGCAGCAAGCAAACTGACCAGCTGGCTTCTTTGTATTTGTGAGGCCACTGTTGGCTTTCCAAAGGGTACTGATGAATCTGCTCACCATTAACATCACTTTAAAGTATGATTTCCTTTGTGAATGCTGCACAGAGACACAGAGCCACCAGCTCTCAGATGGATTGAGATACAGCCATGTTGTGTTAGGATACATTTCTTTAACTTTCGATGTTTGGCTTATATTGGTTTCACTACTTGATTACAAATGCAGCTGGATTACAATTTAGATGATGATGATTCCTGCAAATTCCACTATGAATTCAAAACTAATTTCAATCACATTAGGCAATTATGTGGAAATGCAAACTGCAACCATTTTATTTTTCAGCATGTGTAATGTGATTACCAGAAGTAACAAAGCAATGAGCTTTATCTTATCACAGAGGATAGGTCAATACATTAAAACATATTTAAATGAGAGTTATTGGGCAGTGTTCCCCCTTAAAAAGTCCCACAGAGGTGATAGAGAAAGGCACTTTCCTTGAGAAAAAGCCATTTCCTGGCTACAAAAGAAGTGGGGGATAAAACTTAAACGACAACATGAGTTACACAAAACTTGATTTTACATTTTCTTGCTTGACCTTTTCCAAAGTGAGAATCTGCTTTGTTTCTCTGTTGTGAACTGACAATAATCCATCCATGCATAAACATATCATTATAGAATTATTATTGAATATTTAGTTTTTGACTGTGTCAAACACACAGTTCTTGGTCCTAGTAATTGAAAATGACTACTTAATTTGTTAAATTCCACCAGTTGAAGCTAAAGTGCATTGATTTACCAGTCATAAATTCAACCTTTGAGAAAGTCAGATTTAGTTTAATGTACTTTACTGAGATTGCACAAGAAAAACAACTCCACTGTTTGAGAATATGAAGGACAGGAGAGTAAGGAAGCAAAGAGGATGCTAATGAGACGGCCAGAGATTCAACATAGTGACAGAGAGGGACATGGTCTTCCTCCTCCATAGTTTCCAAGGGTAACCACCGCCAGGCAGTGGCGTTGCAAGGCAGGAATTGTGTGATGATGATAATAAGAGATGGATGGGGGGATGATAAGGAGTGAAGCTATAAAGACGTATTTTTTTCACCTCCATCCCCACTTGTGAGTGTTGTCAATAGCCAGTACCTGCTTAGAATACATTTTACACCCAACAACGGCAAACACAGGGGAAACATTATGTTTTGCCTCCATTTGCTACATTTTTACCTAGGAGCAAAATTAGACACCACAATTAACAGACCATTCCAGTGTTACTTCCAATTTCTGAAAATCTGTTATATTCTTATACACAGCTTCACCTTAACTTACAGGTATCAAGGATAACTGAAACATGTAGGCTGATGCAGAATTTGCAGCTCCTACAATCATTTTTCTTTTTCAGGTAGCCTATTAAGAGATGAACATTCCCACTTCCAGAGCCCAATGTTACATCTTGAAAACAACAATCTAAAAAAATATATACATAAAGCATAAAAGACAAAGGAACTATCATTGTTGATTTTTCTTTAAAAAAAAGAGTCAGTGATCAAAATGATGTTATTTTGTCCATTCAAGGTCCAATCTTTGCGATCTTGAATGTAACATAGTTTACCCAACATTTGTCGAGATACTCTGGACTTGGGCCACTTAAAACACAGTAGTCAGAGGCAAAGCATTTGTTTCCAGTGTTGTTGCCAAAGGAAATGAGAGACACAAGAAGAGAAAGATTATTTCATGTACTTTTTAGTCAAAGATTTTAAGTTGATACATCAATGATAACAATTATACAGACACTGTGCCCAGATACTGAATTGATCTGTATGTGAGAAAGCAATTGTCCGAGTCAATTGATACAGACATTCTCTTGAGCGTCCCAGTCCCCAAGTAAAAACTCCTGATAATGCCAGAGTGAGAATAGAGAACGTATTTAGCATCGTGTAAATGGCTGTTTTACCTACTTTACTTTAATCAGCTAAATAGGTTGTGCTGCAGATGTGTATGAAGCCGATAAGGCCGAGGAGATGATGCACTGCTCACTTACAGCACTAACTTGAAGCTTAGCAAGGTCTGCAAATTGCAATGCAATCCCCAATGAGAAATCTAACAGGGACTCTGTCCAGATTAACTGTCCTCCCACAATAACTACAGCTGAGATGTGTTAAAGCAAGGCAACTGTGGCTTTGAACTCCAGCTGCCCAATAACAATCTGTTAACGGTCCCTGTGTCTAACAGAAGGGAACTCAAAAAAATATATCTCTGTGGGACTCAGTGTATCAGAGGTCTAAAACACTGGTGGTGTTATAATCATAGTGTCATCTTGAGTCCTGTTGGGGGCATTTGTAGCATTTCAACTCCTCCTTCACTCTGACATGGCAACCCTCAAACAGAAATTCATTAAACATGAAGACTAATGAAGATATCTTAATCTTAATATTACCTGGTCTAAGAACCAGTTTGTTGAGGTCTGTAAGTCTAAAGGGCCACACATACCACTCAAGAGGATCAGTTAACATTCCTACAGTGTAGTAAGTTCAACAAACCACACAAAGTGCTCACAGAGCAGATTAAGACAGTGGGAAAAACATACCAACACTTTCCGTATGATAAGGAGTAATACTCTGGTGAATCAAATCTACTGAAACGATGACTTCAATCTTGCCAAGCTGGCCTTACTTGACACATTTGAAAAGTGTGTTCAGTTAGAGACAGAACCCTTAGACAGGCTTTAAAGCAAAATGTACACGTAGAATATCAAACAATTTAACTGAGAAAAGGTTTGATAAGAGAAATGTAAAAAAATGTAAAAAAAAAAAAAATAAACTGAGATGTGAAAATCTGCGACTACTCATATCATCATATATAATATATCTTTATAAACATATATACATACGTGTGTGTGTGTAAATCAGACAAAATAATACAGAAGATATGGGTAATTGGAAAGAGTGTTGTCAATTAGTTGAATTCACCAACATCTTCAGTAAAAAAATTTACGAACTTCAGTCCCTTTATAATAACTGCTTCTCCCACTGAGGTTTAGGCATAGAGACTATGTTTTCCTCTAGAGTCAGTTCAACTTTCGGCAAATCAGATCTGTGGTGGACAGGCTGGCTTGAGGCCAGTGGAATAAGGGGATATTCAATCCCCACTAATTATCTAGTAGTTATTTCCTGAATAAATTAAAATGTCTTTTTTGACTTTTTATTTATTGATGGGATTCAGTAGACCAGTGAATCTCAATTAGGTGTAGATGTGGGGTATCTTTGCAGTTGCTCGGGTGTACAAGCAGAACATTTTGAAAAAAACAAACCACATGTTCAATGTGCATTTAATTAAGGTACAACAAAAATCAACTCCTACAGCCAATTATTCAAGTTTATAGCACACAAACTTGCAAGTCTAAGGCCAGATGACAAGGAAAAATCAGCTTCCCATACATTATAGGCTGAGTACATTGCTCCCAGAGATGCCTGCAGTCTTAAACAATTCAATTAAAAATATATAGTCCAGACCAAAATGGTCCAGACCACTGACAGGAAATTCACCAACTAGACTTAATCTGTGCGCAATTTATACTTCAAGACCACCAAGATGTCCCCCTCTGTGATACTTTTTAACAAGTGCTTTAGGTTTATTAAAATCTTGTTCTGGTTGTGCCTCGGAGAATAAGCTGATTTTTAATGTATCTGAGGCTGAAGTGTATTTCTTTGTCTCAATAACAATGATTGGCAGCGACTCTCAATTGTCCAACTTACAAAAACTAAATAGCTCAAATTCAAGTAATACATAATCACTTAGCATGTTCAGACAATAGTTTGTCATTTTGTGTAGTTCCCATCACACTGATGTATGTTCAATTGTTCATCTTTCCAAAAAGATGTTATAAAAATGAGGTGAAACATTATTGACAGCTTAGACTGACTCTTGATTGGCCCGAGTGTAAGTATCGACAGGAATTTGCTACTGAGGCTTCCATCCCTCAGATCCAGAATATTTTTGCTTCCTTTTTGGATAGTGGGCATTGTACCTGTTTATATTCTATATCAACATGAAAAAGCCCTCTATTTCACCTTTAGACAGTAGGGGATAAAGTCTAGAAGATAATTTGTGTAGACCACCAAGGTGTCAGTCAATATTTGAAACTAGTCTAGTGGTCATTTAAATTGAAGATTTACCGTATCTTGCTTCAGTAGATCATGACTCAAGAGGACGCCACTGTCACCAAGTCTTTATTTTGTCATAAAGGGAATCACCATCAAAAATTCTCTAAAAAAAAACAATTTACTATTTGCAGAAAATCAAGCTGAAACAACTAAGTGTAAACTGCAGATATAAAAAGATCCCAAAACTATCATGTATAAAATGTATTATTACCTCTAGAGTTTAGTCAATTATATTTCAAAATGATTTGTTGGTTACAGCCTCAAAGATTACAAAGAGATTTAGCACCATGTTAGACAATATTTCATGGACTAAATTTAAGGAATTAGTTCTGTGTTTAAAAGAACCTGACTGACTGCTTGTGCAGGTTTAAATTACCATTAGCAAACAATTAGGCTGAAAAGATTATCATGAGAATCAAAACAGCATGATGCATAGTCCCATTTTAACACAGAATAATAATATTTAAGAACTATGCCCATATGTGCACTCTATGACCAGTTTCCTGCCTTATTTGTATGTGTGCTACATGTGTTATTTTCACTGATCTCTTTGTTGAAAGAAATCTTATCATCCAGCAATCAGAAGCAAACATCCTCCAACAAAACTGACTCCCTCAGATATTTGCAGGCCAGCAACTTTGGCTCTAATCATGTTAAAAGCTGCAGCATTCGCAGGACTTAATTTTTAACAAATAAAATATCCTAGTGGATACAAAGATTACAAAATAGATTTTCAATTTGTCTGCACGTACACTTTTTGTTTCTCATCTAAAAGAAGTGATCTGTATTGTGACTGCAAAGATTCAGTGACAGCTGCAAAAGAAGCGCTTCTTTCCATTTGTTTGGTATACTTTTTAGATTTACTTTTCAATTTTATTTCAATGAATCTTTTGGTCCAATACGATTCAAGTCCAGACAAAACAAAGCCCCACATCTGTATGTCCTTGCATTTGTGATACATATGTCATATCTGTTTAAGGAGTTATTGTGTTGCTGGCGGAAGTGCAAAAGTACAAAATAACAGGGTTAATATGTTTATCTGGCAAAATGTGACGACATTCAGGAGCACCTGTGACACTTCTCTTCACATACTGAACAGAGTCACTGCTTTAAAATACAATAATCTATGGCTCAGCGTACATGCACATATTCTGTTTATGGTACCTATCCTTGTTTTGATTGTATATTCAGGATATAATGTTTAGATGATTGAGAAATTTAGTTAGTCATATCCCTGTAAAAAATACAAGTAGCCTGGTTATTTAACGGTGTGCTGTTTATGGAGGCACCTGATGTTTAATGTTGCATTGGTTACAACAAGTACTGGCAATTTAATTAAAATAAGACTGTCAGAAGTCTTTGCTCTATTAAAAGTCAATATCACGCTAGGTATTTGGCTTATCCACCTCATTGCCAACAATGGGAGAGCGACAGCAAATATTGAACATGTCCTCCACTTAGGCCGGCGTCCTGTTATCATTGCCACCACACAGAACCAGGGCGCAGTGGATTAAGATACACAGATGCGACTGGTAGGATCGGGTCATTGTGATGGGCATTCAATGACACAGAATATCGAGAACATTCCATAAGAGTAGGACATTGGTGTATTGGCGGTGTGTCACAGATGAACCAATTTAATGAAAACGACTGAAGCCACCCCTGCACAGGTACTCAGCGATGGTCAGAAACCGTGGAGAGATGTTTAAATGCAAGTATCCAAGTTAATTACAAATGAATCCAGCTAGTAAAATTGGGTTTCTCAGAACTGGGATAAGGGCTTATCCAGGATGCTTAAATCGGCATGACTTTGACATGCGATAATACACAAAATTGGAGACTGGTGTGCATGTACACACAATCATTGGCAGTTAATAACATTGAAAAACTGAAACTTGATAACAGTGATCATTTCTACAATAAACGCTCAGGCTATACTTGGCAAAATACACAAAACCTCAATGAACAGCCAACTCCACTGTGTGTTTGTGGGCCGCAGCGCTCTTCTGTACGCTACTGGATATAAACGGCAACAGCAGTCAAAACTCTTTCGCAATATCACTGAAGTAAACATGTAACCCACCTGATCCCCTAAAATAAATCAACATACATTCATGTTGTCATCCGTTGCCTACCATGTTCATCAACTTCTGCCACAATATTTTGTCGTGTCTAATTATTCTGTGCTCAAAATGTACAAAAACAAACTGCATGTAAATGATCACGAGTAGTATTTAAACTATTATCTTTTCAATCAGAAGCAGCAGGTTGGGTGCTGAGTGCATAGTTGAGTGTGTGGTTTGGCTCCTTGTGTTAAATCATCCTGACACATTTCTCCCTCCACCTCAAGATGACTGCTGTGAATCCTGTCTGTTGTCTCTCAAACCAGTGCTACATCACTGGCCACAGCAGCATTCCAAATGCACCTGCTGCCACCCTGCACGATATCGCAGCAGGCCCCTCATCAGGACAGCTAGCTAGAAATATACACACTTGACAACATGTACTACTGCTCCGCCGGTTAACACATATTGGCCTAAACCAGGGACAGTGGTTTTGAGATAATTACGTGATAGAGAAGTCAACGCGGTCCAATTCGTTCACTAGGAATAACTCCCCCACGCCATTACCAGGAATATTTAGAGGCTTTAGCTTGACGTTCTGGCCTTTCCAGGTGGGCAGCTTGGCTCGAATCAACATTGTTTTTGACAATGCAGCCACAATAAAAGACAGATTGAAGTATAGATTGTCAAAATTCAACGCAGCGCCAACCCGCAGCCTTGACAGCTGTTTCCTACATATTCGGTGAAACCGCAAAATGCTAGCTAGGCAGTTAGCTGGGCTTGCTAGCCGTGGCTAACACCCCCTCCCCTCGGCGCAAACGGACTAAAGGCCCAACGTTTATCTGCAAGTGTCAACAACAGCTAACGCCAAAGTACAATAGGGACTGCGTGTGTCGTGGCGCCTGTGTGCAATTTCCTGTCACTGTCACGGTACTTTGGATCCTAAACAACCGGGTTAACGGTGAAGAATTGGGAGCTGTCATCCCTCTCCTCGGCCTTTACCACGTCATTGGACCGACCAACACTGCGGAAATGCTCCGCTGGCTAACTGCTAACACCTAGCAGGATGCTGGCCGCCAGGGTGGCGGGCGCTCGCTTCAGCCTACCCGTGTCTCCGATGATGATGTATTTGAAGAGGTACGCGTACGCCATGGCCCCTGCTTGGTACAGTCAGCTGTCTCGACCGTTACGCTCTCGTTGAACCGACTGTGAACCGTGTGGAGGAGGCAGCTGGGTTCTCTCGGTCCGTGTGAGGAAGGAACAATAAACAGCCGAAGCCTCCGCGCTACGTCACAAGGTCCGCCCTCGCCACGCTACAGTATGAGGCTTTCAGGGTACCCTCGGACATTTTCAAGTTGTTAAATACGCTGCTTGTTTTTCTAACCTACCATACAAGTTTGTACAACACCTTTCACACGTAGACTAAAGGCACAATATAGAATTTGATAGTTAAACCGTTTTTTGAACTGATAGCTACATTTAGCGACAAGTATTGTCATAAAATCATTGGGAAACTGTCTGAATTCGCTCGGGCGGCCCCTCGAGGCTGAATTGTTTCCCACACCCCACAAGACATCTGTGAGCAATATCCGAGCAAAGACCGAGAGCAGAGGGTATATCTATGGTGTCAGAGGCTGCTGCTGGGAGGTCGGGTCACGTGTTCCTATAGAGACTCCCATAATCAACCTCCACGTTTTCCTACACAGCAAACACCCTAAGACACAGAGGGATAGAGTGGCCGGCTCAGGATAAGATAAGATAATCCTTCATTACTCCCTCATGGGGAAATTTGCAATATATCAGCATCAAGAGTCAAAAGATGGCATCAGGAAGTAATAAGTAACATGCAATACTTAAGTAAAGGATAATACTACTTAAGTGTAAGGAATAAACAAAAATAGAGAAATACGAATGGAATAAAAACGAAGAAATACAGTGTAAAAAGCAATAAAATTATGCGCAGTGTGCGAATATGTAAAGTGAATAGATTGCTGACGAACCGTACCATTGTATTGTACAGAGAGAATGAATAAATATTGCACAGTTACGAGAATAAAATGTTTTCTTTAACCAAATCTGGACTGCTAACTATTTTGGTAAGTAGTAAGCTGTGCTTCTTACAAGAGAAAACAATAACAACAACAATAACAATAATGATAATAAAACAAATACATTTCATTACATGACCTAGTTCTTGACACCGAAAAACACCTTACAATATATCACAGAAATACATGAATAATGTAGGTAAACCCAAGCATTGAAATTGCGAATATCTAACAATTTAACAAATATAAAATAAGATTAGTTAAAGAAGTAAGAACCAAGGTGAAAACAAGTTAAAGAAGCAAAGACATCTCACAGTATACATGTGAACACAAGAGTGACTAAAAGTAAAACCAAGGGTTACATTACATTACATTACATTTCATTTAGCTGACGCTTTTATCCAAAGCGACTTACAATAAGTGCATTCAAACCCGAGGGTACATACCAAGGAGGACAAGAATCAAGAAAATACAATTTCTTCAAATAAAGCAAAACTACAAAGTGCTATAAGTAAGTGCCATTTAAGTGCAACTAAAGTGTTAGTTTCAAAAGTTGTTAGTTTTTTTTTTATTTTTATTTTTTTTTTTTATTCAAGGTAAAGTCGGAAGAGGTATGTTTTTAGTTTTCGGTGGAAGATGTGTAGACTTTCTGATGTCCGGATGTCAATGGGGAGCTCGTTCCACCATTTAGGAGCCAGGACGGAAAACAGTCGTGTTTTTGATGATTGTTTAGCTCGCAGTGAGGGAGCAACGAGCTGATTGGCCGAAGCAGAGCGGAGTGAACGGGGTGGGGTGTAACGTTTGACCATGTCCTGGATGTAGACTGGACCGCATCCGTTCACAGCATGGTACGCAAGTACTAGTGTTTTGAACCGTATGCGAGCAGCCACTGGTAACCAGTGAAGGGAGCGGAGGAGAGGTGTAGTGTGAGTGAATTTAGGTTGGTTAAAAACCAGTCGAGCTGCTGCATTCTGGATGAGCTGCAAAGGTCGGATGGCAGTAGCAGGTAGACCTGCCAGGAGCGAGTTACAGTAATCTAGACGTGAGATGACCAAAGCCTGGACCAGAACCTGCACCGCCTTCTGAGTGAGAAGGGGGCGTATTCTCCTGATGTTGTACAGCATGAATCTACAGGACCGTGTTGTTGCAGAAATGTTGGCAGTAAGGGAGAGTTGGCTGTCGAGTGTTACGCCCAGGTTCCTAGCCGTCTGAGTGGGGGTTAACACAGAGTTGTCAAAGTTAATAGTCAGGTCGTGGATGGGAGAGTCTTTCCCTGGAAGGAAAAGAAGTTCAGTTTTGTCAAGGTTAATCTTCAGGTGGTGTTGAGACATCCACTGAGAGGTGTCGGTCAGACAGGCAGTGATTCATGCTGCTACCTGTGTTTCTGATCGGGGAAAAGACAGGATTAGTTGGGTGTCATCAGCATAGCTATGGTAGGAAAAGCCGTGCGAGTGAATGACAGAGCCGAGGGAGTTGGTGTACAAAGAGAAGAGGAGAGGACCTAGGACAGAACCTTGAGGGACCCCAGTAGTGAGGGGACAAGGTTCAGACACAGACCCTCTCCAAGTTACCCTATAAGTGCGTGTGAAGTCAACTTGGAAAATCCCCGCTGGATATGAAGGGGTTAATATGCAGCGCCGACTGACAGCTGGAGGAATCCCTCCTCAGAGCGTTACCTGGGAAATCCGCGTCATTGCGTCACCTGACCGGAAAGGACAGAAAGGGGAAGAGAGACTCTTTCAGGAAACGCCAGGGGCAAACAAATCAGACAGCGTTCTGTCCAGCAGCAGCAAAGCTGCGCTAGAAAACGTGGAAAAAGCAGCGCTGGTACAGCCATAAAAAGTCTGGAGAAACGGCCGGTAAGAGAAAGATTTTGTTAGCGTAAGGATTGTAAAGTTGCGCAATCGCTTGTAGCGCACGTTAAAACGTGTGTTTAAGCGTGGACAATTGTTTGGTGTTTGATGCCACATGATTGTTTGACTGCAAATTGTTTGAAAACAAATGGGGTTTATATTTTGATCTGTAGATGGATAGAAATGATCTGAATACTGCTAAAGTTATTTCTATTTGACTTTATTGATCTATTTATATTTACATTTCAAATGAGTGATTATATATATAAAAAAAACCCAGTTAAGATGAATTTGTGCATTTAAAAATGAATTGATATTTAAAGCAGTTAAAAATGGTTTCATATATTTAGAACAGAATTCATGAAAATATGCTCAGACATTGAAAAGTATTAATAATATTTATATTTATATTTATGTATTTATATTTATAAGTATTTAAATGCGTATATGAAAAACATTTTTGTATTTACTATTTCATTCTGCACTGCATTTACTGTAGTTATTTTTGGTTTCTTTAAAGGTTTTTTACCTTGCAGTATACCTAGCAGTTTACCACTTGCAACCCACTTACAACTGTACCCACAATACCTACCTGCTACAACTTACCTGTACCTGTGAAAATACAAAAAGAAAAGTAAAGAGGAGTTAAAGAAGGAAAACGGTGTGGTCATTGCATGAGTGGAACCCAGTTAAACCTCCTACGGTCTGTACCAATCCCTTTCAAGCAGGGAAGCTGCACAAACACTATATAGCTTGACAGTAAAAAACCGCTGTAAGCTGGAACAGCAAGACAGTGGGAAAAAAAAACGGGACTGTAAGCTGGAACAGTGAAAACAGTGACCTGGAAAAAATAAAAGCACCCTGCAAACAGCAGGTGGACCCAAAACATCCAACATGGCTGAAACCATTGAGCAGCTCAAAAGTGAGCGGACAGTAGCCAAACGATCCTTCACACGACTAAGGAACAATATCATCAGAACTCACGACAGCATGTCAGAAGACCAGCTCCGAGATAGCTTCAGTAAAATCACCATTGCAGCCGAGAAAGTCATGGAAACCAATGACGAAGTCATGGCAGGTGTCATTGAAGAAGAGGAGGTAAAGCTGGATGAAGGAGGATCAGTTAAGCTGACCGAACAGCAAAGCGCTGACGTAGCTAAGACCATCAGTGAATGTAATCAGAAGCTGAAGGAAGTTAAAGAGCTACTTGGAAAAGCACTCTGGACAAAGTTTGGAGATGAACTGCGCACAGCTGTAGAACTAGCAGAAGCTGAAGCTGAGCGTGTTGGAAGAGTACACTCACCTGAAAACACTTGTGGTTTCCGCAAAGAAAGCGCACTGCAAATGGCAGCAGTGGGTTCCGGTGGAAGACCAACGAGAGTTCTGTGGTCGGCTGAAAGAGCTGGAACACCAGTCAACCAGGCTGGTCTCTAGAAAGGCTGACTTCATAACGGCAAGACTACCGGAAAACACAACTGACACTGCCAGCAATCACAACTTTACTCCAACCATTAGGCTGAAACCCACAGCTCTCCCGAGATTCTCTGGCTACAAGCGTGATTTTCACAGGTGGAGAAAGGACTGGGAGTCGCTCCAAAAACAGGGAGAAGTAACCGGCTCCAAAGAAGTGAAAAAGATACAGTTACTCGACAGTCTCGATGACAAGTTCAAAAAAGACTTTCGCCTGACCACCTAAAACACTGCAGATGACATTCTCCGCGTCTTGGAGAACCGCTATGGAAATCGAACGGCTATCGCCATTGAAATAGTGGAAGACCTACAGAAGATGCCATCTGTCAAAAGTAGTCAACCAAGGAAAATTGTGGAGTTGATTCAAGCCGTGGAGAAAGCACTCGGGGACCTGAGTGACCTCGGAGACACAGGCGCCATAAAGAATCCCCTTGTAACAAAAGCAATCGAGAGTAAACTCCCTGATTCCCTCAAAAAAGAGTGGCTTGTCTATGTAGCCGATCCAAATAATTGAGTAACGCTAGACAAACGGTTTGATCATCTCTTGGCATTCCTCCAGAAGCAAGAAGCTATCTATGAGGAGCTTGAGCAGCTACGAGATGAGGAGCCAAGTAAGCCAAGTTGGAGAGACAACAGGATTGAGCAGAAAAGTGCAAGAACCAAGTCTACAAAGTCAGCTGATGACCAAGGCTGTGTAGTCTGTGGTGATGCCAAACACAAGACAAAACTCTACTTCTGCAAGCAATTCAAGGCTCTGACTGCAGCCGAAAGGAAGTCTTCAGTAAAGAAGTTGGGAGCGTGTACAAGATGCCTTGAGGTTCACGATGACCGGTCATCCTGCAAATCCTGGCTTTCTATGCAAAAATCAAGACTGCAGAGAAGAACAGGCTGAGCATCACTTCTACCTCTGTCCTAAATCTATGTCAAAGAAGTCTGACAAGTCGGAAAAGGATAAAGGCAGAAGGAAGTACACAGAGGGTCAAGAGGATTTCATCAAAAATCTCCCACCCGACCTAGCAAAGCAGTTCAGGGAGGTCTTCTCAAACGTTGCCTCCAAAGTCTTCACAACTTCAAATGACCAGCAAGGTCTACTTGAAAAAAACGGGATGCAGGAGCTTCCAGTGATCATGATGCTACTCGTCGTCACAGCTAACGCCGGAGAGAAAGTCGGAACACTCATCGACTTAGCATCTGACACCAATTA
Organism: Platichthys flesus; assembly: GCF_949316205.1. Classification (NCBI taxonomy): domain Eukaryota; kingdom Metazoa; phylum Chordata; class Actinopteri; order Pleuronectiformes; family Pleuronectidae; genus Platichthys; species Platichthys flesus. The sequence goes on along the minus strand of NC_084958.1, from coordinate 3,383,560 downwards.
CATCACTCACAGAGCAGCAAGCCGTCTGAATCTGAAGAGTGAAGACATCATACTCATTGTCCATGGAGTAGCCGGAATGAAGGGCCAAGTAAAGACAAAGCGCTATCTCCTCAAAATCTGTGTATCCACTTCCAAGGACACACTGAGAGCACATCAATTGGTTTGCTATGGGCTTGAGAACATCGCAGATGTCCACAAAAGTGTAACACCTGGACAACTGCAGCCATTCTTCCCAGATGTACCTCTTGATGAGCTTGTGAGGCCCAAAGAGGTGGAGCTTCTCATTAGCCACAGAGAAGGCCGGCTAGCTCCACAGAGAGTCAAAGTTGTGGGATGGACCCCTCGGGAAAACGGTTGGAGGAACCCACCCCAAACTGTGCGAGGAGGTTGAAGTGTCAGCCCACATGTCAAAGACGCATTTTGCAAGATCAATGAGAGCGGCAGCTGTGAAATATGAAGAGCTCACTTACAGTCCAGAACAGAACATCTCAAACAAAGAAGTATTCGAAACACAAGGATCAACCGCTTCAACCAGCAAACAAAGCTTCCTGGAGTGGTGGAACTGGGATAGCATTGGCGCCGCATGCGAGCCCAGATGCGGCGGCTGCCGTTGCGGAAATTGCCAGCCCGGTGGCAAAGAAATGACCCTTGCAGAAGAAAGGGAGCTTGAGGTGGTAAAAGAAGGACTCACGTATGTCATGAGCGATGATCACAGCAGACAACCACATTGGCACGCAAAGTATCCCTGGCTAGAGGATCCAGCCTCACTGCCGAACAACAGAGGAGCAGTGGAAGCAACATTCCTGAGGACAGAGAAGCAGCTAGCCAAAGCACCAGAGTGGAAGTCTGCTTACAAAGCTCAGGTGCATGACATGGTGGAAAGAGGAGCTGCAGTCAAGTTGACTGAAGAACAGATCAATACCTGGAAGGGACCAGTATGGTTTGTAAGTCACCTTATAGCACCAAACCCACACTCTGTAACAACCCCGGTAAGACTCGTCTGGAATAGCAGTCAAAAGTTCAAAGGATCCAGCATGAACGACCTACTGATGAAGGGGCCAGACGTCCTCAACCAGATACGTGCTGTCCTCCTGAGGTTCAGAGGGGGAACCAAAGCTGCCTTAGGGGACATCACAAAAATGTACAACTCAGTATGGTTGGAAGACCGTGAGATGCACCTCCACAGGTTCCTCTGGCGAGACTCAGAAGAGGAGGAGATGGAGGAGTACGCTATCACCAGAGTCATCATTGGTGATAAACCGGCAGGCTGCATTGCACAGCTCGCCATGTGAGAAACAGCCAACCTACCTTCCTTTGCCCACCTCGAAGAGGAGCGAGGAGTACTTCAGAATGACAGCTATGTCGACGACATCCTAACATCTCACAATGACCTTGAGAAACTGAAAACCATCACAGCGAATGTGGAGCTAATCCTGAAAGCTGGAGGTTTCCTGTTGAAGCCTTGGGTCTTCTCAGGCCAAAGTGGGAGGAAGGTGAAAGACGATGCGAGCAAGACCAAAGGTAACAACATGGTTCTCCCGAATCAAATGAGGGATGACGAGAACAAAGCACTTGGTCTCGGTTACCTCGTAGAAGAGGATAAGCTCCATGTCATGTCATCCATAAACTTCTAAAAGAGAAAGTAGAAGATGCGACTTGGCCAAGACCTTCGACTAGACCAAGTAAGAGCGCAGACCCCCAACCCTTTGACAAGAAGGGACCTCCTGAGTCAAGTCTCAGGGTTATATGATCCAGTTGGCCTGGTGACTCCTGCCAAGCAAAAGGGTGCCATCCTTGTGCGGAGAGCATTCCAGGAGGCAAAGAGTGTCAACTGCCCTGTCAAAGACACCTGGGACACAGCATTGTCAGACAGCCTCAGAGAAGATGCAGTCCGGCTCTTCGAAGAGTATGTGCAACTCGGGTGGATTACATTCACCAGGGCCATAATGCCTCCAAGCTTCAGTGGAGAACCTTGGGCAATAACATTCTCAGATGGAAGCGAGCAGGCCTACGGCGCAGTGATGTACCTCCGGTGGAACACTGAGCAGGGCCCAGTCGTCACTCTAGTGGAGTCCAAGGCAAAGCTAACTCCTTTAGACCACAAAGGTGATGCTGTCAAAGCAGAGATGTGCGGAGCAGTGTTTGCCTCACGGCTCAAAAAGTACTTCGAACAGCACATCAAGAGCCGAGTTGACAAGTGGTTCCATATCATTGACAGCCAAACAGTTCTCGGTGCAATCCAAAGAGAGAGCTATGGTTATCAAACCCTCTTTGCAAACAGGATCGGCGAGATCCAGAACACAACAGCAACCCGAGATTGGTGGTGGATTCCTGGTCCTCTCAATATTGCTGATATCATAACCAGAGGGGCCAGTCCTCAAGACCTGGATGAAAGTTCAGAATGGCAGAACGGACCAACATTCTTGAAGCTACCAGTGGATGAGTGGCCAGTTAAATCTGCCAAAGAGTTGGTGATGGCTGCCAGAGACGGTGTCAACAGATTACAGAAGAAAGCGTTTGTTGCTGCACTGACCCGAGCACAAGCCAAGGCACAACTGCTGCCGGATCCAAAGGATACTGACACGCAGAAGCCTTCTGAACTAAAGCAAGACCAGGAACCAACTCAGACCCAAACACAACAAAAGAGGCCACCAGCAGGATCAACTGTCCAAGAACTGGTGGATGTCAAGCGGTTCAGTAACCTAAGCCGACTTGTCAAAACAGTCGCCTGGATCCGGAGAGCAGCAAGGATGTTCATGAAAGGGAACAAGCGAACTGCAAACAATCCAAAGTGGGAGGCAGTGTTGTTTTCAAAAGTCATCTCAGTGACAGAGAGGGAAGACGCCCTAAAAGACATCTTCCTTGCGGCACAGCAAAGTGCATCCTTCCCAAGCACAACCACAGACAGGCTGGTGGTGTACAGAGACCAAGAGACTGGATTGTTGGTCTGTGGGGGTCGTGTGCAGATCTTCAATGAAGATAAAGTTGCTGTCCCCATCTTGCCTTACAAAGCCTGGGTGTCGACACTGTTAGCACGAGAAGCCCACGAGGAGAACCACGATGGAGTGGCCGGGACCTTGCTCAAGATAAGAAGAAGAGCATGGGTCGTGAAAGGTCGGAGAATTGCTCAAAAAGCGGTCGAAAACTGCATGTTCTGCAGGAAAACTAAAGCAAAAAGATGCCAGCAAATAATGGGTGATCTACCTCCAGAGAGGACAGAACCAGCTGCCCCATTCCACTACACAACAGTCGACCTCTTCGGACCCTACCAAGTCAGGGATGATGTAAAGAAAAGAGTGTCACTGAAGGTTTGGGGAATTGTGTTTTGTTGCATGGCCTCCAGAGCTATTCACACCGAGCTGGTGAACTCTCAGTCCACAGAGAGTTTTTTGTTTGCCTACCAGAGGTTCACAGCACTAAGAGGTCATCCAAAGAAAATCTGGTCAGATCCTGGGACCAACTTCATTGGGGCTAAGCCAGTCCTAGAAGAACAGTACCGATTCCTTGCCAATCTTGACAAAGCTACCCTGGAGGAGAGAGCTGCCAAGGATGGCACAGAATGGTCATGGAAGATTCATCCAGCCGATTCTCCACACCGGAATGGTGCCGCAGAAGCTGCTGTGCGCATTGTCAAGAGAGCACTGCAGAGTCTTGGAGGAGAGTCCGGCCTAAGTTGGAGTGAATTCCAAACAACTCTCTACATGGCTGCCAATCTTGCAAATGAAAGACCAATTGACGCCAGGACACAGAGCCGAGAAGACAGCGTCCAGTTCATCACTCCTAACTGTCTCCTGCTCGGACGAGCATCACAGGGTGGAGATGTCAGAACATTCGACTTCGGTGACTATCCCTACAAAAGGCTTAAAGAAATGCAAGCGCAAGTTAACAAGTTCTGGAGGAACTGGAGTCAACTTGCTGGTCCTAACTTATTCGTAAGAAACAAATGGCATACCGCCAAGAGAAATGTCGCAGTCGGGGACATCGTCTGGATGGCGGACCAAAACGCCCTTAGGGGTCAGTTCAGGATTGCAAGAGTGGTTAGCGTCAACTCGGACAGCAAAGGAGTTGTGAGGGACGTCAATGTCAGAACCTTCCCAAGCTTCCCCGTTCCTGTCACAAGGCCTACCGGGGCAAAAGTAAATCACCGAACATCTAAGAAATTCAAAGAAAAAATCCCAGCAGTAGTTCTTCACAGAGACGTAAGGCGACTAGTGGTCTTGCTTCCCACAGAAGAACAGAACTAAACATCTGACCCAAGCTGCACCTGTAACATGCGACCTCCCAGGTGTCTCCACTGGAAGGTCGAGTGGGAGGTGTGAAGTCAACTTGGAAAATCCCCGCTGGATATGAAGGGGTTAATATGCAGCGCCGACTGACAGCTGGGGGAATCCCTCCTCAGAGCGTTACCTGGGAAATCCGCGTCATTGCGTCACCTGACCGGAAAGGACAGAAAGGGGAAGAGAGACTCTTTCAGGAAACGCCAGGGGCAAACAAATCAGACAGCGTTCTGTCCAGCAGCAGCAAAGCTGCGCTAGAAAACATGGAAAAAGCAGCGCTGGTACAGCCATAAAAAGTCTGGAGAAACGGCCGGTAAGAGAAAGATTTTGTTAGCGTAAGGATTGTAAAGTTGCGCAATCGCTTGTAGCGCACGTTAAAACGTGCGTTTAAGCGTGGACAATTGTTTGGTGTTTGATGCCACATGATTATTTGACTGCAAATTGTTTGAAAACAAATGGGGTTTATATTTTGATCTGTAGATGGATAGAAATGATTTGAATACTGCTAAAGTTATTTCTATTTGACTTTATTGATCTATTTATATTTACATTTCAAATGAGTGATTATATATATAAAAAAAACCCAGTTAAGATGAATTTGTGCATTTAAAAATGAATTGATATTTAAAGCAGTTAAAAATGGTTTCATATATTTAGAACAGAATTCATGAAAATATGCTCAGACATTGAAAAGTATTAATAATATTTATATTTATATTTATGTATTTATATTTATAAGTATTTAAATGCATATATTAAAAACATGTTTGTATTTACTATTTCATTCTGCACTGCATTTACTGTAGTTATTTTTGGTTTCTTTAAAGGTTTTTTACCTTGCAGTATACCTAGCAGTTTACCACTTGCAACCCACTTACAACTGTACCCACAATACCTACCTGCTACAACTTACCTGTACCTGTGAAAATACAAAAAGAAAAGTAAAGAGGAGTTAAAGAAGGAAAACGGTGTGGTCATTGCATGAGTGGAACCCAGTTAAACCTCCTACAGTCTGTACCAATCCCTTTCAAGCAGGGAAGCTGCACAAACACTAGATAGCTTGACAGTGCGTTCATTGAGGTAGGAAGAGAGCAGGGAGAGAGCAGAGCCTGAGACACCGAGGTCCTGAAGGGAGGTTATGTCCGATTAGTGAGGGATGGATAAAATGTTATGTAGATAGGCTCAACTAAACAGTGTTTGGAGTTGGGATTTCAACAGTCCAATGTTTGCGGTTGCATTACTGTAAGCATGGAACATCTTATCAAGTACTTTGAAAAAATGAATAGGATAACTGGTTAGGCCTAGCAATGAGAGCAAAAACCAATAAGATAAGATACATTTATTGATCCCAAACACATGCACAATCACACGACATGCAGATTAGGGAAATTTGTCTTCTGCTTTTGTCCCATCTGGTGAACATCACAGGAAACACAGAGCAGTGGGCAGCCATGCACAGCACCCGGGGAGCAGATGTTGGGGGAGTAAGGTGCCTTGCTCAGGGGCACTTAGACAGTGGGGGTAGGGAGAGGGCTCTTTGGACTTTGGAACAGATCCAGGTGTTGTCCTGGCAGGTATGTTGTATTGTCACCGCAAGGAGTCGAACCAGCGACCTTCCAGTGCTAAATTGTCTGCCCATAGTCCAATTATTCAAGCATTTAATTATACCTAACAATTCCCCTGCCCTGAGGAGACCAACAATGACATTATCCTGCTGACAGGTTTAGTCTCTGTTCAGTTTGAGGTGAAATACTTGCTGACAACATGTGATTGAAAGCTTAACAAGGTTCTCTTACTGGTGTTTGCATAGTTGACCTTCATCTTCCCTGGCCAGTTGCCATGGTTACAGCACTGGACAAACCTTGCCTTTAATTTCATGTGTCGATCCCTCATCAAGACGGTTTAAGTTATGAAGACGGTTAGTTTTGTTTTGCAACCTGAGCAAATGTCTCTAAACCAACTGTTACTGTAACTGCTGAGCCAGATGTGACATTAGAAGAGACTTTAACGTAATCAGTGTGCAAATAGATGAACATATATAGGTTCCTCAAACAATAACTCATTTCACTCTACTCTATGATTTCTATGGCATGCATTAGATATTCTGAATTATGAAAAGTGACCTTGTTAATGTATATTTAATAAAGGTGTAAAACAGCATGCATTTGCTTTGTATATAAAATATTTTCTTCAATGCCACTTGACAGCAGAAAATATAGGTAAATATATATATAGAAGTGTTAGTCATGGTGACAGAAAGTGTCAGTAAAGTAGAAACAAATTAAACTTCTCATAGAGATAAGCAAACAGAAATAATGCTTAAGGCACTGATGGAGCTGTAGTAGCTCATTGTTTCCTAAAGGGGGCAGCAAAGTGGCACATTTTGTTAGATAGGGTGTTCTGTGATGACAGTAGCCCACACCCAAATCACTGGCCATTCTAATGCAAAAAGTTAAAAAGACGATAGATATGCTGTATGTGTCATATTCAGAGTTAGTACACGATGCAAAACATGTATCTAATCTGGTTACTAAATCTAATACTTCATAGACAAGACAAGGGACAATTGCCCTTGTCACAAATTATACACTGCTTCATTGTGCCAAGGTATAATCAATGTATCTGTAATATCCATTCATATAGAAGTCATTGTATATTGTATGTTGCTTATTCTTTGAATGATCACTGGGGGAGAGCGTGGCCTAGCGGTGCAACAAGAAGGTCGCTGGTTCGAATCCCACTCTATCCCATCTGCATGCCTAAGTGTCCTTGGCAAGATACTGAACCCCTAGATGGCCCCTCATAAAATGATGAGTGTTCTAAAAATGTAAGTCGCTTTGGATAAAAGCGTCAGCTAAATGACATGTAATGTAATGTAATGAGACATTTGGGTTAAAGCCTGGACACGTCACCAGTCGGTTGCAGGCTGTTCCAGAGACACCATCCAGTGATATTACCTGATCAGCCTTCATTAAACATACCGAACACAAATAAATGACTCTATGGATACGTCAGCTGGTTGGTGTAGCTTTTGATCCAGAGAGAGATAACTTCACTCAATTGTTGCCATGACCTTTGTCCTTCTTCAGGACGAATTGTAATACCTATGGTGACACTGAAACGTTTCATCTAGCACCATTATGAGGTCACTGACCACCTGCTGAGGTAGTCAGCTTTGTTTCCATGCCTGCATTATCAAACTCCAAAAACTATTACAGACTTTACTCCTCACAAAACACTTCTATTATCAAACTTATTTTAACTTAAATCAATCAATCAATCAAATTTTATTTGTATAGCCCATATTCACAAATCACAATTTGTCTCATAGGGCTTTAACAGGGTGTGACATCCTCTGTCCTTAACCCTCAGCAAGAGTAAGGAAAAACTACTAAAAACCCTTTAAAAGGGTAAAAATATGTGGAAACCTCAGAGAGAGCCACATGTGAAGGATCCCTCTCCCAGGACGGACAGAAGTGCAATAGATGCCACATGTAGGAAAACATCATCAAGATTAAAGTTTTTAGCAGCATTGATGAGGGTAAACATTTTGAAGGATAACTTCAATACTATATGTCAAGCAGTCCAGGGACAATCATAGTCTAAATAACACCTGGCATTGGTTACATTTCAATCAAAGATTACTGAAGAACACATAGTATATGTAGAAAAGCACAATCTCAGTTTGGCACTACCTATCTGAACATACATGTGATCAGTTGTAATCATTTGACTTGACTTTTACCTTTTTAATACTGTTAAGTTGTACTTTGGTGCTCTCTGACGGAGGGTTGATGAATCTTGGCCCTGTTCTCTGTGTGACTTGCTCAGATGTGGATCACAGACACTGCAGTCCATGTTCTGCTTTTAGATCCACAGTGTGGAAACAGGGGAGCTCACCTGAATTTAGACGGCTCCGAGGACAGTTTCCTGATAAAGCATGTAGGTCAATTAACATAAGCTGCCTGGAGGATAGAAATTGTCAAAGAGAAAAAAAAGAGTGAAGGAAGAATAATAGGGACTGTGAACTATTTGTCCCCCTCGATGTTTTCCTGCACATGCTTTTCTACAAAATAGCAAAATACATCTTGTCTTGTTTAATTCAGCCCATGTGGAAGTTGAAGAATGTGAAAGTGTAACAGTGCCTACAGCTTTATAGTCCTCTCAGTGTGTTTTATATACAGTACAATGTTTGAGAGTTTCGCTGTCCATCTTGAAGTAATCAAGGTCGTAGAACAGTTTGGCCTTTCGCTCTGTTGTCCCGCTGTTTCATGGCTGTTTTCTCAACCTCTGCTGTTTCCTACATCCAAGGGTGGATCTGTGGCCTCCAAAAGAAACACTGGCATGATTTCCATGCCAGCATTCCAGCCAACGGGCTACCAAAAACAACCAAGGGAGAAAATAACATACAGCTAAGAAAAAATATTAATAATATAGTAGAGACGAAAAAAAATAATTAAAGCTGAATCATTTGAAAGTTAATTGTCAGTCATGAGCAGGGGCAGCGTGCAGGTGAGGGCGATGAAAACGAAACACTGATCTGTCATTATTTGGAAGATAACCACTGTGAGCAAGTACACCTGCAGGCTGCAGAGAAAAGAGAGAGAGAGAAAGAAAGAAAGACAGAGAGGAAGAGAGAGAGAGGAGGAGAGATAACAGTGTAGAGAGAGAGAGAAAGGAGGAGCAACTTAGAGAAAAGAGCACTACAGAGGCTGAGAGCTGCACACACAGCAGTGAGTAGTTTCAGGAGAGGACACAGGCAGAGGACAGGAAACAAGAAGAAAAGTAAGAGAGAGGGAAAAAAAGAGGTAAAGAAGACAAAAACACTCTTGGCTGGGAATCCATCCATCCCATCCGGCCGACTGCAAAAGCTCCAGTCTGCAGTGAATGGTCAAAACCAGTGTGACTGGGCGCCTACTGGGAGAACTGACCACAGTGAGCAGACTGCAGAACAGCATGGCTGACGGCGTGAGCGAGGAGTTAGAGCATAACCTGGAGAAAGATGAGCTGAGCTGGGGCTACGAGGAAGGTAGGCTGCTCTTCAGCAACATGGAGGGATGCTGGGAAAAAATGTCAAAAGCTACTTTAGGCAGCATGAGTGGAAATTACTAACTGTGTCAGCATGTTTGTTATTTAAAAGGAGTTTTGCGCTGACATATGGTTCACAACCTGGTTGTCTGTTGGTGAAGTGTAAGACAATAATTTATCAGAAATCACTGTATTTTTTGCCAAGGATTGGTTGGGTTTAGTTGGAGCATTTGCTGTAAACACTGATGCTGTTTCCTCTTAAAATGTCTTTAATTGGGCGTTTCTTGCTGTGATGCATGCTGTATTTGAAACCTGACATGCATGTATACCATCTTTTATCCTCCATTATTTTTAACCCTAACCCGAACAATCTCGGCGTCATTCTCTAACACATTGTGAATGCTTGGAAGTGATAAATCAGCCCACACCAAAGACATGTAAGATTATATATAAAAAACAACTACTGGGGTTTTCTGTCTGGAACCAGGGGCCACTTCCACCTTGTTACCTCTACTATTAGATATAGTTTCTCATGCTGGATGTTCATTTTAAACAGCTGTAGCCTAAGGAAAGATGACACTAATAACTACTAAAAACACACCTGTTCTCCCAGGCTTTCTCCTCGAGTTGAGTATGGTTCATCGCAGCTGATTTTATTTTTCTTATTGTATTTCTTAAATTTTATTTTTATTATTTTTTATTTTACATTAATAATTGTATTTGATCTGTATTACTTGCACTATAATGTATTAAGTTTTTACTGTCCTTTGGTTGTACCAATTAACCTGTAAAGCACTTTGGTCAACCAAGTTGTTTTTAAATGTGCTATATAAATAAAATTGACATTGACATTGACTAATACAATGCAAATGATACAAATAACTAATCATAATACAATAATAACATTATGAGTGTTATTTTTGTGATGTCGACATGATCAAAAGACCACAGATGACTCAGACTGGTATAGGCTTAGCTAAGGTCAGTCAGCACATGTCAGACTCAACTACATAATTTTGTGAAAAGTGAAAGCATCCAGCAGTGGTGGGAGCTGATTGGTTGTTAGCAACAATTCAAACCTTTTAAAGAAAAATCGTCATCATTTTCTGCACTCTATGTCAGTTTACTGATACTTTTCCAAGACATTTACAGACATATGGAAATATTATAATAATATATCATAACTGTCACTCGTTTCATATATGTATATACGTTTTCTCACTGTGTTTTCCTTTTATTGCTGCCTTTACTGAGCACTGAGGGATGTGCTGTGTTACTGAACTGTAAAATCCTTACTGTAAGTATACTGATGGTGTGAAACTGTGTGTAAGCATCGATTAGATGCTGATCAATAGCAAATACCTGAACAGTAAGTTGTTGAGAGGCTAAGCAGAGTCAACTGCGTTTGTTGTTACCATCCGACAAACAGGCAGCACCATGGTAACAATGTGTAGACCAGCTGCTTGTGACCATGGGCAGGGCAACGCAAACGTTGTGATTCAGTGCTGTATGAAGTTATCGTAAGAATAATTTCTGCTCCATAATAATCCATTGCAATATATCACTTTACACAAGGATAGCATCGACACCAAATGGATTACTTATTGTAACATGATATTCAGAAAATGAACGTCAACACAGAGTGAGGAGACAACATGACTAAGAAATATGGATAGAGCGATACAAATAACTGTGTGTGAGAAAAATGCAGGCTGACATGGATGTGGGCAACATTTCCACCAATTGTCCAAAAGTGAAGCCAAAATATCCCAGATATGGATGCTACCATGTTGTGATGGAGTAGAGTGGTCCCACTAATACAATTGCACAACCAATCCTGAGTCAGTCTCCTCTGTCAGTCATGAAATCTCACTCCATTTTTAAGCATCAAATAAGGAATTGGAATCCGAAACATGAAAAGTGAACTACTTAAGATCAGTGGTGTAGTGGGGCCTAGAGAAGTGGGTAAACTCTTACTTTCTATTTTTTTTTAAGTAGTACGCTCAGGAAAGGATAAACGTTGTGTATTATAAACAGTAACAAGTCAAACTAAATTAACATTTAACTTAATTATTAGTTCACCCAATACTGGCCCACAGGTGATTCAACCACATGATTATACCTTTTGAGTCAACTACATATGGGCCTGTAGGGTCTTTTGTACACTGTTGATTTTGCAACAGACAGCGTGCCACCATTATAAATTAACATTACTTGTCATGGTACAGGGAAATATTAATATATCATAGTGTGCAAATAGGCCTATCACTAGATAAATATCTTCACTGCATGTTATTAACATAATTTACAAGGTTCTACCATTAAAAAGTAGTCAGCTTGGTTGATGTCTTCACTTTAAATTGTTATACAAGAGGTAGAATCTTTGATGCAGCCAGCCAACAGAGGGCAACGAAGGTGTATTCACTATATCATTGCTCTCAACAATATCACAAGCTAATTGCTAGCTTTGAGATTGTTTTTCTAAATGCAGAGTAAGATTATGGCTTACTGTGCACAGTCACCAGAGAGCTATGAAACACAGACACAGTTTGCCTTTATGTTGTTGTATAACTGCAGTCAAGCACTCTCTGCCTTTAGTAAATCGTTGTCAAGGTTATAGTTGCTGAGGAAAAAGGGAATGCGATCAGGCCCCTCACTTCTCTTTGCCATGGAGTGAACAGTCAGCCAGTGTGGTGTGTGTGTGTGTGTGTGTGTGTGATGTGCAAGCAGTATAAGGACAGACTGTGAGCACTGGAGTTGGTTTTCTTGGAGGGATATATGGGTACTGGACTTTCCAGAACATGATACTCAACAAATGTGTTGCTTTCCTCCTTTAAAACACACATTGGGTGCCACACATCTTACAATGTTTGCATTCTACCATTGGAGTGACTTTGGTCAGCAAAAAGCTGAAATGAATCCAGATTTGTGTGCCACTTTTATCCCGCTAAGTATCACTTTCAATAGACTGAGATAGTTCTCTCTCTGCTGTCGTTCAACCAAAAATTAAAATTATAATCTCTTACAAATACACACGCTGCTTATATTCTGATTCTGTATCCCCCTGATGTCGTATGTTATGCTGATCCTTTCCCTACAACATCAACCTGCTTAAAAATGACTAGATAAATAAATGTGATTATTATTATTGATAATAATAATAATAAGAATCTTGTCTTCTTCCCTTCTCTTCTCCCCTCATTGTTGCAGTCACATTCAAACAAAACACTGAACAATGACTAGATTTATACGAATACCAATAATCTGAATGTCGATTTGATTCTGACTACAATGTTAATTTGATTATGATGTTTAACTGAGCTGCTAATAGAATATTCCATTCACATTCCCATTAACATGTTGCAGAGCATAGACTGGGTTTGACTCGTAACGTATGGGACTAATTGCGATTAGTGAATACGGGCTATACAAATAAAATTTGATTGATTGATTGATGTTTGAAAAGTATGTCCACATCATATGTCCGACATTGTCACCTGAACCCCAACCTGAAATAGTTAAATGTTAATGTAAAGTGTTTGAAAATGGAAATCTATTTTATTGTGATTCAGCTATACTTCACATCATATTTTAATTTGTACGTCTATATATGTTTTTGTGTGTGTTTAATATTGTTAAATCATCACATTGCACATGCACAGATCAATAACAGTACAGACATGTACAGTGTATGTAATGTGAATTTTTGTGTCCCTGTCCCTATTATCACTCAGGTGTAGAGTGGGGACTCCATTTCCCAGCAGCCAATGGCGAGTATCAGTCTCCAATTAACTTAAACTCCAGGGAGGCCCAGTATGACCCGTCCCTCCTAGACGTAGGCTTATCACCAAACTACGTGGTGTGTCGAGACTGTGAGGTCATCAACGAGGGACACACTGTCCGCATCCTTCTCAAGTCCAAGTCAGGTGACTCTCAGTAGACATGACATCATGTCAACACACACACACACACTACTCGCTGATTTGGGAAGTGCTAAAAAAGCAGGATGTGTGTTTGGTTTTTGATGTTAGTCACTGAGGTCTATAGTAGTTAGTGACATATTCATTCTTAATAAAAACATGTAAAATCAATTATAAATCTAACTCACTCACTTTTGGTCTTGACATCTTTGATTTGTCCTCTGTTTCCTGTGTTGAGCTTGCTAACAATACCCCGGGGTTTCCCACTCTGTGTTGCCAGTGGTTACCGGGGGGCCGCTGCCCAGTGATCACGAGTTTGAGCTTCATGAGGTTCGATTCCACTGGGGCAAAGAGAACCAGAGAGGATCAGAGCACACTGTCAACTTCAAGGCTTTCCCTATGGAGGTACACAGGCAGTCATGCACGCCCACACACACACGCACGCACGATTGCACGATTTTTGAACAAAAATCTGGGGATGAGAAGCAGAGTATTAAGTACTGGAATGACGAATGGAAGGCAGACTGGGCGGAGTTGCTGAGCTGATCACAGGGAGGAAAGAATTATGACTATGAAGCCCGAGAATGGAGACCATGTCTGCTAACACACACACACACACACACACACACACACACACACTCACACACACAGACACACACACACACACACACACACACACACACACACACACACACACACACACACACACACACACACACAGCCCATTAACCATTAAGGCCATGGCCATGGAGTGTGGGGGGGTGGTTGTTACCAGACCAACAGTGATGATATTTAGACTTCTGGCACTGTTGTCCTTCAGCAAGAGAAAGAACATAGCTTTTTGAGTTCTTGAATACCTGTTTTTTCTTCTCTGACAAGTAACACTTCTATACAAATGAGTATTAGGATCAGGTATAATGGGTACACAAATGTAAGACAGAGTTCTTGAGGCATTTAAGTGTTAGAGTTGGATAATAAACTTAAGAATAATGCTAAACTCTTTAAATCCCCCAATTAGATTAAGTTATAAGAGTGAATGACAGCTCTGTGAGTTACCATATTTCATGCTTTTTCAGTCTGCATGAATGTGGCCACATGTTGCAAGCTTGTGTGGTGGCTCATCTGGATGGAGAAAGATTGTATAGTAATTAAAATGATAATAATAATATTAATTGAATTGAAACTAGTGATTGAGACTATAAACTCCTTAGGAAAATGTTGATAATGATGTTATAATTAAAGTGAGAAGTGCAATCATTTTCTCTTAGACCTCTAGAGAAACTGACTTCTTCAATGGGGTCACCTTCTGCCGGTCATTCACGTTTTGTTGATTAAGATCATTTACAGTCTATGAGAATGAGTCGGATATAAGTAGGTCACCAGGCGAGTGGAGATACTTGTCAGATTGATCTCAGACATGCAGGTAGATTAAAAGCCACTCTCCACAAAAAGCACATACAGGCACACTCAGACAGTACCAGGGACACATTAGGAAGAAGCAGCTTTAGAATGAGGAGGTTCAAACTGACGCTCGGGATATTTGACAGCTGTACCTGTTTATCTGAGTGTTGATAAAACAAGGGCAAAACTTGCAAAAATCTGCACATGAAGATCTAAAACCCTCAAATGAATGACCTCACTCATGAATAAAGATAGGAGAGAAACTACATAGTTTCATTGTCTGACATCAGAAATAGAAAAAATATGAGAACAAGTTGCTGCCACAAAATTATTAGGTGTACTTCAAGATTACAGACTATAGCGATGCTAAAATATGTGTTTTTGAAACTGAAGAAAGACAATGGAGATTTTAGACTTCGGCCTCCAGCATTTGAGTCAAGCAAAGTTGCTTCTTACCTCCAGCTCTGCACTGAAAGTACAGACAAGACAATGGTGTCTACCTTCTCATCTGTCTTTCTCCCGCTCATAAGGGACCTAAATGAGTGTGTTTCCTGTTGTTGAACCATTTCTGTTCATAGTCTGGCCCTATCATCTGGCATTTAGTTGATATTATATGCTAAAAGCGAAACGTTGGAAATGGTAAAACTGCCTCAGCAGCACACTGACTTTGATGATAATCAGTGCT
Source organism: Platichthys flesus (assembly GCF_949316205.1). Classification (NCBI taxonomy): domain Eukaryota; kingdom Metazoa; phylum Chordata; class Actinopteri; order Pleuronectiformes; family Pleuronectidae; genus Platichthys; species Platichthys flesus. The sequence goes on along the minus strand of NC_084958.1, from coordinate 3,368,249 downwards.
TCACTCTTCATTGGTTCATTCGTGGGTCATCATTTTGCACTCTTAATTATATTTTTGCTTAGATACATTATTTTTGAAGGGAGGCTATAACTTAGCGTAACTTATCATCTTCCCAGTTCTTAATATTGAATCAAGACTATAAATTACCCAATTGTTTCTATAATCCTAGACAGAAGTTTGAATACTAAACTTTCGTTAACCCTCACTCAATACTCAGGTTTGGTAACTGATTGGTACTATTTGAAGGTGGCTTATATTAGCGTGTTCAAATTTCCAATACTATTCTTTTAAGTTACCAGTTGTGGGCATCGACTGTGGAACCAGCACCTCCTGTTAGAGGTACTGTGCTATTTAAACAGCAAGGTGGACAGTAACGGAGCAGTCATGTGCTTCTACATGGAGAAACACACGCCGTGTTGGACGCATCAATCACCTTGCTCATTCACCTTGAATGTGGTGAGGTCATGTGGTGCGTAACTTCCAATCAGTTGTCTTGTTTTACTGCCAGCGGTAGAAAAGAGAAAAGCTCAACTTTGAACGTTCATTTGATCAAATACCAAAGTGCAGGCCCTATAGCCAATCAAATCATATTAATGGACATACAGGTCCTGCCTGACATGAGAATGAGCTTTAAAGGGATAGTTCACCCAAAAATGTGCGGCACATATGTGAGTGATCAGTAAAGACGAGGTCAGGGTGGTTGACCAAAATCATTTAGAAGAATTGTTCTTGCTACAAAGTTAGGTTGTGACATGTTTCTCTCTCAACAATTGGTGTTGGAGTTCTTTTGAGCACAACTGCGATCTTCTTCTAAACTCAAACAAATACTTTTACATTTCAACATTGTAAGCACACCTTGAGGTGGAAGATCACAATTATTTTCATATATGCTTTTTTGTAACTCGGTTGAAGGGCAATAACGAACTAAAAGTATTTTATTTTTTAGTTAGGAGAACATATTAGGCACATATAGCTTAAAGTATAAGCCTGGTGGTTCTTATTGTTAATTGTTAAGACTAACTATTGTTACTGTTGTTAACAGATGCCAAATAAAAACATCTGTGGTTGATAGTACCCTCTTCCTCTCTTCAGAACATATCAATGAGCTACTGAGTGATGGGCTTCATCTGTAAGACATACAGTGAACTGTTAATTTGAATCAGTCATACATACTTTGATCTGTTACAAGAGACCATCAATCAATCCACAGCTGATTGAGGGACTTTTGCTTAAAACTACAATACGATTTTTTACCAGTAAAATATTAACCTTTAAATAGGAGAAATACACTCTAGATCTGTTTGGAGTTGAGTACCACAGGCAACTTGCTCTCTCCTCCCTCTGTTCACATTAACTTGACTTAAGAGCCCATAGAGAAAACCTTCAGTCACCACCAGCTGCTGGTTTCTTAAACTCTGACTTACCACTGCTCCCTACACCTGTTTACAACAATGGCCTTTCAAATACAAGTTGTGTTCTGTTGTGTTTTCATGCAGCTCCATCTCATTCACTGGAACAGCACTCTGTTTAACACTGTGGAGGACGCCCTGGGGAAGAAGAATGGAGTCCTCATCATAGCTTTGTTTGTGCAGGTAAACTTTAACTAAGTCAAGACATAACAGCATCAAAGGCTCCATGGAGTCTCCATGGTTCGAAGGCTGGCATCAACGTTATATATTCATGTGCTAAAAAATAAAATCACACATGACGATCGAAAAATAGTCCCTTAACACAAAGATAATAGCCCTTAAAGGTTCTTGTTGAGGTCCAGACATCTCGTTGTGCTATGGAGCTATTTTTAGAGGGTCCTTGATACTTTTTTGTTGTTGACACACATTAGGAAAACACTACCAGCTGGTAAACAAGAATGTAACATTAGATAAAATATTTTATATATATTATATAACAACGCCTTATAGTGGCTTAAAAATTACCATTAAGCTGAATTAACTCATCAAAAAAACCTTGATGAAGAATTAATTGCAGGTTTTTTCTAGATGGTCTGAATAAACCATTAACTGAGTAGGATAAGCAGTGTGTGCTTCTCCCTTCGGGGCCCCAATTTATTAACATTGACTTTCTCAGCACGTCAGTGCTCATGCATCCTGTTTGTGACAGCCTCTTTAGTTTTGACCTCCGGTTAACTTCCTGTGAAGATACAGCAGATATAAAGTAAGATCTGCTGTCTTCCTTCACACAATCACTGACGACATTGTTTGTATCAGATTCATGGATCAGTCCTCGACTGACTGCTGACACTCTTTTTGTCAGATTGGGAAAGAGCACCTGGGTCTGAAGGCCATCACTGAAGTCCTGCAGGACCTACAGTACAAGGTGAGATTGAAAAACCTGGATGGATTTGATGATGTTAAACTGGAAACAAGATGAACATAATTAATGTTGTGTTGTGTTTCCATCAGGGGAAGAGCAAAATAATCCCATGCTTTAACCCCAATACTCTGTTACCTGGTGAGTAGGAAACAACTTGATTTCAAATACTTGAATACAAGCAGCTCTTGAAACTATCCTCAAAGAAATGATAAAAATTATATATTTATGTAATAGTGTTCTGTTTGGATTTTGGAGTGGTCATATGATCGTTGACTGCAGCACCTAGTTTACTCACAATTGAATTGCCTCTATTATCAGTAATGAGCACATGACAGTATTCTCACTGCATTCTGTGAATATCTTTATCCAGCTGTTTGTAATCGTATATTGTTCTGCAAGTACAGCACAGTCAGAATCAAAGCTGCCTTCACTCACACAATTTTTTTTATACTTTCTAAAGATAATGTTTGATCATCCCACAGACCCATTGTTGAGGGACTACTGGGTGTATGAAGGATCTCTGACCACCCCACCCTGTAATGAAAATGTGACCTGGATCCTCTACCGCTATCCTCTCACCATCTCACAGCTGCAGGTAAAACATGCACGTAAAAAAAAATCAAAAGCATTTAAATTGCTTTCTTCCAAAGGAATTGAAATTGTTATTACTATTCTGTTTCTATCTTATCAATATATTACATTAATCTACCCATTTTGTTGATGACATGCAATGTATGAAAAAATATGTGGTAAATCTTTCAAAGTTATATATAAATCACACTCGTGAACAGTAATAAAGGAAATTTAGTTTAATTTAATAAAAAAAACCTTAACTATAAAATCAGGTAGGATGAACACAAAATTCACTCAGCACAATAAACTGTTTATGAAAAAGCTCTGGATGCAACGTCCAGCAAACAAACAATAAAAAAGTTATAGTATATTATCATAGCTATATACTAGTATATATAATAGTGACAGTAAAATGTTGGCCTGTTTGAAGAGGACTCACAAATAAAAAGCGTAGTAATTGTGAAGTTGCCACGTAGCATTACCACAGGCCAAGAGAACAGCCCATTCCAAACAGGCAGGTATAGAAAGGGATGGGAACAACAAAGGGAGCAATGGATGGTGATATATAATGGTTGTATTTAAAGTGATAATTCTGTTTGTCTATCGTGACAGACAAACAGAATTATACCAGAACGCTTCACTTCACCTCAGCCTGACTGAGTGTTTTAGCATCTTTCAACTCACTATTTGGCCTGTCAAGCCTACAAACACTGCAGGCAGCAGTTCACAGTGAGCATTAGAAACTGACACAACCTGTCCAGCAACAACTGTGTCACAGTGTTGGTGACATAGTGGAGCAGTTAGCTGCTGAAGAGCTGGGTTCTTCTCTTAGATACTTGTGGAGGGCAAAACAAGGATCAAAGGAGAGTGGTGTTGGACTTCATCTGTTTATAAACAAGGATTAGTTAACTCGTTCACTCTATCTGTTTAGTGCAGTTTGTTCAGCTGTACCTAGGTCGCCACAAACAAAAAAAGAACAGAAACTGTGAACATGGAGTGGTTTATTTAGAAAATCATTTTAGATTTTCATCTAATTTATGTGAGGAAACAAGCACATCTTGTTGCTCCTTCACAATAAAAGCTTTGCAATGGTGCATTGTTGAAAAGTATATACAGAGCAACCAGTCAAAGCACACACACATTCATACAGTACTTCTCTCATCCAATCACACCCCATCGGCACAGCTGCCAGGGGCTATTTGGCACTTGTTATCTTGCCCAAGCACACCTGGGAATGTAGACTGGAGAAGCCAGGGACCAAACTGCTGACCCTCTAGTTAGTGGACGACCCTCTCTGTCATACCCTCTTCTAAAATCTAGCTCTCAGCTGCTCACGATAGAAAGAAGCTGAAAGGGAATTTAAAAATGTCATGCTTTAATAATGCTTGGCAACAGACCCTTCCTCATTGTTATTTATTTTTTACCGCTGAAAGTTCTACTTATGTAGTAGTTAAACCACATGGATAACTAATACCATTAATGATGGCTGCATTCCATTCAGGTGTATTCCATTCTCATGGTATTGTGCTTGCTACAAACCATAGCAACAATAAGATCATCAATTAATAGAAAATAAGTACATGTTAAGCATGGTCATCCTGTAAGATGCAGATGGCTTGTAAGTTTGTATAACTGAAGAAGAACAATCAAATTCATGTTGCATATATTTGTATTTAAAACATCTTCATCACTCCAGAGTTGATGATACTTCTAGCATGCATCAGAAAAAAGAAAAACATGATGAAAGAGAAGACACCGAACAATGATGTCAAGAGAGTTTGTGATGACAACAGACGCGTTGATGTGCCGTAAACAAAAAGACATGAACTCCCCAGCAAAATGAATATGCCTTTAAATAACAGGGAGGGCTCATTAGCCTCTGCTAATATATCTATATATCTATATATCTATATATATATATATATAGATATATATATATCTATATATATCTATATATAGATATATATATTTATATTTATGGTCCTCATGATCTTTTGCACCTCTGGCCCTATCATCTGTGCTGGTACTGGCGATAGGGTCCTCATGATATGCTGGGCCCGTGTCTCACTCCCTGGATCTAAAAACTATACTCCTAGAACTGAAATAAGTTTTTTTTCCGTACTTATAACAACACAATTCACTAATGTCTTTACAATTTACAAGTCTTAATACAAGAGCGCGTTTACATCATAATTCTGAGACAAAAACTAGCAAATTTACCTGTGAGTATATGCCTCTGTCTGATTGTCCCTGCCTGTCTGTGCTCAGCTCATCTCTCTGAATTGCCTTTCCTTGATGAGCTCATTTGTGAAACATTTCCATAAGCACTTTATTACTTTCTTATATCAACTTGCATTTGATATCACCGGTGTCCTTACACTTACTTGTTGTTTTGGTGCAGTGAAAAAATATTTGTTATCTTTTTCTTCAAAGGTTATTTACAGTTACAAAAGAGAAGCAACACACATCAACCAAGCTAGAGCTAATATTATGCCTAATTAGATTTAATTTTTTATCTGAAGAAGCCGATCTCTAAACTTTTGCGGTCACTGTGTAAAAGTCCACAACATAATGAAGCTATAGACATTGAACTTTTATAATAGTGATCGTTGAGTCAATGAATTGAGAATTCCTTTACTTCCAAAATGATACAGAAAATCTACAGTGTCAGCCCTTTTGCATGCAGTAAGAAAAAACAATGCACTTACAACCTTACTCTTTTGGGTAAATTTATCTTAAATATCATAAAAATATTACTACAAATGATCACATATTTTTGTATCAAACTTTAATAGTTAATGTAACCGAGCATTCTGTTATACGACATAAACATTTATACATGTCCGACATCTGTAACAAAGGAAACAGCTTCAAAATGGGTAGAGAATTCACTGAGTTATGAACATTTTAGTTGTGGATACACCTCCTGCCTCACATGTACTTTAGAAGACGCAGCAGCACATATCAAGGTGACAGATGCGGTTCAGTTTAATGTTAAATTTAAAAAAAATCAACGTGTCTGACTCATCATTTGTTTTTACTATTGCAACTAACTATTGCAGAGCTGTGACTGACAGGAAGTCAGTAAAAACTGAGATCATATCGCTCTGAGAGAGAAATAGAGAGAGGAGAGTGGTGAACAGTGGACCAAACCACCGGGAGGCAAGGAGAGGGAGTGCAATCTGTCGAAGCTTAAGAAGGTTTTATTTTGCATTTATAATTACATGCATTCAGTGCATATTGTGTTTCTATTTAAAGGTAGGTCTGCAATATCATAGCTTATATTTGCACTGATGTCGCTGGGGACAGGGTGTTCCGGACCCCCGTCAAGACAGTCATCCCACTCGGTAGCCTTCAAGTGGACCTCTGGCTGGATCCACTTGAAGGCTACCGTGGACACCAACATCAAGAGACAGTGTTTACACCCGACAGAGGCAGTGAGACTCTTCCTACAAATTAATTCTATGAGGAGGAAGAAAAACCTCCTCTGAGGAGGGAACTCTGGATTTATAAGAGGGGGTTAATTATTATGTTTCAGGCATAAACACAGGATTTGGCCTCAGACTGGCAGGACTGTGTGGAGGCTTGGCTGTCATGCTCATGGAGAACCATGCACTGTGTGTTTACATGGGAAACAAACAGATCCACCTCTGCTCTCCTGTCCCACACAAAGTGATTGAGGGCAGCTCCGATGCCTCGGTCCAGCAGTGTTCTCACTCTGAGATGACGTTACTGTCTCCAGCACCCTGCGGATTGGAGTATATAACTTTATAATTTGTTCATGAAAATCTGCCACTCCCTCTTACACGACCAGATAAGCTGGGCCGAGCAACAGACTACGGGGGCAGTGAGTTGGGGACCACTAATCTGTGGTTCTCTAGCATTCACTGCAGTACAGGAAGTGCCCCATCTGCCTATGACAGATTTAAACTATAACTCATCCTTTTTCTGACTAATTTCTCTCTCTTGGAGCAGACTGCTGTGGAGAATGGGCACAGTAATCCTCTGACATTTATATCAGTCTTTCATCTGTGCCATCAAGCAACGTGCTGGCCCTTTTAAATGCTAACACAAACAAAGACCTCTGACTGTCCTCCTGCCTCAGGCCATGTCCATACACTGTTAAATTAGACAAGTTGACTTTAGTTTAAAAAACTGAGGAAACCTATTGCCACTAGCTTCTCCAAACGGTGCACCATCCACCAAATAATCAATATAAAGATGTTACCAACTTTAGGCCAAACAAAAGAACTATAAATAAAGTTTGCAGGTCTAAACCCCTAATCTCTGTCCCCATAGGCCCCTCTACTGGCCAGAGCATACCTGTGCGACTGGCCCTCCTCAATGTAAGCCATTTAAACTAAATGATCAAATTTTTTTTGATCCAATTTAGACTTTTATTCCTAACTGAGACCGATTTGTCTCCTTGCAACACACCCAACTGTTAGAGCTTTGCCCTTCGAACTTTGAATGTTTTATAACTCCCAGGGATAATGGCCCGGGGAGGTGGCCAAAATTAAACCAAAAGTTAATTTTGCCTCTGAATTCTCTGAACTTTAATCTATCTCTGTTTTATACTATGACATTCATTCATTTTAAGATCCACTTTGATGACCCAACCAAAGGTTTAGCAATGGAAGTTTGAAATATTACAGAATATTTTAATCTAGTTAAACATGTGAATGGTCCAACTCATAACCGCGGCCACACATTGGATCTAGTCTTCACCCTCATGCTTAGCATCAATTCCTTGATCTTAGAGAACTTATTCGTCTTTGACCATCTCTGTGTTAAGTTTGACTCTCTGCTCCACGTTGCCCCGAAATACATCAAAAGTTCAAAACTCTCACGCATTTTAAATGAAAATTCTCATCTAACTTTTCTTGACCATATCCCTTACGAGTCATCCGATCCGAATACTTTACTCAATGGCTTCAAGAATACCTGTCAAACCACATATCATATGTATACCATACATACAAGATAACATAGCCCTTATTAAAACAAGAATGATCCACCTGTTAACACTTCTCCATGGGTTGATGACAGGCCTCAAAAGGCTGTGCAGAAAAAAACGAACGGAACTGGAAAAGACTTAACTGCATGACCACTCTTTTTATATGAAGGACCTCCTGAATTCCTATAATAAACAAATTAAACATGCTATGCAAAATATTACTCCAAACTACTCACCAGTAATCACCATAATCCAAGATTCCTTTTTAAAACCAACAATAGTCGTATAACCGGCTCCTTCTGCCCTTCCAGCCACTTCACATACTGAGTGTGAAAAGTTTTTATCCTTGTTTAGGCAAAAAATCCTTGACATTAGAACAAACAGTGAACCAGCGATCCCCATCATCCCAAATATCGCAGAGTATCTTGCCCGTCCCATTCTACTTAGCAATTTTCAGGAAGTGAAATTTCATCAAAACTGTGTTGCACATGCGCTCGTCCTCAAGCCCTCTCAACATCCTACCCAAATCACTCCTAAAATAAGTAATCACTACTGTTGGCCCCAGCCTACTTAGAATTATTAATTACTCCCTTTCTGCTGACCAAGTCCCCAATTATTTTAAGAAAGCTGCCATTCATTCTTATTGAAAAAGACAGATCTTGACAAATCAAAATTATAGGCCCATTACAAAACCCCCATTCATATACAAAATTCTTGAAAAGATGGTTCTGACCCAACTGCTAGATGTGTGTGAGAATAATACAATTTTCGACAAATTCCAGTCCGGATTCCGTAAACGACACAGTATGGAGACCGCTCTATTTAAAATAACTAATGGTTTACTAATGTCTGCCAATGCTGATGATTGCACTGTATTATGCGTCGGCATATCTGGCACTGCCTTTAGTTGGTTCTAGTCATATCTCTCAGATAGACAATTATCCGTTTCCATCAGAAATAACACCTCATACTTGGAGCCACTGATGTGTGGAGTGCCACAAGGTTCCATTCTTGGTCCCATACTATTTTCACTCTCGTGGTCCCATTAGGAAATTTCATCCGCCATTTTAATGGGATATCATACCTTTCCTATACCGATGACAACCAAAAATACTTCTCCTTCAAGCCAGACACGTCATGCTTGAAGGACACAGTGCCTATCCGCCATTAAGGAATGTATGTCACTTAACTTCCTTCAGTTATCTAGGTGTCACATTCGATTCCCATCTGAACTTCAAAACATGTTAACCAAATAATAATAATATCCTGGTACTCTCCGAAACATTTCTGAATATCCAATCGTTTCTATCTCTCTCTGACCTAGAAAAGTTAATAGATGCTTTTATTTTTTCCAGTCTGGATTATTGCAACGCCCTGTAAATATGCCATGTTCACACCATATGAACTCGTTTGCATCTTTTTCAAAACACTGCTGATCGTATTTTAACAAAAACCAACCGTAGGGCTCATATCACACAAATTCTTGCTTCCCTTCACTGGTTACATGTTAAACTCAGGATTGATTTTGAGATTCTTTTCATAACTTTTAAACTCAACATGGGCTGGCCCCCGCATACATTTCGTAGCTCTTAACTCCCTTTAATCCCGATTGTAACCTGGGATCGGACAGTCAGTCCCTTTTAGCCGTCCCTAGGTCAAGGCTGGCTATTCAAGGTACTTTCTCGATCAGGGCCATGAGGCTCTGGAACTCCCTGCCTGATGAGATTCGGCTCATCAACTCATTACAGATGTTTAAATCACTGCTCAAATGTATTTTTACGGGAAAGCATTTCTAACATGCGACTAGTAATTATTTTCATGTAACAATCAGTCTTAAAGAGTTGAAGTGTGATGTTCCTGATCTCCTTGCACCTCTGCACCTCTCTCCCACCCCCTACCCCGATCTCTCTCTCTTTTCTACCTCCTCTTTGCCACCCATCCCCCATTTTTCTCAGCTCACCCCAACCGGTCAAGGCAGATGGCCGCCCATCCTGAGTTTGGTTCTGCCAGTTAATGAGGGAGTTTTTTCTCTCCACAGATGCCACAGTGCTGCTCATTGTGGGAAGTTTTGGGTTTCTCTATAAACTTAAAGTCGCAAACTTATTATGTTGTGATTTGGGTCTTAAATTGCACTGAACAGAATATATTTGATTAGAATTGATTATTGATTAGGACTTTAACGTGAAGCACTTTGTAACCTCGTTTAGATAAGTGCAGAGAATGGAGAGTTTAGAAAAGTGACTGATAGAACTACAACACAATAACAACAAGACATTGACCACCACCGACAATATTATGCACTGTATGTATGACATAATGCTTTGAGTGTTGCAGGAGCCTGTTTTCAGCCATGGTGTGACTGCTGAATAGACACAGGATAAGTGCTATAAAACAGCAGGCACTGCTTACATAGAGTACATATCTCAAACATCCGCCTATTATTTAAAGCTGAACGACCTAGAGTGTGTGTGCACACTTAAACTGTGTGCATGCAAATATTCAAGTGTGTGCTTTATTCAACAGCTGCTATGGCTTGCAAGGCTGGACAGTGGGCTTTAAATCCTCCATCGCTAAGCTAATAGCACAAGAACTCTTATTGTGTTTGCTTTGGCGGATGTAGTGTACTCTACATCTGCCAAAGCAAACATGTGTTTAAATGGGGTAATATCTGCAGTGGCCAAATGTAAAGAAATTACCAGATCTGTCAAAACCCCATTCACAAGCCCATCTCCTATATGCTTACTGTTGGAATATACGGAAATACCGACTCAAATAATCACAAAATTAAAGCAAAGAACGCTTTTAAAATCCTCATAATCATTTAGTTTACACATCAATCAGGATTATATTTGATTCCCTCACTCTATCATTAGATGTTTTCGGACAGGACCTGCTGGTAAAATCCAGAGAATTGGTTATGGAGGTGCCTTTCACACATGCACAACACAGAGGGAGGTTTTCACAACAAAAGCGTCCGCTTCTGGCTCTTATGACCACAAACCCCTTAAGACATCTGTGTCACATTTTTTTTTTCACCGGGGGATATTTGTTTTCTTTTTCTTTAATTTTCGCGGCTATTGCATGTTAGCTGTTTCTTGGTCTGTGGTACTACTCCTTTAGAATTTATATATAAAACAAACTGTCATTTTTTGTTGTGTGCATAACTTTTAATAAACAGTCTAGATTTTACAGACAGTTTAATTTTTTCCATGAAATGAAACTGAATCTGCTTCAATTTTCACATGTTTATACTTATATATAGTTCACAGAACGGAGAGCAGGACCTCAATGCAGGAGTCAGAGGTTCAGGTGAAAAAACAAAGAGTGGCCTTTAATGCAGGCTGATTTCAATACAGAGGGAAATCAGTGCAGAACAAAAGCAGGGTCCATAAAGCAAAAATCAAAATAATCTAAACATGGAGAAACACAAGGAAAACCAAAAGAGCTGGAACACACAACCGATAAAGAACGAGATTAACTGACAAAGACCAAGCATAGCACAGAGACTTATATTCACAAGGCAGGGAAACGGGTGAAAAACATGAGGAGCCGTTGCAGACGATCACAAGGGCCAGAAACAGGACAAAGGAAGGAAATAAAGCTGGAGACACAGGAACAAAATTTCAAAATACAACAGATAACAGAACTCAGAATAACAACTAAACACAAATCTAAACACAAGGACACCGAGATAATTGTCCATAAACTAAGGAGTCCATAAACAGAACCAAGGCAGTCTTGTTCAATATAGTTCATAGGAGCCTGGGCAGAATCATGACACTCCCCCCACAGACTGCTACAGAGCACTTGTCGTCTTTTTATTGGATTTTATTAATATTGACTGTATCCCGCGTCCAACTCGCACCATGCTTGGCACAGCACTTCCCCGGGCCACTGACAATACACAAGCCAAGTGTGAAGCCGATTGCTGTACATGAGCGAGATATGGGTTCCACATACAGACAGATGTTTGTGAAGTGAGCAGGTAGATGTTACCATTTCAGACAAACTTGTGATGGTTGGAGCCTTTAGATATGAAGCCGTAACCCAGTTCAGCTTTTGAAATCACATCTTTCCTCTTCGGTCTCTGCAGATTGAGGAGTTTCGGAGGCTGCGGTCTCATGTCAAAGGGGCTGAGCTGCTGGAAGGGAATGACGGGATGTTGGGGGACAACTTCCGTCCCACCCAGCCGCTCAGTGACCGGATGGTTCGGGCTGCCTTCCAGTGACTCTCACGTTTCACTTCAACTCAGAAAACAATGGGTCCTTACCTTACGAGTATAGAAGGTAACGACAGTTCAGCTGTCTCCTGTTTTAGCATAAAGCACATTAGCTTGGTAAGCTGCTTATGAAGAAGTATACATCCAAACCTATGACTGGTCCAGTGTTCTGCATCAATAAACATCAAATTGCAATTTACAGCAAAAATCATTGTGTGAACCAAATAAGTGTGTATATGTATAATGGAGGAGCTCTTTATACAGAAGAGGTGGATAATGTATGTATGAATGGGTCATTGGATCATATTGTAAAGCTCCATATATATGCAGTCCATTTACCTTTCACCATTTGATTGTGGATGTTTTAAGCAGAAGTTTAGAATTTTTTGTTAGGAAACAGTTGATGAAAGGGAGACAGGTTAAATTAATATTCATTCTCTGCCATTTTGTCTCCACTTGGTGAATACATTTCCAATATTATACTATATTATATTTTGGTCTTCGCATACTCTTGTGATAAATAATAAGCTGCTTAATACTACACTTTACTATGTAGCTAGGTGAAAACTTTGATGTTCAGTGCCAAGCAGGTTGATATTTTTTTGTGAGTTTGTTAATAGAGCAGCAAAAAACTCTTTAATGAATGTGTGTTAAGGTATAAAAAAATTATTTTAATTTTCTCTACACATCCCCAAAACAGTTTTCTTTGTATTTTGAGTTGGTTCAGTGCATTTCATCACAAGGGACATTTTGGAAACAGGCTTTCCCTGAGGTATTTGTGTTCTCTGAAGCCTTAGTATAATGGATCAAGCCCTGGAAGAACTAACCCAGTTCAGCTATCCATCTGGGACCAGCCTATATATGTATGAAGGGATACCAGATTTAGCTCACCAGCAGTGCAGTAAGAAGACAGGAGGGAACTCTGGAATTCAGATGGAACATTGAGGTTGAAGAAAAGACAAATGAGACAATCAAAGTCCTAACTTTAAACTATTAAGGGCAAAAGACCCAGAAGACATTAGAATTTCTTGAAAGCAGTGGACAGAGAATTACAGCTTGGGGCACACCTCTCAAGGAGAACTCTAATCCGGAACTAATACAGCTGGTTACTTTAATGTTTATTATTTGAAATGAGTGCAGCAGTTAGTTTACTGTACACTTTTGCAGGCTGAGAGTTTTTATAATGCTTTGATTGTCAAAGACAATGTGAGAGGGCCTGAAAAGAGAGAGTAAAAGAAGTGGAGACTGAAATGAATTAACAGAGGAAGAAGTGTATTGGGAGGAGGGAGGTAGAGGGGGAGATAGGGTATTGCTGTGGTGGAGGGAGGTGATGGTGCCAATGGAATGAAAAAGGAGGACACAGGGGAAGGGCAGGGACCAGAGGCTAGGAGAACAGAGGACCATTGTTTACAGTGTAAACGGATACTGGTCTGGTCCCACCAGCAGAAACCCACCTGAGACGGGACCTGTAAGAGGTAGATAGGTGAGAGTGGGGGGGAGCACGAAAGAATAAGGGTGACATAAGGTAAAAGTCTGCAGGTGCCATAGGACACTGTCACTTTTTCACAGTGCTGGTGCCTTTCTAGAAATATTGTGGAGTTGATAGGCAGATGACATGAAGTACAAAAAATAAGTAATAACATGAAAGAAGAGGAGTGGCTTTCAGACCAAACCAGGTGGTACCGGGCACCTGCATGGATCTGTTGTGACCCGTTTATATATATGCGAATAGCAACCATCCATCTTATGAAAAATGGCGGTGTTTATCTCACTGAACCGTATGACTGTATGTGGCAATGCAGATGGACAGGTCATCAGAGGTCTTGAATGCCCCTCTCTTGAGTAGACTAGCTCTGTGGCGTTTTAACGTTTTACCTGATGATATGAGCCAAGATGACAAGACACGACTTGTCAAACTACAAGTACAACACAGGACATACACGTTTCTCTTTCCTCTCACTCATCTGCACTCTCTTTTGCTTTGCTTTTATCCTAATGCTTGTTTTTCTTTCCAGGAGAGAAGGAAGACGAGGGCTGAGGAGCGGAAACAGGAGGAGAGAGGGGAAGTTTATGTACTTATAGATCAGCTGCAGACTGGGGGTTGAGAAACTATTGATAACAATGTGTGTTTGTGTGTTTTTTGAACAACCTCTCACTCTCTCCCCCCAATTATGACTATATAAAGTGTGTGTATTAATGTATGTGTGCGTTTCCTGAGACATGTTAGGAAACTTGATAACCAGACCGTCTCAACTGTCAAAACAAGGAAACATAAACAACAGACACATACATACACACACACACACACACACACACACACACACACAAACACACACATGCACACACAAGAACACACACACAAACACACACACACACACACACAAACACACACACACACACACACACACACACACACACACACACAAACAAGAACACAGTACACACATGTGGTGGATACACCTTACGGGCATACACCTGCAGCTATGTTACAGACCATTACTGCCGCGGACCTACTGCACAAGTTTAACACACGGTCTACAGACTAACCTGACCAAATATTTCATTTGGAATCAGACAAAACTAAAAAGGATTAAACAATTACGAACTTTATATCGGCCTATAAGAGAATATAGATATGAGGATATTCACATTACATAAATTCTAGGCAATGACAATCAAAAAAACATCTTACTGATCATTCCTTGTTCAGCAATGCAGACATAACAATTTTTTTATTTAATAACATAAAGAACATAATTATTATAGAAAAACCATTAATATTGTGGGTTTTTTTCAAAGATTGGAAAGAGTGTGAATTTCTGTCACCTCTCTTTTTTCTTATATGAGTCAAAGGGTTGCTTTAGATTTTCATCATTCCCATTGTTGACACTCAAATACAGCCAGTCTTGGAAACTTGTGACATTTCATTTCTTGTTTATCCAGCAAACGGTCACCTGATATTGAGCCATTGAAAACCTATTTAAAGATACATACTCAAAGGTTAGTTTACACCACATTGAACATTTATATCTATATTTATACTGGATACATGCTATTGGAGCCCCCCAATTGATGCTAAAGGGTTGATCAACATCATGTTGGTTCACTAACACAGTATGTAGAGGCTACAATTTTGCATTCGTATCATCCTGTCTTTATTCTTTGATACATTTAATGTCCTTTCTTTGTTGACAGTGAATGTTGACTATTAACAGCTTTAATACAGAATATTGGTCTTTGCTGTTTGATATCAGAGCCTCCAATAAGATCAGGTGGAACACTTTACTGTCATTACTCGCTTCATTGTTTTTTTAGGAGGTGGGGATGATTACGAGCACTGCTGTGGTTTGTGTGTGTGTGTTTGTCTGTGTGTGTGTGTGTGTGCATGCCCGTGTCTTAAAGGTACTTTGTCTGATACAATGAGGTGAAGTAAACAGTGAGAACTGACTGTAAAGCTCAATAAAATACAACACTGACTCACTATTACACTGACGTTTGTGTTTCTACATGGAACCAAAAGTGAAAGTGACCTTTTGTGAACAATTCTGTCAGTACCCATCAGAGCACCAATCCAAACTACAGACTCAAACTAGGAATTAATGCCAACAAGATTGTCAGTGTATCCAAAGTGTATCCTATTTATTCATGATTCAATATCCTACTATTGACAAAAATGTGCCACCAGAGTGCAAAATGTGGATTAAATTAAGTATTCCCTACAAATGCTCCCTTCCCTTCTGCTTGACTAAGAAACACATTCCAAAGTTGTTATCCACGTCTTTTCTTGAGGTCAAGAAGTCGAAACGCAATTGGTCTTTTCATGGAATGACTTTCATGGTCCTGCATAATAACCTTAACCGAATCCTGAGAGTAAACATGCACGATCAGCTTAGTTCTGTTGGCCTTTGTCCTGCTTATTAAAACAAATGAAGGTAAGGCTTGTTCAAATATTTGAAGATGAACTGGAAGATTTATCAAGGTGTGGCTGTTTGTTGTCAGGTCGACGTCAGGTGACGTCACTGTTTCACTTACTTTGACGAATTTACAGTAACCTGTCCGATATCCTCTGCTCGGCTGCTGTCCATAGACTTCTTGATTCAGCTGTTACACATACATACAGAGACAATGACACAGAGTTAGTTGTGCCCATTCTCCAGTATGTTATGTATGAGGCAGTACCAGGAAAAAGGACGAAGATGTAGCAAGCTGCAGTACGCATGTGTCAGTTACATTTTTATAAAAAGTGTTTTAACAAATTACTTTTGTAAAACCACATTTCCAATAAGCCTTGTTGTTTGTTTGGGAATTTCTCCTTGATCTCATCTGATGCTCTTCTTCAGCTTTTTCCATCCTCAACCCTACAAGATGCATTATCCTCTAAGTTTTGTATTGGTTGAATTGGTTTATTGACACACCTAAATGACATCTAAACTAACCCAATTGGTTTAAAGGAATGTAAATTCTGCTAGTTATTCTTTAAAATAATTGACAGGGTCAATCTGAACTCAGTCTGTTTTGCTAGTACTTTCAAAACTTGCAAAGCTCCAATGATGAACAAAATAATGAATATGTAACTATGCTGCCCTCAGCTGTTAGAAATAAGGCATTGCAGTGTTTGAATGGGCATGCTCTCCTGTCATTTATAACCACAGCAACCTCCAGTTCTCTCTTGAGCTAGGGAAGATTTGCAACTTAAACTACAAATATATATTGCAAGATTTGGGGGTTTTGAGGGAATTAACTGTAGTTATGTCTCCATGAGGAAGGGAGGCAGCAATGCACTTAATAGTGCCAAGTCTTGCGGAAAGAAGAAGAAGAAGACTCTTTTGTGTGTGTGTGTGTGTGTGTTTGTGTGTGTGTGTGTGTGTGTGTGTGTGTGTGTGTGTGTGCTGTTACACATGTGCACTGTGGAATAAAATAGCTTAAAGCCTGGACCGAAAACTTTCCTCACTGGGTGCCTCGACCGCTCGTGCCAGCTTGTCAACAAAACCCCTAAACCAAAATAAAACTGGATCAAATTATACAACTGTGATATGTTTGCTAAATAAAAGCTTATCTGGGGCTTTTGTACGTAGGCCGTCTTGTTAATTCCCTAAATCAGAGCAGGATTCTATCTCTTGGAAACAGAAAATAATCTTTTTTCATGTGTGAATGCAATATACTTCCATGACAAACCAGTGTAAATGAAACAAACATGGGCACATGGTAAATTTGCATTTATAAACTTTGCTATACCACTCAAAATACTTAACAACAAAGATTCCCGAACCTACATCTGAGCCTGAGCCCAGAGACTGTAACCAGCAGTCACCAGTGACTTTATGAAACACTTCTTCTCCTACTTCGTCTCCAAACTTAAAACGGGACCTTAGCACTCATGTAGCACTCAGATGCTGTGGTTTCTATAGCAGCAGACCTTTCACGCACCAAGTTGGTTGTTGTTTACACAGCAACAGCATGTGACATCATCTGGTTACTGTGTGATCCCAAACCCTGTTCTGCATATTTATACTTATTAGGGCCCGAGCACCGAAATCGGTGGGAGGCCCTATTGAAATTGAAATGATTGTAGGCGCTACATAAGAGCGCCTACATTAACACATCACATCTGTGTAATAATCATAATTCCAAGACCTACTGCCAACATAACATACAATTACTTACTTATTTGTGGATTATTCATATATTATCCCAATACATTTCCTTACATCAAACTAACCATCTCGCTGGACTCAATAAATGCATTTAACTGACAGGTAATTCAACACTACATGTAAGGTCAACAATAGGTGTGAAACAGTTCAACAACATGTCTTTATTAGGGACTCCACATGAAGTTGGCGCTGTTGTGCAGAACGTTCATTACATCTGTCCTTTGTGTACTAATATATTTGATTTGCTTTTATATGCAAAGTACCATGAATGTTTGTTCGCATAACCTTGCCTCACAAGCATTATACTCTTGACTTGAAGTCACTTGATTTGCATGCATTTCTATCTGTGTTCTTGCTCTATGAAACGGGCCTCTCTCTTGCCATCCGTCTCTGCTCTGTCCCTCTCTACTCTGGGCTCAACTGCCCAAGCTTATACTGTTCACATGGACACACCACTTGCAAGTCACATTTGCATTTTACAAACAGCTGTTTCCAGTAGCACTACGTCTCCTAAACCTCTTTATTCACAGTATTGATGTTGACATTGACGTGAAGCTTTGTGTCTGTCTAATCTTTTCACTTTGTTGCAATCATTTTACTTTAATGCTGTATTATAGACAACATCTTTGTGTCGCGCTGACTCTAAAACATGTGCATTGTCAATGACATTGGATTTTTGCTCCCTGCTGGCACTCAAAATGCAGCCTATAGTGTATCTTACTGGTCTATATAGGCCTACTGCGTATAATAATCAGCTACCTCTATTTTTCTGATAGTGACATGATATCATACAAAATTCCCAAACCCGAAATTTCAGGGCAAAATCACCACTGAAGCAAATGCAACCAGCATCACGCGTCACATGTTCACAATCCAACATCTGAAATCATTGTTTGTTGTTACATCTATTGACAACATTAGGACTCACCATCAGAAACACTGCGATACAATGAATATGAGCGCAACAACACTGCTGTAATACCTCACTGCTTAAAACACTGCACTTATTGAACGACCAAAAAAATCACATAATACAGCTTGTCACACAAATTCAGCTTTAGAAGTTATTGTCATTTGTCTATTACAGACGAAAATGTGCTGCCTGCAAATGAAACTGATTGCCCCCAACCACTTGCCAACACAAGCATGATTTAATAAATGACATCAAGTTATCAAAAAAATCAACTTTTCGTCATACTGTCTCACCCTGGCGTGGCTTCAAAGTCTGATCACACTCCATCAATCACAACAACTGTATCTTTGACATATTTGGTCCAACCAACTCCAAACTAGACATGTAAGACAATACTTGCGACCTGATGACATCTACAAAGACACCATGGCTTAAAATCATAGCGCCACCTGCCGGCTACAGGAAGTGACGCGTTTATTCTTGCTGCACAGCTTAAAACGCACGCAAGGCAAAGACATGCACTTGTTCATCAATCGCTCTCTCTTCCCAGACCGCAACAGACTTGAAATTGCCTGTGCTCGGGCCCGTTAGTGCTACAACGTAGCCCTAGTTAGGGCCCGAGCACCAAAATCGGTGGGAGGCCCTATTGAAATTGAAATGATTATTATTATTATTAGGGCCCGAGCACCGAATGGTGAGAGGCCCTATTGAAATTGAAATGATTATTAGGGCCCGAGCACCGAAATCGGTGGGAGGCCCTATTGAAATTAAAATGATTATTATTATTAGGGCCCAAGCACCGAAATCGGTGGGAGGCCCTATTGAAATTGAAATGATTATTAGGGCCCGAGCACCGAAATCGGTGGGAGGCCCTATTGAAATTGAAATGATTATTATTATTAGGGCCCGAGCACCGAAATCGGTGGGAGGCCCTATTGAAATTGAAATGATTATTATTATTATTATTATTATTTTTCTCTGTTTAAACTCATTGGCTTTTTGAGGGCTTTAATGTGCTCAAAAAGTTGTAGGAGTTTGCAGCAAATTCGAAGGCGGCGTAAAATTACGTATTCTGGAGTATTTTGAAAAGGGCGTGGCAAAATGGCTCAAGAGCGCCACCTACGGAAAAGCCCCTCATTTAGCATTCACCGATCCTCAAAAAAAACATAGACTATTGTGTATCATGACAAGATACACAAAAAAGTCCATCAGTGCATTATGAATAACGCAACAGGAAGCCCGGCAGTTTGACTTTAGTGGCCATTTTGGTCATATTCCACATCGTACAGCTTTCATCAGATAACTTTCAAATTTAGACGATCATCATCACAACAAAATGGAGATCTAAAGTTATTGAAGGATTTAGTTTTTGCAAAACCGTCTGATCGTGGTGTGGCGTTAAAATTTGATGAAACGCCATGAAAACATAACCTTCCATATTTCAGACATATTTTGTCCAATTGAGTCCAAACTAGACACATACCACAAGAGTTGTGACCAGAAGACATCGGTGCATAAATTGTGACTTACAATCACAGCGCCCCCTGGTGGCAACAGGAAATGTCTTGTTTTTGGTACATGTTATATATTTATGTACTAGTCGGACAGCTTTCATCAGATCAACTTAAAATTTAGATGAGACTCTACAAAACAAGATGAAGATGTAAAGTTATCAGAATTTAAACTTTTCATCAATCCGTGTGACCGTAGTGAGGCTTCCAGTTTGAAGAATGAAAACACCTATAACTGGCAGATGTGCTGCAATATTTAGTCACTAGATGGCAGTGTCAGACAATGGTTTGTGTTATCTATGCATTAACAGACTGTGTTTACAGGGTGGCCAACTTCAGCGTATGGAGGACCATACATGACATAAGTAAAAATAAATAAATAAATAAATGTATAAATAAATACAGAAATAAATAAATAAATGAATAAATAAAAATGGAAATAAATAAATAAATACAGAAATAAATAAATAAATATGTTAATACCAAAAGAAATGTCAAAAGAAATGTCTTAAATATATTTTAACATTTATTTTTTCCCTGATACATTTCCTTTGCATTTGCAGTGTCCTTATGCTAATGAGAAAGGCGGGCCTAGCCGCAGTCTCATGCAGGATTGGTCACAGGAGTGTAATGATCCAGCCCTACTACTTCTGCCTTTCAATGCTGGTGTCCAGTAGCTGTTTGGGACGTTGAGCCAGTTCACACTTAAAATGAACTAGTTCAAGTTCAGAGGGTTAGTTAAGGTTATTTTTTATTGGGATGATTTAGCTGTCAGTAGTCCTGACTGTGAGCGTCACGTCTCGTGTTGTACTGAGCACAAGGAGCGAGCCGAGAGGAGGAGGAAACAGAAACTCCAGCTCGGTACAAACCACCTGCCGCCTCTGCTCTGAACATGAAGCCGCTGATCTCTGAGCAGATGTGACCAGAGAAGCTCTGTGTTTTCACTGTTTCCACTGTTCCAGAGTCACTAACTGCCTGCTTCACGGTGAAGAGCTCAATCTCAGTCACTGCCCGTGTCTCTGAGCGAGTGTGTGGCGGAGCGCAGGGGCTGTGTGTGTGTAGCTCAGTTGACCAATCCTGCTCGAGACTGAGGTTAGGCCCGCCTTTCTCATTAGCATAAGGACACTGAAATGTGGAAATAAATAAATGTGGAAATAAATAAAAGTTGCAATAAAAGTGGAAATAAATAAATAAATGTGGAAATAAGTTTAAGACATTGATTTATTTAATTCTGCATTTATTTCCATATTTATTTATTTATTTCCACATTTATTCCAACTTTTATTTTTCGATTTCAGTGTCCTTATTCTAATGAGAAAGGCGGGCCTGACATTACATATTTTACTTATGTCATGTATGGTCCTCCATATCAGCGGAGAATTAAACCTTTTACAGCATTGCTCAAACTTTGGTTTTAGTCTCAATCGCTAAGTTCTTCCTTCATGACAACTCTGAGGGGGGTGTATTTTTTTTAACTCCCTGGTTTAAGCGATATAGATGTTTGAAATTCACGTGACGTCACAGGGACGAGCGGTACTTCCTGGTGGCGTTCTGCGGTTTCAGCTCAATAGAGTGAGCAGCACACGCCTCATCAGACTGTGCGCGGCTTCCACTCCCATATCGTATGAGAAACACGGTTTGAAGTTCAGCTTGTTCTCCTGAGGGACACGTTAAAGACGTCTGCGCTGCTGTTGCTGTGGTAAGTCACGTAGAGTATTTTATTTCCATGTGTTCGCAGTGATTCGCAGGGTGCCTTTCAATCAGGCGTGCTAGCTTAGCAACGCTAATTCGTAAGCTATATACTATGGAGGTAGATTTGTGTCTTTATTATGCAATCAAAAAGAATAGGTTTGAGAGCAAAACTTTCCACACTGCAATCAAAAAATAGATTTGAGAGCAAAACTATCAACACTGCAATCAAAAAATGTTTTATTGCAAGTTAAATAAATGTGATTAAAAATGTATTAATGGGAATCCAAAAGTTTTGTTTGCAAATACAAAAGATTTGTTTGCGAATCCAAAGGTTTTGTTTGCGAATCCAAAAGTTTTGTTTGCGAATCCAAAAGTTTTGCTTGCGAATCCAAAAGCTTTGCTTGCTGTTGAGCTGAATCTCGTGGGCGGGACCTACGCCGAAAGATGTAAGACACGTCTCTATTGGCCAGTCTCGATCGGAGTGACAGCTTGGCAACACCCACAGTTAGTAACGAGATAGGGAGTTTTGAAGTCCATGATGAGAACGAGCAGGACTCGGGAGCCGAGAGGATAGAAAATCAATGCGTAGTAATAGCAAGAATGTTATGTTTCAACTGGTGCATGTAGATTGCTTTTGTTCAACGATATGTGGATGTTGTAATGGGTTAAAAAAATACATATTATTTTATCAGCCTGTAGCTGCTAGCTTAGCTCAATTAGCTAGTCATAGGTACGTTACGTGCCCAGGCTGCCTATTAGCCTGCATGACGTTGTGCATGTAGCTACTAGTTAACAGGACTATTTGTGTTCAACGATCTAACGTTAGCTTATGTTATATTTGTGATGTGCTGTATTATTTGATCAGCCTGTAGCCAGCTTAGTTAGCGTTAGTCACTTTCTCATCTTAGGTGTCGCGCTAGCTGAGCTGTCTGGGTTTCCATCCACATGTTTTTGTGTGCGTTTTCAATGTTAATAATAGCGGCAGACGAAAACATCAGATCTGTGTGGAGCGATGAGGAGACCGTAACCTTCCTCAAATGAATACATGAAACAAACATCAATGTCATATTTCCATCGTGTTTTCTACATTGTTTTTCAACGTTTGAGGTTTGATTGGCGCTGCGCCACCTACTGCTTATCTCGATGAACCAACTTTTGGGCCACCAACCAAAATTAACCTTTGGGAATATGGCTTTATGGTTACTTAGCTTTATAAGTATGGGAATGTGTAGTGACACGGTATTATTGGTGTTACTGGTGGTGAAAATGGCTTAAACACATAGCTAATAATACTTTCTCTGTTTCCCAGAATGGAAAACCAACCCGGCAGATCACAGGCCCAGGTAGGGTATTGGCTCATTTCTTCAAATTTATATTTGTTCATGGTGTTGTCATTGTGGGAAATAAGAGATCAAATATTACTTGTTTTCCAGTATTGTCCTGTAGTATTGTACAGCTTGTGCATTACCGGAATCAATTGTTAATAACATTTATGCTATGCTCTGTATGATCACATTACAATGTTATGCACCTTAATATAAGCATATTATGATTATAAAAATGATAGATGAAATTTCTTGCAGCAAAATCAAGTTTTATACTAATAAGTGCATGCTTAAAATTGTATGTGTGAAACCACTATCTTTTTGTTATCTTACTTTCATGTTATCTTAGGTTTGTTTTACCTTGTTGCAGGAACCCATGCGATGGCAGCTCCTGCAGAGAGTCAGGGATAGACTTACTTCTGTCATCAACAGGCAACCCATTGACTTTGAATACCTGCACTTTGTTTGCTCTCAGGAGTTGCAGTTTGTTCGAGCTGGGGCAGCCAATATTGACCTTCCTGAGTGTGTTGTAGACAGTCTACAACAGCTGTCTGAAGTTGTCAGCACTTATCTCTCACAGAGTATTGTCCCTCCACTATTGGATGATGTAGCTGTGGTTGAATGGACTGGGAGTGTGGGGCGACCCCGGCTAAACATAGAAAGTCAAACCCTCCTGAATCTACTCAGTTCTGGGTTACCACTGACTTCTTTGACTGACCTCCATGGCATTTCAAGGTCAACTCTGTATAGACGGATGCAAGAGCATAACCTCTCTGTCAGAAAATGCTATTCTGACATATCAGATGATGTGCTAGATCAGAAGGTTAGGTCTATAAAGGCAAGAATGCCCCATGCTGGCTACAGGCTAGTGAAAGGATCTCTACAAGCAATGGGGCATCGGATTTCGTGGAGAAGAGTAAAGATGTCATTGCAGCGTGTGGATGGTGCAGGAATAATTGCCAGGATGGTCCAGCTGTCTTGCATTGCAAGACGGACATACTCTGTTCCCGCTCCCTTGTCTCTTGTCCACATCGACACAAACCACAAGTTAATAAGGTGTTATTTCTCCTACTGAACAATTTCTAATCATTGGTGATTTTATGTCACCCAAT
Organism: Platichthys flesus; assembly: GCF_949316205.1. Taxonomy (NCBI): domain Eukaryota; kingdom Metazoa; phylum Chordata; class Actinopteri; order Pleuronectiformes; family Pleuronectidae; genus Platichthys; species Platichthys flesus. The sequence continues at coordinate 3,343,962 of NC_084958.1, read as the reverse complement.
TGTATTATCAGTGCTGTATAACTATTACCTTTTTGTTAGGTACAACATTGTGATTTTTGGAGCAATTGATGGCTTTTCAAGGAAGGTAATGTTTTTTTGTTTTTTTCAATCCCTCATTCACTATTTATCTTGTGAACTACTACACAAGTGTCCCACTTCGTTACAGATCTTTTACCTGGACACAGCTGGGAATAACAGAGCAGAGACGGCTTTTGGATTCTTCATGGATGGAGTTCGGAAAAATGGATGGCCATCAAGGCAAGCGCATTAAATTAGTGTTCAGAAGATGACAATAAAATGTCAACACACACAATTTTAGAAATGAAGTGAAATAAGTAATTTAAAAACAAACAAAATACCAATCCATGTTCCCAACAGCTGGGGTGACTGGTAATAAATGTTTGATCACTTCTCTGCTTCAATTCAATGACATTTTGGGGCTTACCTACACTCATTTAGTTATTCCAGTGGCATAGAAGAGACTGTTGTAATAAAAAAATAAGTGGAAATTATGCTTGTTTCTAACACAGTAAAATATATTATTTTGTACCTTGTCTTTCTCTTTCAGAGTACGAGCCGATCAAGGGGTTGAAAATGTAGACATCGCTAGATGCATGTTTACTGTGCGAGGAACAGCCCGTGGCAGCTTTATTGCTGGAAAAAGCGTCCATAACCAGAGGTAATTGATTACCAGAGCTCAACTGTTTCAGAAAATATTAGAATGCATATAACCAACCCCTCGGGTAAAAAGTATGAATGTTAATATTAAATCCCATCAGTTTTCAAAATCTTCTATGCCATAAAGTCATTTTGCAGTTCTAAATTTATCTAAAAATAAAGATGGGAAATGCTTTGAAGTTGATTGTAATAAGTTTTTCGGGTGTTGGTGCTTTTTAATAGTGGACATTTTCAGGTTTTAATTCAGTGTAGTGAAAGCCTTACACGGTCTTGTCTCATCTGTATCCCCTCGCTCGTTTTTAGAGTGGAACGCCTATGGAGAGATGTTTGGAGTGTAACGTGTCAGTACTACGACGTGCTCCACAGTTTGGAGGAAGAGGGCTTCATTGACCTGTCCATTGCTGTCCACCTCTTCTGTGTGGGCTATGTCTTCATACCACGACTACGATCAGATTTGCAGCATTTTACGGAGAGCTGGAATTGTCACCCCTTAAGCACAGAGGGAAATCTGACACCGAATCAGCTATGGATGATCGGGATGCTGCAAGCACCTGTGCCAGAGCCAGACCTGGTAGAGGTATGTATAAGGTCATACGAGACTAACCTGCAAAAAGGGTCCGATGCGGGAAGCAAAACTTAAATGAAAACACAGCATCTTAATATAAACAGGGCATGAAGACTGTTTCTGATCTCTGATCTGATATATGGGTGTAGAAGATAATTCTACTTTCCAGTAATCTGATGTCTGATGTATGGATGGCTTTTATTGGTCATTCCAGATCCAGCAAGCTGAGGAGCAACCCTCTCAGGAACAGCAAAGTGACAACACTGAGCATGGAGTTATAGTACCAGACATCCAATGTCCCCTGTCAGCTGAAAGACTTGCTGCACTACAGCACCTAGTGAACCCCACCACCGAGTCCTCATCCTTTGGTCGGACATCTACTTGCAGGCTCTTGGAACAGCTTTCGGACTCTAACATTCTGACATGCACACATGCATCTTTTCAACCTGCCATAATTACCTCAGATTCTAACAAAGGCAGTTCTAAGTTATTATCAAGAAGCAAGTTTTTTACTTTCTCAACCAGCATTTATGTGAATTATACACAAATAAAGCCCAATTTGAGTAAAAGTGTTGTAGTTTATATTAATTTGACTTGCCTGTAATTAAAAACAGCATTCTAAGGCCAAATTAAGGGATTTAGCAATTCACATATGTATTCATACAACTCAAATAGTTTAGTGCAAATATATATATATTTTTTTATTCAATCAGAACAGAACATTGTCAATATGTGTGCCATATTGTTTTGAACCACATTAATATACACTCTTCGCAATGACAATTGGACTTAACATTGACATTATTTAAAACGCTAAAACATTAGGTTTGGAGTCTGTTACGCACGCTTACTTAGAACAGGATTTAACACAAACACGAGGTGATGTCATGGCAAGGGGGGAGTGGCAGGAACTGAACTGACAAGAGAATTATTAGACATGGCTAGGAAAAGACTAGATGAACAAACTAAGTAGAACAGAGTAGACTAGAGCAGAGTAGCGTTTACTAGCTACAGTCTGTCAAAGCTTGCACCATATTTAATGGCAGTTTGCAAGTTGGTTTTAAAGGACTCGTAATCCCCCAGATGAGCTGTTGGAAGTGTAACAGTGTTGGTGCAAGCACTAACAACAGGATAACATACAGTGTGGCCTGGCATGTGCTCTAGACAGTTGTGGTCAAATACTATGGCTATTTTGAATTTCTGTCTCTCTGAGACAAGCAAATGCCTGTGTGCCTGCCCAGTCATCCATTGCATCACCATGGGCACAGAGGGTGTCTCTCCTTCAACCTCATTTTCTGGTTGTGTGTCTTTGAAAGAAAAGGGGATGTTAGAATCAATATCTTCTTCTGAAGTGACAAACTTTCAAAGCTTTTAAATATACCAACAAGGTAAGTGCAGAGCAATATTTTGTAACATAAAACTCTCGCTACACAAATCACTAACAAAATCCAACACTGATGAGCACGTCATATATATGGAACCAGTTCTTTGTTGCTGACTGTTTGATATCCAGATCATGAAAATGTGTTGCGCTACTGTCGAGATACTTTCTTTCAATAATCACTTGAAAACGTCGCAAAATTCCCTTTACCATTGTACTTAGTAGCCAAGATAACTTTTCAAATCTGGATATCATATAACTGTCGGGCATAAAATCCCCATTTCATACATCTATGACGTACATATCAGTGTAGGATCTCCTAAGCTATATCAAACTTTCTTAGGGGATCAGAACTTTTATGGAAGGTTTTACATACCCTCAATTTCAAGTAGGAAATCTTGGAAGTATTCCAAGATTTTTGACTCCTTCACGTGTTTAGTCGAACCATCTGGGCTCATTTCTGGGGCCAGGTGTGATAAAACATAATGCGAGTCCACCTAAGAACAAAAGGGAATTACAACCCAACAGATCCAGACTGATCCAACATCACTCATACACAGGTACTGACAGTAGCGATTTTACCGAGGGTGCATTTGTTCTGTTGGGACGTAAATATTACTGTTTTCAAATAAATGTCAAAAATTTAAAATAAAACTTTTTTGTACCCGTTTTAAACCCCTAAAATCGCCACTGGGTATTGATGATATGGAAATACCATTTAGCACTTGAGGAAAGGTTATTCAATTAAATGGCAAAAATTCAAGAAAATACCCAGAGCTGAATTACAACATACCTTGTCATCAGCCCCTACGACAAAGAGATTGCGACACTGCATGACCTTGATCAGGTTGTACACTTCAAGGCCTTCACGCATCTGTTGCAGCATTGGTGTGCGTTTTGTGGTCACATGCAGTACAATAGCCCTTACAAAAGAAAAAGAATACATTTTATGACAGCCATTTAAAATTATGTCAACTGTAAAATTAGCCATAACACTTATGTTTGTATAATATAATGATAAAACCCTTTCAAAGCCGTCAAAGATTTTGCAGCACAATAACTTGATTGGCTTCAAATTTCCTGCTTAATGAATGAACATTACTGCATGGCTTAAAATACTATTGACCCTGTACATAATTCATCAATAATGTAATATTACTCCTTACTAGTTAGGACATCAAAATGCAAAACAAACCTTAATATGCTTTCCTTATGGTCAATGTTGATTTGACCAGTGTAGCCACAATCCAGGATTTCTTCAATGTAGAGGGACAGGTCAGATGCATCTTCAATCTAAAATAATGATTTAGAAGCAACAAGAATTAAGCTTTCATTTGTTATGTATTCACAACTGTTATTTTATACATCTACACTGTCATACATATTCACACATCTCTTAACTTATTGATGAATTGGAATTTAGTAAACCTGAGGATATATTGAGATACTGCCTAACACAGCTGCAACATCGTTGGCAAAGTTTTAAACTTGGATCAGTTTACTTTGCACTTATTCTATGTACCATAAACATCAAAAGAGAGCAAACATTATGGAAAAATATTGGCCTCATTAAGATGGCTTGAAGCGATTTACCCAACGTACCGTTTTGATAAGTGGTGACAACTCCATGTCATGCACACCATCAGTTTTAAGGTTCTCAGTGACGAGGTAGTGGTAACACCACTCCTGCATAAACCGTGGTGCTGGTCCTCCTTGGGCAATGCTCACACAAAGTATTTCACCCGCAACTCTGGATGAAAGACAACAAAGAAATTGGCAATTATAAGTACTGATCTCGACATAACACCCCAGCTAGAAGACTTATCTCGGGTGCTTACTTTATTTTACGCATTACCTCTATCATCTATTGTCACACATACACTGAAGGAGATTAAACCTTTAAAATATGACAGAATATTTAAAATAGCTGGTACACTTCAAGCCCTTTCCTGAATGTTTTTCTAACAATTTGCCATGTACATGAAAGTTTGAAAGAAAAACAGATTGAGGCACTGACTTCCCCTCTAGGCAAACTGTAAAGGACCCCAAGTATCAATACATATTTTCACTCATGAAAATATTCTTGCCAAAGTGTCCATCAGATAATAATAATCAGTAATTATAAGTGCTAGAAATAAGAATAACATACTTGAACAGTTCATTGTCCAAATCGTTGAGGGAATACTTTGGTACTTTGCCCTTCTCACTTTCGCCTTCAAATAGTCGCTTCTCGATCCCAGCAACCATTGCTACAGCCAAAAACAAATGATAAAACAGCATTAGACTAGCTGGGGGCAAACATCTAAAAGACAAGAATTTAGCCTAATTTTTCTCAAGCTCTGGCCACTTTGATATTGTGTCCTGCAGAAGCACACAGGCAGTTATTTTTCTATTTTTGGGAAATGGATGGATGCAGCAAAAATACACCTAACAGCAGAGCTTTTGTTCCAGTTGTTTGACAATGGTATAGCAACGGTAAACTATTTAATTTGAGCTATTCTACAACATACTCTACATATCTACTAAATTAATGATGAATGCATGCTACTCACTGGACAGGAACTCTTTTTTTAGTGCTCCAGTGTCAACCCCTGGTTCTCCCAGGAAGGAGACTTTCAAAGGGTTCACTGGACCGCCATTCTTTCGACGCTTCCAGAGTTTAAGACCTCTTTCAACCATATTGTCTCTGGCCACACAGATTTCGAAGGTCTTGCTACAGTCTATCTGTGCCTTTACCCAATAAAGAACATCTTCCTCACTGTGGAAAGTTTCACATTTTCAAATTATTCAAATTAACTACACAATGCACTGTATTTTAACAAATTAATGAAATGGTACACGACCAGATTGGTTACCATGATATATGATCCAGATCGGAGCATGTCTTGACTGTGTCAAGCTGGCAAAGATCCTTTCCCATACTAATATAAAAACAAAAGGAATACATACAGTTCTAGATTATTGTCTATTACCTCACATCTGACCTGTGAGATAAATATAATTTTATGTTTATGTAAAAATCCATTATAACCATAATGAACACAGAGCCATCTTGGAACTGCCTAGGAATTCGAGCAACCCTAACAAAGATACGTAATGCAAGTTGACACACAATCACCTTTCACCGCAGAAGCTTGCATGTAGTTCTATGTCTGACCCTGGAAATGTTCTTGTGCATACTTGACATTGGACCTCACCTACCTATATGCAGGCACATTGAAAATGAGAACAGAATTGTTAAACCTGCAGTGTGGAAGATTACGTCAGCGTCGGAAGGAGGCGCAAATTTTCAAAATAATCAGTGGATTCAAACAAAGCTTTCCCAGCCCACTCCCTTCCCGCTCACTAAGTCCTAACTCATTTACATTCTTCTTAGACAAAATGTAAGTGTATTTTAACGAAAAAAAGTTCAACTATGCAGCTTTAAGGCATAGATATTGCGGGATCATTTTTAAGTGCAACAAAGACTGACAACTTTGTAAAGAACTTGATATGTATCCGTTATGTTTATGACTCATTTTTTTGCTGTTGCCCTCCATGCCATACTTATTGTTTTTTGACTCAGTTGCTGTACCTGCTGAAAGCAATGTTGCTCATTGGACCATGGTGCGTCTGTACAAGGTCCTAGGACTGGGTTAGGAGTTGCTGCTTCCAGGAACACCACATCTGCCTCCTGAGCAGAGAAGTAAAACATGTACATTTATGCCATTTTACTGATATGCTGAGGTTGGGAGTGGAATTCACAACAGATAACCCTGAAGTTAGAACTGGAAGCTGGACTTTTACAGCTTTGATCTCACATGCCTAAGTGACATAGGAAAAAATGTACCTCAGTTTCCGAGCTTGATGTCTTGTTGCAGTGGTCAATGTGCAGAGCCAACACCTGCAATGGCATCACTGTCTTGCATTGTTTGCATGTTGCTGTTGGCATACGAGCAAATTCCGGTGCATCTGCTGGTAGTGGTGTTAAATCTAGCTCATCTTGGAGGGGCACTATATATAACATCTGTTTTCCTCCACCTGAGGCTCTTTTGATGACAGAACCAGTGTATCCCTCTGCCTCTAATGCGATTGCAGACAGTTTTCTCCTTCCATTTCCGCCTTTTAAAGCAAGTAACACAACAATTAAAATGGTGCATAACCCTAAAGCATAGTGAATTTATTTTTTCTCTATTGGATGAATAACTTGCTGTTGGGAAATAAAGTGCACCTGCTGCTTTGAAAAGAAGCCATCTGTCTTGAAGATCATTCATCTTCAGATATGTTGTCCTTAGTGAACTGGATAACTAATAAAAAAAAGGAAAGAAAAAAGTCAACAGCTTGAATTTAGACAGTATAGCTCTATTGCCACACAATCAATACTGTTGATACACTTTGGGAACAAAATATGTGCACTTAAGTTCATCAGACATCCCACCTCTGAATGCGTTAAGTCAGATGTGATAGACAACGCCCTCTTTCCCAGCCCTGCTTGCATGAGCTCCAGCTCGGCAGATATGGATGGGGATGTGTCAGTTTTTGAATCAAGTAAGAAAAATGATACATCAAGTGGCTTCCACGTCGTCACAAATTTTGCTGGTCTTCTGAAGGGGTGACTTCGGTTTTTTCCATTGCGTTTGAAATATCCAGGGAAGGATCTATATGATTTTTAGAACAATCTTAATGTTACAAATCAATTAAAATCAGTCACTAGGCCTAATAGATGTGTCAACTATGCAAACAGCCCAGGTCATTTTTCAAAGACAAACAATTCAGCTCTTTAAAAATAAATCAGAACAGAAATCAGATTAAGAACTGAATCTGAACAAAAATTGCACTGAATTGCTGAAGCAATAGCACTACAATAACACTTTGTGACATACTATATATGATAGCACTAGTGCTAACAGGGATGATTAGGTCATTCAATTTAATGAATTAATTTACTTTAATTCAATTAGCAAATCATAGGAATAAGTAGAAACTCTGTGTATGGTTATTTTTGGAAGAAAATAAAACATATTTGCAAGTGCCTTGAATCACAATGGCATATGGAAATGTTTAGCAACATTGTGTAACACCTGAACTGGCCCTTTTGCTTTACTACCTGGCCATCTCAGACGCAACAGTAGGTCTCTCCATACTCGTACTCGGACCCTGTCTTTGATCTTCAGGAATTGCTCTGGTGAGCAAGGACATGAAATGCTGGGCAGCTTCATTTGCTGAAGACTGGTCATACTGGAATGGGAGTTAAGGTGCATAACATTGTAATGTGATCATACAGAGCATAGCATAAATGTTATTAACAATTGATTCCGGTAATGCACAAGCTGTACAATACTACAGGACAATACTGGAAAACAAGTAATATTTGATCCCTTATTTCCCACAATGACAACACCATGAACAAATATAAATTTGAAGAAATGAGCCAATACCCTACCTTGGCCTGTGATCTGCCGGGTTGGTTTTCCATTCTGGGAAACAGAGAAAGTATTATTAGCTATGTGTTTAAGCCATTTTCACCACCAGTAACACCAATAATACCGTGTCACTACACATTCCCATACTTATAAAGATAAGTAACCATAAAGCCATATTCCCAAAGGTTAATTTTGGTTGGTGGCCCAAAAGTTGGTTCATCGAGATAAGCAGTAGGTGCCGCTATTATTAACATTGAAAACGCACACAAAAACATGTGGATGGAAACCCAGACAGCTCAGCTAGCGCGACACCTAAGATGAGAAAGTGACTAACGCTAACTAAGCTGGCTACAGGCTGATCAAATAATACAGCACATCACAAATATAACATAAGATAACGTTAGATCGTTGAACACAAATAGTCCTGTTAACTAGTAGCTACATGCACAACGTCATGCAGGCTAATAGGCAGCCTGGGCACGTAACGTACCTATGACTAGCTAATTGAGCTAAGCTAGCAGCTACAGGCTGATAAAATAATATGTATTTTTTTAACCCATTACAACATCCACATATCGTTAAACAAAAGCAATCTACATGCACCAGTTGAAACATAACATTCTTGCTATTACTATGACGGAAGACATACCTGCGCATTGATTTTCTATCCTCTCGGCTCCCGAGTCCTGCTCGTTCTCATCATGGACTTCAAAACTCCCTCTCTCGTTACTAACTGTGGGTGTTGCCAAGCTGTCACTCCGATCGAGACTGGCCAATAGAGACGTGTCTTACATCTTTCGGCGTAGGTCCCGCCCACGAGATTCAGCTCAACAGCAAGCAAAGCTTTTGGATTCGCAAGCAAAACTTTTGGATTCGCAAACAAAACTTTTGGATTCGCAAACAAAACCTTTGGATTCGCAAACAAATCTTTTGTATTTGCAAACAAAACTTTTGGATTCCCATTAATACATTTTTAATCACATTTATTTAACTTGCAATAAAACATTTTTTGATTGCAGTGTTGATAGTTTTGCTCTCAAATCTATTTTTTGATTGCAGTGTGGAAAGTTTTGCTCTCAAACCTATTATTTTTGATTGCATAATAAAGACACAAATCTACCTCCATAATATACCAGCTGCGATCGTGTTAGATGCAAATGGCAGCTGTCACTGACACACCACCATGAACGCAGGTCAACAAAGCAGAGACAAGCGTAAGTTTATAAGGATGAATCTGAGATAGGAGACTGTATGTCGGTTTGTTAGTTAGCTTAGCCCGGAGGCTAAATAGTTTCCGGGCTGAAACCTGAATCTGCCACCTACACTCTTTAAATCGTTAATCTCAGACAGACTTCACTGAATTCTTTTGTGAAATATGAGTAAATCATAGCCTTGTAACCAGTGGCGGCTCCTGACAAATTTCTCAGGGGGGGCAATTGTTGCGATGATGGCTAAGATCCACGGTACAATCAGATTGTTTTCTGCTTACCTCATCGACATGGCAGACATGTCGATGTCTGCCATTAGACATCGACTAATGTTCGATGCCATTAGACATCGAACATTAGTCGATGTCTAATGGCAACATTAGACATCGACTGCATGTTCTATATGATTTTTTGATACAGCTAAATCATGTTCATAGTGAATGTTAACATGCTTTTGGCTGATGAATGAACTATCCCACTGTGGTCATCTAACGGTACATTTTCATCTACCATTTTGCCTCCTTAAATACCTCGGAAAGTTAAAAGAGACTGCTTTACAATAAATCACAATACTCTTTCTCCATCTGATAACATTTATTTTAAGTGCAGCAGTTGTGTTCTGATTTAACAAAAAAATGGATGTTAGCATAGCCTAGTAATTATAATATTTACAGTTCTCATCACACAACTTGATGACAGCATATATAAAAACTAGTGGCATAGCCTACTCATTGCAATATTTACAGTATTCCTAAAACAAGAATGATCCAAGGTGATAATCAAAACATTGGGTGCTATTTAACAAGAATTTACCCATAAGACACATGTACATTACAAAGCAAACAAAAAAATTGGCTAATGATATGCAATTAATACAGCTATTTCCAATTCAACATTTGAGTAGTGCAACAACACAACAACATTAAAACAACATTTCTCACTTGTATTGAAATTTTGCTCGTCTCTCTTTCAAAGCAGCAAAGTGATCAATGACCCTCTCATTAAAATCAGGCATGTTCCTGACTAGTTCCCTCTCCATGGAAAGCATGGCCAGAGCATTGAGACGATCCTGTCCCATTGAGTTTCGCAGGAATGTCTTGATTCTCTTTAAGGTCGAGAAACACCTCAGCTTCAGCAGTTGTCATGGGAGTGGTTATGAGGCTGTTCAACAGAGCCACAGTCTCAGATAGGGTCTCGTGGAGGTTGTTCCTCTGTAGAACCTGGTAGAGTGCCAATGCACCACTGCAGCCCTTGAAATCTGGACTCTCGTAGATAAGGGACAGTTCAGGCTTGAGCTTCGCCTTATTCAGCATGGGGTATGCCTTGGCAGTGGTGTTCAGAGCCTCATCAGGGAACACATGGCAGTACTGCTCAAACAGGTCTCCTTGTAGCAGCGTTGCACTCACAAGGTGGCTTGTGAAAGAGAACCTCTCGTTTGCATGGCCCAAGATGGTGTCACAGACCTGTCAAAATAAAGAGAGTATATCACAAATTGGAAGTACACTATGAGTTAAAAACACTGCCACCATCCATCCTTGAATGTAACTGTAAATACAGAAGGGGTGATTTTTTAACACTAGGTTCCAGAGGCCTTAAAAAGGAGGTCTGCATGACTTTAGAATACAATACAGTAAGGTATGCAATGAAGTGAAGTGAGAGAAAGATAGAACAAAAAAAGAAAATAAACAAACAAAACTACAAAATCATCTACCTCCTTAGACAGCCTCTGCTTGTCTTGCTCTCCCAAGGCCCTCCTTTTTCCTGTAGTTCCTGCTGCTACTTGCTGCTGCTCTGGAGATGAGCTCTGGTCCCTGAAACAGACAGACAAGGAGAGTGTGTGTTAGTATATGAACGTATACAGTATGTCAATGCAATTACCTACAGTTCCTGTCTTAGAAAACCAGTAATAATAGTATGTTTTGTCCTGTTTTAAGATATCCTATACGAGCCATTACAGAGCCTATATTAAAAGGCAGTTAGGAAAAAGGCAAATAATATAGTTTCCCTGAATATGAAACGCTGCCATCAGGCAGAAGAATGTGTATTAAGATGCAAATCAAATCGCTTAAAATGATCATTTGTTCTGGCCTCCATTAAGCTGATGCAATAGAACGTGCAATAGAATAATGTGCAATAAATAGGTAAGTACTTAACTTTAGCACTCATACTTTAGCACCTGCACCTTATTCCCAAGTTCTAGTGCAATAGTTATAGTTAATAGTTTTTAATGACTCAATCATTCACTGTGCCCAAGACAAATTTCCCCATGGTGACAATAAAGTGTAACTTATCTTACCGTATGGCTTGAACACTGCTTGTGAAGCTCTGCAGAGCTCGTTTGATGAAGACTGCATCAATGTCCTTCTTCTGCAGCTGTTGGTACATAATGTCAACGTGAGGCATGATTTGATGAAATAGATGCAGGAAAAACTTGAAGTCAGCGTCCTGCAGCATCCTCAGGTAGCCAGATGCCTCCCTCACTGTGGTGCAGTCAAATGAGCCGTCTGTGCTGATGGCTTCAAAACACTCTATGAGGTCATCTAGGTTCTCATAGACTGTGTTCACGACCCTGCTGTTGAAGTTCCATCTTGTGGCCGATGCCCTTGGCAGCCTCCGTGCAACAACCTGGTCGAGGATGGTGGTGCGTTTGGGTGACCGACTAAAAAAGCTAGAAATGCCATTCAGATCCGAGAAAAAAACCCTCACTGCTGGGACCTGAGAAGTGGCTTGCTGCATGATCAAATTCAGCTGGTGTGCATAGCAATGTAAATAATGTGCATTTTTGTAATGCTCTCGCACTTTTTGCTGCACACCAGCCTTCTCTCCTCTCATCACATTGGCCCCGTCATATGCTTGCGCGATGAGTTTACCCCTCTCTTCCTCGGTGAATAGACTGTTCAGTCTCTCCATAATAGCAGTGGCAATTGAGTCAGCCGTTGAAGACGAGAGGGGGACAAACTCAAAAAAACGCTCTTGAACAGCATGGCTCCCATCAATGTATCGCAATACCATGACCATCTGAGTCTGAGTCGAGACGTCCGTTGTTTCGTCAGCTTGTATCGCAACGAAGCTGGCCGACTTCACCTCCTCCGTAATGCGTGCCCTAATGACAGCTGCCATGCAGTCGAGCAGCTCATTTTGGACGTCTTGGATGTGCCTTTAAAGACGTGGCCGTTTTTAAATGCTCCTCAAAAACTTCATCTAGGGATGCAATTAACTGTACCAATCCTCGAAAAATTCCGGGGTTGCTGGATCCCTCGCTCTCGTCTCGGCCTCGCAAGGCCAACTCGAATACAATGCAGAACTTAACACCGTCGATCAGGCGGCCCAGAATGTGGCGATTTTTTCCCACCTCATCATTGTGCCGACGCAGCCTGTAGCCATCGTCCAACTGCGTAGCAATGTTGACGCTCCCAAACGCTGACAGTTTTAAGCAGCTGTCAATGTGGAAGCTCGATGTTTCATCTTAATTTTTTACAAAATGTATTGGTTAGCATCATTATCACTTAAAAAATATATACATATGATATATTATTAAAAAAAAATATTAGGCATATTATCTTTTTTTTTTTTTTTTTTTTTTTTTTTTTGACTCAAGGAGGGCGGCGCCCTATCGCCCTCTATTGGCCGGCCGCCCCTGCTTGTAACTTTACTAGAACAGACAGTGTCATACAGAATTTTAGGCTAATATGCACTACCTATTTCCTAAGCTGAATTGATTTAACTTTGAAGTAATATTTTATTTTTACCATGTAAAAGTCTGTTAAGCAGTTGACCTGGCACATGTATGACTTTACATATCTGTGTATTTGTGTTCAATGTTCCTCTAGGGTGTTCAGCCTGAGACACAACTTGAATCCAACCAGTTTGAACATTGACTCCAGGTACAGACCTGTTTCATTACTTACAAACAATCAAAGTATTGCACATAATACATAATGTATTTAATTATAATCAATCAATCAAATTTTATTTGTATAGCCCATATTCACAAATTACAATTCATCTCATAGGGCTTTAATGCAATACTTTTAATGTGAAATAACTCCATACTGTCCATTCATTGTCATGCAAGTGCACATTCTAATCCAAAAGCATATTCAAATACATAGTTGAATATCCACAGAAAATGAGAATACGCACTTGTTCAAAAGTAACACTTCCTGTACAATAATGATATATTTTGTGTTTCCTATCATTTTTATTAGGGACAGACGAGCCTGAAGGACACAGCTGTGATGACCATGTTGTGTCTCTTATGGCAAAGCAGAAATATTAAACACAGGGTTCTTTTCGAAAGTGTATGAAATCAGAAAGCAAAAAATACACATTGTTCTAATAAATGTTTATTTTTTTAACCAACCATAATGAAGATAGACATTAACTCTTATACATGACACTTTGCAATGACCACCACCATTAAACAGTTGCAGGTCATATTTAGTTAAGGGAGGAATTTAGAAGTGTTGTGTAGATGACGATGCAGTCGTCCACGTGTTGACCAGCATGACGCTGCAGATCTCCACCATGTTGCTGCTGAGGACATCAGGTGCTGCAGTTCTTCATCCATGAAGACAAAAACAGCACTGTTAAAGAATGTTTTGTGTTGTGTATGAAGCACAACAGATCTGTGGTCTTGGTTTGTATCGTCATGGTTAAATGTACATATTTGAAGTCACTTTTGATAAAAGTAGGGAAAGAAATACAACATTGTACAAATAGAGAAAATGTATTTTTACCTCATCTGTAATATTCAAGGTGATAATTTCCCACAGAGCTATTGATAACAGTCCACATCAAGTCTCTCCACTTCCCTCAGTATGAAAACAGAATTATACAATTAATTGAAGAACTGTGTTTACACTGGTTGTCACATTAGTTATTTGTGGGATATTAAAATATTATCCCAATATATGTACAAAAATCAAACTAACCATGTCATTTGTCTAAATGGTTGCATTTAATGGACAAGTACTTCAACATTACATATGTAGTCTGCGATTGGTATGAATTAGTTCAGTGGTGTTTCTACATTTGGAACACCAGATGTAGATGGCGCTGTTGTGAAGAAAGTCCAATACATCTGTCCTTTGTGGAAAACTATATTTATTGGATTTTATATGGAATATAGCATGAATGTGTGTGTGAATAAACTTGACTTACAAGCTTTACAGTCTTGTTTTGGAGTCTAATATTTTGTGTGGTTTCAATCAGTGTTCTTGCTCTGGGAAATGAGCATCTCTCTTGCCGTCCGTCTCTGCTCTGTCCCTCTATTCTGGGCGCAACTGCACAAACTCAAGCGTTTTGTCATGTAACCACAACTAGGCATGAATCACATTGTCCAAAGTGAACTTTGGCTTAGGGGGCAGAGCTGAGACACCTTCAAATTGCCGCATGAAATCTGCCTAGCAACTAGTGCCATGATGGAAATGGGACTCCATCTGCGAGCCTATTGACTGCTGGGTTTCATCTGTGTCAACAGGCTAACACCAGTGAACAGTCAGATGGTGTCATCATAATGTCCACTTCATTAAGATGGCACTGAGTCCTGACATCAGAAGTTGTCAGATCCATTGACAACATCAGGAGCCACTATCAGGATGTATGCCATACACAAATATGAGAGCAAGGACAACGCTGTATTGTTTTAATGCATAAAACATTTCATTTGAAGAGATTACATATATGACATTGTAGGCACTTTGTATTTGCAATAATAAAAATCAGATGACACATGTCTTCGGATGTTGTAGTGAATGGACAAACGATTAATATGTCTATGTAATATCATGGTGCTTGTTTATTGAAAAGCCATTTATGTCTATAGAAATCAATTACATTTACTTGAATAACAGTGTGATTGAAATGATATGACCGGTACACTGGGGTCATCATCATCAAGTCCTCTACAGTAAAATGCCATTGCGTTACCACAACATTGTAAGATCCACTGTCGGCATCTGAGAACACCATCTTGACAAGACAAAGAATATATGGTTAAAAAACACTTCAATATAGTTATTGATCGTACAGAGTTATTTTGCAATGCATAGAATTACAACATTGTACAGTGTTGTGTAGTAATTAACTACTATGCCAGTTGAGTGACCGTGGTGAGGCTTATAAGTTTGATAAACAAAATGAAAACACCATGTCTGTATTTCATTGTGTTACATTCTCAAAACTGTCTCGTTACTTGAGCAGCACAGGTTGGCGCAACGCGAGCCTGTATGCACGGCGCACCTCTCTCTCTTGCTCACTCGCGTGCCCGCTGCCTCGGGAGATGTGCAGGTCCAACGGCGTGGGGGGGCGCGAGACCCCCCTCACGCGAGACCCCAGCGTCCACAGGTTGGTCGTGCTGCCTTGGTCGACTGGGGTCAAGCAGGCTGTACCGGTCATGATCCCTCCGCAGGTTCATCATCAGGAACCCTGTTACGAGATTGACTTCCTCTAGATTCCAGTTTGATCGTCTTCTCGACGCTCCGACTCTGGCAGGGCCGATCCGAGGACCTCACTAAACCATCCAATGAGGAATACATTACATTACATTACATTACATTTCATTTAGCTGACGCTTTTATCCAAAGCGACTTACAATAAGTGCATTCAAACCCGAGGGTACATACGACAAGGACGACAAGAATCAAGAAAATACAATATCTTCAAATAAAGCAAAACTACAAAGTGCTATAAGTAAGTGCCATTTAAGTGCTAGTAAAGTGTTAGTTTCAAAAAGTTGTTAGTGTTTTTTTTTTTTTTTTTTCATTCAAGGTAAAGTCGGAAGAGGTATGTTTTTAGTTTTCGGCGGAAGATGTGTAGACTTTCTGATGTCCGGATGTCATTGGGGAGCTCATTCCACCATTTAGGAGCCAGGACGGAAAACAGTCGTGTTTTTGATGATTGTTTAGCTCGCAGTGAGGGAGCAACGAGCTGATTGGCCGAAGCAGAGCGGAGTGAACGGGGTGGGGTGTAACGTTTGACCATGTCCTGGATGTAGACTGGACCGGATCCGTTCACAGCATGGTACGCAAGTACTAGTGTTTTGAACCGGATGCGAGCAGCCACTGGTAACCAGTGAAGGGAGCGGAGGAGAGGAGTAGTGTGAGTGAATTTAGGTTGGTTAAAAACCAGTCGAGCTGCTGCATTCTGGATGAGCTGCGATGTGTGTACAAAGAGGAGGGACTTAATCAACACCAGCACATTCCCCATCCATTTATTCCCTTTATAATGATTCAGGTTCTCCTGCAGGAGCTCGGTTCAGTTCAGCTTTTATTATTCGGTCTGAAATTTGGCAGCAAAACGAGACTGTCCAGTGAGTTTTTCTTATTTGTACTAGCAAAGTGCAGCTGTTAACAAAAGAGAAACTATCTTAATTTGTGTGCCTAGAACTTGTTTCCGGTTACTGAGTTATCAGAAGGGGCATTGTGTATCACTCCTGCTACTGATGAAAGATCCAGGTTTTGTGATATTTACAGAATGTTTTAGTTGTTATACTGTGGTTTATTAATGTTCTTAGGCAGACACAAGAGGCACTTGTTTATTCTGTTGTGTTGATTCTTTGTTGTCTCTAGAAGTTCAGATGCACTGGTCCATTACTATTTGAACCTCAGTATCTAGGGTTCAAAATTTGTAAAATTATAGATTATATGCATATTGTTATAATTTTTCAGTCAGTTGAAATAAATCTTGAGGAGAAACATTTTTGGTAGTTTTCTGTCTGTATAGACTATAAAAAGTACTTTAGATTTGTAATTTTGGTACTTGTACTTTTGATACTTAAGTAAATTTCAACACCAGATACTTTTAATACTTAAGTACATTTAATATGAGCTAATTTAAGACTTTTACTCAAGTCATTTTCTGACGGGTGACTTTTACTTTTACCAAAGTCACTTTCAAGTAAGATATCTGTACTTTTACTCAAGTATGGCTTTCAAGAACTTTATACACTGGTTTTAAGGTTACTTACCTCTAGTTCATAGGGCCAACTGCTGACTACAGGAAGTGAAGCGATATTGCCGCAATTCACAATCACAGGCAACGTGGAGACGAGCGCTTGGTCATCGAACGTTCTCTCTTCCCCGACCGCAACAGACTTGGAATTGCCTGTGCTCGGGCCCGTTAGTGCTACAACGTAGCCCTAGTTATTATTATTTTTCTCCGCTTAAACTAATTGGCTTTTTGAGGGCTTAAATGTGCTCAAAAAGTTGTAGGAGTTTGCAGTAAATTTGAAGGCGGCGTAAATATACGTATTCTGGAGTATTTTGAAAAGGGCGTGGCAAAATGGCTCAAGAGCGCCACCTACTGAAAAGCCCCTCATTTAGCATTCACCGATCCTCAAAAAAAACAAAGACTATTGTGTATCATGACTAGATGCACAAAAAAGTCCATCAGTGCATTATGAATAACGCAACAGGAAGCCCGCCAGTTTGACTTTAGTGCAACTGTATATAGTCATACAATATATATAAAAACTATAGTTTGTTGCATTTATTAAATAATAGAACGACAATAAAGACAACTGTTGACATTTAACTGCTATTTTTACCTGTTACAAAATAGGAAAACACCAAACTCTGACCATGGCGTGGAGTCAAAGTCTGATCACACGCCATCAAAACACGAGCGTCTGTATCTTGGACATATTTGGTCCAATCAACTCCAAACTAGACATGTAAGACAAGAGTCGCGACCTGATGACATCTACAAAGACACCATGACATAAAATCCTAGCGCCACCTGCTGGCTACAGGAAGAGAAGCGTTTATTGTTGCTGCAGAGTTTAAAACGCACGCAAGGCAGAGACATGAGCTTGGTCATCGATCGTTCTCTCTTCCCCGACCGCAACAGACTTGAAATTGCCTGTGCTTGACCACTCTTCCCCCAATTTAAAGCTGTCTGGTGCCGCACAACATATTTGATAACACAGGTTATAAAGTTATATATATATATATATATACACAGTTGCAATCAGAAATATTCAACCCCCCAAAGATTTTAAGGATTTATCAGTTAAAGTAGACAGAATCTTGTTCTTTGATCAAGATTCTGCTTCGGATGCCTTCTTTATGAGTTGAGTGATAAAGAAAATCAACACGGAAAATGCATGATGTAGTCTTTGTGTGTAGCAGTATATTTTGTTAAGATAGCCATGTCACAATTATTCAACCCCTATATAATATTGTTGTTTTTAAAGCTGTCTGACAGTTTTTTTTGTCCTAAAGTTGAGTTGAAACAGCTGTGATGCATATATAAACCCCACCCATGAAGGTATTCAAGGTGAGTTGCAATCATGGGAAAGACAAAGGAGCTTACACAAAAGCTGAGAGAGGAAATTATTTCATCACACCTGAAAGGCCTTGGGTAGAAGAAGAATTCCCCAAAAAATTATATTCCAAGAGACTCAATTGGGAACATTATAAGGAAGTTTACAACTGATGGAGCAGCTTCAAACATGCCTGGCCATGGAAGAAAGCCCAGCATTTCATCAAGGACCCTCAGCAACTTAGTCAGAACAACTCAGATAAATCCCTGTGTGACTGCAAGACACCTACAGGATGACCTGATGAAGGCTGGTACAAGTGCTGCAGTGGCAACTATAAGACGTGCACTGAATAATAAAGGACTTAATGGCCGGCTCCAAGACGCACTCAGCTCTTGACCACAAGCAACATCAAAAGTCGACTAGAATATGCCAGGAGGAATTTGGATAAGCCTACAGAGTTTTGGGTGACAGTTCTATGGACTGATGAAACCAAACTGGAACTGTTTGGACGTATGGACCAGCGGTATGTCTGGCGTGTGAAAGGACAGGCTTATGACCAGAAGAATACCATCCCCATAGTCCAGCATGGAGGTTGGTCAAAGATGATGTTGGGCTGTTTTTCTGCGGCAGGAACTGGCAATCTTTATTGTGTACATGGCATCATGGATTCACAGAAAAACCAGGCCATTTTAAAGAGGAATGTGATTCCTTCTGTTGACAAATTGAACCTTGGTGATCATTGGACTTTCCAGCAAGACAATGATCCAAAGCAAAATCTCCAAGTCCACCAAAGCTTGGTTGAGAAAAAGATCCTGGAACGTCCTGGAGTTGCATTCACAGTCACCAGATTCAAATTTGATTGAAAATCTTTGGTGGGATTTAAAGAAGGCAGTTGCAGCATGGAAGCCATCAAACATCACTGATCTAGAGGCTTTTGCACTTGAAAAATGGGCAAAGATTCCAATCGAGAGGTGTAAGAAGCTTGTCCGCACTTACCGAAAACATTTTTTAGAAGTTATAAAAGCTAGAGGAATCGCCACAAAGTACTGAAGCTGGGGGGTTGAATAGTACTGCTCATGCACCATGTGTTGAAAGAGTTACATTTTTCATTTGAACTTCAAAGTTAAGTCAACTTCTGTTGTTAAAATAACTAAAATACGCATCAATATATATCTTTGTTGTTTGATGAGGTTTTTTTGTCATTTATTGTCATCATCTGTCATCCACATCACTATAATGTCTATTGAGGTGAGGGGGTTGGATATTTCTGATTGCAACTGTATATAGTCATACAATATATATAAAAACTATAGTTTGTTGCATTTATTAAATAATAGAATGACAATAAAGACAACTGTTGACATTTAACTGCTATTTTTACCTGTTACAAAATAGGAAAACACCAAACTCTGACCATGGCGTGGAGTCAAAGTCTGATCACACGCCATCAAAACACGAGCGTCTGTATCTTGGACATATTTGGTCCAACCAACTCCAAACTAGACATGTAAGACAATACTCGCGACCTGATGACATCTACAAAGACACCATGACTTAAAATCATAGCGCCACCTGCTGGCTACAGGAAGTGAAGCGTTTATTCTTGCTGCAGAGCTTAAAACGCACACAAGGCAGAGACGTACGCTTGGTCATCGATCGCTCTCTCTTCCCCGACCGCAACAGACTTGAAATTTTCTGTGCTCGGGCCTGTTAGTGCTACAACGCAGCCCTAGTTATATAGGCTATTTATTCCTATTACTATTGTAGAGCGGTTTAAACATTTTGAATTATGAATGTCTATTACCTGTGTTGTGCAAAGCAATTATCCTGCAGGGATCATTAAAGTAGTTTTTATTTATTTGAATAAAGTGTACCACAGAGTGAGCTGCTGTGCAATATTTTCTGATTTGAATATAGGTACACACTTCATATGTAACATGGTCTGTGATGTTAGCGTATTTTCCTCTCCAGTGCAGTGGGGGGTCGGCTGGATGTTTTCTCAGGAAGCACCAGCCTCAGCTTCCTCCTCGGGGAGGAGCCTCCTTCCTCTGACACATACTCCTGCTGCAGCAGTGCAGCAGCTCCATCAGCGCCTGTAGAGGATCCACTGTGTGTAGATACACCAGGCACACAGACACCTGATACAGACACATTAGCTGCCTCCATGCTGTCTCCAGACAGCCCCACTGCTGCTCCTCCAGGTAGAACCACATCCACAGCTGACATTTTGTCTATTGACCCACCAGGTACATGCTCAGTCCCTGTCTGACCAACATAGTCTGACAAACGCTCCACAGGGGTCACTGATCCCGGTGCCTGAGGAGTTACCCCAGTCAAACCATCTGTACCTGGAGCTGCCTGAGCCTGGACAGGGAGCCTCTCCTTGGACTGGGCTGCTGGAGTTTCCAGGGGCAGTCGATGTTGTCCTTCCACAGTCTGAGAGCTTGGTCCCTGGGCTGCATCGTTCTGTAGTCCAGCAACAGGAGGAGGCAGCTGGCTCGGAGATGGAGCCTGTTTATGCACAGGATGTATAACTGGATTTGTTATCATGTTTGTGGAAAGTTCTCCAGCTTGGAAGTTATGAAGGGGAATGGTTTGTAGGATACTTGCTTGTAAAGTGTTAACATGAACAGAGTTAGCCAGAAGAGCAGTAGCTGGAGACATGAGACCGACCCCAGTTTGCCTGTTAAAGCTGTTTACGCCACTGGAAGCTGAGCTTGGCCCTAGGATCGGAGCAACTGAATTAACTTGTCCTTTCGGGAACAGTGCATTAGATCCTGGGGCCATGGTGTTGAGTAGAATATTCCCTCCTTGAAGAGAGAGGCTGCTGCCAGTCAGGTGTGAGTCAGCTGAGCCCAGCAGTGAAAGGTTGGCAGTACAATTCCTGTCAGCAGCAGATAGGGAAAAGGGGTGCTGGGAGGAAAGCTGAGCATTTGTCAGAAGCAATCCAGCTTCTTGATACTGAATATTTCCACCCTGCAAGTTTTGACCCTGTCTAATGGTACGAGCAAAGGCTGACTGGTCAGCAGTACTGGCACCATCAGCAGGTTGGGGGTTGTCAGGGTTTGTATTCTCCTCCTTGTCAGCTGCCGTATCATCTCTTTTTTTCTGTTTAGAGGTAGCTTGTCCTTCTCCGTCCTCCTTGGTTTCCTTCTCTTCCTCAGACAAGCCTGTACTCTTGGTGGATTTCTTCACCTTCTCGCTGCTCCCTTTTGTTTTCCTGCCTGACTTTGATTTCCCTTCCTCTCCCTCCTTTTCTTTTCCATCCTTTCTTTTCTCTTTGCTTTTCTTGGAGCTGCTCTTTTCCAAGTGGCCCTGCTCATTATTCCTCTTTGGATGGACTTTGCTTTTTCGTAGAGGGCTCAAGTTTAGTTTAACCTTCAGTTTTCCAGGGGACTGGTTTTTAACTTTCTGTCTCCTGTTTCTTCCTTTCTCTTTGTCTCTGGAGGTCCTCCCCCTCTTCTCCCTCCTTCCTTCACCTCGCTTCGGATCAAATGTTACGTGTCTTGATTCTCTTCTGAAATCTTTATTTTTCATCATGTCAAGCTGGTTGTAGTTAACATTCCTACCCATGTCCATCAGTCTGTGTTGTGGAGGGAAGCCATCAAATAGAGCAGAGTCTCTCATGTTGCTCTGAGTCCTACCAGGTCTCATCGTGTGCTCTGGAGATCTGTAGGTCCTGTGACAGCCCTTGCAGTGTAAAGCCTCATTTCCATTACTCCTACCTTCCACACCAGTCCTGTGTATGTCCATGTTTCTGTCTGTTTTATAAGCTGTAAGGGTCTCAGGCCTCTCATGGAAGGTTTCTCTCCATGGATGAGAGAGAGAGTTGGAGTTGCCAAGAAAAAGAAGCTTGTTAGGACCCTCCCTGCTCAGGATTCCCTGCTGAGACACAGGCTTTCTCCTCTCCTCCTCTGTCATCATCATTCTCATTCTCTTCTCTCTTTCCTCCTCTGAGTCCACCTCTCTGTTTATCCCATTGTTCCATCTCATCTGATCTGCCCACACACCCCTCTGTCCTTTGGTGCAGTCCAGGCACCTAACATGGCTTCTATCTTCATCCCCTCCAGACCGACGTTGACCGCCATGGTTTTCTAACATTATAGCGTTCCTGTCCAATGTTTGAGCGTTGCTGTTTTGCATGAACAGTTCCCTCCTCTTCTCATTAACGTCTATGTGGTTGACATGGTTGCTGATCACTGTGCTTCCCTCCTCCTCCTCCTTCGGTCTTTTAGTTTCTTTCAGTTTCTTCTTGCGAGACATTTGATAGCAAATCAGGACTACCAGCAGAGTCAAGCCAACTCCACCTGAAGCACAGGAGGAGAGGAGGGGGTTTAATTAGTGGTCTCTCTAATGGGTATTTACATTCATTTTCAACATTTTAATTCAATTGAGGAAGATGGTGGCCCAAAAAACAACACATGGCCACAAACAATCCTAAAACTTACTAATGCTACTGCCAATAGTAAGACGGAGGCACGACAAAATATGGACAACAAGACAGAATGTGTGATAAAATATGGACAACAAGACAGAATCTGTGATAGAATATGTCTGATTGAACAAACAGAGTGTTGGTGTAGATGCATAGATCTGTATATGGATGAAATATACTGTACAATATATTATAAAAGGTTTGTGGGGGCCTGGCATTCAAGCAGTTCCTCATTTGACAACATAACACATTTCTTAATGTATCATTCTCACCAAAAAAGCAGATGACTGCAGTGATGGCCAGATCTCGAGCGTATGGTTGTGACATCACACTGCGATGCCCTGATTGGAGGGGAAGCAGTCGGCCTCAATCAGCTCCAGCATTGTGGATGCAGCTGGGTCATCAGCGCTCAGACACACCATCACACGATTGTTACAGAGGGTCTAAGAGGCAGCAAGGATTAGATCTATAGTTTTATCATCATCAATTCAATTATGAAGCAAATGACAGCATGTGGAAATAAAAAGACACAGTATGCATATATGAAGAAATTACTTCTTTCCAATTTTTAATTTTCATGTTTTTTTCCACTTGAGCTCACTTGTGATGATTTGAGTATATAAATACAAAAGCACATGCATTCACAGACACACACACAGCATCTTTTAGTTATGGAGTGTGCACAAACAGTATACGTGTTACATATAATATGAGCCAGTCTGTGGCAGATGATGGAAGTAGCAGGTCATGATTGGATGGGGGACAGCAGCAACACCAGCTTTCAAATTCCAAATTTCATTAAAATAAAACTACATCATGGTGAGATATTGAAAAAAAGTTACATTCTGAGGCTAGTGTGTGAAATACATAAAAATAACAAATAATCTACAGTCCACTTGGAATAACTTTAGATTTCAACGTATTTTACTTACAGCTCATATTGTGTGACAGCAGAGGAAACATGGCGATGAGGTAGCATCTCTTCCTTAGGCCTGTAACGCAGTAGGGCTTCATCCTCCTCCACCTGGCCTATTCAAACAAATCAAATGTATATATTAAGTAAATATTGTAAGTGTGTGTGTATATGTGTGTGTAGTATAATGGGAGGAGATTCAGGTTGTCCACAGGACACTGGGGGATGACACACACTGTGGTTGAATGAGGCCTATCATGTTTCTGTTAAAGCTCTTCGCCTAAACGACCCTTCTGTAGTGCACCATCCTCTCTGATGAAAAAATACAGTAATTTTTCACAACAGTAATTTTTTCATAGTGTTAACAGAATAAAGTGGCTGAATGGACAGTAATCATGACCAACAGATGAAGTAATATCCTAATGCTTGCACTTTCACCTCAGAGGGAAATATTTTGTGTGAACCTAGCACGGATAGCTCCAGTAACCTAAAGACCACTGAACCGTCAATTAAACCTGTGTAATACATTGTATCTAATCTTGATATTAAGTAATAATATTGATATATATTTATCACATGTTTAACTACCACTGAATCAAAGCTCATTGCTTTGGTTAGGCACACATTCAGCCAGCAAATTTCTGATGATACAATTAGGTTCAAATTAAAAAAACCTTCAGCGGTTTAAACAATAACTTTCAAAATCAAGTGTAGGTATATTGTCATACGCATCAGGAGTATTCCATTCAATTGCAAAGAAAAACTTTGCTAAATAACTTTTTTAAACAACCATACACTACCTTCTGATATAAACATTTAATGGCTGAGTCAAATACCAATAAAAACCATTATGAACTACTTACCTGTTCTTCAGAAGCCAAAGGTCCACCCCTGCTGAGGACATAGTACACTCCACTCACAAATTAATCCATACGAATTAACGGTAGCTCTGTTGTCAGGGGATTTAAACTCACTGCTTCATCACTGACTGGTTACTACCATTGTGCAGCAACGACTGTGTATGTGAGTGTGTGTAGCTAAGGTTACCTGGCTGTGTATGGAGCATGCTCAGTACAGCCGACTGACACCTGAGAGGAACAGATGTCAGGTTCACACATGAGGCTTGAATTTTGCTCATTTATCCTAATTACCCCCCATCAACGTCAATACTGAATAGAACTCTCACAAAAATAAAGGTATTTTGGTAGGTATTTAAACTGTATGTTTTTAGTTTTTAAGTGCAACTTGAGGGCTTTGTACACATACACTTCTCAAGTATCTTTGGGATTTTGGTCTCTAAATGATTGAGTGAGCAACTGAGGGAAATATTAGATTTACAGTGGATTTATACACAACCCTTTTAAAATGCCTGATAGCTGTGGTATACAAAATCAGTCCAAGCCAAACCATGGCAGATTTTTTTTCACTTAAATGTGGGGGATAAAAACTATAATAATGTGGTTGCTTAAACTAACACTTTGTAAAAGGACCTTTAGAGTTTATGACAGCATTCAGTCTTTTTGAGTTGGAGTCTATCAGCATGGCACATCTTGACTTGGACATCTTTGCCTCCTCTTCCTTGCAAAAGCGCACCTAATCCATCATATTCTGAGTGCATCTCCTGTGCACTGCCCTCTTTAGGTCAGCCCATGGATTTTCAATTGAATGCAGGTCTGGCCTCTGACTGGGCCATTCCGAAACTTTAATCTCCTTTTGGTGAAGCTATTCTCTTAGTGATTTGTAGGTAGGCTTTGGGTTGTTGTCGTGCTGAAGGGGAAATTCCTCTTCTCTTCAGCAGAGGCCTGAAGGTTTTGTGCCAAAACTGACTGGTATTTGGAAGTGTTCATAATTCCCTCCACCTTGACTAAAGCCCCCAGTTCTAACTGAAGAAAAACACCATGTTTTACTGCGGGTTTGGTTTTCTTTCAGAGATGTACCAAACATAGCTTTTGAAATTATGGCCAAACAGTTAAACCTTGGTTTAATCAGGCCACAACACATTTTATCACATGCTTTTTGGAGAATTGATGTAGGTTTTTCTTTATTTTTTTTTATTTAGCTGGGCTTGGAGGGTTTTTTTTGTAAGAAAAGGCTTTCATCTTGCCACCTCATGCAGTCTTCATATGTCTTGGCTATTGGGTAAGTATTCTCTTTACTTGTTAATGACTGTCTTCACTGTGTTCCTTTGGATATAATTCATTGGAAATAATTTTCTCCTGACTGATACCTGTAGACAATGAGGTTACTCAGAGTCACTTTAATTATGGCAGGTCAGTACCTAGTGCTATGTAAAATGAGTGATGAATTGGTTCATTAAATTTGTCCACACTGACTTTTTTTTTTATAGCCTTGTTTATTTATAGAATTATCCCTACTTTTGTATATATTTATCTATTTACTCATATTTTCCACTTCAGCTGCTACTTTCTTTATTAACATCAACCTGCAGAGATGGAGAGCCCCTGTTCTCCATCATTTTAGATCTACGCATGCACGAGTTTGAAACCCACTAAGAGAAGTAAACTGAACATCTAATATTCATTCTAACATCAAGGCTGAATATTAATCCCAGCACTCTATACCAGATAAATAAATATACTGGTGGCAAAGTGAACTGTTTTAAGTAGCACTCTATATCTCCACTCAGATTTCCATGGCTGTATCACGAGGGACTTTTCGTTTCAAGGGTCTGTGATTTCCTCCAATGGTGTTTCGAGAAAGGCTCTCTAGAGCGGCTTCACTCCGAATCATTTGCTAATTAGATCACACCTTCGCTCCGTGTGATACAATCGCAGAAAGTCAGGTTTATGGAAAAACTTGTGCGCCCCTCTGCTCCATCTCGACTCCTCCACACTTCATTTGTTCGGACCAAGCTATACATGAGACAGACGTTTCATCATATCTGCGGGAGACTGACGCTTCACTAACGAGGCTGTGATTTGACTAGCCCATCTGGTGAGGATGTGAGTGAATGAAGTGAAGTGAGGTTTTCAGAGTAAAACTGCCCTTTTCATCTTAAAGCAGCGGTTCTAACAGATTTTAAATTGTACTTTTATATATTATTATTATTATTTTATCTATTATATGGGATGAGTATGTGACTGTGGACCTATTTATTCTTTCTGGTGTTAAGTAAATGTACTTACATGATTCTTGCTGTTCCGTGTTTGTACCCTCATAGTTGAATGCTCTTATTGTAAGTCGCTTTGGATAAAAGTGTTGAGGGTTTTAATGGAATACTGAGAAAGTTTAATAACAACAATAAGACAATTGAAGTTCAAATTATGAGGGAATTTCAGCAGAGTCAATAGCTTAGTTTGCCAAGGACATGTTAATATGGTGCGGTATTTGCCAGTATTTTGGGAGGGAAGATATTTCTATGGAAAGCCAGTAAAAGTTTGGAGCTTACAGGGCACAGACTCATAATACCCAGCATAATTTCTTCCTGTTGAGCGGATTGCTGGTAGATGTGTGGTTAACACATCCACTGTTTATTTAACCTACACAAGTGAAAACATAACTGTAATCATGCCACTCTGCACAGTGGTTGAGATTTAGGATAGTGTTCATGGGCAATTAAGATTGAAGAGGTGGTTTGTCTGTCCTCTCCAGGGAAACAGACTTACTGTGCCTCATTGTTTTGGATTATAATAAAATGTGGAAATAAAGTGCATTGTTTCAAAAAAATTTCATAGCACTGATCTTTGCTCATGGTATACAATGTAATTCATTATAGCACACTTACTTACTTTAGGGAAACAATTTACAATTTCAGGTTTTATATTTATTTTAAGCCTGGTGTACTTACCCCAGATAGTTTATTTCATAACTTTTAGAAAAAGGTGTTACCTGCACTGAGGGAAACTATCCTGATTTGCATTTGTAAAGCTCAAAACATTCAGCTGCATTTTGCATTTGAAAGCCTCCCCCAAGCTTAGGAGCAGGGGGGTCACCTCCCAAAATTCACAGGCCTGTAAACCCGCGTTGGTTCCTGACAGTTTCCTCTGCTGCCTGCAGATTCCTGTGAACAGCCGATTTCTGAACTTCCTCTACGGAGGATATATTAAGGTACAACTTATCTTACCTTATCTTAAATACATCAACATATGCAAGACATTGTGTTTTTTATCCTTTTATTTGGTGCTATACTATCACTGTGAGGACCTTATTATTTTTTATGATGTTTTGAAATCAAATTGTAAATCCCTCCATTAACCTTGACAATCCTCACAGCAGGTGAAGAAGGTAAAGTCAGCTCAGTGGCTGGGGGATGTTGGCGCCGCTGACTTCTTCGGCCTCTTGCACAACCACACAAGGTGGCGAACTCCCTTCCACAATGAAGCATTCTTTGGGTTCTCTGTCTTCTCAGGCAGCCCTGTCTCCTTGGGTTTGGGATCAGGGAAAACATTGGAGCGAGAGTCGTCCTCAGTGAGCTCAGTTCTGGAAACGCAAGGTTTATATCTTTTGAAGCTTTTTTAAGAGAACATTCTTCTTCTCCTCCCAGAGGTCGCTGTTGAACTTCTCCTTGTTGGTTGCAAGACTTTTGCAGACCTTGTGATGAGAAGCTTTGAGATTCTCCAGCTCTTCTTGGAGAATGTATCTCTTCTTCTTCTCCCTCTGGAGCTCGGTGATGAACTTCTCCCGGTTGGTTGTATGACTTTGGCAGGCCTTGTGATAAGAAGAATTTAGTGTCTTCAGCTCTTCTTCAAGAACGTTCTTCTTCATCTTCTCCTCCTGGAGCTTGGTGTTGAACTTCTCTTGTTTTTTTGAATGACTTTGCCAGACCTCGTGATGAAAAGCTTTGAGCTTCTCTAGCTCTTCTTGGAGAACATATCTCTTCTTCTTCTCCTTCTGGAGCTCGGTGATGAACTTCTCCCGGTTGGTTGTATGACTTTGGCAGGCCTTGTAATAAGAAGAGTTTAGTGTCTTCAGCTCTTCTTGGAGAACGTTCTTCTTCTTCTTCTCCTCCTGGAGCTTGGTGTTGAGCTTCTCCTGGTTGTTTGCATGACTTTGACAGCCCTTCTGATAAGAACCTTTGAGCTTCTCCAACTCTTCTTGGAGAACTTTCTTCTTCCTCTGCTCCTCCTGGAGCTCGATCTTTAACTTCTCCTGGTTGTTTGCATGACTTTGGCAGTCCTTCTTATTAGAAGCTTTGAGCTTCTCCTGCTCTTCTTGGAGAAGGTTCATTTTCATCTTCTCCTCCTGGAGTTCGGTGTTGAACTTCTCCTGGTTGGTTGAGTGACTTTGGCAGACTTCGTGGTGAGACGTTTTGAGCTTCTCCAGCTCTTCTTTGAGAACTTTCTTCTTCCTCTGCTCCTCCTGGAGCTCGATGTTGAACTTCTCCTGGTTGTTCGCATGACTTTGCCAGACCTTGTGATAAGAAGCTTTGAGCTTCTCCAGCTCTGCTTGGAGAAGGTTCTTTTTCATCTTCTCCTCCTGGAGCTCGGTGTTAAACTTCTCCTGGGTGGTTGTATGACTTTGGCACACCTCGTGATGAGAAGCTTTGAGATTTTTGAGGTCTTCTTGGAGAACGTTTTTCTTCTTTTTTCCTCCTGGAGCTCGGTGTTGAACTTCTCCTGGGTGATTGTATGACTTAGGCAGACCTCGTGATGAGAGGTTTTGAGGTTCTCGCACTCTTCTTGGAGAACTTTCTCCTTCCTCTGCTCCTCCAAGAGCTCAATGTTGAACTTCTCCTGGTTGTTTGCATGACTTTGACAGTCATTGTGACAAGAAGCTTTGACTTTCTCCAGCTCTTCTTGGAGAAGGTTATTTTTCATCTTCTCCTGAAAAAGCTCTTGTTTGTTCTCCTCCAACTCTTGGTTCAGTTGGATCCTACAGTGGTACTCTGTATTAAGGTTGGCCTTCTCCTTGGCCAGCTGTTCTATGAGGGATTTATTTGTTTTTATTTGGATTTTATTTGTTGAGACATACAAATAGAGTTCTGCAGAATCGTTTCTGGGACTTGACTAGGTTCCATGTTTTGGGGAAAAAACCCTTCCATCACTGATTTAATATATTATTTTGAAATAGAAAGTTAGAATTATTCTGGACAGATTTCTGCGTCAGTAGAAGTTTTCTCTTGATCACAGTGAATGGTCACTTTCTGAAATCTATATCACATTAATCCGCTTCCCTTTATTTTGCTATATAGGACCTATCATAGGAACCTTTAAGAACAAGGAGCATGAGCCTTCGATATATAGATCATTGAATGTGTCTTTAATCTTTAACATTAAACATGTTATTGATCTTAAAGTTTTCTTTAAGATCAATAATTGGCCTTTTATAACCTTTATTGATTTATTTTTATAGGACAGAGGCTTAGTTGTGAAAGGGGGACAGAGAGAGTGGGGAAGGACATGCATAAATGGCCCTGGGTTGGAGCCTAAAGGTGTCTGCGGGTTGAAGGCTTTCCTCTTCAGGGCCGCAACTCTACCAGGTGGCTAAACGCCACCCCAAACAGTTCTCTTCTTCCGGAACATTCAATTTATTCCTTTATTTCTTTATTTTTACGTTTACTTTCAATAGTCATATTTCATCACAAAATGCAAAAATCTAGATTAATAATCGTGGATACCACCAGTCCCCTAAATGTATTATTATTCTCATCAAGAATCATTAATTATTCTTTGTGAAATCTTTTGTCTCACATTGTTTAAGACAATGAAATAAAACTGTGAATCTACAATTACTGCTGGTTGGAAAAGTCTTAAGAATGCAAAAATATTACACACAAAGTCTTAATTATGTTTAGCTATCTCTGAATTATTTTAATGTTCATGTATATATATTTGCCAATGTATTGGTATTGGATTTTTTACTTCCCACTATCAACATTGGCATCTGCACCACAAGTCCACATAGGATGGGCTCTCAGGTTTTAGTTTTTGCGGACAGGACAAAGCAGGTAAATGAGTCGGTTCGGGCCTTAAACAAAACCTAAATCTAACCTTAATCTTAAAACCAATTCTTAACCTTCAAACAGCCAAAATGTCCTCATATTTATTGTATCGGACCAAAATTTGGCCTCAAAACTATAGATAGACATGCACCCGTATATCATAATGATGAATCTGACCCAGGACAAACGAGATCCCTTTAAATTTCCACAGTGGAGGAGGTAGAAAGAGATTTGAGGCTCCGTCATATCTCTGTTTTTCAAATAATCCGTTTTCTCTATTCTTTTGACAATAATTCATTAAAGAATAACCCGTCTTTGATATGGATTTCTTTAATTTATCATGTAGATCGGCCAAACATATTGACATGCAGAGTGTGAATGCGTGGCCCATCGAACACCATTTATCGTAGTTTTTGCAGCCATTTGTGATATGTCCATCGCCCCTGTTGATATCGCGATGATGATAGATTTTTTATATATATCGTGTAGCCCAAACTAAGGGGTACATGATATATAACAAAACATTATCCTTAACATTAACTATGACCATTTCATGGCTATAACATATAACCTTAACCTAACCACAATTCACCTCTCACCACAAACCTTATCCAGGATGTCAGAAATCATGTCTTGCCTCTTTTGGTCCCCATCAGGTTCACTGGTCCTGACACGATTAGGGTTTATGCTGGGAAAGGTCTTGAATAGGAAACAAAAAGCAATACACAGACGAGCACACGTACACACTTACTCACCATCTGCTGGGGTTTTAAGAGATAATATATACTCCAGTGTTATTTTGATAAATAATGAGAAATTTGATAGTCACAGGGTTTTTCTCTTTTGATATTATATAGAATGATGCAAACCAGTGTTATACTTGTAAACAACAAATCCCGTAGTACATTTAAGCTATTTTATTTGTACTGTCGATACTTTTCAATATTTTTTCCAGTGCATATTATGTAAATATTATGTTCTCAATTTGAAGTTGATCTGATGAAAGCCCTGGGACAGTACGTCAAAGTAAAAATGTGGAATATGGCCAAAATGGAGGCCTTCCTATTACGTTTTTCATAATGCCCCTTGAGACTTTTTTTTATTACTGGTCGTGATACACCTATGTTCCAATTTTGGTGAAGATCGGTCAAAGGGACAACTAGGGGCTGGTTCCAGGGGCGCTGTTGAGCCATTTTGCCACGGCCAATTCAAATTACTCCAGAATACTTAAATATTCGTAGACCATTCATTTTCTGCAAAGTTTCATAACTTTTTGAGCATGTCTAGACCCCGAAAAAGCCCCCCAAAGGGAAATAATAATGATAATAATAATAATAATAATAATAATAACAACAACAATTATAATAATAATCATAATAATCATAATAATCATAATAATTCAATAAAATAAAAATACTTACAATTTCAATAGGGCCTCTCACCATTCGGTGCTCGGGCCCTAATAATATATGCAATACAAATTGTTTTGATAAATCTTAATGTAAGTCCATCGAAAATAAAACAGCATCCATTACCTGCTATTGCTTATTTAAGCTTACTATTTCAGAAAGCTTGTCACGGAAAATATATAAATCTTAATAGCATGTTATTAACTACATACTTTTCATGATGATATAGTTAACTTAGTTTTTATATTTAGCTATTTGTTTGTTAGCTATCGCACCTGTTCTTTCTGGCCTGGACAAAGACACTAGTAAGAGAGCAGACAAGATCATTGATGATCCTTCTCATCCCGGTCACCACCTTTTTCAGAGACTTCCATCTGGAAAAAGGTTCCGGGCCATCAGGACTAAAACCTCACGCCACCTGAACAGTTTCTTCCCAATGGCAGTGGGGCTCACAAACAAGCCCCCTGCATCACACTATCTCTGCGCCCCCCCCCCCCCCTCGAACATAATTTATCTCCATAACTTATTTTTTCTTACTGTATATATTGTCTCACTTTATATATTGTTGTTTTGTTTTTTTTGTTTTATGTACAGTGCACCAACCACACTATGGTAATTTTGAATATATGCAAATATACGTGGCAATAAAAATATTTTGATTCTGATTAGTTTCATTTATTTATTTTTCAATATTCCACTGTAGTGCCTGAATCGATTGTCTTGTGGATCGATTGCTTTGGTCTTGGCAGCGTGACGGTCCATTCGATGACGTATTTCACAGACTCCCACGTGAGTGGATGAGCATTGAGCCGATGTGTGATGATCTAGGAGAGTTTATCCACATGAGTTACGGATCCTGGGAGATGGCGAGGACAAACTAAACTGCGGAAACAGCATCAGATAACGAGCAGGCGGAGGTTTTTGTTCACAGTTCGGGGTCTATCATCCAGACAACCCGGCGTGTAGGGGGGGCTGCCCACCGGCGTGTTCGTGTATGAGTGTGAGATCACTCGTGTAGAATAATGACGTCACCACAGTGAGCTCTTCTCTGAGGGTGAAGAAACTCTCCCAGTGTAGCAGCAGCTGACAGCTGTTCTTCACAATGACATCAAGAAGCGTGTCTGCAGTGCGCAGGTTGCTGAGCGGACTCCCTCTCAGAGCTCACAGGGTTCGGTGGCTCAGCTCCGCTTCGACCTCAAGTCAAGGACGAGCTCCTGTCAGACAGCTGAGCTGCTCACGCGCGCTCTGCAGGGCGGAGCCTCCCCCCACAGGTACTCACCACGTGAAGCCCGTTCTGTCATTACCACTGCTCCAACATCAGGTTGAATCGTGTGCAAGTCAGTGGCACATTCACTTCTGTTCCACAAAAGGCGTCATCAGAAGGGAAAACTGCTCCTGAATAGTCATGAACATATAATTACTGTATTCATATGATAGGAGATAGGTTGTTATGGTTATAAGAGGTAGGTCAGTTGAAATAGATGTGTCCTATCAGGAGAAGTTTGCCACCAGTCATGACAGAGTCTTTGAAATAGCTGATCACCTGCAGTAGAGATTCTGTTTGGTTTTACTGACAGTAGGAATTACAAAGACCAACTTGACCTGATGAGATTAACTATAACTTTTTTTTGTAAATGTTTAATTTATAGATGATCCTTCTAAAGTAGTGTACGTTTTTTCTGCCCTGGCTGGTGGACTTGTAATACATTTAAATAAAAAAACATTTAGCATACAATACAAACAGAAAAGCTGTCTTCGTGGCCTAACCCCTGGTTTTACCTGGGTTTACTTGTATAAACTACGTTACAATGCACCAACATGTACATCATGTTTGCTTCAGGACATTGAATCTGTCTGAACTGTTGTGTTGTCAGGTCCCAGCAGTTGGTCGTTCAGGAGTCACAGCTGTGGAGAACTGAGATCCCATCATGTGGGAGACACAGTCACTCTGTGTGGTTGGGTCCAGTACCTCAGGTATCACTGATTCTGATCTTAACACAATTACAAAGTGTGAAATGAGTTCAATTTTGAAGTGTGAGTGTGTACATTACAAACTCAGTGAATTCACACTGATATTGAACAAGTATAATGTTAACCATGTTTGCCATCTTAGCTTGGCATGTTATCACACTAACATAGCCTAGTACAGGTAGCAGCAATTATCAAAAAAACTTAAAAGCCAACCTCATGGTGTGGCCACAGAGGAAAAATCGGAGGAGGATTAGGATCCATGATTAGGTCGACAGAAAGACAAGAAAACCAACAATGAAAATATAACCTCCTAGGTGGAGGTAATGATAAGACCTCTGTGGTTGGTCAGCCTATGTTTTCTCAGACTATCACTCACTGCTGTTTAAGATGTTAAGTTACAGTTAAATACAACTTTGGGTCTGGGGATTGGAAAAGGCTTTCAGACTCAGAGTGACTCCCATGAGGTATCATGCTCACTCAGTTGTGTTGAAACAATTTGTTTCTGCCTCCAACAGACAAAACCTGTTTGTCATTTTGAGAGATTTCAGTGGATTAACGCAAATTTTAATTCCTCAAGAAGAGGTAAGAATGAACACAACTCACTACAACAAATACACTGTCTGTTATGACTTAGTCATATAACAAAGATAATGATCATTATACACTATTTCCAACAAAGATATAAAAGAAAATAAGTGTAGTGATAGAAAAATGTATGTCATATATAACCGAAATGTAACCAGTTTTTTCTCTGTTAAAGTCTGCAGGACATCTGAAATCAGTGCTGGACGATCTCAGAACTGAGTCTGTCATCAAGGTAACAGGAACCGTCAGACGCCGACCAGCGGGGCAGGAGAACGAGGTGTGTGTCTGATTATTTTAGATATTTTGTTCGCAGAGCATTTATTTTAAACGAATCATGGATGATTTATATCTCAGTCTCCTCATGCTAATGTGTTCATACCAACAGGCGATGCCAACAGGAGAAATCGAAGTCCTTGCTGAGAACGTGGAGGTTTTTAATGTGTGCCGCCAGCTGCCTTTTGAGATTAAAGACTTTGTTAAAGTAAGTGGCTAACTGTACTTGCATGTACAATATTTTATAAATACTCAAAGCAAGTAGTGGAAGTTATAATTGTTGATAATCATGATGGATTGTTTTTTTGTGTTTCTGATTGTACAGAAATCTGAGTCTCTGCGGATGCAGTATCGTTACCTGGACCTGAGGTCCTCTCAGATGCAGAGGAACCTCAGACTGAGATCTCAGCTGGTGATGAAGATGAGAGAATACCTCTGTAATGTGCACGGTA
The DNA here is from genome assembly GCF_949316205.1 of Platichthys flesus. Classification (NCBI taxonomy): domain Eukaryota; kingdom Metazoa; phylum Chordata; class Actinopteri; order Pleuronectiformes; family Pleuronectidae; genus Platichthys; species Platichthys flesus. The sequence continues at coordinate 3,308,524 of NC_084958.1, read as the reverse complement.
TGGAGACTAAGATTTATTCGCTCTACTCGCTTAGTCTTTTAAACAGTGTCGCTGACTGGAGCTTGTGCTATAGAAAACACAAACCTGGTTCAGACCTGGCACTAACATATGCCAATGGAGATCTGATCACTCAGACCACAGTCAGAGGTTGTTCTTGGATGCATGTGACCACATTCTTTTAACAGAGTGATTGCAAGTGGGACACATTGCATGACTGTATAATCAACTGACGTCCTCTGCTCATTTATATTCACCTGTTGAACTAAAGTGTTAAATAGTGTATACTGGCTTTGTCCATGATGCCTGCAAAGTGTGTGTCAAATATCTTGGCGGATGTTTGCCTGCAAAAGGAATTTCTTCTTTTCATTTCCACTAGACTAAGTATGGAAAGTGCACTGCTGCTTCATGTGGATTTTGTGAACAGAAATGGCGAATGTGTGTCTAATCAGAAGTGGTTCGTCTTCTGATTAGTGGTGTGTGTCTAATCACAAGTGGACACATATTCTAGTGTCAGGTGTGAACCAATGTTCTTACTGTCCAATGGTGTTAGATCACCTGGAACTCATGTTAATACCAGATGTGAGCAGACCTGGTTTTGTTGATGTATGTTTTTTTTCTTCTATTATTTGTAGGATTTGTCGATGTGGAAACTCCCACCTTGTTCAAAAGAACGCCAGGGGTAAGAAGGTCCATTCATCTGGTAATGATTTCAATAACAAGGAATCATATTTACAACATTTTGCAGAGGAAACCTACAAAAACGATGAAGGCGGTGACTTGAGATTCTTACAACAAAACCAGTTTTAATATGATTCTATGTGTCACCTTTCTCTACAGTGTTTTGCTGAAGTCCAGATGTTGTATGTTCCTTTGTGTTCCAGGGAGCCAAAGAGTTTGTGGTTCCTTCCAGAGAACCAGGCAGGTTCTTCTCCCTCCCCCAGAGTCCACAGCAGTTTAAACAGCTTCTGATGGTGGCTGGTATCGACAGGTGGGTACAGGCTGGATGTTGCTACATAGTTTTTTGCACCTCAGCACAAACACAAACATCCACCTTTCTCCCCTGATGTCACTGTGGCAGGTACTTCCAAATGGCAAGGTGCTACAGAGATGAGGGCTCCAAACCGGACCGGCAGCCTGAGTTCACCCAGGTAAGACACAGACAGGTCTGCATTAAAGTACGTTATTGTATACATTTATGGATTATGGAAAACCTATTGGACGGACTCACACTAAACTTGGTAAAAGGATGTGGTACAGATCAGGAAAGAAGCCATTAAATATTGTGCTAGATCTGAATCTGGATTTATTATTTCACTGAAAGCATTGACAGAATAAGAAAAATGTTGAAAAACACCCTATCTTGTGGGAAATAATTCCAGATGCTTGATGAAAAAAATCAGGCATGTTTTGGGAACTGATATTTATGAGTACTGCAAATAACAGTCCAGATCTAGTGAACTTATATGTAGTTTCATAGCAGAGTTATGCACTCCACTGACTGCCATTTCTAATGTTCTTCACTCACTTGTATAATCGTATTTCCTGTTTATTTTCTCTTCAGTGTCACTCTTCTTCTTCTCATTCATTGCACTCATTGGCTGCACGTTGTGGTGAATGGTGTGTGAATGTGGGAAACTCATGCACACATTTATTTGTCCTTTAGTCCAGCTGCTGATAAGATCTGGTTTGTTTTGTTTGTCACAGGTATTGCTCTCTGTTTTACAGTCCTTGTAGTTGTGATCTGATTGGTTAATCTACTGATCTCGTCCCCCAGGTGGACATAGAGATGTCTTTTGTTGACCAGGCAGGTATCATGTCCCTGGTGGAGGGCTTATTACAGTACTCCTGGCCCGCAGAGAATGGTCCGATTAAGATTCCTTTCCAAACCATGACGTATGAGGAGGCCATGAGGGACTATGGTGTGGACAAACCGGATACTAGATTCATTATGAAGGTGGGATCTTTTGTGTTTTTGTTTTCTTAATGTCCCCTAAATGACTGGATATCAGTTCATATCAAAGACTGAGCCTTTTTCAGGAAAATTGTATATTGAATGTCGAATATTGCTGCCACTCAAGAAAAACCCTCTTCTGCTTCTCTGAAAAATGTATGTCCTTATTTTAATTCCTTTAATGTTCAGATTTGCTCTTTAATTCAAATTAACTTCACAGATACACTCCCTGCAGCTTAATAACATTTACAAATATTAATCAAACATTGATTTAAAAAATAAAAGAATCCTTGTTTGGTTGAGGTGGGATGTTTTAAAAAACACTCAGATGATAATCCTGTCAGAATGACAAGAGATTTATTGCAAATTCAAATAAAACAGGGATTTGCCTTATTCCATTCATTCATTATGGATTTAGTGTGATATGGTCTTTCATTGGTGAAGACCCTGTTGGAAAACCAGATTTGGTCTTTAGGAACGTATGAAACAGCAAAGTTTGTATTTCTTTGCCTACTATGATTTATTTGCATTCTGATTTAGTTTGATAATCATAATTTGACATTGTTTCTAAAAGCCAACAGAGACAATGAGAGCTCAATGAGTCGGTGTTATTCTCTTTATGGCTCAACAAAAGGAGAGAAGTTGCCAGTCATCAATTATTGACATTATTACTGAAATTACACCTCTCTTGAATCCTGATCATGTCTGTTAGGCTCTTCCAGGCCACAATAAATGTTGGATATGTTAACTAGAATAAATATAGAACATGTTCTTCTGCTTGTCATCATCTCTATGCTCAAGAGGGAGTGAATGATGTGTGTTGTACCAGCAGCTGGTTTGTTGGTCTGAGACATTTTTCCTACATACTGTATCTGTCTCTCTGTCTGAATCCCCGTCTCTCTCTTCTTGTCTTTCTGTCCAGCTGACCGACCTCAGTGAGGTTTTCTTATCCACGGAAATTGAATTCCTCAGATCAGCTCTGAGTCATCCAGGAGGCTCTGTTCAGGCCATCTGTGTCCCCAGTGGAGGGGTAAGAAGAGAAATGTTGTCTCCTATGGCAGCCTATTCTTTGGGTATAATAGAGAGCCATGACTGCTGAAAGAGTGAACATAATAACAACATAACATAACAAATCTGAGGATTTTCTTTGTGTTTCCCTACAGAAACTTTTCAATGGGAAAGATTTGGAGGAACTAAAACAAACAGCTAAGACTCAATTTGGACAGGTAGACTTATCTTTCCTCTTTTTCTCTTCCATCGCTTTTACATATGGTATTGTGTTGTAAGTTCACTTGTGTGTCAGTTTTTAATGCCCTCACACAAGTGACAGCCGAGGCTGGAGGCTTTCTTTTTAGGGTGGACTCACAACTTATATGTTTTTGTTTTTGCCAATAACTCAAAATCAGAATATAATTAAAAAAAATACACTGGATAGGCATTATAACATTCTTTCTGTCATCTACAAATAATTAAAACATTCTAAGTCTAGTTTTCTGTTTGTCTTTTTGTTGGTTTGGACTAATGCTGTACTTAAAGGAAGAATGTAGAGTGGATACAGGAAATAAAATCATGAATTAGAACTATGGATATAAATTAATTAGAATTGAACATTTAATAAAATGTTTCCTTTCTTTATTCTTTCATTTAGTTTTCCTCATCATTTAACCTTCCTTTTTTATTATTTACAAATATTGGTTTCTAAAAATAATTATATCCCTCCCCATGCTCTTGCACAATAGACACCCCCTCACCTTTTCTAATACAAATATTATATACAAATATTAGTAACGTTTATTATCTTATTAAGTATCTGGTCGTAAAGCAAAGGACTGGATGAATTAAAACATTGATGTGAAAAATGGCGTCTCTTAAGTAGATGTTAAGGTATTTCAGTCTGATCCTACAGTTGCAATCAGAAATATTCAACCCCCCCAAAGATTTTAAGGATTTATCAATTAAAGTTGACAGAATCTTGTTCTTTGATCAAGATTCTGCTTCGAATGCCTTCTTTATGAGTTGAGTGATAAAGAAAATCAACACGGAAAATGCATGATGTAGTATTTGTGTGTAGCAGTATATTTTGTTAAGATAGCCATGTCACAATTATTCAACCCCTATATAATATTGTTCTTTTTAAAGCTGTCTGACAGTTTTTTTTGTCCTAAAGTTGAGTTGAAACATTATTAAGCCTTTGGGAACTCTATACTGATCCTTCATTTGCTTCAGCTGTGATGCATATATAAGCCCCACCCATGAAGGTATTCAAGGTGAGTTGCAATCATGGAAAAGACAAAGGAGCTTCCACAAAAGCTGAGAGAGGAGATTATTTCATCACACCTGAAAGGCCTTGGGTAGAAGAAGAATTCCCCCAAAAATGATATTCCAAGAGACACAATTGGGAACATTATAAGGAAGTTTACAACTGATGGAGCATCTTCAAAGCTACCTGGCCTCGGAAGAAAGCCCAGCATTTCATCAAGGACCCTCAGCAACTTAGTCAGAACAACTCAGATAAACCCCTGTGTGACTGCAAGACACTTATAGGATGACCTGATGAAGGCTGGTACAAGTGCTGCAGTGGCAACTATAAGACATGCACTGAATAATAAAGGACTTAATGGACGGCTCCAAGACGCACTCAGCTCTTGACCACAAGCAACATCAAAAGTCGACTAGAATATGCCAGGAGGAATTTGGATAAGCTAACAGAGTTTTGGGTGACAGTTCTGTGGACTGATGAAACCGAACTGGAACTGTTTGGACGTATGGACCAGCGGTATGTCTGGTGTGTGAAAGGACAGGCTTATGACCAGAAGAATACCATCCCCACAGTTCAGCATGGAGGTTGGTCAAAGATGATGTTGGGCTGTTTTTCTGCGGCAGGAACTAGCAATCTTTATTGTGTACATGGCATCATGGATTCACAGAAATACCAGGCCATTTTAAAGAGGAATGGGATTCCTTCTGTTGACAAATTAAACCTTGGTGATCATTGGACTTTCCAGCAAGACAATGATCCAAAGCAAAATCTCCAAGTCCACCAAAGCTTGGTTGAGAAAAAGATCCTGGAACGTCCTGGAGTGGCATTCACAGTCACCAGTTTCAAATTTGATTGAAAATCTTTGGTGGGATTTAAAGAAGGCAGTTGCAGCATGGAAGCCATCAAACATCACTGATCTAGAGGCTTTTGCACTTGAAAAATGGGCAAAGATTCCAATCGAGAGGTGTAAGAAGCTTGTCCGCACTTACAGAAAACATTTTTTAGAAGTTATAAAAGCTAGAGGATGCGATGTGCCACAAAGTACTGAAGCTGGGGGGTTGAATAATACTGCACATGCACATGTGTTGAAAGAGTTACATATTTCATTTGAACTTCAAAGTTAAGTCAACTTCTGTTGTCAAAATAACTAAAATACGCATCAATAAATATCTTTTGTTGTTTGATGAGGTTTTTTTGTCATTTATTGTCATTATCTGTCATCCACATCACTATAATGTCTATTGAGATGAGGGGGTTGAATATTTCTGATTGCAACTGTATGTGTTGGACCAATCTGCTAACATGTAAGTAAAACTAACATCCTTATATTGATGCAGAGTTCAGTCCTTTGAAACATGCGGTCGAGAAGCTCTCTGACACAGTACTTTTACAGGTGAGAATAAAAAAAAATCTGTTCACGTGTGTTCTGTCTCAAGGAGCTGAGCGTGGTGCGGGTCAGGGCAGATGGGACACTAAAGTCTCCTCTGAAGAAGCTGCTGTCTGTCTCCTCCACAGAGGAGCTGCTGAGCAGGACTGGAGCCAAACCTGGAGACTTGCTGCTGATGGCAGCCGGCTCCCTGGACACTGTGGTAAGAGAAACACTGATATCAAATGAAGACTATGGTAGACTGATGAGGGGATTGATAAGCAAAGACATGTGCACCTGAATGTAAGATGAGTTTATGTCTCTGCCTCTCTCCTGTTACCTTCCTCCACCTGTGCTCGTCTCTCAGCGCATGTTGCTTGGCAGTCTTCGTCTGCAGTCTGCAGAGCTCCTGGAGTCTCATGGTGTTTCACTACGGGATCTCTCAGCCTTCCACTTCCTGTGGGTTGTGGACTTCCCTCTCTTCCTGCCCAAAGAGGATGAGCCAGATAAACTGGAGTCAGCCCATCATCCATTTACTGCTCCACTGCCCGAGCATGTGGAGCTACTCTACACTGAACCTCACAAGGTAGCCATGGAGATCCTATCAAAATCTCTTAAATTTCCTTTTTTTATTCAAGTTTATTTGAGGATAAATAGAATTAGTTATCGGTGGTGTTAAAGTCTCATGTGTGTAACTTCACACTAGGTTCGTGGTCAGCACTATGACCTGGTGCTGAACGGCTGTGAAATCGGCGGAGGATCCATCCGTATCCACAAAGCTGCAGAGCAGCTGCATGTGCTGACGAACATCCTCAAGGTATGTCACTGTGTGTTGTCATTGGTCAGTACACCTCAGGGCCCGCCTGATCATAGACTGTATTTAAAGATGGACGACATGACGGCTCCCGAAAGTGAAACTAAATTATCTCTGTTTCCTGTTGGACGCTAACTGCAATATTGGTCATAACCTCTGCCTCCTCCGTGTAAACAGATGGGACATGAACCAATTTAAAAATGACTTCCGGTAAGTTTGGTCAAGCACATCTATAGGTGCGACCTAGTTACTTTGGCTACATCCCCCGATCGCTATTGCCTAAACAATTTCTCTATGGCATAAATTAGGGCAAGATGGCAGCATACGCATGTAGGAAATTCGGCTTAATTTCTAAATAGGAAGTGGAGACAAATAGTCCGTCTTTATATACAGTCTAAGGGTTTCATAATTGTCACTCATAATTACTTTTGTCATACTTCTGCTCTAGGAGGATTCCAGTCTCCTCTCTCACCTGCTGGAGGCTCTGGACGCGGGAGCACCACCACATGGAGGCATTGCTTTGGGTAAAGCTAACTCAATCAAAAAAAAGAAACGAATGTTAATGTTGGAATTCAATTCAATTTATATAGTAAGGTCGAGTGGGGACCCGCTGTCACTGTCACCACAGGGGTGGGGGACCAAGGACAAGCCTAGGGTTATTTAACAAAGTGACACAATGAGCCAGTAAAACGTTTCCTTATTACAGTTTACTTTGGCTATATCTGCATACATGTTGATATGATATACCTTTGACAAGTGTGATAAATCAAAGCTTGTCAGAAAAACATCAGTTAATCAAGGGAATATAATTTAAAAAGTGAATTGAGCAGAGAAAACAGAATATCCTGTAAATTGAATGTAAAACGTGACTAAAACTTGATATATTAATGTGTTGAAGAGGTAAAAACTGTTACATATTTTTAAAATTTTCTGATAACTCGTGCTTTCCTAGGTTTGGACCGGCTGGTCGCCATCATGGTCAGAGCTCCCAGCATCCGTGATGTCATCGCTTTCCCCAAGTCCTTCAGGGGTCATGATATCATGAGCCGTGCCCCTGACTTTGTATCTGAGGAGGAGCTGAAGTCTTACCACATCTCCATTAGATGGCCGACAGAGCAAGGAGGAGAAGAAGAGGGGAGGTGAGGATATTTAGAGATGAAGAGACATCAGAGGAAAGGGCAATCTCTATGACAACAGAGGATTGCAGATGATGACAAGGAGTCAATGACATTATCGGCCATCCAGAAGAAGATGTAGAGGAGGAGAGAAGATGCAGAGGAGTTGATGTTGTGGCTGAATCTCAGTGTGTGAAATGGAACAGAACATGGAAAAAGTCACAGCATTCAGTCTGGAAATCTAACAATGAAGAGTTCATCAGATTAAATTAACTCTCATTGGTAATGGAAAACACTGAGACGATGTTTCCCCTCAGAACAAGACCTCATATTATCAATAGCCTTTAAAAGGGGAGAGGTTTCCTTAAAGGACAGTTGTGCGAATAAAAAATGATCAATGCTATAGCTCCCTCTCGAATTGGCAGAGCTGTAACTCGAATGAATCTAGAGAACTGTTTACTTTGTATTACTTTAATTTCATGTGTTCAAATGTTTCAGAGCTTGTTGGAAGAATAAAGCTCTGGAAAAACTCTTCACACCTGTAGTTTTTTGGGCTAAAAATTGAGTTTCAGACTAGAGGGTATTGTCACTGACAGTGTTACTTGTGGTCCAGTCACTGTGTCCGATGTTAATTCACCACATGAACACTTCATTCCTCCTCAGCCAATATTCAATGAATAGAAGGATCAGCTTTTCTGATGTTTTTTAAACTTGATATGTGACATGTGAAATACATCAGCTTGGGATGCTACTCGACACATTGTCAGTGATGTTACCTGGGGTCAATGGGTGGTTAGGTTCTTTCAATAATCAGACACCCTCACTCAAAACTCTTCTCTCATGATCCACAGCCACCACTAGTGACAAAATACTGGTGAAAGTCTATTAAAACCATATCTGACCACATGGTGTAATTATATAAACATGCAGATAGATAGTTTAAAAATGCATTCATCCTGTTTGCTTTGTCTCTGACTTCTTCCTCCACACATGAACACTAACCAAGCATAGTGTTTATACCACACTGCTGATTTGTTTTGGTATATCATGAAGCAGCCTGGCTTTAACAACAATGAGTAAAATTATCAAATGATATACAGACTTCATCTATTAAATACATTTTGGGCAGATGTAATGTAAAGAATGATGAGCTAATGAACATGTTCACAGTGAGCAATGTCTTTTTTGTTTTACGACCCCTACATTTTTCCAACTGTCCAGCTATCTCGAATTTCAGCTCATCCAGCAGCTGAACACACTTGGAAATCCAACTGTGAATGAAACACTGCTGCAGAAGTTCACATGACTGTGTTACCCTAGTTCTTTACTTTTGTTTAACCTTGTGTCCAGTTCAACCGAACAGCTCAATGAGATTTAATTCTAGACACTGTGCTCCTCTTCATGTGAAGGCTTCGTCTGATATATTATCAAACAGCTTTGAAAATGGGGGTGTCCTAAAAAATTGACCAATCGTAACCCTTATGTCCTGTATTTTTGAGATAGACAAATATAATGTTAAGATTTTTTTTTAATTTTAACGAAGACATTTGATATCTTATTACTCTGTTTCAATTTGGTGTAGACAGTTAACAAAGTTCACCTAGCATATTTCCAGTGTAATAATGTCTACATAATAATGTACTTGGCATAATTAACTCATATTTCGATTGTTAGCTGTGTTTTCAATTTTTTCTTGAAAAATTAACTAAACTACACCAAAACCATGTATGGATTATCAGACCACTAAGACACAAACCCTCATGCTAAATTTGTATGGATGTAAAATGGAAGTAAGTTTAGAATTATTTTAAGAAATAATCATACATTTTCAAAGTTTCTTTCAAAATTATACTGACATATCCTGTAAACCAGGAGAGGATTTGTATGTGAATTGTGCGTTTTGCAACAACAAAATTAGGACAAAGTGTCCTATGCATTACATTTATTTTGGTTAGACTGAGAATATATTTGTGAGAAATGCATTGGTCCAATCATCGTTTTAGTAAAATGATCCATTATATTCTTTTCTGATAGCAATGACATTGATTGTCAAATACAGTTTATTTGGAACCCTTTCATTCTGTATGGGGAATAGCACGAATGCAACTGGACTAAAAAGAAAGACTGAAATTCCAAATAGATATCAGTCATTATACTGAAACATTCCAAGAATGATTTACTTCTTGTTCCATTGTTTCTTAATGTATAGGCTATAGTTTAGTTGTTTTGGTTGAATTTAATAATATGTTTTTAAATTTGAATTGAATGTCCTTCATATAATTCAATAATTTATTAACAAATTCTACAAACATTTCAGACATGTGCTCAACACAGAAACTGACATTGTAATCAAATAAAAGTCCTACAGAAAAATAAATATGAATCAGAATAATTCAAAATAAAATAATTCATACGCACAGTAAGTCAATAAAGCATATTTTCGATAAATAAGAGGAACGCAAAATCTAACCTGCGACGTCAGCATCGACGTATGGACGTTGACCCGGAAGTGAAGCGATGCAGCTGTAACCTCGGCTGTGTGCATAGGGAGGAGGAAGATGAGGGAACAGAGGAGTGGTTGTTCTGCCTCTCTACCTGTGAACACTCGGCTGGGACAGTGAACAGTGAACAGTGAGCAGTGACTATAAGCAGCGGACACATTCACAGGAGCGGAATGTTACTGCAGACATGACACCACTGACACCGGAGGAGGACGACGGACGGAGCTAAGCGCCTCGAATACTTATGATCCCGTGTGTGTTGTATATTGTGTGTGGGCTCTGTGACAGCTCCTGTCTCTCCTCCTCATGACAGTCTACACATTTATCTGAAACCTTGCTGCCAGTGTGAAGCAGCTGTTAGCTCCGTTAGCTTCGTTAGCCTGTGACACGTCAACCTAGCCTTCATCTTCCTCCAGCCGTGCTTTGCACGCTCAGCTCCTCTGGACGCGTGTCACTGGGTCTTCACTGTTTCAACTTAGGAGGGTCTATCGATCCATGGCTCCGATGGGTGTCCGGCTGTCACCGCTTGGTGTCGGGGTGTTTCTCCTTCTGGGAGTCGGTGTCATCTACCACCTGTACGCCGGGGTCATCTCCAACCGCCTGGCTGCTTTCAGGTCAGGCTCTTCTCTTGTTTCTTTACGAGTTCAATCACCCGAGTGAGGACTCAACAACTGTAATGTACAAGATCGGGACACGTCACCGTCATGCTGATCGCCTCTTCTATAAAGCATATGAAACATTACGTTTCAGATAGTGTTCTGTCTCATGTATGTGTTGTAACTCCAGATCAGCTGCAAAGCATGTGATCAGCTTGTAAATGTCCAGGTATGAGTGGTGGCTCATATCATATAGGGTAATATAACATATATATTTGCATATGTAAATGTTTCATTTACATCAGGCTGACTTTGGTCTTAAGGTATTTCACATATTTCCGGGCTGGTGTTGTAAACTGTCATTATGTCTGATGTTCCTGTCAAACTGCAGCCTGGGGTCTTGAACCTTATGCCATCACCTTCAGGTCTCAGATGCTTGTACTTCTGTCTAAAGTGAAATATCTGAAATAGGAACTACTGTCACAAACTGAGAAACAGAGTTCAAGAATATTTAGTTAAATTGTTGTTGAAGATTTAAGTACTTCTGCATTGAGCTGTTTTCCATTTCAAATATCACCAGCATCTTGAGTCATGACATTTCATCTCGCATTAAATGATGACTTTGAGTCATCATTTAACAGCTGCCACATTTTATTGAACTGCTGCTTTTAATAAAAGACATGTGTGACAAGTACAACAAGCTCTCACTCTGTGCCTTATCAGACTTTATTTAAGTGTTTCGTCCATTTGGCAATTGTCTGACACATAACAAGTATGATTGTAAGATGCTGAATATCGGCAGAAACATATGAGCTTCTTCTACTACTACTACTGGGGCAGTGTGCTAGAGTTTCCTTCTTACTGGTGTCAGTGTCATCACACTCAGTGAGAGTAAAAGCTGCTTTGTAGCCTCACACACTCTTGTTCTGTCCGTCCATCTCTGCAGAGAGAGGAGAAACGTAGATCTGAGGGACCTGCTGGCGATCTCAGTGGAGGCGGCTGTACTCGGTGGCAGAGAGGTAAAACCATGCATACAATTCTTTTTTCTCATTGCCTATAGTACAACTGTATCATACTCAAGTACAAATGAGGAATATTTTTATCACTAGCATTAGAGTTAGTTTGCTGTGTAAACTTATCAGTTCATTATTGGTTGATTATAGGTAATGCAATACATTTAGGGTCGATACCAATGTATCGAAAATATTGTCTCATTTTCTTGAGACAATGCAGTAATGTTTTTGTAATCTATTGGCTTCATTGTGACAACTTTTCTAGTTAGTTAACTTACTTTAACTAAACTATCTTCTTACATAACTTGCATAACTCTTTTTTTAAAGTATAATTAGCAGATAATTTGTTGCAAGGCAGTTCAGTGAAATGAAAACTTGAGTCACTGTTGCTAAGCACAGATGTCTTGTGTAGTTCACTAAAGGCGATGTCTCCCTGTGCTAATGTTAAACCTTCTATGCAACTCTCTCAACCAACATTTTACACTGTAGTGGATCATTCCAAAAATTACTTAAGCTGTGGCTAAATTCAGGGGCTGCCTCCTTTAGAGGATCCGGTCTCAGGAGGAGGTCATTGTGGGGAGTCCCAAACTGAAATGAGACGGTCTGGTCTACAGAGAATTTCCATGATCAGCGTCAGCAGCTTGTCCCGCCCTTCTGGCTGTTGACACGATGAGAAAGTTCTAATGGCCGTTTACTTTTTTTAAACATGTATACCATCAACTGTTCAGCCTTGGAGCCATTGATTGCTGACCCCTGAATTGGGACACAGCTTTTGACTACAGCCTCTAAAAAACACCCAGCTGTACATTTGGGCTCCTTGAGCTGAATAAGATTTACAGCATTCAAGGTACATTTCTCCTTCTCCAGGTGAAGAAGGTTCATGAGGAAAATGGCCTGAAGGAGAGGTCAAAGGGTAAGACGAAGGAGGGAGCCAATGAGCTGCTGACCATGGGTGACCTGCAGTCCCACAGAAAGATGTATAACCTCATAAAGAATACCTTCCCGGAAGTCACGGTGAGTACGTGCACTGGAGCTTTTCTCCGTGTTAAATAGCTGCTGCAGTGTTCTTGTCGTTAACTGTAGAATGTGGAAACTCCAGAAATACTTGTTTTTAAAAAGATGACTGTAAACTGTATAACCTGATCAAACCTGAAATGCAGGACCATGCTAGAGACTGGTATCGATCACAAAGCTGCCAAAGAACAATTTTTGCAGTGTCCCTCAGTATTTGTTTTTTGTATCTTGAACCATATCCGTAAATCCTTGATGGTTACTCACGACAAATTTTGGAATAATTTAGTTTTTTACTGGTCCTGGCTACTCCAGCAACTTTCAGAAGCCCCTTCACAAATTCCCCTGAGTCAGGTTTCAGCATTCAGAAGGAGAATTTTCATCATATCAGCTCACTCACCACAAAACTTGCCTGACTAACATTGGGCCTCATTCACTAACCTGTGAGCAGAAATGTTCTTACTCTTCCAAGAAAATAAGGGCGTTCATAACTGCAGATTTTGTTCTCACCACCTTGCGTTTGTGCATGTCCGCTCTCTTTAATAAGCATACTGCCACGCCTCTATTTCTCCATAAAAGGACATGCGTTTGTCATGAAGTTGAAGTTATAAGAGAAAGAATTCACCGCAGAAATTTCAATTGTTTAGGAAGTGGAAGCCACATAAGGAACACATCTCTATAGTGTGTCCTCTAGAGGGACTATGTTTAAAAATCTTCAGAATCTTCCAGTTTAATGGGAAACAATGAAATAACTTTGGATATCCACAGATGTAACCACAACCAAACATTTACTCCACAAAAGAATAAATTACCTCCAAGTCTGTGTGGTTCTTTCTTTCTTTCTTTGAAATCAACATTTGCACAGACTTTTCAAACGTTCTGATAATCTGGTGTTGATGTGCAAAGTATTGCACATTTATTTTCACTATCGTAAAGTATATCTTAACAAGATGCTCTACATTCCTCCTCTTAACCATCCTAACATCTTAGGGTCACACTGTCTGAAGTTTAAAATAATCTGGAGGCATAGGACTCATAATTCTGTCTGCATGTGTTTGCTTTCAGGTGAACAGTGAGGAACATGACAGCATGGTGGATAAGGAAGCAGCCTGGAGCCGGGACATTCCCACGGACATACTAGACAAGATAAAAGAAGGCAAGGAGGCTTCTTCTGAGAGTGTCACAGTGTGGATCGATCCTTTAGACGCCACACAGGAATATACAGGTGAATATATCACATCCTCATTTTGATGATCTTTTTGGGGGTCATATTAGACAATACCGTTCCACCTGTTAGTGTGGTACAAACTGTTAGGTAGTATTTCTCTTTAATAACTATAATAAGAATGAGAGCTGAGCACAACTTGAGGTGAAACATTGGGTTTAGATCTGTGTCACAGTTAAAGCTCAAGTTATAGGTACATGTGAAAACATTATTTGGGTGCACTGGTGGTGTTGGGCCGGAGCTGGGCGATAAAAGGATAGCGATAATTATCGTGATATATCTTTTCCTCGATAGAACTTTAAGACATATCCCATGTCGATAGAACTCCGTCCATCCATGTTTTGACAGACAACACAAACAGCCAAAGATGATGAGAACAGCGCTGTGCCAAACCAATCATGTGGCTGGTTTAGAGTAACAACCACGTCAGGTTAGGTTGACACACAGTACAGAGTGTAGGAGTGCGGAAGCACAGGTGCAAATGTTTGGGCTCTTGGCGAGAGGAGGACAACTCTGCATCAATGCAGTGACTGGACATAATGATTTAGGGCATCAGCTGCGTTCAAGGCTTTAGTGGGTTTCAACTGCTGAATAACCATAACCAACTGACCTGCTCTCCCTTTACACCTTAACAATAAACACCAGCACTGATCACAAGATATTATGACACATACAGGATGTTTAAACCTGCATCACGAGACCGTCAGACATTTTCAGACAGTTAGGACATCAGGGTGAAAGTGACGGGAACGATCCAGATTCGTGATCCGACATCATCAATTGAAAACTATTTTAGAATATAGGACTAGATGGTGAAAATCCCATGTGATTATCAGTTTGTATGTAAAGAGGGACAGAGATGAGCAGACGCACACACATACTCCTGCAGATAGAAGTGCATCCCGCAGATTGTACAATGAAAAAGTATTCATACATAAGAACATTGTACATACACACAAATGTGCAAAAACATTGTTTTTGTTGTTATTTGATTTTTATCGCGATATATACATATCGATATCAACTGATATGGTGCTAGGGAAGCTGGTTCTTAATGGGCACCCCTGTGCCTGTGAAACAGTGTCCTGGTTAACGTTACAATAGCCATGTTAGATTATAAAATGTTCTGAAGAAGCTACTCTGAAAGCTGACTTTACTTTTAGCCTAAATTATAGTGGCTGTAGAGTTTTACATCAGAATGTGATTAATTTTATTCAGATTTAGCTCATTTATTTCAAAGATGTTATATTGTGAATTTGCTTTTCCCATTCTACAAATAATAATTTTGTAAAAAAAAAATAAATAAAGACTTCACTACACCATCCATAGTTCTGAATCTTCTCAGCAAAACTCAGTGAGCACAACCTTTAGGAGGTAGCTTTTGATTTGCAGCTGCCGATGTTCTATAGTTTAATATGGATACAGCAGCTCATGTCACTTGTTGCTCATTCTACTTTGGATATTATACTGGATAATTTCACCACCAATGTAAGCTTGCATGTATCTTCCTGATTGGCCAGCTAGATGCATAACTAGATGAACAAAGCCTCCCTGGTTCTAACCGATGAGGTGTTGCCAGACTGGCAGTGCCGAAGTCAGTCTGAACACATAACTGGTACCAACAATACCAAGAAAACGGTGCCCTCATATTGAGTTTGGCTCAATATGAGGGCACCGTATCACTATCCTGATTGTTGTGGATATTGTTGTGGATATTGACAGGATCTGATGAAACTAGAGTGTGTCTAGATCAGTGGACTAGATCAATGACATCAGATGTTTTTTATTATTTTGTATGATTTTTCTTTTCTTAACGATCCTGACACTGGCTCATCTCTCTCCACAGAGAACCTTGTTCAGTACGTGACCACAATGGTGTGTGTGGCGGTAGATGGTAAACCAGTCATCGGGGTCATACACCAGCCATTCACTGGGTTCACTGGTAAGCATGTGTTCTTCAACACCTTCACTTCTGCTTATGAAACATCCACCTTCTGAACTTTGCATGGTCGGTTTCTGGTCGTAGCTAAACCATACGGTCTAAGATTTCTCCAATGTTTTTATTTTGTCTGTCAAATCTCTCCCTCAGCCTGGGCGTTTGTGGGTCAGGGATCGAACATGCACCCCCGCTCGTCCTATAGCATCAGCCCTCCAAGTGTGATAGTGTCACGTTCCCACTCTGGACAAGTTAAGAATTACATTCATGATGCTTTTGGAAACAGCACAACAATCACAGAAGCTGGTGGAGCAGGTTAGTCGAAAATTCTTCCATATTTTCAAGTGTTTGACATTTAAAAGTATTGCATGTACAGTTTAAGCTTAAATGCTGTTAGATACTATATTTTTTTCCTTCACAGTAAACACACACATAGTCTTTACTGTGGACCATATGGTATCTTGTTTTGACTGACTACAGCATGTAGTCTTTCATGTATGTGTAAACAGATGAATGTGCTCAATTTATATTCTTATAATAGCTCATAAATGAAAGCAGGTTAAAATGGTTATCAGCAATATTCACAGGTCATTCACAGCTGAGATCATTAAAACAGTCCAAGTCATAAACTATTTGGACAGTTTGTATATGTATGTAGATACATTTCCCCCCTTTTGTCATTAATTGACAACTTAAGGGAAAGCACCACACTAAAATACATCAAGTCACATGTATTCAAAATGCATCAACTATAATACTGTAGGAGAAATCCAACTGCTTTTGTTATAGACACAATTATACGCCTTTGTCAAAAAGTGCTGTAAAATTTCAGCCAACATCCTTTCTAAACATGATTCATCTCATGCGTTAACTTTCATTATCAGAGAAAGTTTGAGACAGATAGTGGCTGGTGAGTCGCTGTTTTTGCTGCTGAACTCACTCTGGGCCATTATTAAAAGTGTGAGTATTATACTTGCACACGTTATCTGCCAGCACTCAGATCAACAGATGTTTTTTCTCCCTCAAATACCAGTCGTAATTTCATACCATGCATCAACCATGTATACTTTAGTTTATTTCATTCTAATAATATCTTTAAAGTTCTCAATATTGTATTATTTATTCACATCTGTATTAATAACTTGACAGTTTTTTGTAATGCAGTTTAACTGTTTAATTTTCATGTGCAGTCTGTGCACTGCAAATGTGTCATTTCCAGTGAGGAACAGCAGACATGTTAATCTTATTTATATCCGCCCGTAGTGTGGAATGTGGACACTCTTAATAAAAACATATTGGCAGTCACTAATCAATGCAAACAATTTCCTCACGTTATCACCTTAAAATAAATTCTGACTTATCCCTCCTCCTATCAAACTATCATTATCTAGTATTTAAAGTTAAAAATGTCAAGTTAAACCCAATATGTTCCCAAATTAAACCCTTAACTAAGTATTGTCGAATTTTAATGAAAACCAAATGAAACAAAAAGTTCAAAAAGTTTACCACAAATAAACAAATTGTGTTTTTGGCTTAAACCCCATTAAAGAATTGTTTTTTTTTTTAAACTCCTTTCTGTAAATTACAGAGAGGAGACCTTGAAAATCCCTCTTCTTGCTTAGAGGATGTATACTCCCCCCTTTCTGGACAGATGCTTTCTCTCAGGGGAGCCGAGGAGAGGTCAGAGGAAAAACTCCTTTCAGTCCCTGCTCCCCCACAGTGACTCCCCTTTCAAGTCAAGCAAGAATCATATACTTCCCAATTTAAAACAGGAAAAATTTCAGTCCCTGTTCGCCTTCAATTGTCAAAGCTCCTCTAACATTTAAACAAATGTTAAAGTTGCCTTATCACTTTAAACAACTCTCTCTCCTCTGTTTTGAGAGTCTATTTAGATCTCTGTTGCAAAGTGCATACACGTTCCAATTATTTGTTAAAAGGAGTTCATAGAACCCTTTCCCCACACTTTATCTTTATTGCGTGAGCGAGAAAAAGAGAGAGAGAATTCTTTAAAATGTGCGAGTCTGTCCATGCACCCACAAGAGAATGTAAATCACCTTTTGCTCCAACAGGAGAGGTGCAGCGGAATATTCATGTAGACACAAAGTCCGACACACACACCACAGCACTGAGGGCAAGCTCCCCCAGACCAACGTACACCAACCCTCACAACACTAAAAACACAAAAAAAAAACACAAAGAATGAAAGGTGTGGTTATATTAATTTAAGTCCTCCTAATGAGGCTCATCATTTTCCTACGTCTGCTATAAGGGCAGCTCATGGTGTCATTAAACCACTAGTTCAAAAGTCCCCTTAATAGGAGCTCATTGTGTTATTACGAGGCTCATCATTTTATCAGTCCTCTCATATATATATCAGTTATATTTATTTTGTTGTTTCCCGATCGGGAAACAACAAAATAAACACACACATCCAAAAAACACTGCATATTTCAATTCAAAAACTTTTTCTTTCCTTTCTCACACAGCTCGAACAATGATCCCATTCTTCATACACATACACACATACAGACCACTTACACACACATCTCCAAGGCCCCCTGTACACAGACGCACACACATTCTCAAGACCAACAGACAGACATACCACGGAGCATGCTCTTCGCCGCTTTTTCCTTATTTCCATTATCTTAATTTTTGCTACCTTTTGAGATGTAGATCATCCGACGAGCGGCTGCTTCAGACACTGTTCGTCAACAAATGTCAGGGTTGGAGCATGCATTTGGATTTATGACTACTTCCCCAGTTATTTAAACTCAGGCCCAATCTACTTAGCTTCTTCACTGAGGGCTTGACTATCCAGATTCTGTGGCTCATTGATCAATTCCTTAATCTTATTTTCCTTGTTTCTTACTACTTTACATTTATTTATTTATTCAAATTGACCTGGGCCCAGGTCGTCCCAATTTTTCTCTATAACTCAATTCCTGTCTATGCCTTAGCGTTATTGTAACACAATGGAATTACCGCGACTTACCATTAAGAAATTGAGGTACCATTTTTCTTAATTCTGCACAGGTTACCACCTCATCTTTACAATCTAAGCTATTCTAAAATAGGTCCTTTTCCTTATTTCAGTCCTTTTTAACTGTTAAACCCTTTCCCCCCCCTTTATTTGCGACGTGCACTTCGCAAATAAAGTCAAATTTAGCACGGATCATCTCTTCAGACATCAACAAAACAAGAAACATTCACGGTGTGACCACAGCAGACACAGAACAGCAACAATGAACAGCCAGCATTCAGTCAAAATGAGAAATGCTCACTGCATGAAGCTGTTGGAGGTGCAGCAGGTCACAGCTCGTCTCTGTCGTGACGCCAATCTATCGCATCTTTCCCGCAGTAGTGTCTTGTTGAAGTCGGTGTTTGAAGAGAGGAGACGCGGACCCAGTACTTACAAGTATAATGTTTATTACACAAGAGTATTATAGGTCAGGACGAGTTTCTAGAAAACTCGGAGATAACACACAAGCCGAATAGTGAAAATCCGCCTTGACTCCGCAAGGTAAGGCGTTTTATAGGGGAGTTGTTTACCACAAACCTAGAGATATAATGATGTCACACAACCGGGCCTTCTGCCTAAATTTGGGAATGTGTCGTACCTTAAGATTTAAGGACCCGCTGAAAACCATCTCTCCTCTCATTATTCCATAGGCAGTTCAAGGATAGTTCAGACAAGGAGAAACACACTGAACACATCTGGAGATAATACTTAAAGGTTTGAACTTAAGATTCAAGGCGCCTTAAGATATTAACATGTCATTATGATCTATACCTATGCTAGAGAAAATCATTAGCTGGATATTAACATACCATTTATTGTTTGTATCTGTGCTATGGATACCTATTAGCTAAGGGAATATACTACAACCACAGAAGTCCATTCATTACGACACACACTCTTCTTAATGTTTCGGTCTCTAAGGACAGAGGCTAAATCTGTATTTTTATGGTATGATTTTGAAATGGGACATCTGTTACACTCTTATTTTGAAAATGTATCTGGTTTATTTGCTAATATTAATTATTATTATTAATATCAATTCATGATCTTTTATCTGTCATCTCTCTCTCTCTCAGGATATAAGGTCCTGGCACTCCTGGAGATGCCTGCAAGTGAAAAGTCCTCTATAGACCAGGCAGATGTTTACGTCCACATCACCTTCATTAAGAAATGGGACATCTGTGCTGGTGCAGCTGTACTGAAGGCACTGGGTACTGTAACAGTTCTTATATCCCATTGTGTGGTGTCCTTTTTCTTCGTTTAGATTACAAACAAGAGTCCTTTTGGTATAGACACACTTTGTTCAATGGACTACATTCCAGAAATTTAAGTTTCAAATTCTCATTGTTCTTCTACAACATTAAATGCTCCTTTCTAAATGAGCAACAATCTAATTCAAGAATTATTTAGAAATTGTTAATTGAGAGTGTAATGCTCAGAAGCTGACCTTCTTCTTCAAGACTTTGTGGGTGTGATGTGATCAGATTTGATCGACAGGATTGGCAACATAAGCAAATTGCCCCCCCCAGTTGTCATCGGACTTAAATGTTGGTACATTTTGATTGTTGCCTGAAAGTGTGATATTGTTGAATGTGACATCACATTTTCCAACTAAGCCCTGCTCATTTGAACCAGTGAGAAGTAACAAAAACAGCAGTCTCTGATGTCAGGTTCTGTTCAGACTGTGGCAAATATTGGTGTCTGTGTCTGACCTCATCACTCTTTCCCATTAGCTGATGAAGGAAACCTTTTATTTTCTTACTGCTAATCACTTGTAGGCCCTTGATATTTTTTTGAAGATATGATCACACATCACATGTCATGCACACACAAAAAAAGCTGCTCAATGTGTGTCAGTGATACCTCAAAAGTACAAACGGTCTATGAACAAGTCTACAACATGTCACTCTGCTGCTCGTTGACCTCCTCTGGCTAACCATAGACCATATTCACACAGTGGACATCTTTTCTTACATCGCACTTATGACCAGAATGCAATGTCATGCTAACATGACCTGTTGTCTAATGGCAACTAATGAACTATCAAATATAAGTTATTAAACCCTGAAGCACTGTCCCATGTCAATCCAGATTTGAACTCTCCATTCTCTTCAGTTGGTTAGTTAGTTTGTCAGGTTATGTGTTTATATGACTTGTATATCAGAAAAGTGCAACATTATGCTGTTCTTATTAGCATCTGAGCTTCCCAGCCTGAGCCTGTTGTCGGAGGAAAATGGCTGCCATGTGAAAATAATCTATAGCCAGCAGAATCACACTGAAGTCACTGATTACAGAGCTCAATCATACAGGCTTATGCTCCTGCTGGTCCAACAGTGACATCCCTGCACACAAGTCAATCACTATCCAGATTGTTCAGGGTGTTGGTTCCTTGAAGATGGAGGAACATCCATTCTCTATCTTCAAGAGCCTCTTGAAGACTCATCTGGTCTGAGAGCAGCTTCTCTCCTAACACGTCTTACACCCTAATATGTCAAACTACTGTGTCACTTTTTTACCTGATCTACTGCATTTGAGCTCATTGAACAGATTTAGCATTTAGTCATTACTGAACCGCTTAGACAGTGCTAAGTTGCTTTGGATAAAAACATCTTCCAAATGAGTGTTTAGTAATAAGGGCAGTTTTTACATTTTTATTGAATGTGTCTATTATCTCTGTGTTGACTTAAATGTTTGTAGTGCAACATACTAAGGACATATCATTACTATGATTGCAGGAGGCCACATGACGACCCTGACGGGAGAGGACATTGACTATAGTGGTGAAGCACTCAACAAAGGAGGACTGGTGGCCAGTGTGGGTGTGGACCATAAGGCTGTTCTGGAGAAACTACCCAGCTGGAACCCTGAGAAGCACTGAAACACACAAACCAAGAGCCAGTGGTTGTGATACGTGGCGGCCCTTTTTCTTTCAACTGGGATTGGCCTGGACACGTTTAACAATTCTGCACTAATTCATTATCGTGGGTCACCAAACATCTACTTGTCAGCTGATTGGAGTCACTGTCACTCAGCAGGACTGTGGAACTGAAAACTGGAATGGCTCTGACTACACACTTCTCCACAAATACATACTTGCAGCTAAGAGACATGGTGCATCTTCCTCTTCACATGCTTACACAGTGAACACTGGACAACAATTGCCATCCCAGAATCCCTTTCCTTCATGTTCAGAGGACAACAGGATGACTAATGTGAAGAGTCAAACCGAGGAGCACAATATTGAATACAAAGTGTTTTTATTATCATTTTATCTAGTCCCATCTTCCTCACAAAACAATCACAACGTCACCTGTTCATGAATTTGAGTCTGGGAAAATGTTTGCAAAAAGGTGAACCGATAACTGTAAGTCCTGTAGATTATATCATTATAATACGAGTCATTGCAAAGGCCAGCTTCATCAAGTTACCAATTTTGCTAAAATACAACCAAACAGTTTAATCCCAAATTATTAGGATCTTGGAATCATGAAACAGTCTTTACAGCCTTATTCGACAATTAAAGGTTTGATGACAACAATGTGCTTTATAACTCGTTCTCCCCTTTTCTACTGCAGTTTCGATCTGATTGGTAAAAGAAAAGAAAACTGCAGCAAAGTCTCATGCAGCGTCAACAAATGCAGTCACTGAAGCCTCCTATACACGTCTTGTTTTAATGTATGTCAGTAGATGATAACTCTGATAATGCGTTATCATCTACTGATAACGCATTATCAGTAGATAATGCGTTATCTACTGATAACGCATTATCTGATGATGCACTGATGATGCATTATCAATCAAAATTTGATTGATTGATAATGCATCTCTTGTCGTTTCAGTCATTTTGGTTTTGTGGGTCGAAAAGGATATCAGTGTGTGCCATGTATTGTGTCCCCTTCATATCTATCATAGCAGAGGCGATGGATCCTTATGTTGGTTTTGTGCTTTTGTGTGTCACATTATCGTCTACTCTTTCCTTCCACTGCTGCCATGCTGCAGAGATGTAGGGGGCTGATAGGCAAGAAAGACCACACAATACATATTGTGACGCTGTTTTGTCACAATACATTCAATTTCAATTAAGTCAAATTTAGTTTTCCCATTAACAATTATTGCCTTTTCCACTGAGGATGATTCAATCTATTTTCAGGTACACCATGATGTTTCCCTAATTCTCCCTGGCTGGTAGTGTGTGCAAGAAAGATGATGATGATAAAGACAAAGTGTTTATTGAAGCCCTCTACGGAGCAGAGGTCTGATCAGTCAGAACAACTTAAAAACAACCAAGTTTTTCTTTGTTGTATTTTACAAACCAGCACCATAAAATATCCATTACAAACTGTCTGGTTCGGTTAGACTCTTTCATGTCTTACCTGTCCAGAGACTGGTCCCGCTCACTATGTACAATCTCAGTCACGAAGAGACTTGTGAAATGTTCTGTTCATCATTTTCTGTTGGAGTCTGGACTCTGCCCTGTGTTACAGTACATTGTGTACTTGCATGGTTGTGTTCACTTTACACAGCAGGGGAAAAAAGTGACTGGCTCGATCAGTACTGTCTGCCCTGAGTGTGTCTGTGTGTTTAAACTGGCACTTGGTTGTGCTACAGTTGCCGTGAACCCATGTGAAATTTAAACTCCCCTCAATTTCTTGAAGATAGAAGTAACTTGTTTCATGTTCTGTTCTGTCTCAGCACCCTGTGTGTTGTCAATAACCTTGTATAGATGCAAAACAAATATGTGTCGAAGGTTAAGAGTTAAATACTCAGATCATGTTCTGCCTGAAGATTATAATCGATGATGATGATGAGGAGAAGAAGCAGTCAGAAAGATAAATACCTTACTGGATGATGTGGCTCAATTCAAAGAAGCAAGCAGCTTCAGGGTCCCAGGTAGAGCTGTTGGAGTTTGTGTGCTGAGTTTCAGTTTTAAGATTTGAGTGCCTTTAATCTGCACAACATTGTTGATGGAGGACGACGTTGGCCACAGCACTCAGCATGGGTTCTTTAGATGTTGCTTTGATAACAAACAGTGATAAACAATTAAATTTGTTGCGTTGACATTTAAATAGCACGGTGATTGTTTGAATGGACATTTGAATACTTGGGGTTGTGCTACACATGTACTGCATGAAAGACATTTTGAAATATAAAAGATTAAATGGAACTTTCTGCCTATTTTAGACGATGTCTGTCCACAAGTTATTTGGGGGAAGGACTAAAAAAAAGATGGACAAAAGCTTTCATGGCTCCAGAGGGTAACGTCTGACAAATATCTTCAAGTGATGACATGTGACTAACAATATCATAGTACATCCCAAAAGCTCATCCAGGGTTAAGGTGGGAGGCATAACTGCAGATTTTAAAAGAGAGCAGGATGTGCTGCTATGTCTGGACGTGAAAACTATTGAAAGTTTATCCGTGATGAACGCTGTGAAAGCCACACACTCCTGGCAGTCACTTTGTGTTCAGTCATCAGAAACCAGTGAATCGTGGTAACAGGAAGACTTACTGTGTCGAAGACAATTAATTTTTCAGTGACTCAACAGAATATGTTCAAAAATTTTTTATCTTATTTTCAAAAAAAAACATGACCAGGAATCAGCTGCAAGTATGATATTTCATTGTGTTCTGCCCAGGTCCCGAACAAGGACACTTGTAAAGAGACCTAATTAAGGACATTCATTACAATTAGGCAGATTTTTCAGTTCATCTCAGGGATTTGAATCGGCTGAAATGGAAACAAGTGGCCTTTTGGGTATTTGTACCCAGTCTAGTACAGTCTAGTTTTAGTCACATTTAATACCCAAATTAAACTCCTTTTCTATAAAAACATATAGCTGCAGCCTAATAGCTTAAAAATATATATTTAATTTTAAATGTGAAAACAAAAAGGGAGAGCAGGAGCCGGACACAGAAACTGAACATCGGTACAAACCAACTGCAGCTTCTGCTCTGATGAAGAAGCTGAGACGCTGATCTCTGAGCAGCTGAGACCAGAGAAACTCTGTGTTTTCACTGTTTTCATAGTTAAGAAGCAGTCGGTCACTGTGAGGCTGCTCCACGAGAACGAGCTCTGCTTTCACTGTGTTTCTCTGAGCGAGTGCGCGAGGCGGGGGGCGGAGCTACAGACCGGAGCGCTATCTGGGGCGCACACACACACATACACAGACACAGACAGTCACTCGCACGCTCCTGATACTTCATGACGGCCTGATACGATGATGCTTTAAAAATTATTGTGACTTTATTGTGACTTAGTCAACCACCAACATTTTCGTCTCGTCTAGTCTCGTCAACGAAATTTAAAATAGATTTCGTCATAGTTTTTATTTTCAAAGATTCGTTTTCGTTACGTCTTCGTCTCGTCTTCGTCATGGAAAATAGGTCGTTAACGAATATATTTCGTCATAGTCTTCGTCAACGAAATTAACACTGTTTCAAGAGATGTGGAAAGAGAGCATAGACTTTTTCTCTTATAGATTAATTTGTATTTTTATAATACGTTTAAATTTTATGCACAAAACTTACACATTGGTCCATCAACATTGATTCTAAACATAAAGTGGACACGTTTCAGGACTAGTTAACTGTGACGATAATGTCTAATAATGTTAATAAAAAATACATTGATTGACAAAAGAATGACACAACACATATAATGAAACTACACATCCAAAGGGACCACCATTCAACAATTAGTACCCAGAGAAAAACAGAGTTAAAGTACTGATGGTGTTCTTTTGTTAAACATTAGTGTCTATTCCCTGAGTACTTCAACTGGTCTCAATCCCTTTTCTTGAGAATCACAGCAACGAAAAAGTCAGGAAGAGAGTTCACGTCCCCTATTCATTCTACTATCATGACAAGACATGAGCCTCTTTTGGGCTTGGGACAGGTGGTTCCGGGACAGGTGGTTCCACATGGCGAACATGAGACAGCCATCAGGCGATTAAAGGAAGTCCAAAAAAAAGTTACTCAAGACGCAGTGTTTACCTCCAGGTGAGATTCGGAGAAGAGGTGATGTCCTCACAACATCACTGTTTTAAACCTTTAAAGGTGGTTTATTAGGCATTTGTGCTGCAAAAGAAATCACATGATTCTTAAGTATAATACAATTAAACACTTAGATGTAAACAGAAAGTTAGCACAGAATTTTAGTATAAACATATTGAAGATTTTGCAGTGGTACACATTTACAGTTATCATCATCCACCAGATAAAACAGCTAAATAAATTAATACATTCTGGTTGCGTAGGTGCTTCATTAGAGGAGGAAATGTGTTTGTGTGTTCAGAAACTGATTCTGTAAATTACTGTACTAATACTTAAACTGACCTGACAACTTGCTGAGAACAGGCTGCAGAGTGTCCTCTATGTCTGTCCTCTGGGCGATGAAGTCTGACACGGCTGGGTGTTGGACACTCTGGATCCAGTCAGACTTGGCAGAACATGCACGCGTACAGATGTTCTGCACAGGAATTTAAAAAAGAGACACGATAAACTTAGAGGGAATAAAAACAGACAGTGAAACACTGACATTTCTGTTAATGTGTAAAAGTAGAAGTAAATAGTCGGAATATGGCGTGGCTTGAATTGAAGGCCATTAATGGAACTTTAGAGTTTAGTTTTGTCATTCACACATTCACCCAGTGCATCTACTTGCAGTAGTGTAGTGAAGTCTACACTGGGAATGAACTTCTGACCCAGTTTAGTAGACAACCCACTCTATCTCCCTACCCCTGAGCCACTCACTAATACTGTACGTTTGCAGTGACACGACTACAGTATTTATAATAACTGACCTCATGAATAAACAGACAGACAGGTTTTTCTATTCAATTGTGGTTTTCCACACGATGGCAGTAATGCCACAAATATTATTGTGTTCAACAGCAAAACAGAAAATTACTAGAACTAAGTCATTAGTTAATACAAAATGAATGATATTTGGACTTTTGCTTAAAGTAAAAATCTAATTAACCTTGTCCTTATTTTGAGTGCCCACTCTTCTCTCACTACTGACTACTTGCATGGTGTAATGTGGAAAGACATTTAGTTTCCCTGTGTGTAGCTTTGTCAAGTGTATGATGACGATGAACCTGAGATATTTAATAAAGTCAGAAAAGAAAAGAGGCTACATTCTTCATGTATTTGGTCAACGTGAGAAAGAATTTTAGAGCAGATGGTCAAGCTGAACTTGTGAGGTAGCATCACAGTGATCCTGCAGGGAGGCAGAGCTGAGCTGATGCAAGGAGCCATTTGGATGTCAACTGGTACAACTCAGAACTATGGTTTTGAGGGTAAACTCTAAAATGTGGATCCCATTTACAACTTTTGAAATATTAAAATGGCTAAACCAATAAATAATCTTCAATGTCAGTGTTGATCCCAATTAAAGAAATGTTTTACCTTCTCTTCCTTTGTGAGGCTCCTCTCTGAGTCTGTAATAATCTTCTTAACAAAGGCTAGATATGACATCAGGTCCTGTTTAGCTTCTGTGTGAAGAAAAACATACATAGAATTAACAGTTACATACATCTTTACAAATCAAGGGTTGTTGAAGATCGCCCCCACCTGCCAGGGTGAGACATTCTACACAGTCTGTCTTAGAGTATCTCTGAGCCAGGTCCACAGGCCTCTCCCCCCTGAAGGTTGTGGCCTGGGTGTCAGCTTCCTGTTCAAGCAGAGTCCTCACTGTCTCCACGTGACCCCAACAAGCAGCAAGGTGCAGCGATGAATAACCTGAGACACAAAGGCAATCAAACTGAGGCCAGTGCAGGTGGCTAAGGTAAATGGTATATCATATATATATATCACTTTTTTCCAGTCTTATCGACCCTCAAAGTGTTTTATACATTCACACACACTCAAACCTTACATTTATTGATATACACCACATACAGAACACATACACATCCCACCTCCCTGTTTCAGTTCGCACAGAGATAGTGAGTCTGACATACACCACGTACATAACACATACACATATTGACATATTCGCACACATTCCTTATACCTTTTACTCCACTGCTGATGCATAGTCAACACTTTATATCACACATCCCAGCTCCCTGATTCAGTTCACACAGAGATAGTGAGTGGACCTTGGCCCACAATATCTCCCAGACAGCACACTAACGCAGCTGCACTGATACAGCAACATTATCACCTCTTGTAACCACGACAACGGAGTGCACGTACGACATCTTCATCACGCGACATTCCAAGAGGATGAGGCACTGTCCCGTCTAGATGCAGCAGCCTCCATCTAGTTTCGACCAATCCAAGAAGAACCCCTGTCACGCCAAATATATCAATATATAATCTATGTGCGCACTCTGTTTAAGCATCTTTTTTCCTGTGTATACTTCTGCATAGAACTAGAGACCCATCCAATTGCTGGACACCGCGTTTTCCTGACCTGTGACCTCTGAATAAACTTGCTTAATTTCAACTTGAGAACGACAATTCCTCTCCTTTGATTTCCACACGCAGCACATTCATGAATCTTCTTTTACACACTGCTGGCACAGTCGCCACATGTTCAGTATCTTCTATCAAGGACAGTTTGGGATGTGGACTGGAGGAGCCTGGGATTAAACCCCCCCAAACTTAATGTTTTTAAATATACATTTCTATCACAAAAATGTATTGTCTGAATTGTAAAGTGAATGCATTATAACCTGATTTACAGTCACATTCAACCCTACAGTGAGTGACATCCACCTGGTGCTGATGGATCAAATGGATTCATGGCTGATACACTGTGTGGAGAAGTGTATCACATCTGATCATAGCAGCTATGAGTGTACTGTACATCCTACTGAGAGAATGTTAGCGCAGAAATTAAATTGAACAGCTGCTGTGACACGGGCATCAATTCTGCATATTAATGTGTCCAGTATACACACAAATATATGTATGAAACAGACATACAAATGTATTGTGTGTTCATACATACATGTGTGTCTGGATTAATTTCTAAATAATTTAACTTAGTCTTGATTGAAAAAAGACAAGTTTAGAAGAGGTGTGGCTCACACATTACAGTGGAAAAAGGATCACATTAAACAGAGCTATTGAACTTGAACTGCTATATTTAATCTCCAGTTAGCAAGTCAACCTGATTAAACCTGAACAGTTATGAAGGCCAAAGGAATGACACAAATAAATGTAGAAATACTTAAATGAATACAGTTAAAAAAGGTAAATTAATAAAGGTGGAAATAAATGAAGAAATTAATTAATACATGTAAAAATTCAGAAATAGAGGTTGAAATACATTTAAAAAATGTATTAATATATGTAGAAATGGGGAGTATATAAATGAGATACCGTATATACAGAAATCTTTTTTTTTAAATAAATGTAGGAACAGAAAAAACTGCTGAGAAAATGAATGCAGAGATACAGAAATAGATACATAGATGTAGATATATAAATCAATGAATGTATACATGTAGAAGAATACTGTAATAGTATTTGCCAGCTCGTATGTAATTGTAAATATGATATTTTATTTATAAATAAACTTTGTCTTTGATAATCAGAAGCCTACTTAATTCCATATGCTATAAATAAGTGTACTCAGGTCTCACCTCTCACAGTCTGCTCGTTGACCTGAGCTCCTCCTCTCACCAGCACTCGGACGATGTCGCTCTTTCCCAACATGGCGGCGGTTAACAGAGCACTTCTCCCAAACTCGTCCTTCTTACTGAAATAATCTTTTTCCTGCGACTCGTCCGCGACACACTCAGCTTGTAAATGCTGCTTGATAGTGTCCAGGTCTCCAGACACCACACACTTAAATATTTCTTCCCGAACAGACGCCATGTTGTCACCCACTTGTGTTAGCTGGGAGCCAGACAGGAAGCTGCTGTTGTCGTGGTGACAGCGTCCTCCACGCTCTAACCGGAGGTTTATGTTTCTTTAGCGGTTTTACTTTAACATGATCCACTGGGACGATTATTAGAGAACAAGCGCCACAGCATAGTTTTCCACAGTTTAATTGAGTTCTATAAATTAAATCTTTTACTGTAATAATCTTTCTCATTGGTTGCTTCCTCTCCCTCCCACCTCAGTGAAACCATCAAGATATTAACTTTTTTCATCATTTTTGACGGTGGAGTCTCCTCGTGAACATCTTCCCAGTAGCTTTACTGTAACATGAGTTCAGGAGAGTTTTTACTTTATAACGCTGCTTGGGCTCGTTTGCATCAGGATCCCTGCTTTGTCTCACCTGTCACTGCTGCAGTTTCTCTGTTTTTGTGCTAGACTCAGCCTCCTTATGAAATCATTGGGCTTAGTAGTTACAGGCATAAGTTATTTTACCAGAAAAAATACGTTTTTTAAACTCAAAATGAACATGTGCTGTTTTGAATAAGTATTTACAGTAACTCAAATGAAACAGTTTTCCATTATATTCTTTCAGCTATCCATGATTCTAATGTAGGATCACTTCTGGATCAGATTAATTAAACGTGGATTAAAATTGATCCCAGAAAAAAAAAATTGAAATGATGTGCAGTTTTTATACAAAATACAAAGATAACCATACGCTTCATATTCAAGTGAAAACTTCAGCCTGTAAAAAATTCTTAGATAGAATTAATATGGTTTGTATCATATTTATCGTGTTTAATGTTTCTGAAGAGGCTTTGTCAATTCAAACCCATCATCCTACCCCTTCATCGGCATAGTGGTGAGGAGATAATGAGTGAACTATGTACAAATCCAAATAAATGCTAATGATGTTACAGTTTTATATTGTGGGTCAATAAAAGAAAACTGTCATCCCAAATAACAGGTCATGATAATCAAGTTATAATTTATTTCCATGGAACACCCATCAATATATTGACAAAAAATGAAATGAAATCAAGTTGAGAGATTACTTCAATTGTCAAGTCTTCAGTAGATGTTCGATCCTGGTAGAAACTGAGTGTGTGTATTGTGCAGTTCAGAGTTGGGGATGTAATTAATATGCTAACACCTGTTTGCCTTCAGTCTCTCAGCTCTTATCGGGTTTGTCCATGTCATCTGTGTCGAAGCTGAAGGGTTTATCGTAGCCCATCAGGTGATTGTAGTTGTGTGGGACGGGGAACAGGTCTGGGTTTACCAGCATCCCCGTGTTGTTGACGTAGAAGGTTGTGAACATCTTGCTGACGTCCGGGATCTTGACCTGGCTCTGGTGAAACGTGTACTTTTTTTCTGTGAGGAAGACACTGTAGGTGACTGCAGTGTAGGTGTCTTTGTCTGGGTTGTGATAGAGACGGACCACGTAGCCCTTGGTGATGAAGTGGAGGAAGACGGGGGTGAGGAAGGTGAAGAAGCCGATCATGCCACAGAAAGCGACCTGCAGGGCGAAGCTCTGGACGCCGAGTCCGGTCTTCAGGAGAATATGGGGCATGAGGAAGAGGCTGGTCCCGCTGGTGCTGTAGGAGAACATCTTCACTCCTGACAGAGAGAGAAGATTCAGAGAGTTGGTCTAGATACACTTCTCCACCCACTGTATTCATCAGCCATGCATGTTATCCATTAGCACCAGGTGGATGCCACTCACTGTAGAGTTAAGTGTGACTGTAAGTTAGGTTATAACCTATTTAAAACAGTCACTTAATGTATGTCCACTCTGTCTGTGGAAAAATGTCTCAGGTTGTTTAGGAATCTTAACAGGACGTCATCCTCCCAGATAAATAACCAATAAATAAATAATCTTCTTCTAGAGTTAAGACCTAATTACAACAATAGGCAGATAAAGAGAAGAGAGAGACGACGATAATCAAGTGTTTTTTTTCTTTCAGATGTAACTTACCTCTCACAGCGGTGCCCAGGGTGCCAGTGTAAATGAGGTCCCCATCCTCGGAGTGTGTGTGCACAGAGAGAGAACGGCTGGATGGACACAGAGAGTTCACCTGCCACAGAGAAACAGAGGACACACATGAAAAAAGCTTTCTTTGGCACTGACTGGCATGTGCTGTGAGGAGCAGCCGCATCATCAACTCAGAACTCTGGTACTGTATATATTTTGTTCCATTTTGTTCCATATTGTTGTTTTATGTTGTTTTTATATTGTTGCTCTTATATTGCTGTTTTTATATTGTTATTTTATGTGTATATGTTGTTTTTATATTGTTGTTTCTATATTGTTGTTTTATGTGTATATGTTGTTTTTATATTGCTGTTTTTATATTGTTGTTTTATGTTCAGTGCACCAATGAACGACACCAAGGCAATTTCCTGTATGTGCAATCATACTTGGCAATACAAATAATTCTGATTCTGAATTATTGGCACTGATGAAGAACTCCAGATAAATGCAGAAATATTCTCGGATGTTTACACGAGTAAATAACAGTTTCCTCAGCAAATAACTCCTGCAGGTCATTTTATTGTCCCACTGTAACCTGCATACTTGTTAACTAGAGGATGTAATCTTTGTACAGAATGTCTGGTTATTTTACTGTTACAAATCTGTAATGTGCACAGTCTGCGGTCACTGTTGAGGTGAGATAATCGATCAGACATCCCATCAGGCATGAGCAGTCGATTCCAGTCAGACTGATCTGAGCGGCTAGTGCTAACTAAGCTAATCTAAGCTGTTTGCCTTCGCCGTGGAAAGATGTCCGGTGTTAAATGGGTGCTCTGTGTGTGTGTGTGTGTGTGGACCGTCCAAGGTTAAATACCTTGTTGTTTAGGGTGAGGAACGACCTTCTGACAACATGTAGCTGTTTCCGGCTAACTCCTCCGATTAAAGAGCCGGGACACAGCGGCCCGTGCTGTCCGGCCGAGACCAGAGTGTAACGGAGCGAGGCAGAGACGAGACAGGGTCGGAGCCTCCGCAGGACACCAACAGAAAACATTATTCTTCAGTTCACGACCCAAACTGATCCATTGACTTTCTAAATCCACACACGCCGGAAAACACTTCTTTGTCGATAGTACGGAGCAGCAAGAGAGGCGTGTGTCGCCACCTGCTGGACAGGATGGTCCCGAAAAATTGCAGAGGATGCTGCGTGTTTAAATCAAATCAAATCAAATCAAATCAAAGTTTATTGTCACATGCACCAATGACAGCGTCATCAGGAAGCTCTTGCTTGATTCCTACAGGCTTAAAACCACTTGGTTTGAAGTGGCCTGATGTCTCGCTGTTCTTATAAAGTTTCTCCTCTAACACCCTGAGTCACATCTACACGGTCAGGCAGGTTTATAATGGAGATCTACAGCCTATTATTACTCCAACAAAGAACAGGAGTGTGTGTCTTGCCTCAGTGACAAAGTGTACAGCTTAATTAGCTGTTGATTGGATATTTATTGTCTTTGTTTGATCAACAGCAACATCCACAGCTCTTGGATCAGGCTGACAGCGGCTTGAGTAAACTTTCAGTATAATATAGTAACATGTGAAAGCCCTCCTCAAGCGAGGGTGTTTTGGTAATAGCAGAAACATTCTATGATCCTGGGGTCCACTACAGTGACAGTAGGGTCCTGAAATTTAAAGAAAGATAAACTTAAATCCAGAAAACTCTTTATTTGCGGCTGTAGCTGATGGGTAGAGTGGTCGTGCTCCAACCTGAAGGTCGCCAGTTTGATCCCCAGTGTGACCCATCTGCATGCCAAAGTGTCCTTGGGCAAGATGCTGAACCCCGGATGGCCCCCCATAGAATAACAAACCGACTGTATGAATGTGAATGGGTAAATGTAAAATCTGTACTGTAAAGCGCTTTGAGTGGTCTTCAAAGGCTAGAAAAGAGCTATATAAATACAAAACCATTTACCATTTATCAAGAAAATATACAGTGCAAAGATAAAAGGAAATACAATCTGAAATATGTACAAAATGTACAAAGGTAGATTCAAAATCAAATGTTATTTATTCTACTTCCTCAGGGTCCACATCACTGATGACCTGACCTGGACCCATCACACAGACTCCATCAGAAAGACGGCCAGACAGCGGCTCTTCTTCCTTCGCAGGCTGCGGAAGCTCCACATGGACTCCAGGATTCTCTGCAACTTCTACAGATGCACCATAGAAAGCATCCTGACTGGCTGCATCACCGCCTGGTATGGCAGCTGCACCGCCCTGAATCGTAAGGCTTTACAGAGGGTGGTGAAGTCTGCCCAGCAAATCACCAGGACAGCGCTACCATCCATAGAGGACCTCTACACCCAGCGCTGCAGGAAGAGGGGCAGCCGGAGTATTAAAGACCCCTTTCACCCCAGCCATAAACATTTTTGCCTGCTGCCATCTGGCCGACGGTACCGCAGCATCCAGGCCCGCAGCACCAGGCTCAGAGACAGTTTCATCCCCCAGGCCATAAGACTTTTAAACTCCTCTGAATTGCAATAACTCCATCAAACTAGCACCGTGACATATTTGCATATTTGCACGTTGTTTTATTTTCGCCTCAGCTGTTCATATATATTTAGATATACATACATTATTTCCTATTTTGATATTCTATTTTATACTATTTCTCTTATTTTATTGTATAGTGTGTAATTACTTGAGCATTGTTAGAAGAGAGCCTGAGACTCAAGCATTTCACTGCCAGCGACTGCTACTAATGTTATTGTTGTGCATTTGACAAATAAAAATCTTGAATCTTTAATTTTGAATCCATAGCCACACAAGTGAAGTATCTCCACTCATCCAGCAGATGGCAGCATATTACTAAGTTTCCTCTTAGAGTGGATCCTGACTCAGAAGTCTCATCAGGCTGCAAACCTTCAGATAGATAGCAATCTATGGCAGTAGTCCCTGCACTGCATATACTTTATACTGCACGAGTGGTGTATGTTGTTATGCCACAAACAACATGTAGTCCTTTCAACCACTTTTCTTGGACATTTCAAACAGTCCATTTATCACCAGAGCTATACACAGTAACAGTCACAGTAACTGGTGAAGGACATTGAGAACCAAGATCTATGTTGCCTATGTGCTGAGACTATATGATGACTTCATAATTTTGTCGAGCCAAAAAATTAATCTGTGCTTAGCATCAAAACTTAAACGTTTACTGCTCCAGCACATATTGAATATGTAAGACTGCCTGCATCTGCCTGAGTGCATTTCTAGTTTCCTAGTATTGATTAAACAGTCTCATAAAGGTTTAATGGGTTGTAGCTCAACTTCAGGTATATGTAAAGTGAACAACACATTTATATATTTAAGAACGATCATTTAACAGCAACGATCTGTATCGTCATTACTGTTAAATGATCATGGGGGGGGGATGAATTTTTCTCCAATAAAAGAAAATACCATAAAATAACAGAGTAAGATTTTCCTGCAGGGTGGTCCCTCCTCACTGCACACCTTTTAGTTCAGAGTAATGGTGAATGAAATTTCCATTCAGCCACAGTACCGGGAGAAAACCCATACAGACATGCAAACTTCACACAGAAAGACTACAGCCAAACTGGGATTCAAACCAGGAACCTTCTTGGAGCAAACTTACATAGTCTAATTTCACACACACACACACACACACACGTTTCCATTGGAGCTTTGAGAACCAGAGAAGAAAATAAGCTGGAATTCCTGAACCTGGTTCAACTGGTAAAACTGCAAACACTTGTCCGTTTGGTCGGCGTAACACCAATGACTCAAACGTTCTGTACTCTAACCCCAGCTTGTTTACTATGCTCTGAGTATTTAAAGAGTCATTTGAACAGCAGTAAAAAAAACTAAAGAAACTGTCATGTACCTGAGGACCTTTAGCCTTAGGAGTTAGTGATGAGCTAATTCAATTCAACTCAATTGTATTTGTAAAGTGGCAAATCAGCATCAGGAGGGAGAGAGGGTCGACCACGAGAAGGTACTTAGTTCAATCTTCGCCTCCTCCAGTCTGCATTCCTTGGTCAAGATACTGAACCCAGAATTTCTGTGCCAGCAGTGTATGAATGGTGTGAGATAGAAAAGAGAGCAATAAACTATAGAAGCTCTGTATGAATGTGAGTGACAATATATGAATTTGACTTGTATGGTAAAGTGCTTTTAGTGGTTGATAAGCACTTAACAAAAATATTTTATTAATACAATTTTAAGTTTATTGTATAAACAAATTTTTTTTTAGGAATGAGGAGTAACATGTTTATTATGCAACAGAAGGTTTTGATTTCTGTTGCCGGTGTACATATTTGGCAACACTCTGGCCAAATACTGGTGCAGTGTTTAGCCCTTTTGGAAGAAGGTTCCCAGTTCAAATCCCAGTGGGACCATGGTCATCCTGTGTGAAGTTTGCATGTTCTCATCGTGTTCCCATGGGTTTTCTCCATGATGGTCAATAGTGGTGAATGGTGCATTAAGATCTAACAGAAATTAACACTGTTGATATCTTGCATTAATGATTGTTTAATAAAAATAAACAGCAATAAAGTTAATGCTTTTCTCCATGATACAATGTTATTGTATCAAGTGTCGATGAAGTAGTTTTCTTACTTCTTCATTTCTTACTTCTTCGATGTTCTTCGTCAACTTATATGATATCTTAATTATGGGGAATAACTTTCTTTAGATGGTCTCTCTATAATAAATGGTGGCATCGTGGAGAATGTGATTTTGGACCTTACTGTGCTGACCTCAACCTCTGATTAGCTTCTTAAGCTTTTTATCTGTAGGTACAAGTAATAGAGGTGTGCAATTCAATCACTGTACATATTCTCACTCTGCAAACATTTTTCCACTTTTTACACTGTATATTAGAGTTTCATTTAAATCATATTTTCTATATTTTTCATATTTCTTACCCTTAAGTATTGTATGGTACATATGACTTACTGATGCCTATTTTGACTCTTGCTGCTGTAACACTGCAAATTGTTCATTTTAGAACTAATTAAGGATTATCTTATCTTATCTTATGTGAAATTCCCACCAGGTTTGATGAAAGTACACCAACATCCGTCTGATGCTTATCTACACTTCACATCCTTTTTGGAGATATTGTGTGAACACCCATAATGCAGTTTAATATCAGAGGTAGCATGGATTGGTCCAGTGTATATTTGACCAGTAGGAACCTGTCGGCCATTGAAGCTGCAGATGCTTTTCCAGTTCAGACAGACATTTCTCAACAGCATGTCCAGCTGTCTGTGTGTCACACACACACACACACACACCCACACACACACAAACACACACACACACACACACACACACACACACACACACACACACACACACACACACACACACAGCGATATGAGTCAAAGGTTATACTTAATGTGTACACCTGTTGATATAGGAAAGTGCTTTATTAACCACAACTTCCTCCCATTCCACTGACACGTGACCTTAATGACGCAATAACATGTTTTTGAATACACCGTTTATGAAGATAACGCTCTTCCACGTGCACTACACGCGTGCTAGAATGACACCTTCCCTTACCATTGTCTGATTATCAACCCACAGGCCACTGTGAGATAGTTGTGGACCGCATCAAAGCCTCACCATGTATGTGCTTTAAGAAAAGTAAGTGAGCAAAGAAGCCACGTTCTGGTTTAGATTCCATAAGTGCCTCATAATACAAATACACGGAAGGTGTCATGTCAGTAGATTAATATTATCAAACAGATATGATTAAAGAATTGTAATGGAAAATTCCACTGATCAATTTCTTACTACTGTAATGAATGTCTTCCTGCTGTTTTGACTGTTTTCGTTGCACTTAGCAGATGCAACCTCAAACCTGCCTTTACTTGGAAATTTCACCTCCTGTTGACCTTTATCGTTGCTTCCTCTCACTGTAGACGTGATTATATGCTTCCTCAATTACAGGAAAGTATTACTAAACTATTATGACTTCATCGCCATGCATGAGTCCCACAAACATGTCATTCCAAAAAAGCATAACCCTGCATAACATAAAAACATGGTTACGAGCATCTGTGACATTTAAGGTTAATTCATGGCAAATTCATTCGGCTTCCTTGGTTCTGAATGTCCTGGTGTGGTTGACTCACACTGTTATGTCACAGTGAGACATACAAATCTTGAACTGAATAGACCATTGTTACTGTTATCAGTCAAATGTCTGCTGTAGAAATTGATACCACCATTTTTGCATAAAACTAAAAAAGAGGAACAACATTAGTATCTCCAAAGTGGAATGAATGCAGTACATAGACATGTCTGTGCAGCTGGCCTTGGCTGGAAAACTGAGTTTGTCATCTGCCACAAATAGTCACTTTCGTTAATTCGATGTGCCTTACTCTGCATGGTTCCTATTACTGCAGACTCAGCTGCACCGCAGAGGTTACTGCAGGGTAATGGGGTTATTTAGGGGTAAAGAGCCTGAACTGAGTTCACATCTAATGGCCTAATACTTAACATTAATGTAATAATTCATTAATATTCTTATTTCATATTTCAAATCAATTATTAAACAATCATATTTTGGTAAATACTTAAAAACAACGAATGCTGACGTTTTAGACGTTTTAGGGATAATTTATCATTTAACCTCAAACAAAGAAAGTTTGGAGGAAGAATTAAACAAACTGTGAACAAGCACTATTTGGCATTGATCACTGTATCACTGTATCCATCGCCTGATTTGAGAGAGTCCATCCTGAACCATCAGTTATGTGACCTCAAACTTATTTTCTAGTTTTTATCCATCTTACCACAACACTAAAACCTCCTTTCTATCAATAATGTTATGTTTGTTGTTTGTGGCATATCCCCTAGACAGCTGTATGCTTATCTGCAAATCTATGTGCATATAGCAGTTTTTTAAAGTAGACCGGACGTTCAGTCAGACAACTTACGTTCAAATGTTTATTTCAGCAGTAGAACAGGTTTAGTGTTTGGCGTCTAGGCTCCAACTTAATCACTCCCCCATATGATTACCCAGGAACGATGGGAGTCAGGCACGTGCCCAGACATTTTGGGGGGCACGTGCATGAAATAACCACAAAAAAAAACTAAAAGTAAAAACACAGTATGATATTTTCTTCTTTGTGAGCATGTCGGGGAGAAATTCTCACAAGAACTCAAATAATTGCCCCCTCAGATATCAAAACAGATTTGGGGGGAATTGATGACAGAGAGTCATTGTTATTCATAAATATTGATGAATGAAGAAAAATTGGGCTCCAGCAAAAGGGGCACTTTTCTCATCCAGGGCAAAATAGTGTTGCAGATAAAATAATTTTTTTGCAAAATGTGATACAAGCACCAAATTTGGCATGGTGGTTCCCTAGGGTCTACTTAACAAATCTGCCTGACCTTTGTTGTTGTCATCCCGCAGAAAGCTTCTCCAGTTTGTTGGGGTCCTGCTGGTACCAGTCACTCTTCTTCTGATCCCCTGACCTCTTTTTGACCTGGTTTCAGATTTCATACTAGACATCTTGTCCACATCAAAGATGAATTTGGTACCAAAAGATTCCACTCTTGGTAGGACTCCGTCTTTTGCATAGTCATCAAAAGTCTTTGGGCTGCATGGAGGCAGGGAATTGATGAGTGCTGATCCATCAATGATGATGATGTCTCCCTCTTGCTCGCTGTCAGGCAATGTCACCAGTGCCTGAAGAATTTCAGTTAGCTATGACTTCTGGCACATACGAAGCCTGCCATTGTCCCTCAGAGATGCAGGTGCTGACTGGTTCTCATTCTTGAAGAATTCTTGCAAGTCACACTGTCTGTTTTGGCAGGAGATGAAGAGCCGGGAGAACAAGTGAAAGTCATCTTTAAGCACTTTCTCCTCTGAGCTGCTTGCTGGTTGCTCGTGCTTTAAGAAAGAAACCTTGTTCTTCTTGATTGGCAGATAGAATATGCATTCTTCTTCATTCTCAAAGGCCTCCATACATGACTGGAACTTCTCCTTGCCTCTCTGGTGATGACTACCAACCAGTTCAGCTAGTGATGGATCTGCAATGTTCTTTGTGTACAGCACCAGCAAATCAGCAGACTCTTCTTGGAAAGGGTTGCCCATCTCGATTATCACTCTGAACAGGGCCTCCACCCTCTCAAGAAAAGATGTCTGGGCCCTTAAGTTCTGTTCATGGTTTTTGGTGCTGATGGTTGCGTCTTTCACACCAGAAATAGCCTCATATGCACATACTAGATGGCTCACATCTATCCTTTTACCAACCTGTATCATGGGCACTTTCCTGTATGGGATACAACTAGGTTCATGCATGTCTGCCATACACCTAGCCCGATCGTTCATCTAATGTCATTTAAGTCCTGTGCGATCTGTACACCATCCAGATAACTTTGAAACCCCAATATCCTTTGCTCAGCTCTCCCGCGCTGGCACCACCTGTCAATTCAGGTGCGGTTGATTAACAGGTCCGTAGGGTAGGTTAAACACACTTTGGGACACTAAGTATGAGATGCACTCCTCCTTAGCTGACATTGAACCCCATGCTGAGTTTCACAGCAGTAATTGTCCCCAGTGTGCCATGGTAGTGCCGACAATCACTCCTTTAGAAAGATGGCTTCATGGATCAATCAGGTCTGGTTTTTTGAATTCATGCACTTTGCATCTGGAGCATGGCATACTCCCTCAACAGAGCCATGCCATGCTGTGCACTAGCAACTTCTTGGAGCCATAGATGAGAGTTAGGTAAGTAGTGAGGACCAGTGCCAGGAGTCCAGCCGGAGGATGTGGCTGACTAAGGAAGTAAAGGTACTACCTCTACTACTACACTCTACACCCTATGCACTAATTATAAATAATTTTCTATTTAGAAATAACCATCCTGCACATGTAAAAAATAGCTAAACGCTCATCAGGCAAGCGAAAATGCAGGAAAAGACTGATCTAAATAGCCAAAAAGTGTGAAGTTATTCACTTGTGTTTTTTGAACGCATTTGGCGTCCATCTTGAAAAATGGCCGCCATCTTGGATTTTTTAATGGCACATCAGGCAGAAGTAGAACCTTGGGAACCACCATGCCAAATTTGGTGCTTATCACATTTTTCACAATTTCAGTGAAAAATTGCTCTTATCTACCCAGCTACTATCTAAAAGGGCAGGTGCTTGAGCACCACTAGGGGTCTATCTGTGCACGTGCCTGATGGGAGTGTTGGGCCAATACTGAAGCAACTGATAGCAATACTGCAGCAGCAGTGGGAGCAAAGGGGATGATGGGACATTTTACTCTGCTTAATTAGAACACCTTATAAGGTGGGTGTGTTATAGATGGTTGAGGAGAGTTAGGTAGGTCACATGATGTCACATGATTGGAGCAGCGCAACTGGAGTTGGCTGCCTAAACTAGCTTGCAGGCGTTGCTCCATTTATGAAGCAACATTATCATTCGACCCTTGTCCCTTGAACGTAATCATGTTGTTTGGGGGGCATTCATTCAAAAGACTGATGCTGTAATAAGTTGTTTGCACAAATGACCTGTGACCACGTAGGTCCTCTGCATTTTAATCTACAGCAGGCGATCACTCCAGTCAGATCGATCACCTCCAGAGTGGAAGTCAGTGGCTTCCATCTAAAACTTTGTCTTCTCTTCCACACACTTCTCATAGTCTCTAAATGTCAATCTCATTTTAATACAGGAGCTTATTTTTCTGTGCAAATGCTGCTACAGTACAGGGAGCTCTAACTTTAGTACATCTACATAAGTGGCAGTTGGGCAGGAAGGAAATCGAGGTCACCAATGTAGAGGTCTCCTGATCAGAAAGGACAAATAAATTTGTCAAAGTTAAAAAAAAGGCCCTATCCCAATTCACCCTTAGCCCTACACCTTGCCCTGCCCCTTTGTTTTGCCCGCGGCCAGGGTTAGTGTTATCCAATCTGCTTGATCTGGGGGTAGAGGCCATCTATTCTTTCAAACATCCATTCAACTTTTTTGTATTCAGGACCACCCGAAAAACAATGGGGTAGATGAAAATTCCTGAATGCTTCACTAACAGAGGAAGCTGATCATCATGGCGACCGCTGCGGGTAAAATGCTCATAAAGGTAAGTATGAAATCTTGTAAAATAACCGTGAAAATGTTTTAATCCAGCAGAATATTTGAATCTAATCTGGTAGCAAATTAGTGAGGGTAATGAGTAAATCTTACTTTCCTATATATATTTCAATATAACGGCAGTTCTGTCCTTCTGCCCTGCACTGAAAATGTTATAACACGAGCAAGGACATTTAGAAAAACCTTATTATTATTAAACTTTATATATAGGAAAGTAAGATTTACCCACTAATTGCCTTTTCCCATTGTATAAGTTCCCCTCAGCAAACTGGTGTAGACTGCTCCTGGAGCTCGAACCACTCTCAAACATACCTTGAGGTAATTTGTGTTGTGATTTGGTGCAACATATGTGACACTGAATTGAATTGAATTGATTAACTCAATGTGTAAATAGAAGTCCTTAGTCAGTTCCTGGAAGTCCTTGAAAGAGTCACATGGCACACAGACAGCCGTGCAATGTCTTGATTTGATCATCTATTTGTTCAACGTAAACATGTCACACAAACACATGCACCAGCACATGTCGGTTAAACTGGATCTCAGTAAAACACGTTCAGATTGTTGTTAGAACAGCTGACCATGGTTAAAGTGGGGATCTGACCTCGCTTCCAGGTCCATCATTGTTGCTCAATGGTAAACCGAATCAGTAGATTTCATTTGAAAACAGTAGTTTTAATAAGCAAATAACCGTCTATGTCATTGGAGTTCGCTTATACCTTGTTTTAGCTGGCTGACTGGAAATTTGATGTGTTAAAAATTGTGAAAAGCAAAAGTCTTGGGTGACCACTCACAAATAGCTTGGTCAGAGTCAGCTGTGCATCATAAATGTCACATGGACGTGTGCAGACGAGCATTCTGTCATTTTTCTGATGCACAATTATTACCTGTATCTAAATTGATAGTTTTGGGCTCCATGTCCTGGTAAGTGAACCAACAGAAATACAGTATGCAAAAGTATTTGGCACTTATTGTACAAGCTAACCTTATTTAGCTTTCATAGTGATACAGAGAGAGTGATGATATATTACTGGCAAACAATCAGACATGTGTTCAGTGACATCAGTGACAGAGTGGGACAACAAGAGAGAGCAAAGTTCAAGGCTGATGGAAGCTCTTATCATCAACTTAAAGTTGAAGGTCAAGTTTGATAACAGTCATGAACTCGTAGACTAAAAAATAACCGATCAATTGGTAATAGAACAGAATGGATGTATCATAGTGATTTGCATTTATTAAATACATCTTGACTGGGATGGTCAATGCTAGAATTTACACACTTTTATATGGAAGGGCGATTATATTCATTAGTAAAAAGGTGCCCAAGGCAATATGGAGAGGACATTCAGATTTCCTCTTGTTGTAAAACAGGTAAATGAATATACCTCATAACACCACTTTCCTTCAATGTTTTTTATTGTTATACTTTCAAACGTTTTGTGGCTCTCTTTATGAAGTTCATGATTGTGGATTGATTTACAGTCTTTACTATATTAACCTTAAAACAGTAATGTGGCTTGGTGATATCTCTTGAATCAAACGGCTGCCCGCCAGGTAGCAAAGCTACCTGTTGGCAGTAATGTAACAAAAGCAGATCTCCCTTTTAACAAACCACCACTGAAATATGCAAAACTCAAAATGCCAGTAGTACATTCTACTACCTCAATACATCTGTACAAAAAACACAATAAAACGATTCATATCACATATACCGGGCCCCATTTATA
This sequence comes from Platichthys flesus, assembly GCF_949316205.1. NCBI lineage: Eukaryota > Metazoa > Chordata > Actinopteri > Pleuronectiformes > Pleuronectidae > Platichthys > Platichthys flesus. Next base: position 3,265,044 of record NC_084958.1, on the reverse strand, counting down.
AGCCATTTATGTAACACAAGCTATTACACATACATGGGTCTGACACCACTCCCATACATACAGGGATGCATCCTTACCTAGTTATTGCATTTCAGTCATTGTAGTGCAAGAGAGAAACAAAGCTCAATTGAAAGATAAAAAAGGAATTCATGTTCTTCAGCAGCAAATTAAAACAACAGTAATGTATAATTCAATCTATTTACATAATGTAGCAAAGCATCTTCATTAACACTGATAAATATATAGTATGTACAATATGCACTTCAGCAGTCTGACAAAAGACAGAGCCTAGTGTTTTGATTTCAGCTTGTACCGGAAGTCCACATCATAGGTAGGCTGAAGGATTCCCAGTCCAGCACGGGACTGGTCCAGAAGTGGGACTTTGACAGCGGGGTCCAACAGTTCCACATCAAAGTAGGACAGCACAAGACTGAGGAACTGTTTGATCTCATACACAGCAAAAAACCTGCCTGGGCATTTCGTGACCCCAGAGCCGAAGGGCATGCAGTAATAACGCAGCCGCCGTCCGTTGCGGTAAAATGCGGTTTTCTCCTGACCACTGTCATCCAGGAAACGGTCAAACTTGTATTCCTGTGGGGTGAAGAGGAGAGAGTAAATTAGTTTTCAGTGTGGCAAAACAAATTATAGTGAGATCTTGACAAAGGCTGTTTTCAGTCTTACATAGGGATCCTCATAGATTTCTGGATCGTAGTGCAGCATGGGCGGATATAAAGCAAGGACATCATCCTTCCTTATACGGTAAGCTTCTTGATTGTCAAGGTGAAGCAGAAAGTCTTCCTTGGCCATACGCACATTCATAGAAGCACTAGAAAGACGCATGGCTTCATTGATAATGCTGTCTATAGACAGAAGGGAATAAAAATAACTTAGGTTAATAACATTACTTTACTGCCTTTAAAAGTACAAAAAATGTTCAATATATTCCATGTGAAGATCCCCGCTTTGGGTCTCATATGTCATGTTAACAACAGGAGATTTAAATTCAGCAATGGTGGTCGGGACACAAGTTACTTCTATATTCTAGTGATCCATTGGAAATCTTACCCAGAACAGGCATGTTGTCCAGCTGCTCCCTGGTAAGGCTTAGAGATGGGTTACTTGGGTCAACTGTGAGACCTGAATCATCCACAATTTTCTGCATCTCCTCACGAGCTGCTCTCAGAGCATCAGGACTCCTGAACACAGGTACAGAAGCCTGTTAGGCACAACCACTCTCACTGTTGTTAAGGATGCAGTATTGTAATACATAAACACCCCATAGCTTAGTACAGAGTTTAAATATATAATTTTTTAATACAACTCATCAAAAGACAATAGTTACTGAAGGTAAACTGTTGGGCAAAGGGGCAATTTCATCTATTTAAAACAAATTTACAACAGATTAAGTTGTGCATAAAGTAAAGGGATCTGAATACTCTCTGAAGCTACTGTTCTACAGATCAACAGTACAGGACCTGGTGTCTTTATCATACAGAAGAGCCACAGTTTTCCCCACAGTTTTATGGGAGAGAGGGTATTTGGTTGCATAATGTATTGCAGTTAGTCACCGAAACACCTCAGGTATATTTGTTTATGCCTCAAATGTGTTTGTCCTCTCCCGGATATCCTTGTTGTGCTCTGTTATACAAACAGTAAGAATAAATATGTACAAATAACCTATTTGCACTTTTTTTTACATTGGTTGCTTTTTTACATTGGTTGCTGTGCAAATCATACGCTTAAATGTGGATGTAATTGGATTTGCACTGCAAATGCCTGCGTTCATATACAATTACTTTTGCTATAACCTTTATAATATGTATGATTCTAGTCCTGTGTGTGGATCATATAGTTGTGATTAAAGGTGTAAGTGGGCTGCACACATTTTTCAGTTTTCAAATTGGGCCGCAGCCTTCTTAAGTTTGGGAATGGCTGCCCTACACACTGAGGTTCTCACACTAGTTGCAACACTAATTATCTCTAGAGAGGAGATTGCCTCACGCTGACAAATATGTCTATGAAAAAGACAAAGGAGGTTTATCACACAACGTGCACTACTTTACCTCCAAGTGAAAGTGAGGGCTGTGAGCTTAGTCATTCTGTGTGGCGTGACTATTTGTGAGCTCGGTATCAAATTGAACATCTAAATTAGGCAATGACCTCCTTACATGTAGCTGCATGTCGAAGTAAGATGCTTTATCTTCTGTTAGATAAATAGAAATTCACCATTCTTATTGACAGAGCAGAATACCCCCACATTGATGAGATGACCCATTCGTTCTGGCTGCCGTCTGTTTTATTAACAATATAAAAAAAATATTTTTTCAGCATACCTGATCATATAAAAGAGACACCAGAAGGTAGCAGGCAGGGTGTTAGCCTGTGAGGCCCAGAGCAGAGCGACGTGAGTCCTTGCCTTGCTCAAATCATTAAAGGTGGATAAGGCATCATTTAGGATTATCCTCATTGAGATCAGGTCAGACACGTTCTCCCTCTTGGAAAGGTTTTCAGGATTCATGGTCTTTGCTAGGTTCTACACATTTGAAAGGATGAGTACAAAAATAAATGTAAGTATATGGGTTTCTTTTATGCAAGGTTTATACTGCTAAAATAATGAGAATAGTTAGAAATGGCAGTAAAGAAAGTTTCTGTTTTTTCATTTTCTCCTCTGATAGTCTTAAGGAAAAGCCCACTCACCTCTCTGGCACTGTAGGCACTCTTGAAGACATGGATGGGCAGACCAGCCACCAAGGCAGGGAAGATCTTGTCAAATTCTTTGAAATTCTCCAGAGCGTTGAGCACCAAGGCTTTCTGGGCTGTCTGCCTAGCTTGACACTTATCTTCACCGAGCTCTTTACCAAACAGTGTCAAATAGCCAGCCTCAAACATCACCTGGGGAACATTAGGCCAAAGAGGAAAAGTGTTAGAATTGTTGGAGCATAAAACAGGCCATGGCTAATATGAACATGTAAACTGAAGATACCGGCGGTATTGTCAAGGAACTTTACATGACATCGCTTCGGAAGATAAAATTATAAAATTAATGTTGTCGTCAATTTTATTCAGACTGTCCAACCTATTCAGTATCTTTAATTGTCGTCTATGCCTAGACTATAGCCCACTGACTGACCTTGTAACAGAAAGCAAAGATGCCGTCCGTCTCCCAGTGCTCCTTCCTGGGACTGAGTGTGTCTGACTTCAGCATGACATCCTGCAGGTGGCCCATCATTGTCTGTATCAGGGAGGGTATAGCCTCACCCTGTAGGGTCTTCAGAAAGGTTTGGTGGAGGTTCTCTGTGGTGTGGCCATGGCGAGGGTCGAAGCTGTCATGGCCAAAGGCCTGGTGAGGAAAGGAAGAGGATTAAGAAATAATATTCTGACGTAAGTAGAATAATGATAAAAGGATACATCAAATAAATGTACCTTGACAGATGTATCAAAGTGGAACTTCCTCCAATCCAAGTGCCTACCCTGTCTGATGACTGAGTGGTACGAGAAGGGGTCACAAAGAAAATGAATGTACTGGCCTGCAATCTTGCAGGTGAAAATATGGCCGTACTTCTTCTGGCGGCTGCGGAGGAATTGGAGAGGGTTGGCCCCGAACTGCAAAGCACAGCCCAGGTAAGGGATGAGGCCATTTTCAACCATAGGCTCACCAGGTTGCCTATTTTGAGAGAGAAATTTCAGAGAATATTCAGTGCACATCCAAAACTAACCATCACTGATCAAACGTAAAATCATCTCCTGTATTGTAGCTCAGTGGGGATACAGAGGATTGTATTCATTGAAACTAATAATCACAGAGAGGAGTAAACACTCATTCTGCTTCTCATTATGGCTGACAATAGGATTCAAATACATGAAAACCATGTACCTCAAAATGTAATTTCTTGTGAAATGTCTAATGAAATCAGAAACATGGTCTTGCTTTATGCTTCGTGAGGGCAGTGGAACAATAACATTTTGGATCATTCTAAGACAAAAGACAAACGTATAACCTCAATCATAAAAAAAGGGTGATACATGATTTGCACTGAACTACAGCCCCTCATAAATGATTAACAATGAGCAAATTGTATTTATCGGGATTGGGTAAGCCTAGTGGGATTTTATTTGTAATTTAAGATAGTGACAATAGAGAGAGAGAGAGACAGAGAGAGAGACAGACAGAGAGAGGGGTAATGCCATCCAGCAAAGGTCTCCACCAGATGCTAACACCAGGGCACCCTGTGACCTAGAGTTTTAGGGTGCTGCCCATGTAGTTGCAACATCACTGGTCAATTCCAGACAAGACATTATTGCCTAAACAAGCACTTCCCCTCTTGTCTAGTAATACCTCCCAAAAATAGTTCCCAAAACCGTTTATAATTAATACTGCTACCACTTCATGCTGCTAGATACATATTTTTTCCACTGACGATGGCTGATTATGCTTGTATTTGTTAAAATTTGAATAAAGTAATGGTCCTCCCAACAACTACATTTCCAAAACATTACATAGCAGTGTTGCTGTAGTGTCATACCAGCCTTCATGACATTATGACACTCCTGTAAATAAGCTTAAAATGTATATCATAAAGATATTTATAAACCTTTCTCTGTTCAATCTAACCACAAAGTCTTACAATTATTACAGAGAAAGACACAGAATGTGCTTCCTCTTCAATATGAATACACATGACCAGTCATTACACAACCCTGACATCAGCAGCCAAACACTGACAGCACACGGGTGACAATGTGAAGCCTGCCAAACAAATTCCATCATCCGTACAAAAGCCTTTGTGTGAGTCCTGCTCAGTTCATGCATAACAACAGTTTGTCATTCACCCGATGGATGGCCAACATGAATCATGCACATGTGTTGTTGTTCGGCAGGACCTGTCACTTTTGATATGGGTGCAGTCGACATAAAGTTAGTCTTGTTCAACAGAGTCCTACAATATAGCATTACAATTCTAGACCCATTGGCTGAATAAATACAGAACAAACAACAGAAAGCCTCATACGTCCAGTCTTACCTATGTCGTATCCCCACAGCGAGCCATAGCAGGCAGCACAATCCCACAACCACTGCCCAGATCAGAGCAATGCTTATTATCATGATGATGATGATAACGATGATGATGAAGCTTGGAAGATCAAATCCAGCAGGAGGCTCTGTAACAGCGACTAACGCTCACACAGATGACAATGAGAGGCACGGTGCAGTTCAAATTATGTAAGCAACCTGTGTGTATGTCTCAGTGAGCAGTGTCAGCTCAACTAAGTGTGATGACAGGCAGCATGTGGGAGGTATTTATACCTGCTCTGTCTCAGGGTGGGACCTTGTTTTTTTGTCTTCATCTTGTTGTGCAACAGAATGATCATAATTACCCTATCTGCAGTGAGGTTCTTACAGATAACCCTGTGTGTATGTCTGGATTGATTTTATATTTATTTTCAGAATGTGTTGGTTTTAAAATAAAACCTACCTGTTCTGGCAGTGATTATTGTTCAAAACCTGAAAACATCCTCAATATAAAAATCTGATTATTTTTACATCAAAAATCAGTTTGAAGTAGCCCGAGCTAAATAATTATCTGTAAATGCAACAGAAAGATTCATCTCGATGTCACATTTCACAGTAAGACACGTTGAGAGAAGCATATACTCCCTCTATCATCTATTCTGTTATCGCAAAGGGATTTCTCTAGGAAATTGGGTTCCATGATGTTCTCTCCCTCTCTCTTTGTGTGTGTGTGTGTGTCTGTGGGGGGGGGGGGGGGGGGCGAGTGAAACAGAGAGATGGCCTTGACTGGAGTCCATGGACAGTGTTACCTGAGGGGGGAATTCAGGTTGGTAAACCTATTCAAGGTCTCTGCTGTACTCCCGTTGTGTGGTGGTGGCTTGACTAAATATTACCTTCGTGCCATATAGGACAAGTGTGACCTGTTGAGACTTGCTATAACCAACAAGTGTGCAACAAAGATGCAATTAAAAGGATTAATTAATAAGGAAACAGCCAAACATATTTTAGTGCATAGAACCCCTTTGCTCAACTTGCTATAATAATGGAAAGATCGGCAGAGATAACCGATTGTGTTCAAAGCCATTTTCTCTGCAGGTGTTTGATCTGAGTGCAGTGCTGGATAAAAAATTTGGGAATAATAAGAGGCAGTGTGTTCAAATGCAATGCAACCAATATGCAAGAGAAATATTTTGATAAAGCAAATTGGTAGTCTGACTGATAGTCAAGATCCAGGCTGCATGGAAAATGGCAAAAAGCTGAAATGCTGGCAGTGCAACAATCAATCACATTAACTTCCTCTGGTGGTTTCTCTTGATTGACAGATAAAGACTTTGTGGCATGATCAGAGTCATCAATTTCGCAATGACAGATTGTAAAATCCCTAAGCAACAATCACATATAGTGAAGTTTCAGGGTGATTGGATCCTGCAATTCACATTTTCTGCATGAGTTGTGGGATTGTTGAGAGATTACTGACATTCCACACATGACTGTATATGCCACTATTGTATATTACACATTATATCTGTACAGGAGAGTAGTGCCTGTCTAAATTCCGGAGATACTCCCTTCTCTCACTAAGCAGTCTGTGTCTGTGTTGAGGGACATTCATATCTAACGCAGATGCCCCAGACAGAGAAAGGCACCAACTTCAGCTCTTTTGCATATTTGTTATCCGTGGTAAGATGTAAGGACACAATGTGATTTAGTTATTCGTACTGTAGGCTTAACTGTCCAATAGGATGCAAACGTCTACATGTAACATAGAGAGTGACGGCAATTCTAGCCATTCATGTGCTGTTGGAATGGGTGATGCAGGGTGACGAAGATATTGGGATATTGTGGGAGACATCTTCAGACTTTGGTGTGGCAATTGCTCATGTCACTCTGTTAGGGTTTGTACATTGTTCCTCTTTCTGGTCTCCTTGATGCATCAAGTCTATATTAAACTCTTTTGCATAAGACATCAGCCGCTGCCTGAGTTCTCCTTTCACCAGCTTCCAGGAAACTTGCACCATACCTCTGTGATGAAAGAAGCTGTACTAGTAAGATTCAAACTTGAAGTTAGGGTTATATTGGCTTAGAAACAAAAAAAAAAGACACAAAACTAGATGGGCACTTAGAGTACCAAGCCAACAAATTAACGATAATGGTGCACGTTCAATCTTGCTCTTTGCTTGGTGCAGCACACACCATAGAAGTATTGATTTCAGAAGACAGTGGCGCTACTGCTGGATCCTAACTGACAGGATCTTAACACTAAATGTAAGCATAACATTTGTTTGTTAACAACACAACTCCATGGGAGTTGACGGGAGTGGAGACCTGATGAGTCCCCAGGGTAATATGTTGGCTTTATTAAAAAACAACAACATGCAAACAAGGTGAGTTCAAATGACAAAACAATCGTAAGTTTAGTCTTCCAACCAATTACCAGCCACTTTATCCCAGCATGACAACAGTCAATCTGTTAATTGAGGTGCTGTCATGATATTCAGAGTTTGTGTGTCAAACTATAACAGACCTCTTTTTTGTTGTGCTTTAAATGTCTCTCCATCTCTTACACTGTTCATGACACATTGATCAATTGGATGTGATACTACAAGCATGACGGGCTCTTGATAGATTTACTGGTTTACACTTACTCTAAATACACAGGATGGCCATAAATGTGTAGACCTCCCACCCCATATACCTCCCTACAGGCCAAATATGTCTATGAAAGTATTCTTACTTTAGTTTGTACTCTTCCTTCTATTCTTTGTTTATATATTTTTCGATGCATTTGCAGAATGATCTTCAGCTAAGGGCCTCAACCTTCATGTGGTCCACCATTGTGCTTCATGGGGAAAAAAGGGTTATGTACCAGAAATTTTACACTAAGAATAAATGTAAAAATAAGTTCTATCATAAAATATGCAGTTTAGTCAAGGTCACTCCTTCAAAGTTGTATTCAAACAGTCTCCATGGATGTTATATAATATTTGCAGAGACCTCCCATCAATTGCTGATAAAGATTGATATCTACTGGCCTGTACAAATGCACATAAAGCAAGGTCAAGGTTGAGCCTTGGTATTAGTTTGTTTTCAGTTTCTTATCGGGTAATCATAGAGTGGTCTTACCTTTGCACTCTGAGAGAACAGCGGAGTGTCAACCTTGAAGAAAGGCTTTGCATGCATAATTAGGTTTGAAAGGACAAGTGGTTATACCTAGAAAGTAAAGTCACAAAACCAAATTCTTTTGAGTATGTTAGAGGAGACAGACTAATGCATGAGTGCAGGTTTCAGTCCTTGGCTTATAGGCAGCCATGTTTTGCTACCCAGGAGTGGAAGATATCTTCACTTCTTTAATGTCAAGTAACAATAGTAATACAAAAGTACTTCATGTCCTATTACAGAAAAATATAATACTTTATAAATAAAGTATTGGCAACACAATACACTCTGAAAATATAAGGACTCATGAATGCGCTAATTTTACTACTTTATTATTTAATGTTTAACATTGTAATATTTTATTTTTAACTTTTTTTATGACAACTCAGTGTTCATAATGTAGATGTTTCATCATGCAAAAACAGGAGTACCAGTTAAATGGCTGAACTGGATATATTGCCCTGCACCACTCAGTTCATATTAGTTCATACTACAGTAACCTCCATCTCCCCGCCCCTTTCAGGTCACTACTGGCTAAATAACATCGGATCTCTCTCTCTCTCTCTTACACACACACAAACACACACTCACACTAACACACACACAGACACACAAACAAACACACACAGACACACACACACACACAATCATGCATCATATGTCACACAAGCACATTGAGAAAACATGGTGGTGATTCATCATGGGAACTATTGGGTCTTCATGAGATGAGACAATTTCTCTGGTTGTGACATGTCACACAATCGACTCATCCACACAGATGCTCTCAACCCCCCCACACAATAATGTGTTGTAACGAGCTGGAAATCAACTGGTGGTGACATTTCATCATCAGAAATTCTAATGAATTGCACTAACTGGATATATTAACTATCCCGCTCAGTTCATATTAGTTCATGCTACAGTAACCTGCAGCTAGCCCCCCCCCCCCCCTTCAGGTCACTAGTGGGCAAATAACATCTCGTCTCACACCCCTACACACACACACACACACACACACACACACACACACACACACACACACACACACACACACACACACTTACAGGATATGACTTGAGCAGATCAATCCCGGACGCATGTCTTGTTGTTTAGAGACAACAAGACATCCGCTTCCTCGTCTCTCAAGGTTTTCTGTGATCTATTGTCGATCTGTCTTCCTCAGGCAACACTGGTGCGCTTTGTTGACTCCCTCCTGTCCCACAGGAAGTGCAGGATGGATCCATGGGTGTCTGAAAGTGGCGTCTGGGTGGACTCACTTTTATCTAATATAAGAGCGGCTGTGGCTGAGGGGTAGAGTGGTTGTCCTCCAACGTGTAGGTCTGCAGTTTGATACCCAGTCTGACCCATCTGCTTGCCGAAGTATCCTTGGGCAAGATGCTGAACCCCGAATGACCCCCCCATAGAATAACATAGTGTTGCGAAAAGATGCACTGTGTGAATGGGTGAATATAAAACTGTACTGGAAAGCGCTTTGAGTGGTTATCAAGACTAGAAAAGCATTATATACATACAAAACCATTTGCTATTTAACTCAGACCGATGGAAAGCTGATGTTTCTGCTAAATATTTCCAGAAATCACTAAAGCACGTCTCACTCTCTCATGAGACGCTGCCATTAAGTTTGTTCAATCCCTTTGAAGTAAATTGTTCAAAGAGGTTGTCATGGTGATGAAGCCAGCAGGTAACAATGCATGTAACTTTATATTGATCCTAAGATAAATAAAGATACATTACACTTAATAGGACACATTTTTCATGTTATAAATCAATTCATTTTCTTTTTCCTTTTTTTATTAGTTTTATCTATTTAATCTTTTATGAACAATTTGACACCAATCAACTTGTGGTACAACATTTTTTAGTACATCAAACAGAACAAGCATTTTCTCTTTAGTTAACTTCAAATTGTTTATAATAAACTCAGCTACTATAAGAAAACAAATGATTAATTACATTCTATAATAGCTGTCACCATATTATGTGATATACGATTACACTGTATCACACCCAAGTGGGATACAGTTATTAACTGCTGATTCACATTGGCACATTATTTGCAGAGAGGTGAAATATAATTTTAAACTTTTGAATGTCTGAGTTCAAGTTTAAGTTTAACCTTCAAAGATTGTAAAGAGTCTCCAAAACTCTCAGCCAAAGCTTATGGACTTAAAAAACAAACCAATCTGATTTGCTGTTATTGCAGTGTTCATAAAGATGGGACAAGGCGTAATAATAACCCCTTCGAATTTTGATGCAGAATCAGACAAAGGGCTGATGCAGGACAAGGGGAGTTTTCTTTGTTGTTGACATTTTTACCAATTTTCGTGGAAATGATTCATGGATCTTTATGAAATATGAAAAATCTGGCATTTTTAGGGGACTGATATCTATGAGTGTGTGGAATATGGTGCGGCCTGGCTGGATTTAAGGAGAATGTTGGGCCTTGGAGGAGGTAAGCACTTTATTGAGTGCAGAATGACATTTCAATCAGACAACTCTGTGTTGTGTTATTGCAGAAGAAGAACATGGTTAGTGTGAATACACAAAGACTATGTAGTTGTGGCTACTAGCGTTGAACAGATGCAGGTGGTTTGGTTCCATTTCTATTCTACAGTAGAATCACTCTCTGATAGAGATGTGATCACAGAGTTTATAGTTTCAGAGACTTTCTCATAGTCTTCTGACCCATTGTCAATTAGAGAAGAGTCCACTGCCATGCTTGAGAAGCTCCAAGCTGCAGTAGTGTCAGTGGTAACATCCCAATGCTACACAAGTTCAATGTTTACCTTCAAATGTTAGCAAGCTCACATTTGCATAGTCCAGTTGTAGCTAGGGTTGCCAACCATCCCTTGAAAAACGGAATCGTCCCGTATTTAGAAATAATAGCACCCGTCCCGTATTGAGTTGAAAAGGGACTCATTTTGTCCCGCATTACTGTGAGATTAAAAAAAATGGTCAGTAAAATGCCAATGGAAAATGAATAACAGGGCGCTTTATATGAAAATTTACTGTAAACTCGTTCCCAGGCAATGTCCTGCTCTGGGATCACTGAGCTGACAGCATTTTCACACACGAGTTTGATTATATAGAATGTGCTTATCCCATTGGTGGAGGAGGTAGTTGCTCGCTTTTCTTTTCTCTTTTTTAGAACCCCTTTCAAAACAAGAGTCCCAACCAACAACCTGCTTATAACAGGAACTACACATTCATCTTCCATAATAAAGCAACTAACGGGAAAAAATGAAAACTATCCTCTACCTATCTGTAGCATATCCCCCGAAAGATGGTCGAGACTTTCAACTGAAGTTCTCAGGTTTATTTGAAAGTTGATTGAAGATTGATGTGTAGTTCCTGTTATAAGCAGGTTGGTGGCTGGGACCCTTTGTCTGAAAAGGGCTCTATCGATAGAGAAAAGTATGAAGGAAAATAAACGAGTGTGATGTCCGGATTCAATAACCATCTCTCGTGTCCTTTCTCGGCTGAGGCCACCTGACAGTAAAAGAGAACTAAATTCTCAGCTATGTTATTCTTTTGTAGTTCACTGTTATTGATACAGAAGGAGAGTCGCTACGTCTATGGACGCTAAACGTCACTTTCAAAATAAAAACAGGAAGAAAAGTTCGAAAAAAAGGATTGTATCCCGGAAAAACAGGAAAAAAAATTAGTCAGAACGGCTTCTGACTAGTCGGCCTTGCCAATGAGGTGGCCCTTATCTATTTTTCAGGGAGTTGGCAACCCTAGTTGTGGCTGATGGGAATGCGCATTAGCAGGTAAAAGGTAAAATCACTGATGTGATTACAAAATGAGGCAAAAGTATTTATTTACAAATTAATTACAAATCACCCAGTTTCTACGGAGATACGTCTCTGATACTCAAATGAACTGCATGGCGGCACTTTGGGAAAAGTCAATAATGACACATTTCAGCCTGCAACAAAGTGGTGGACTGATTAACCTGCAATTGCTGCCAGCCCCACAGCCATGTCTGTAAATAATGTCTACAGTAGATTGGAAGTTTTTAGGGAAATTAAATGGTTGTGTTGAAACCAAACTTTTGGATATGCACACCAAAGAGCCTCATCTGTGTCTAATGTCGCTCGCTGCTGTACAGTTAAAAGCAATTTCTGCCACATCATGTTAAGTGACCTACACTTATTATTCAGCAGTTAAACGTCCTGACATACTGATATCAATTCAGGCTGTATGCCAGGTGGTGATGGTTGATCCCAGTTTGATTCACTCATGCGTTGGCACGAAACACTGGACTGATATGGCTATAACCTCGAGTTAACTTTAAGAGGTTGTAGATGAAGGCCAGCTGAACAGAAAGACAGCTAGACAGACAGAGGCAGAGAGATAACAAGTTCAAGAGAGCAAAGAAACCGATTGATAATAACTAAGCTACACTAAACAAACACATCCCAATAAGTGATTGTTCAGCATGCATGACCTTCAAACTCCTGATAACCTGTAGTAACTCTAGCATTACAGTTACCACTGCAGTCATATGGTATTCTGTTTGAAATTCAGGGAAAAGGTAAACGCCAAGTGCCCATTTGGAAAAGGATTTATGCTCTTTCTGATACTTTCTGGTTGCTGCTGCACCTCCTGAAGAAGACAGAACTTGCCGAACGTGAATCTATAGAAATCAATATGTGGAGACTACGAGTTAGAAGTGTGCATTGCACAATCTTCAACTTTAAACATTTTATTCTTATGTCAAATATACACTTTGAGGATTTACACAAGCCTCTTGTGTTACAACTGTAAAAGTCAACCAAAATGGGCACAGACATAAGCATTTAAATTAAGCTATTATCTTTCAGAGTTCTTCTTCCTTGTACCATGCATGCGGCCTAACGTGTGTGGGTGATGTGCTACAGAGAAAGTGTTGTGTATTCATTAGACTAAAACATGTTGGTATGTGTGCTTAAAACATAATGACAGGCTTAGGTTGATGATGCCTGCCTTTTGGACTCTTAGTCATTCTCAGGTAGTCCTCCAGACAGTTATCTTATTTACTCCCTAACTTTTGGGTATGAGCTTTGACCTGGGGAGTTGTTTCTGACCAGCTGATATATGGATTCAGAGGGAATGTTTTTTGAGTAACTTATCTTAGTCCACAGACACAAAAATGTGCCGTTATAGTCAGAAATCCCATGTGGGATGTGTTTACTGAAAATACTAGGTCCTCGGAGTCCTTCCTTCATCATCTACAAAACTTCAACAACACTCTGCAGCCCAAGAGATACGATAAAAGTGCTGTTCATAGATTCACTGTATGAATGGGTGCGTGTGAAGGACTAGATTTGTTGGCACCTTTCAGCATCTAGCTGACTTATTGCCACCTGCAGGTCAGCGGAATATTGCAAGACCGTTGGTATGACAGTGCTTGGTTTGACATGCATTTACATATAAAAAACTAGATCTTCTGAGAAAACCTTAAACTGAAGCTAATGGTAAAGCATCGCTACACTGGCTTCCAGTTAAATCTAGAATAGAATTTAAAATTCTCCTCCTCACCTTCAAGGCCCTTAATAATATAGTGCCTTTATACCTTAAAGAGCTGTTAATACCTTATAAACCCACTAGAGCACTCCGCTCCCAGAATTCAAGCCTACTTGTCGTCCCTAAATTCTCTAAAAGTAGAGTAGGAGCCAGAGCTTTTAGCCATCAAACCCCTCGGCTGTGGAATAATCTACCACTTTCAATTTGGGAGGCAGTCACCATCTGTTCGTTTAAAAGTAGGCTCAAAACCTTCCTTTTTGATAAAGCTTATAGTTAGAGCTAATTAGTGCGCCAGAACGTTACTTGTTCTATTTTATGACACATGACACACGGAGCTTCTCTTTCCAGCTTCTCCTTCCTCTTGTCCATCCCTATCCCCCTTCCCCGGAATCCCTTTGCTTTATCACCCGCAGATCCAGGGCCTCTGTGGCCGCACCATGGATTACAGTTTGTGGATCGCGCACCGGGGGTCGCGGTGTTGGATCCAGTGTGGCGGATTCTGAGTCATGTGGGCTGATCGTGGTGCTGGTGGCGGACCCTGTGTCGCGTTTCCATTGGGCACGGGTGGTGGACCAGGACCGCGGTGGTGGCTTGTGATGGGTCCTCCTGGTGGGCGGAGGTGGACGGTGACTGAGGACTGAAGTGGCGTCTGGTCTGGATGGTGGATCGTGGTCTAGATGGTTGCTGAGCATGGACTGTGCTTCATCAATGCTGCTAGAGACTTTGATTATTGATGATGTTCTCCTGCACGTGGCATCTATTGCACTTCTGTCCCTCCTGGGAGAGGGTTCCCTCACATGTGGCTCTCTCTGAGGTTTCTACATATTTTTACCCTTTTAAAAGGGTTTTTTGTAGTTTTCCTTACTCTTGCTGAGGGTTAAGGACAGAGGATGTCACACCCTGTTAAAGCCCTATGAGATGAATTGTAATTTGTGAATATGGGCTATACAAATAAAATTTGATTGATTGATTGATAAATGGTTTTGTATTTATATAGCACTTTTCTAGTCTTGATGACACTTCAAAGCGCTTTACAGTACAGTTTTACTTTCACCCATTCACACACACATTCATACAGTGTATCTATTGGCAGCACTTTGTTGTTCTACCTTCAGGTAGGAGGAGGACCGCTTCCCCCCCTCGGCCACAGCCGCAGCTGCACATTGACACCCTCTTGTGCATGTAGGTTCATGTGCTTAAAATGTAGGAGGAAAAAAACATTACTGTAAATGAATGAACCCATCAATCTATGTAAGCCTCTTTCTCTTCTCTGCTATCTTTCCCATTAACCTCCTCTCATCTCAACCGGTCAAGGCAGATGTCCGCTAACAGATTGATTGCTTGTTGTGGGTACTGTTGAGTTTCTCCCGAATCTTGTGAGTCTCCTTCTATGTGAAGTGCCTTGAGGTAAAGTGTGTTGTGATTTCGAGCCATACGAATCAAACTGAATTGGACTGAACTTCATCTGTGCAACTCTGAGACATTTATTATAGGTAAACATCTTGCACGGCTGGTATTTAAAAGGCCTTTTGATGTCTTGAATCTGCTTTCATAATAGTCATTTTATAATGTCCTGGAGGTGCAGTGAAACATGTCAGGGTGGCATATTATGACAGGTTGTGGTTTTAGGCGTGTGCACATACTAAATGTTCCTTGCACGAAGGAGGTTGTGTTTCCATTTGCTTTTGTTTGTTTGTTTATTAGTCTCTCAGGAGAGTGACTCAAAAACGACTAAACCGATTTCCATGACATTTTGTGAGGAGTGGGGCATTACCTATCATTTTGGAGAGAATCTGGATAAATGATATGATAAACCTATATATCTTAGTTCACATAAGTGGCGCTGAGCATCCCTCCAAATTCACTCAAATTAAGACTTATTTTGGGCCTTGTTTTTCTCTTAGCATATGTGTTCCAGATCACATCTCTTGAAACCCAGGAAATTAACATTTGCAAAAAGATTTGGCGTACCCGTCCATTGAAACACCTATACTTTGTCATCTACAACACTTACAGTCAACAAGCACTCATCTACAGGTTCCACAGAATGACAATCTTCTCCACCTTGAAATGGAATAACACATCCACACCTTTTCTAAAGAAAGTATACCAGAGACATCTTTTAAAGACAACAGAAGAAATGCGGTGCATCCGGGAGTGGTATGGTGAGGTCACATGAGCCAGCAGTTAGAGCATCCTTACCAATATAACAATTGTGCGTCAACCATTCAAAAAAGATGTCTCCTGCCCTTAGTGGTAATCTATTAGGGCTTGATTACAAAAGATGGCTTTTAAATATTAAGACTCTTCACAAACAGCTAAAGAGTTAAACAAATTCTGTCTTTCTAGACTAAGAATAATTATGACCATAATATCTAGGTTTCAGAATAGTACATATCCTAAAGCAGTCTGTCTTGTTAACTTACAAAAGTACGGCAGGCCACTCTATAGCTTTAAGAAAGCAATAAAGCAGATGGTTTTAATGTTTTAATGAGTTTTAATGCGTTGCTCAAGACGGTCGTTTGTTGATGCTGCATTTCCCCCTACACGTATGGGGTTTTGGGTATTGCATTCATTATATGTGTTTTATGCTGTTATGCTTATTTTAAGGGTTAGATGTTTTATACTTATTTATTTATTAAGTATTTTATGAGCAACTGGTCTTAAAATGTATAGCTTGAACTGCATTTTCATTTTGCGCTGTCTGTGCACATGATGCAAATGTGTCTGTGCTAAAAAAAAAGAAGCCTTATAGTGCCATCACTAAAGCCAATGCACAGGAACATCCGATGTTGACTCTGACTTAGAGCCAATACAGTGAGAGCCAGTTTGGCAATTTTGTGTTTGAATGAGTCAATGTGACCTTTAATGTAAAGCACTTTGGGTGGTTGTATTCAGAAATGGAAAATCTATAAATAAATGTAATCTATTTAATTTTTTCTAAACCATCCCATCATATGCTGTTAAAAAAACAAACATATCATTTGATGTCAGAAGGAACACGTCTCTCTGGAGGTGTTTTGACAACTAAGACACTTTTGCAAACAAGACTAATATGTCCACGTGGTTTGTTGAGAAGTTACCTTTTCAATTTTTACTCCTGCAAACATCTTAGTATGTTCATGAATAGTCATGTGCTGTTGTCTTGGCGGATTATGTGAACTGAAAGTGCTTTATTTAAACAATTAAAAATAGGAAACATAGGTAACATAAATATAAGAAAATATTAGAACACGCAAAGTTACGTAAGTTAAGGTTATGTAAAGCATGATTGGCATGCTTACCGAGATGTTTCAGTTAGTAAGAAGCAGATACAGAGATATCAGCTGTTGTGTTGACCTTGAACGTCAGGTCGAAGTGTAAGACACGCAATTACAAACCGTATCTCCTGCAGTCTGCCCAATAAAGAAGTCAGAAACTGAGTATTACACTGTTACCCCCTTATCAGCCACCTTACTCTGTTCATGAATGGAAATCTGCCTTCAGATTCCAGAAGTGAAGTGTCTGCATGTTATCATCTGCTCCGTTGACCTTGAACATTGGGTCATTAAATATTGGAGACACAATTATAAACCTTATCTGCCGTACTCTACACAGTGAAGTGCGGAAATTAGAAAGTCTGAGTGTGTGCATCGCATGCACGTCTTAGTTTACTCATGGAATGGGGACCTCCACCTGTTAACACAGTCACTTTCTGGGGAGTTGTACTCTTTCTTTAAGGTTAGGAGGTTAGGTTTTAGTGAAGGTTAATGTATGGTTAGGATTATGGTCAAGTAGCGAATACAATTAAATTTAGACTAAGTGTGTGTGTATTTGTTTGTGTAAGTGTACATAGTCTGTGCAAAATAGACAGAAGAGGAACAGAATAAGGCCCAATCCTATTTCACCCCTTCTCCCTAGCCCTATCCCCTACCCCTTGTTTTCAAGGGTTATCTTGTCCTTTCAAACAGAGTCACAAGGGGTAGTGGTTGAAATCGTCCCCTACTATTTGGGACAGCACAAACTCAAACGAAAACCCGACCAGCCATCGATAGTCGTTGATGTTAACAGACACAGTGTATCGATGACATTTGAAAAGTTTAGATTCTCCGCTTTATTTCACATATAAATCAAAAGCAAACAGCTTTAGGCTGCTAGCAACCCTGCCAGGATGCATTGTTATTAGACGAGCAGACATGTTAAGTTACAACGCTGCTATACGAGGGCTCAAACAGAGCACTGTGTATTTTCAAAAAGGGGATTCGACCCAAATTATGGGAAAATGATGTGAAAATACGCTGTATAGCCTACATTTTTATTGAATGGAGCTTGTGAGATTAAAGCATCGTGTAGGAAAGTGTATATAAGTGGAGAAAAATACTTTGTGTGTGTTCTGCAACGGGGATATCCCTTTCATATTTGTATTTAGCTCTGATGACAATACCTAGTCAGGGTGATGAGATAATGGATTTCTCTTTAAAACGGGACGGGTAATTGGCAAGTCATTAAATACTAGGCTATTGCTTAATGTCCTTCAGATTGTCAGCTGTAACCAGTTAGCCGACTTAATAAAATTAGCAACATACTTTGACATTGATTTACATGCAGAATATGTTTTGCTCTGACAGTTTGCATTATTCTAATCAGCAAGTTCACGTTTACAAGCAAGTTCACGTTTTTACAGTGTCCCAATGAGCCCTGCTATTGTTGTGTGACATCAGACAACTGCCTCTCCGTTAGGTCCGGGTAGATGGTTTTCCTCCGAGTGTACAAGTCGGGACTTCAACTTTGAGTCGGGTTGCAATTTATGCATTCCTCATAAGGCTGTACATTATAATAATCTTTTTTTTCGATTTTAAAATAAATAGAGTAAATACAGATACATTAGAGTATAACGTCATAATGTTGTGCATTTTATTATGCCACACTATATGTCAGGGATCTTTGTTCTGTTCTGGCCTTGCACCTTTTTTGACACAAGGCTCAATGTGTTTATGTTTATCAATTAATGATAATGTATTTAACTTGTATGTAACCAAACTGTAATATGAGCTGTTATGGCAAACTACTACCATATTATACTCTGAGCAGAAATGTGTCAGAATTTGCTATATATGTATACAGATTTTCTTTGTTTTAGTTAGTTACAATTTGTTACATATATATGCTTATACAATGGAATGACACTGATTTGTTAAAAACTTAAGCTGTTCTTCTATTATTGTCATATCAATCACAGTGGTGATGGGGAGTGGATGCCTCATCTGTAAAGCTTTGCTACTGTAGGAGTCCAGCCTTCTGAGGCAGGACACAGGCTGTCACCACACCAGGGAATGGATAGTAGCCCCAAAATGGAGAAGCAAGGTTCAGGTAACAATACATAAAGGTATTTTTAGTAAACAAAGGCTCTTGTAGAAAACCAGGGCAAGACAACAAAAGTCCAGTAAAAGAAAAATCTAAATCTAAATAATCTGAACTTAGAGAAACACTAGATGCACCAAAAGAGTAGAAACACAGAGCTGGTGCGACACAAGGCGAACAAGAAGAAGCAAGGAAATACGATGAACCAGCAGACAGACAACAAGCAGACATAGGGAAGCACAGGGGCTTTAAAACAGGGAGGTTTGATTGAACCCAGGTGCAACCATAGACTGTATATAAAGGGGTGAAAGACATGAGGAACAGGTGTAGACAAACAGGACACGGACAGGAAATAAATCTTGAGACACACAAGGAGCATCATTTCAAAATAAAACAGGAAACAGATAAATCTGGGAAAAAGCACCAAACACAAGCAAACTGTCCATAGTCAAAAAGTGTCCATAAACAAGGAGTCTCCTTAAAGAGAGGTTTAAAATAATTATCTGATTGCTAAAGTCAAATAATACATCTCCATGGTAAGTGGTCTGTATTTATATAGCGCTTTTATAGTCTTGATGACTAACATAGTGCTTTACAGTACAGTTTTACTTTCACCCTTCCCCACACATTCATATGTAAATATTTCTAAGAGGGGTTCAGCCCAAGGAAACTTCAGAAGAGTGGGGCCGAACCGCCATGGCTTACAAAATGAGGTCTATTTGTTTTTAGTGGCAAATTATTTAGAATGAAACCATAGAATCGAACAACTGACATAAATAAATGCAGTCAGTGCCACAAGCCCCAGAATCTAGAAAATGGCCACAGTCAACATTATGAATATGTTTATACCGTCCTTTAAATGCTGATCTGCCACTTGCCCAGTGGATGGAAGATATGCAGAGGAAGAGGGCAGAAAAAAAGATTGAAATTAAGAGTGTAAATAGCGTAAATATGTTTTTAAAGAAAAGTGTTCTTGGTGTCTACATAAAGAAGCTACTGTGCTCACCAGTTAGTTGATCAGTCTTTCCATGGTGATGACTAACAATAATTATCTTGTGGCCACTTCCATCACAAATTAGCAAAGCATGACACTTACCATTACCTTGTTCTTATGAATTATTAATTTGTAGCCACAAATATCATGGAACAGGATCTTTATATTTCTTCTGACATAAAGAAAAATACTTTCCGGCCTTCCTCAAATAGATTTTTATTGTATCTATCTTTGGGATATAGCTTCCTCCCTGAGGAAATTGCAGTTCGTTGACCCAAATTTAGAATTGGATGCAGCCATCGGCTCCATGATTTGTTAAAATATATCAGACATTTGGTTGATAATTGCCAGATGCGCAGGTGGAGTTACCCTCGTGCTTTTCCTTACTATTCTGAGATGGCATTACAACCGCAGTGTGATTGATATTTGTCCTAATATTTCATGATAACATAAATTCACATAAATAAATGCATTCCATTTTCATACACACATATTGCACATGGTCACCATAATGTCTCAGATAGTACCCTAAACATCTTAAGTGCCTTAAGCATTTTCTGATCTTTTAATATCAGTAAATACTTAAGGGGATCAGGAGTGATAGTCAAATAAAAAAATACAATTAGTCAACAGAGTTTTTCCTCTGATCCAGGAAATTTATCCTTCAGCTTAATTTAAAAATTCCTGATTCTCTGGTGTCGAAATATTTTAGGCCCCTCCCTCACTCTTCTCTTAGAACAACCCAGCCGGTACCAGTCCAGCCTCTGTACACACAGATGTGCATGTTTAGAGTGTGTGTAGGTAGCATCATATAGGATACTGCCACTGTGGCTCTCATTTATCTTGCAAATCATAAACTTATCAAGTCGTTCATAGTGGTTGTTAGACTAACAATACCCCCCCCCCCCCCCCCCCTACAATAATCATGTTCATAGATGTGATAGACAGTAAAGCAAATACAAGGCTGCTGTGTCTTTGTTTTGACTTTACAGATTATAATGCGGAATCCTGACCTGGTCCCATACGTTTCCGACACTTTGGGAATGACTGCAATAGGAAATAACAAAACTCACCTTTCTCTCAAGATGGCCCGAGTTTAATGAACATGTTCATGCACAACACTGCAAGTGGATGAATTTACTGTAGGCCACAACTGTTCGTATGTGGGCAAACACACACACACACACACACACACACACGTATATGTAGAATGGCTTTATTTGTGTGCCTTGTTCAGTCTCTTACGAGTTACAGGGACATCTGCTCAGTGACTATGTAATCACCTTCAGCGGCGTCTGAAAATCAAGGTATAAATATCAGATGAAAAGGATTTCATCAGCCTGCAGTCTGTAAACTGAAGCGTGTAAAACGGGGGACATACATATTTTTTTTAGACTTGGGTTATGTTAAATTATCCTCTTAAAGCCACTTTTCCTTCCTGGCTGATGTAGCTTCCCTCTGAACACTTGATGGCAGCATTCCCTAAAACATCATATCATGGTTGAGATGCTTTTCAGATTGAAGGCAGCTGGGTGTTTCATCACTAAACTACGAATCAAACATTGCATTACCATCTGATCAGAGGTGTCAGCACACAGCACCATGCCTACCATGTATGCACTTACACCATCACTAATTTGTGAATATCTTGCAACAACTAATTTTCTCCACCAAATCACACGCTGTACACGGCCTGCCCAGCATCAAACAGTACACAAAGGTACACTATGGTACCTTATGCGGAACTGCTAACCTGCTACAGAGCACGTTAAATGAAGATAAGAGATCAACCCGTACAAAAGCATCGCCCACTGACCAGTAACTTCCTTTGAAACATGACATCAGTGTTCTTAGAGGATCCAGTGGTACGCGGGTCGTTGGGTCTCTGAGGAAGACAAGGGTCTGCAGAGACCAGCAAGAGCCTTTTTCCTACTCCGTCAAGTCTGTCTATGAAACACATGGATTGTGATTGGAGGGAGAGATCACCTGCTGGAGCCCTATATATATAGACACGACCAGACACGAAGGAGCAATATGCTAACAGTATCACAGACATCGCTCCACGTCTCTTTAACTTGTTACCTGTACACTGTGGGTGATGCAGAGAATCTCAGCAGACACACTGAACACGATAACCATTTTATATTTTATTCATTAATAGCAATGTCTTTTGTTTAAATATATATTGAACTTTTTTTGTTCTCTATTTACTTTAATTTAGAATCAGACTTGTTTTACAAATCTCTCTGCACATTTGTATACTGATATCAATATACAATAGAAATTAATTAATTAATAGAAAAAGTGTTGAACCTGTTGTATTCCAAAGATATGAAAACCTGCCCTCTTCCCTCTTGACAGTGTGTTTTGTTTATTTTTTATTGACTCCCAGGTGAGCTGGAAACCACCACAGTTGCCCCAGTTAAATGGCTTGACCACATTATTTGAAACACCAGCCACTGTGACACATTTTGCCTTGATGCAAGGACATGGGCAGGTACATGAGTCAAAAACTAAAACTTCTGGAGTCATAACAAGCACATTTCTCCAATATTAGCATCGCTACACTGGCTTCCAGTTAAATCTAGAATAGAATTTAAAATTCTCCTCCTCACCTTCAAGGCCCTTAATAATATAGCGCCTTTATACCTTAAAGAGCTGTTAATACCTTATAAACCCACTAGAGCACTCCGCTCCCAGAATTCAAGCCTACTTGTCGTCCCTAAATTCTCTAAAAGTAGAGTAGGAGCCAGAGCTTTTAGCCATCAAGCCCCTCGGCTGTGGAATAATCTACCACTTTCAGTTCGGGAGGCAGTCACCATCTGTTCGTTTAAAAGTAGGCTCAAAACCTTTCTTTTTGATAAAGCTTATAGTTAGAGCTAATTAGTGCGCCAGAACGTTACTTGTTCTATTTTATGACACATGACACACGGAGCTTCTCTTTCCAGCTTCTCCTTCCTCTTCTCCATCCCTATCCCCCTTCCCCGGAATCCCTTTGCTTTATCACCCGCAGATCCAGGGCCTCTGTGGCCGCACCATGGATTACGGTTTGTGGATCGCGCACCGGGGGTCGCGGTGTTGGATCCAGTGTGGCGGATTCTGAGTCATGTGGGCTGATCGTGGTGCTGGTGGCGGACCCTGTGTCGCGTTGGCATTGGGCACGGGCGGTGGACCAGGACCGCAGTGGTGGCTTGTGATGGGTCCTCCTGGTGGGCGGCGGTGGACGGTGACTGAGGACTGAAGTGGCGTCTGGTCTGGATGGTGGATCGTGGTCTAGATGGTTGCTGAGCATGGACTGTGCTTCATCAATGCTGCTAGAGACTTTGATTATTGATGATGTTCTCCTGCACGTGGCATCTATTGCACTTCTGTCCGTCCTGGGAGAGGGATCCCTCACATGTGGCTCTCTCTGAGGTTTCTACATATTTTTACCCTGTTAAAAGGGTTTTTTGTAGTTTTTCCTTACTCTTGCTGAGGGTTAAGGACAGAGGATGTCACACCCTGTTAAAGCCCTATGAGATGAATTGTAATTTGTGAATATGGGCTATACAAATAAAATTTGATTGATTGATTGATTGATTGATAACCTCAACCCACCAGTTGACCATTTTGATGCACTCATTTAGTGATATACAGTTATTGGACACTAACAAACAAAGTTGTTAAAATTAATACCATTCGATAAGCAAAGGAGACAAAGAGCTTGGACCATGGCCATCTTCCATGCTACTTTACACTGTGATTGCAAGTTGTGGTGTTAGATTGTTGTAATACCTTGAGACATATGTACTTTATTTTTGGTAGCCTGTACACATGCAACTGCCCCCACTGATTTATACTCTCATGTCCACTTGCTTCCCCGCACTCATTTAAAGTGTTTTCCTCAAGAACTTCTATCCCCCTCTCCTCCTCCTTTCTGCCGTAGCAGCCTGTAAGTGTGCTATTACACACAGCTCCCCTGCTGCGCTCCTTATAGCCCCACTTATAACAAGCTTCCCCCCCTACAACCCTGCCTCATCTTTCTCTTTTCCCCTCAGAATAACTTTAGAACCATAGAATCTCATAAACATACATCTATCAAAACAGTTTGCTGTGATAAATGTTTCATTATTATACATCTATTTCATTCATCGACCAAACAAATTAATTAATTAACAAAGCAAATAATTCAATAAGATTCAAAATGAAAATAGCTGAAGGCCAACACAGCCTATATCTCTATTAGTTCCTAAGTTACTATTGATTTTACACGATCCAAAGATGTTCACAAAATAATTTACCCGTCACAACAAAACAAAAATTTATGAGCACATATCATTTTATTAACTCAACTTACTGGCTTTAATTTTTAATTTTTTTATGGATAACATTTGTTTTGTTTTAGATTCTTTTGTTTCTTTGTTGATATTGTTCCATAAATTGATCCCTTTCACTCTAATGCAATGTTCTATTAAGTTGGTGCTAAATCTCGTTTCTATAGAGATCTCTGTTCATTTTCAGTTATAATAGCCTTATATGAAACCATTAGGCAATAATGGGTTTGATGGATCTCTATATCTACTTCTACTGATGATTCTGATGGCTCTCTTTTGTACAATGAAAACTGAATGAGTATGTTTTGCAAGCACTTGCCCAAACTTCATCACCGTAGGTCAGATATGGAACTATCATAGAGTTATATAAAATGTACAATGCTTATTATCAACGAATCCTTTACTTTGTGTAACAGAGCTATATAGAGAGATATTTTCACATTTGTGTAATTTATATGTGATTTCCAGTTAAAATTCTCATCTATAATGACAGCAAAAAAAAGAAAACTTGTGCCCTCTTTTTTACTGGCTATACATAATTCAGTATTCTGGATGGGATGGTACCTGTTAACCAGATCTTGTTACACAGCTCTGTAATGTAGGTTTACTCCCTGCTGGCTGCATGCAAAGAAAAGCAGCAAGGGACAATTGCCAGTGTCTAAAAGTAAAAATGGGGATGGGGTAATTGAAGTGATACACATCTCAAGATCAAATTATTTGTACTGGTCTTTCAACCCCCCACTGAGTGTTAGATATCATGCCTACTGATTATTGTCGGATCGCTTCATACATGAAAGTGGTGTCCTAGTTCCATACACAATAGTTCTTCTGAGCAAGACGTATTAGAAACTCAGTTTTGACAGCTTCGACGTTTCCCAACTGGGTCATTCTTTTGCTTAATGTTGTTTCTACATTTTTCAGAAGTTGTCTTAAGTCATCTTAGATACTGAACAGGATTTCTGCTTCTGGAATGCTTTCATTCACATGCAGACCAGTGTTCATTTTGGCAGCTATTTTTGATTGAGTCTTAGTCTTAATCTTTGACGAAAATGCATATTAGTTTTAGTCACCTTTTTGTCATTTTTATCCTTCTTAGTTTTAGTCTAGTTTAAGTCCACGAAAACAAATTCCATTTCAGTCTAGTTTTAGTCAGCGAAAACAAATTACATTTTAGTCTAGTTTTAGTCAACGAAAACGAATTACATTTTAGTCTAGTTTTAGTCACATTTAATAGCCACATTAAACTTCTTTTCTATAAAAACATATAGCTGCAGCCTAATAGCTTAAAAATATATATTTAATTTTAAATGTGAAAACAAAAAGGGAGAGCAGGTCAGACTGGAGTTGGACACAGAAACTGAACATCGGTACAAACCAACTGCAGCTTCTGCTCTGATCAAGAAGCTGAGGCGCTGATCTCTGATCAGCTGAGACCAGAGAAACTTTGTGTTTTCACTGTTTTCATAGTTAAGAAGCAGTTGGTCACTGTGAGGCTGCTCCACGAGAACGAGCTCTGCTTTCACTGTGTCTCTCTGAGCGAGTGCGCGAGGCGGAGGGCGGAGCTACGGAACGGAGCGCTATCTAGGGCGCACACACACACATACACAGACACACACAGACACACTCACTCGCCCGCTCCTGATACTTCATGACGGCCTGATAGGATGATGTTTTAAAAACTATTGTGACTTAGTCAACCACCAACATTTTCGTCTCGTCTCATCTCGTCAACGAAAATTAGATTTCGTCATAGTTTTTATTTTCAAAGATTCGTTTTCGTTACGTCTTCGTCTCGTCTTCGTCATGGAAAAAAGGTCGTTAACAAATATATTTCGTCATAGTCTTCGTCAACGAAATAAACACTGATGCAGACATGGTTTGATGGTAATACACAGTAATATAATGAGGTCTGTGTATTAGGTCTGGGTCCCGTGGACTGCTTTAACAGGGCCTGGGATACCAAGTACATTTGAAGCACTGCTAAATTAAAAAAGACAAACAGTGATTGATGTTATTAAAGTTGATTAGAGAGTCACTGACTCTGCTCAGGAGGTAGAGCCAAAGATAGAACGGGTTGTCCACTAACCAGAAGGTTGGCGGTTCAATCCCATTCCACATGTCGAAGTATCCTTGTGCAATCCATCAAACACCAAAGTGCCCCTGACAGCTATGCGGCCGGTGAGTGATATATGAAGTGCTGCACATTGATGTACTGTATGAATGTGTGTGTGAATAGGCTAATGACAAAACTGTCATCACGAATGGAATGGCTCTCACCAGATCTGGATTATTATATGGATGGACATTGATTTGCACAAACAAAGAGGGCCCATTTAGACTTGGTATCAACTTGCATCTCAAGAGATGCAATTACAAGAGGACAGCTGTAAGTACATCAGATGTCCACGTGTCTCAAATGAACTTGGTAATGTCATCATCAGTCCCGTTGCAGTACTTCTACTTGTGACAGCGAGGTGAGACGTTAGAGGACAAGAAGTGAATGAGTAGTTTAATAACAATATTTTTCTCCATGAGTCTTGCTCATCCTGCTCCACCTTCATCTGTTTTCAGAAATAGAACATGATGTAATTATTCATTACCATACTTGACCCTAATTGCCCCGGATCTGTTCAATTATTCAAATCATTGTCACTAGTCATTCACTCTGGGAAGGTATAAATCAGTATATGGTGACAAGGCTTGTGAAATTAATTATTAATTCCCATTCAAGTTTAGAAATGAATAACAGAGCGCGACCTGATCCTTGCTTTTAATAAAGAAGGGGGTAAAAAGAGTAAAATTGGCTAAAAACTGAGGACAATATTAAGAGGAGGGAACTGTTCCAATAGCAACAGGCTATTGAAAAACAACCCTCCCACAGCATCCCCTTATATCTTCCTCTACTTGTATCACCCATTCTAACAGCACGTCCATGAATGGCTGTCACTCTCTATGTTACATGTAGGTGTTTTCATCCTTTTGGATAGCTAAGCCTAAAGTATGCATAACTAAATCACATTGTGTCCTTAAGTCTTATCACTGGTGAAATACGCAAAATAGGTGAAGTTGTTGCCTCGCTCTGTGTGGGAATGTGAGTTAGATATGAAAGTCCCTCAACATAGATAATACAATGTTCTGTTGGTTGGCCCTTTATCTATAACCTGACCTTGGTACTGCTTAGTGAGAGAAGGGATTATGTTTGGAACGAGGCAGGCCCCACTCTCTCAATGGTGTACAGATATAAAGTGTAATATAGTAATGTGTGAGGATGGTTAAAAAATTCCTCACAACTCATCAACAAAAATACTAGCAGGTGCTAGTATTTTTAGCGTACAGATATGAATGATTGTAGATCAAGCATGTGCCTTTCAAGATGTTGCTTAAAAAACAAGAATAGGAAATGACCGGATTTCAAAGGACTGTTTATTGCCTTAAACCAGAGGACTGATTACACCAGTAACATTTTGAAGACGTCAAAAGGGGACAGCTCAATTGTATGTTTTTCAGATTGTATTGAAAAATGAAAATAAAACATTCACACTGAAAAACGATGAATTCAGTGTTGTGCTTGAGGATGGTGGATGGTTTGAGTGGGAGGAATGGACCAGCATGCAGCTGTTATTCAAATAATCCCCCAAAAGGAGCTAAATAATTGGGCGATATTCATCATTATAGGATGGTCTAAAGACAAATAGTGGGAAAACCTACCCAGTAAACAAAACCCTGGCCATCATTATCCTGGAGGTTGAAAGACTCATGGCGGAGGCATATACATGGATAGTGAGGTTGATAAACAGACGAACATCTTCCTTTGGAACAGATTTCATTACAGCAGAAAATGTTTCAACGTTTTAAAGGGGAAGTCCATTCCTTAGGGCACAGTTACATAAGCGTGTTTATACATGTTGCAGATCAAAGTTAACATTAAGCAAGAGACATATGTGTAAGCGTTGCCTTATTGTGCGTTCACCCAAAAATATAAAGGTAATAAAAGGAGTTATTTTCACAATGATATTAGATACAAGGTTAATGCAACTCCTTTTAGGCCAAAAATATCATGTGATATCTTGAAACCTAGTGAGCATTGACAATGAAAGTCTTGGGAGACAGATCCTGTCAATGACTTGAACTAGCACGTCAAACAGGACACTGACCAGCCTCAGGTAATGCTAGTAGCTTGTCTTAGAGAACAGTCTCTAAGACAAGTTGGAAGTTAATCTATTAACTGGTACAGGTTTGCCACATTCGTAATGTGTGGCCGTGCCCTTATTATCGAAACACAACACAAATATTCCCGTGGTCAAACTCACAAGGAAAATGCAAATAGCTGCTTTGCATTAGATAGGAATGCAGCATTAAGGGTCAGTTAAGTCACGAAATTGAAATCCACTATGGAAAAAGCACGACTGACACAAGTAAAAAAGCATTTTCTCAACCAACATAAATCAGTGTCTTAACAACAGGTTTACATGTGAGCGTGAGGAATATGCACCTTCCCTCATTACAGTCAAACCAAAATGAAATCAAGGGAATCACAGTTATTTAAGACAAACATATAAAGTCTATATAGTCTTTCAGTAATGAAAACGAGACTAAAAGAACAGTACAAGTAACTTTTGAAACAAATAAATAAACGATAATAAGAAGGGATGAAATTAAGTTTTAACATAAAGTATTACGCCGGGTTCAACAACCTGCATTTGTGGAGTCTTACTGTTGCTCCTGATCCATACTGTCAGGATAAAGAAAGCAGGAAGACTGATGTGCAAGAGCCTGGTTCATGTAGAAAAAGCTAAAATGTCCTATATTTCAGCAAATATACTTCCAGAAAACCAGGATTAAAAACACAGAGTCTAAAATTCCACATCCAGAAAAAGATTGCAAAAAGCAAAACTGAAAGGACCACAGGGAACAAGATGTCCCGACGAATTTACAAAGACAAAAGGAAGCACAGAGACTTATGTACACAAGGGGGCAGGGATGAGCGATCACAGATGAAACAGATCAGGGAACAGGTGCAGACGATCACAAGAGCGGGAAAACAGGTCAAACGCAGGAAGTAAAGGCACGGACACACAAGTAGCAAGATTTCAAACCAAAAAGGACACCCTAACCCTAACCCAGGATGGAACTTTTAAACACAAGCCAAATCCAGACAAAAGAAAACGAAGGGAAATGTCCATCATCAAAAGTGTCAAAGAAAATCCAAAAGCTCTTCAGATACATGAAGCACAGAGTCATGACACATAAACTGCTCATATCCTTTTAAGAAGATGATTCATCTGCACCGCTACTTGTGAGATTCACCTTTTAAAGAGATGTGACCATCAGTGATGTTATCTGAGGTTATCTGTGACTAAATTAATCCAAAATCCACGGAGAATTACAGTAAGGTAGAAAAAACAGACACAAAACAGACACTTTGGAAAGGGCAGGGTGACATGGGCACTTTGTGAGAGAAACCTGTAACCATGGTTACTGTTCATAAAGATGGCAACAGCGGTAAACTCAAAATGCACTGAGGACATATGAATTATAATCATAGAATAAAAAGTTGACTAAGTAGTCATCAACAAAATGTAGACTCAAATGTTATCAAGTATTGTTGATTAAAATGGAAATAATTTATTTGACAAAAATTAAACCTTGATCCAAAATCAAATCGAATTTTCCTCAAGACGGAAATAGAGAAAGGGCTGAACCCAAGTCACAAAGGAAGGGATGAACGTGAAGATGATAAAGCTTGAAATAAAAGTTGATGAATGAACCAGTAATCAGGGAAGTTGGACAAACTAAAAAGGCTTCTACTGAAAATCCCCCGCTATGAGCAAAGCGTAATAGTCTACACACACTGTTTCATATACATTGAGTGAATTCAACTGTATGTTCTCATAATTCAATTTTGAGAATTAGACACGACTAATAGGCATTATCCTGAAAAAGCTGCTGTACTCCCCATTAAAAAGCAGACCTGCAACAGAGTCTGTTATCCATATATAAACAGCTGCACTCATAAGAAGAACCATTACATGATAGGTGTACATATACAGATGTGATGCATGGAAGTAATATTGAAAGGTTTATTCATGAATCAGAGCTAACGAGAGGAAAGATTCAAAGATAGAAAGACATTTGCATTTATTTGATAGGACAATATAGGTCCAGGACTCCATGCTTTGTCCTCATAAATTGGATAATCATCTCACAGAACCCTAACAACCTCAGTATTTCATTCACTTAGCTGATTATAAGATCGTTTTAAAGACTCTAGAACATAGCATACGCACAACAGTGGCAGCTCTGAGAGCACTGCTGCTTTGAGGCAGAGTAAAGAAACATTACCTGGGACTCCAGACTTACATTTATTGGGAAAATGGGAATGCTCAGGGTCTCCAGGGTCGGCAGCAGATATGAGGCTAGCTGCCTGGAGTGTAGGCTGGAAACTAGCTGGCTTGAGCCTAGTAAATGAGGTTGCAGGCTTGTGGATAGAGGGCCAAGCTAGCCAACTGAGCCAAGCTTTAATGTCTGAGAAGCAGAAGACTGGAGCTAGCTGTTGGCTATCACTGGCTGATTGGTGGCAGACTGGAAGTTAGGTGACTCAGGAGCAGAGGTGTAAAGTAACGAATTACATTTACTCACGTTACTGTAATTGAGTAGTTTTTTGTGTACTTTGTAATTTTTTTAGTAGTTTTTGAAATGAGTAATTTTACTTGTACTTAAGTAGATTTTGACTGAAGTATTGTACTTCACTACATTGGAAATTACTTCCGTTACTGAGTAAAAAAAAAAAACATAGTTCAAGGCGCAAGTCAAATCTCACTGCAGTGGTAGATGCTGCATAGATTGGATGAGGTTCCCTAACGTGCACGTTCAACATATGAAAACTGAGTGTAAAGTTCTTTGTTCGCGAAAAATATGCGTGACATGCACAGGGAGCCACTGGAGAGCAGCTGAAGAGCCGCATGCAGCGTGCCGACCCCTGGCTACGGCAAAAGTGCGATTTGTTTATTGCTCCGCCATTAATTACGTTAATAAACCTTTTTTGAATGACTTTTTCTTTTCCTAGTGTGTATTTTGAAGTTCCTAAAGTGTTATTCTTGCCAGGTTCTAGAAGTATTAAGTAAGTGTTTCATAGCCAACTCATTTATCACTCATCATAGAGGATCTGAACTCAATAAAGTGTGCTGTTATGTTTAATCCTCTGCATCCGAGTCCTCATTTTAGTCCAGGTCTGACACTAAGAAGCTCAAATAATTTCTGTTTGATTTAAAAGAAAATAAAGTTTTATTCAACCATACAATGGCTAAGAAGCCCGAATTCTGTTTAGGATGAGGATTATATTAATGTTCCATATGGAATAGCAAAGAGAACTGCTGAGTTGCAGCGCCATTGTTTTGTTTATATATGATTATTAAAAGAAAACATGTTAAATATATATATGTGTTATATAGGTGTTAGTAGCCCAATGAAAACAAACATGGAAGACAGCTGCAACAGAGGTAGTCAGTCAGGTTTAAAACTTCACATGGGGTGAAATGTCTGTTCAAGCAAAACATGAGTGGTCGTATCGTAACATGTGAATTCTTGTTCTTCTGCTCATGCAGGTCACATCAGGGCTATGACCAGTTTACACTGGAGCCAGATTGAGGTCACATTAAAAGATGATGTGAACAGCAACATAAAAACAAGAAAAAAAAATTAATTAATTTAGCACTAAGGCTTGCAGTGTGAGCGTAGTGTAATTTATAAATTTTTAAACAATCGATGCTGTATTCAGTTGGAGCCGGATTTTAAGAGAATAGAAATGTAAAACTGGAGGCATAAAACATAATATCGGATGATAGGACGTAGCATCAATGACTGGAAAGAAAACATGAACCAGAATTGAGGCAATATCCCTGAAGGGTCTGCAGCTCTAAAGGCCGAATTATACTTGTGTTGCACGGACGCACGCATGCAGGCAAGACACGCAACACGCCCCTTTCGTGCCCTCTGGCGTCTTGCGGGCGTCTGTCGATTTTTCTAACTATACGACAAAACGACGCGAGCCTCACGCAGCCCGCAAGGCTTGTGATTGGTCGGCTTACTACATCCCGTCCGGAGTCTAGTTTCCGGTTTCATGCCCCACAATACGCAGAAAATCACGGAAGATTTAGAAGAACGAATATGGACCAAATAGAAGAGCACTTGGCAGAAGAGATCTGAAAGTATGACCCCTTGTATAACCCGTCACTGACTGGCCGATTTGTCCACCAGAAATAGGCTATGAGGAGCCGGAGTGGCGATGTAAATAAACATTCGACGAAGAAGAAGACGTCTCTTCTTTGTGTGTTTTGTTTTCGAAAAAAAAAGTTACTCCGCCTAGTGTTCTGGCGGTGAATTGCGTTGCAACACGCGCAACACGTTTAGGAAGCATAAACCAAAACGGATCCGTCGATGCAGCTGCGTGGCCTTCCGCTGTTGCAGTCGCAGGACTATAATTAGGCCTTAAGGTGAAAGTCAACAAAGTCAACACTGACTGGCTGTCACAATCCCCCACAGAAAAGAAAGCAGCTCAGAATTCCTATACTTGGCCTATATATTCCTGTTGCAAGAAAATGTATTTGCATGTGGAATAACAACTGTACTGCAATTGCTCTGTTGGAATAGCAGCTCTACTTTTCCTGTGAGTGAACATTTCTTGAAGGCTTGCAATAAAATGCCTTAACAAGCATACACATATTTCATGACTGATGACTGATCTTGCTTTGTCTCTAATGTGTCCTACAACGTTCTCTGGTTTTACACTTTTTGGTTTAACTTTTTTCTTAGCACTTTGAATCATTGTTAAGAAAAGTGTTATTTATTATTATTTATATTATCATTGCAATTATTTTATTATTAAATCATCACGTTGTTGTCTCATCTATAGTGAGTAAACAAAGCAACTTCATCAATAAATAGTGCTCTGTGTTCATAAAGCACTTTTCTTGTCTTGATGTCCAATCGAAGTACTCTACAGTACAGTGTTGCCATTCACACACACATGCATGCACTTCATCTATGAGCGTCACTTATCTTGCCTGAGGACACTGCAGTAAGGACACTCTAGCATGAGACAGGAATCGAACCGCCAAAGTTTTGGTAAATGGACCCGCTCGAACTCCTGAGACACCCAACTTTATACCATCTGGTATTCCCTGGCAGTATCCTATCCAAGTACTGACCAGGCCGAATCCTGCTTAGCTTCCAGAGATGATTACCTGCTTCACAGTGTCCAACAGGCTGTCTGTCAGGCGTATTAGAATCCTATTTGAGAAGCTGTGACTGCCTGCTAGCAACCACTATAGAGACAGATATATGTTGTTCAGACAATAACAGAGCAGTCGATGTCATGTCCTCCACACAAGCACCTGGATAACAGAAAGTCTGGCGATCACAGCAGTGCCGACCTGAAGCATCGAGGGTGGGCAGTTGGCCCGAGAAAGAACATCTGAGGACATCAAGGTACAGCAGTGATGAGGGGGAGCCTGGGAAAGGATCTCCATTTACGAGCATCGGTTGAACCAGGATGCTCAGGTGGTCGGGGGGGGGGGGGTTTACAGGCAGGCAAGGCTGTTGGCCAGCTGCATGTCTAGGGCAGGAGTTGATGGGTGCTTTCCCGTTGTACGGTAGAGTACTTCGATTGTTTATCCTCACAGGCATCAGACCACTGCTCTGGATTCCGTGGAGTCAAGCTCACCGAAGTCTCCCTCTACTTCCACCGCTGAGTGAAACTACGTTTAAAATGAGGAAGAAAACTGTGCCCGGAAAACTGAATAGGCAGTTCTGGAGGAGGGAACTGAAGAGCCCAAAGAGGGAATTGTGACAGTCTGATACCGGGCAGCTTATCAGAATTATCCATTCTTTCACCAGCAGGAGGTTTATGAGCACAATGACACTGGGCCAACCCAAACAATAAACAGAAGAAGCTAAAAAATCTACTCTACTCCTGGTAATTGCAATTTAAAGACATCGTAGTAGAAATGTAATGACACGCTGTGATAAAAAATTATTTCATTTTTTGTAAACTTCTTTATCAGATGTTCTCTCAACTGTTATGATATATGCAGTCTCTGGGCCAATCACAGGCTCTGCTATCAGGAATATTGTTTCATCAGAGAGGATATAATAGTCTCTGATCACATCTCGCTCCCCCCACCACAGCCTTGTCCGATCCCAGGTGTCCCTCTATAGATTTGTAGGTAATTACCTTCCTGTCTGCTGTAGAGTGGCAGGGCTCCATCCTTTGCCCAGGTATAATCACAAGCCATGATGCAGTTCATTATTTATAGCACGTCTTGTTCTGGTATGAGCACAGGAAAAGAGGGAGCTTTTACTCTGACACTTTCCGATCATGGGTTGAGGTGGTCTGACATCCACCAAAATGGATACTCCACATAATGGGGCAGATGGAAGCAAAGCATGCTGTCAAGTGGCTTTTCCACACATTTCAGGTGTAAACTGTGCTGTGAGTACAGAAAAAGTAGCTCTGAATTTTTAATTGGATGAAAGATTCCTACATGGGTCGCAAGGCTTTTTTTTTTTAGTGACACCTCATGGCAGCACAAATGTTGGTAAAATAGCCGACAGTGTAACAGCTGGACAGATATTCTTTCAAACTTTTCTTGGTGAATAAAGTAGGAAGGCAAGAAAAATTATCTTTAGTCCTCCTACAAAACTGAGCAGTGACATTGAAACCAACAAAATATAAAAGCACAAGATTGAAAGAACTAACTATGACCAAATTGTCACGTATAAATTTCTCTCTTTTCACCAATGGATTAGGAGAGAGGCCCAATGAGAGAAGAAAGTTTCACAAGACACATTTAACACATCAGATAACTTTTTCAGACTAAATTGAAACGACATTAAGAATTGCATGAGATTTCTTGTGTCTCCATTTTAAAATAATGACCCACAGTCAAGTAGCCTACCTGTGTAGACAGAAATAATAATGGAATGTAATTGTACTTGAACAGATCACCGCCCTATCTCCCCATGTTAAAGAAACCAAAACCCTTTACATCTACTCCAAAATTATAATAAGTTTCTTAGGTCAAGCCCCAGCCCTTGTTAAACTTTCATGGGAATCAATTAAGTAGTGTTTTTAGAAATCCTGCACTTACACCTAAAACAGGAATGAAAACATAACATCCTTTGCAAAGGCAATGAAGCACAGTACAGTACTTTCAACCCCCAGATGAGTGTGTAGTGTAACTGTGCTCTAAAGGGTGGCTTAGGGAGGTAAAGTGGGTCGTCCATTAACTAGATGGCTGTGGTTCGATCCCTGGGTCCTCCATTACATGTGACAAATTGTCCTTGGACAAGACACTAAACCCCAAGTTGCTTCTGATGGCTGGGCCAGCAGTGCAAGTCTGGTGTATGATAGAGAAAGTGAGGCATACATGTGCTGTATGAATGAGTGAGAGAATTACTGAATGGCAAAACTGTGTTTTGTGTGCTTTGAGTGGTCATCAAGACTAGAACAGTTCAGCATGAATTCAAATCATTTACCATTAAACTCAAAATACAAAGTGAATGTGAAGCCAGAGATGTTTTGTTTGTCATTTACAACATCTTTGTCTAAATTATTTAACAAGATCTCAATGATAAATATGTTTATGTGATGATATATGTGATGAAGTATAATCAACCTCAAATTCTTTGTTGATTTCCAATAATTAATGTCATAATTACAGAAGGCAAAGCTAGCTCATTGCAACATGCAATCATACTTCAAACTGTATAGCAAAATGTTTTTGTAAATGTTTGAAGGAACCAGTGCCCTGTTAGTGCAGACCCCTGTAAGTGTAGGACCTATAGTTTTATTTGTGGTGTCAGAAACACAATTCTCTGAGTCATTGAAGAAAGGCACCCTCCTGCCATTCTTAAATACATCTTTCACAAATATATGTTTATATAATATAATATTACATATGAGATATAGTTAAATTGCTCAAAATTGAATGCAGGTCCACACCACACAGTACGTAAGTAGAGAGAGAGAGAAAATGTTGCTATTTGTTTGTGTTGAATATGTGATTCCTTTGATATGCAGCATGTGCGGCCCACAGGGAGTGTATTATGTAAGTAATTGGGAGCAGATTTAAATACCACAGCTCTCAGACAAACATGTTTACCTACCTCTATTAGCCTAAGTCTCTCCACTCCAGATCTCTGCCCTTCTAGCACCAGACACTGTGCTATGATCTGCATTGGAGAGTCTCAAGTTACCTTGAGCCCAGTGAGATGGAGGCACTCAGATCCACTTCAATCACCTTTTGAATCACCTGCGACACCCTAGAGGCTGCTGCTTCAGTCTTTTAATTAATTTTAATCGATTAGCATCAATATGTGCCCATATTTATTTTATTCAGTTGCTATTTGTCAGCTGCTTTTTATAACGAGTCCTTCCCTGAGAGACAGGTCTGGATTTACTTTAAGTTATGAAGCCTTCCTACACATTTGACACATCAGATTGATTTTGAAGCTCTAACAGGGTGTGATTTGGACATCAGCAGTCAGAGCTCACCTCCTCACAACCGTACGTTAATGTCTGTTAACGCAAAAGAAGCGTGTAAGAACGTATACGGTTCGTAAGCTTGTCGTTTTCTACGGATTACCCGTTTACCATTACATTAGTCTCACCGTTGTTCGAATCAGCTGTTCCTTTTAGCAGGACTAACTTTGTAAACCAGCAGCAATTCTCTGTGAAGCTCAACTCATCAATCTTTGATTTTCCTGAGTCTTCTCACACGGATAATACGGAGGGAACTCTAACGCAATTTGTCCTCCTCTCTGTCGGAGTCACTTCTAATCCAGTTAGACAACAGGGACTAGAGGACACAATAAAGCCTCACTAATGTATTTGGGACACTGACACTTTATGTAGTCACTGGAAGGAACAGTGAGGGAAAAGAGGAAGATACAATGATTGTGGAAGCCAGAAAATAGGGACTGAGAAAATAAGATGGATGTCCACAAATCATACACGATTATAACATTAATATTTGAACTGCTTTGTTTCAACTTTATCAAGCATATAGACTTTATAGGGATCCATCAATAAATCCATAACTAATCGACTGAAAGTACCAACAGAAGGCCTCATTTACCAGCTTGTATTGGAGGTATTGGATGATGAAAAATGAAGGATAAGATCTTGCTCTAATGATGAGATGTGCCGAATCAAAGTGACTGTACTGTACAACATTGTAACAGCAGAGACAAGGTGTAATAATTCACTGATTCTAATTCATCCAACAAGCCCATGTGACTAATAACAGCTTAAAATCAGGGCTTTGTCTTAAATGGTGCTAAATAAAAAACTATTGATGCAACTACTTTGCATTATGAGATATACTACATCCCTTTCAAGGATCAATATCCTTACTGAAAGCTTTATTTTTTCACATAGTTAGATTGTCAGCAGTTCATCTTTGGTTATAGTGTACTGTATTGTTATTTATTACGGTAGTATTACGTACGATACAGAAAAAACCACAGCTGTGGAAAAAACAGCCTGAGTAAAGAAAACCAATTTGAGACTTTACATTTAATATTTGTACCTTAAAACTCCAGTGAATTTGGATCAAAAACTGATGAACAGAACCAGAAATATCACATAGCAGAGGACCACAAAAGACTTTATAATTTTTTTTTACACAAAGTCATTCCCAAGACCTGTGTTAAATCAGCAGTTCCCCCCTAATATTTGCATATTTCTAATACTCTTTCTGTCCCTACCTGTTCTCCTTTGTGCACTCATACTATATACACTAGATATTCATATTTCTTTGCAGCCTCACATTATTTTCCCAGGGGTTTCCCCTTCTCTCATAATAAATACTCTTGCTCTGCTCTGTGAAACTGCTCACTGCTGAATAGGAAAATCCAGAGTTAATAGAGCCAGAACCAGAGACACATCCCAATTCCCTTTACTGCATTCACACCCTTCTGACTTGTGTCGTCATAATTTGATCATAGTCTCTGCCACTAAAGGAGCGTGAAATGACACAGGTAAAGAGGAAAGACAACAATATTATCCCAAAATAAAAGGAATTGACAGATTGAGACAGCTATGGCGTTTCAATGAGAGAATTGAAACGCCCTTCTTGAGTGACCCAAAACGACTTGTGGGTCAAGCGAGGATCAAGAAGCGATCAGTAATGGGATCTCTGGTGGCACAGAGAGACTGGGACTAAGTTGAGTTTTGTGAAACAGGCTTAAACTAGAATTAACACACTGCGGTTGTATGCCTGCGCCAACCAGCGCAGTTGCTACATACTTTTCCTTCGAGATTAATTTCAGCTCAATTTGACCTTTGACCTTTGAACACCGAATTGTAATGACTTTATCTTTGAGTCCAAGTGAATATTTTACCACATTTAAGACATTCCCTCAAGCTGATCTTAAGATATCATGTTCCTAAAAAAACATAAACACACTTTGTAAGACCTCCATGACCTTGACCTTAGGCTACAAAAATGAAATTCAAATTCAACAAGTGAATGTTTGTACCACATGTAATCGAATTCCTCAAGGAGTTCCACAGATATCGCAACAAATTTGCTTTGTGATGTCACAGTGACCTTTGACCTTTGGCCACAAAATGTGTCAATTTTTGCCTTAAGCAGAAGGTAGCCAGCTATTTCTCAGGCACACAGCAACTTTCTGATATAGCGGGGGTGTTTTTTTTTTTATTTAAAAGATTTGCATTAGAAGAAAAAAAAGATTGGCATCCAAGGACACATAGATTTCAGAATGCAGTGATTAATAACATCTGAAAAGTATTTCATAATTGTATTCTTGTTGTCACCTTGTCTTCCCTTTTCCCTTACAGTTTCTGCAACCCCCCTGGCGCCCCCCCTGGGGGTTGGGACCCCCACTCAGAAAAGCAGTGGTCTAATTGAATGCTAGTGCCACATGTAATGAAATTCCCTTCTGGCATTCCTGATATTTTTTGTTCAATATAATGCTAGTTCATGTGAATTTGACCTTTTGGCCTTTGACCACCAAAATCTAATCAGGTTACCCTTGAGTCCAAGTGAATATTTGTACCAGATTTTAAGAAATTCCCTCAAGGCGAAGATGGGACAGACGGATAGACGGACAACCCCAAAAACATTAAGTGACTGCCGCTGGTGCAGAGGCATTCAAACACAGAGGAGCACAGAAATAAATGAATTCATGACTTACATACAGACTCACACTCACAAACTTACACTCGGAATTTGTAAGTTTAAGAAGTAATGGTGGGTGTTGTTTGTGCCTCTGGTAACAGAGTAAAATCTTAACTATATGAGATGCTCATGCTAATGGGAACTGTTGTTGAGAAAATGAATGGCTTTGTTAAGTGTGCATCTGGCAGAGGAACAGTGGCATTGGATATCCCATTAATCAGAGTGCTGGTTACAGTGCTGGTATTTGCAAGTTACCCTGTGCAGCCCTTTAAATGCTGTCTACACCCAGAATCCCAATTACATTTCTCATGAATAATTCATACATTCAGTCCCGCTATTATACCAGCCACACTGTGTGTTAAGGTCGCTGTTGTTTTCAAAGACAAGTAAGAAAACCCCCCAATTATCACAAATAAGCAGCACAAGCAAAGGAAGGTGCCTTATAAGAATAGCAAATCTAAGCATCCTCTCCTAAAAATGAACTAAAAGCAGTTGCTGCGTGAAGCTGAATTAAGAATCATTATTTTTTTAAGCACCACAATATAATGGTTATCAGCATGTTAAAAAAACTGCTGATTTTGAGTAACAAACCCATAATAGAGGCGGATAATTATTGGGACAGCTTTACAAAAGACTTTAAGGGTGATTCATTTATGTCACTCATTGGGCCTCCAGGGAGGAGGCATGGAGGTTCTCCCGTAGACAAGCTGTAACCTGCATATTTGCAAATCCCCTGATAACTGTAAGAGCTGCACTCAGACACATTTGAAGCCAGTGATTACATGTAGAATAATGCTGAGGCTCCAATTAAAAACTTTTCATGCCATCTCTGTGAGTCGTTTATTTCTGTTAATCACTGAAAAATAAAAAAAGAGAAGCAAGAACTTTTTCCTTTTTTGTTTTTACAGAAAGTGCAGTGTCAGTTGGCGCGTCGAGAAAAGACATATTCATCACGGCACGTAATGAGAATCCCAGACCTATTCATAGAAAAATAAGTAAAAAAAATTGGCACTTTCAAAGTATTGCACATACAGTGTGGATCAAAAAACTAATTCATGCACATAATCAAACGGCTTTTTCTGAAACCACTGGTCTTTTTTATTTACCGATAAAAAATATACACCAGGGAAAATAGGCTTAATTTCTTCTGTCTTCCTCATCATATTCCTCTGTTGATGTATTTATCTATTTCCACTCAGGAAAGATACAGTCCTCAGTCCAGTGGGAAAAAAAATGCATACTGATATATAAATTTCATATTTACAGATATCAGCAGGATTAAGATTGAGAACCATTTGAGGGGTGGTGAGTTAGTTGTAATCATGAACTGGTAGTCACTCATCAGTTTTACCAAGGACTCCTCTATAGTCTCTCTCTCTTTGTCCTTGACCTCTGTCTTAGATACAGCTCAGAGGAATTTCTTGCAAACCTTCTCCACTGCAGCAACTTTAATAAAATCTCATTTGTAGCCATTATCATGAGCTCTGCTTACTGTTCTCTGTTTTATTAGAGGCCGAGCGATGTGTGATATGGGGCAAAACAACATTAAACTGACTTTAAAGTGACTGTGGTTAGTTGGGCAGGTTTACTGTCGAGAGTGATGACAACAGAAACAACGATTATGGGAACTGTAATGACCCGTGAATAGAATTATCCAGATCTGAAATTGATGCAAGAAAGCTAGGTGAAAACTGAAAAAAAAAATTTTACTCTAACAGTATTGTCTTAACAATTCCTCCACTCAGATTAAACACTTTGTTGACACATTGCCAAACATGTTTCCACGAGATGAGAGATAGTCTGTCACACTTGATCATGAGGTCAATTAGAATATCCTATGTTTTTGTTATCATTAAAATCAGTAACAGGTGGTAATTGAGAGCAAACCCATGGGCTCATCAGGTTCTACTGACACCTTGTCAAGTATTTATAGCAAAGCTGTGATAATCGTTGTTATGTTGCCAGGGTGATAATCAGCCAGTGGATAAATTGAAGGATCAAAACCAGTTAAAAACAGAAAGATTTTATAACGAGGGTAATTCAGAGATTGATGCCTTCAAAGTCCTCTGGACATATTGTGCTTTTTCAATATTTATTTCCTGTTACATATAGGTTTTGTGCATGTAAAAGGTCTGCAAAGACAGTATGGATAAACTGATGTGTGTTTCTGAACATGAGAACATGTGAAGTATTACAAATACAACCAATTTTTTTATTATTAACGTGAATATAAGCATAACATGTCTTCTTAAAATTGGGGAAAACATTTAACAATTAGCATTTATGAAAGCTTCGGATGAGTTAAGTTTGTGCAGTGGCTAGAGCTGGTTCAAGGTTTTGACTCAGATCATGATAAAAGCTAATTAGCATTACCCAGGAAGCTGATGTTTCAGGGTCCTATTCACATTATGTGCACGTTAACATATTGGAAAAACTGAAATTCTAATTAAATTTGATTTTAAAGAATTAGTTAATAATAATAAATAAAATAAAACAATTATTAGGGGTAGGGTCTGTAACTTACTTTGAGTGCACCTGTCAGTAAGACCAGCAGCTTTCTCTTTGTTTACAGATATCACATATATCCCAGCCAGCCTCATGATTGTTTTAATAATTGGCAAACAAATCAATAAAACTTAATTTTCCCAATAAATCTGGTGACATGGAACTCACACCCTGGGTCCTTGTGCTTTAAATGACTGGAGTGTCAGCAACAGTTAAGATAAAGAGCAGAGTCCTTTGGGTTTAGGACTAGCTGTACTTTTCACACTCACTCACCTAACAAGCAGAGCAGAGGGAGAAAAGTGTATGCAAATAGACTTTTCATTTTAAAACACTTGTCTTCTGCCATTTAGCATTCTGTCCCTCATCGCAGCACTCAAGCAAGAGTATTATCCCAGTTTCCC
This sequence comes from Platichthys flesus, assembly GCF_949316205.1. Classification (NCBI taxonomy): domain Eukaryota; kingdom Metazoa; phylum Chordata; class Actinopteri; order Pleuronectiformes; family Pleuronectidae; genus Platichthys; species Platichthys flesus. The sequence goes on along the minus strand of NC_084958.1, from coordinate 3,222,592 downwards.
CTCAGCCAGTGGGTTCTTCTCTGCTGTTGGATGGAAATGGCTTATCCACAGATTAAACACAATACCACAGTTCCTGATTGCCAGCCTTTTGCAGCAGTAATTTTGTATCCTCGCACTTTAAATGGCATAAGTAATAATCTGGCCAAAAGTAAAAAAATGAACTTTTGGATGATTTCTTCAGGATTCTGTGTTAGCTTGGCCTGAAGCCAGCTTTTTTCCCGCTACTGGCTCCAGTGTTTCCCTCTCTAGGTTCCAGTCCACAAAGTCTGCATAGTTTAGTTCGGGCACACCCGCTGTCAGGCCCAAAGAGCTGACTGACCCGGCCAAGGAGCCAAGCCCTTCATAGGCGTATGTCTGAAGTGAATCGTACGGTGGGCCCCGCGTGTACGAGTCCGCTTCCGCCACCTTTTGCTGGAGGATCTGCTGAATTATGTCGTGACCATCCAAGAGAAGCGAAGGAGCTGATTGGCTGAGCTCTCGAGGAATGCAGTCAATGATAAACCAGGCAGGTTCTGACTCCGGGCTGTAGTTCCCATAATCTACCTGCTGAGCTCTCCTCCTCCTCACCACCACAGACCCCTCCTCATCATCCTCAAACTCTTCATCCTCTCTGCAAAGGCTTGGTCTTTGGCCTAGGTAGGCGTGGAACATCCTGTGAGACTCAGAGACTTTGGGATTTCGAAGGGCAGCAATGTCAAAGGCCTCTGTGTCCTCCTCCCCGCCTCCTTCGTCGTCGTAGGTCACCACGTTTTCTCTGATGTCCTCTTCAGACAGAATCAAGGGTTCTTTGCTCGCCTTTTTATTTCGTAGCTGTGTGAACATAATCACTATGGCTGGGGAAAAGGGAAAGGGAAAAAGAAAGGATAAAAGGAAAAAGTTAACATACAGAGAATATAATAGAAAACCAGGGACATTCAATAACACGGTACTACAAATTAATGCAAAAATATTAGAGGATTAAGACACACTTCATAATACTTGGTAAACCAAGTGCTTCTTTTCTTTTTAGTCGATTTTTTAAGGGAATGTGTCATAATTTACAAAGTGTTCAGTCTAGGCAAGGCTGTGAAGAGAGCGAGAATAAGCTTTCATGTTTAGTGACAAAAATGTAGAAGAGAACAAGAACAGCTCCACTTTTAACATGAAAAGATTGATGACTACAAAAAAAACAATGAATGTGGCTAGAAGGTAAAATGAAGTATTTAAGCAAAAGCACTGAGTCTGATTTTGACTCTGTTTAGTAAAATATAAAATAATAACTGAAGCAACATAAGAGACGTCATTTCAGCACCGTGAATATTCACCTCTGCACCATCTCTATTTCTCAACTGAATTCCAAAGTCAGGGGCCACATCCTTCTCAGACCGATTAGACCATGGAGGTCGAACTGAAATGCTCTATAGAGGATTCCCTCTATGTGTCCCCAGCTGCCTTTTCAAACAGCAGAAGAAATGTAAGATACTTCAAGCTCATACAGCATCTACATTCCTGGATCGCAGATTTAGCCCTTCTGCAGTCAAACACATGAGTTGAGGATTTTGTATTCGGAATGAAGTCTTGTTGACACTCCATCATGCTAACTGAACGGATATAGGAAAACAACGAGGAGTCTGCCGTGCGTCTTTTCAGGATGTAGTGAATTTTCTTAAGGACTTGAGAACCATGTTGCCAGAGATCACCCAACAAAGGAAACCCTCACTGTCCCTGTAACATCCTGCAGCTTAAAGGTCATTTTCAGGCCGGTGGCCTTTTAATAAAACGGGTACCTGGATCTGATGGCAGATGAATTCATTAAGTGCACGGCTGAGTTACCCTTTCCTGCTGAGGGAAACATTCTGTTTACTATTTAGCAGCTGTGTGTTGATGGTTGAATGGTCTGTATTTATATAGAGCTTTTCTAGTTTTGAAGACCACTCAAAGTACTTGAGAATTCCATTCACCCACTCACACACTCATTCGTAAAAAAAAATTATATTAGGGGCCATTCAGGGTTCAGCATCTTGCCCAAGGACACTTCGGCATGTAAATGGGGAAGACTGGGATCAAACCACTGACCTTCTGGTTGGAGGACTAATGCACTACCGCTCAACAAAGGTTTATTGACAATTTTAATTTCTACTTGTATGATTTCATTGCGTATATGTTATAACATAACTTGTTTAGCTTGTAGAATATATCCTACCGTTGTGTTGTTATTGTGGGTGGCTTGTGGCCCATACCATTTTACTGTGTTGTTTTTAACTGTATTATAAGAGCGGAGAGCCACAGTGGTGTCAGAAGGGTTTCCATCACTTGGCCTATGATTTATGTTCATGTGAGTCTTTTTACTTGGCGGCATTTGTTATTTCCGTGTACTTCATGGTGTGTGTCAGTAGTTAAAGTCTAGACTTCGATAACATCTGTTTTATTAAAAGTTTGGTGGAGCTGTCCATTGTGCTGTAAATTACATCCTGACTTAATGACTTCCAGCACCTTCTGTTTTGATCTGTGGTGACTGTGGTGTTGTATTTGTGGTGCGCCTAGAGTGAGCAATGTGTGTGTGAATGGGTGAATGTAATACTGAACTGTGAAGCACATCGAGTGGTCATCAAGACTAGAAAAGTGCTATTTAAATAGACATTACTCCTTCATTTCATTTTCGCGGTGTTAGTTAAACCATGTTTAAACCTTGATCCCCAAGCCGTAAACGTTTTGTGTGTGTTTGTCGGCCCCCCTGTAATGTCCTATTGTGCTTAAATGTGTAAATCTGATAACTTTTTAAAATGCATATACCATCGAATTTCGTAGGCTATGGTTTCTGCTAAAGGGTTATCTCCGTCGTTGGAGTGGGGCATTCAACTGTTTTGAGCATCCACAGGCAGAAACATATATCGGCCCCTTCAATTGCATGCTTCTTTAAGCTGCTTCACTTGCTGCAGCTTTGCGCTTTATCAGAAGCTCGCAACCCTGGGATATAGGTTGGCTGGAGAAGCATCCTCCCATGGGATCACTGATTATTCAGTAATGGAAGGAGGCATTTCTTTGCCACAGACCAGAAGCTCCTATGAGAAGCCCCCATCTCATGCTCCGTTATCACTATCACCAGTGTCTGGGGTTGATCCTTTCTATTCCAAGCTACTAATTCATTGTTCTACTTTCCACAGTGTTCTACTTCCTGTTGAGATGTAAGTGCCAAGTATGTATGGTGCATGAGGTTATATGTTTTAAGCACGAAATGGAGATTTGGAAATACAGTTTCCACCAGTAAGTGTTGTATACATTGTGTATAACAAAAAAATATAATTTTTCAAAATGTCACTTCGCTGTAAAGTGATTGATAATGTTGGAAGATGAAGGAAGGCCTACTGACAGGGACTATAATTGAATAATAATAATATAATTGAAGCTTTAACTATAAACATTTAACTTATGACTAAAAGAAATGTGGTGAGAATGACTAAATCTTATCAAAGAGAGGAGGAGGGTAGCACAGCATATCTGTGGCGCATTCCAACCCAACTGGGGAATGAATGATGAGAATATCACACCAGTTTAAGACTTGAAAAGATGCAGTTAAAGCAAAACCAAAAATCAGAATCATCCTAGTGGAGTTCCTTTTGGTAGATGGACTGAACATCTGACAAATCCTCAAATACCAAGAAGCCTGCACTTCAACACATCAAGATCTCTCACACCCTCAAGAACCACACGGGGATGCATGAAGTCATCCTCACACATGAGGGCTATAAGGGACATCAGTGAAAGAGCGAGGACCATGGACCAGAAACTGGATCAACATTAGAAACAGACAACTTGAACCTATGACCACCAGACCCAAACCACTCACAGCAGCCATTGATCAGGGGTCGAGCTATCAAACGGGAATCTGTGGATTTTTTGGAGAAAGACCATTTATATCCAATGCAGAGATAGCAGGTACAAACTGATGTCCCAAAACCTGTCCATCTGTTATGTCAAGGCTGAAGTTACATACATACACAGATCACATTATGAACCAACACCTTGACCACAGATCAAAACCCAATTTCCGAAGAAGAAAGTGACATGCAGCTGAAAGACTTTCTTGTTGCATACCTTATGAGGTGCTTGGTTTATATAGAAAAGAAAGCTTCACTCTGTAGCGGATCTGTTGATCTTAATTGTTATCATTCTGCCATAACTTTTCTTTATAATCAGTTATTGGAAAAAATTATATTTACCCTCAGAACAGTGCAGCAAATCTTTTTGCTGGATACAAGTAGATGGAACCATCAAACGTCTAGTTGTGTTAAAGGACTAACGTTGTGCTATTGCAACTGGAATCCATTGGCCATGTTGTGGATGAGGCATGCGATACATGACATATGCAACCACTAACTTACCTAATAATATGACGATACACAGCAGTATGGCAACAAAGGCTCCCGTGCTGAGACCAGCTGAGGACAGGAAGGCCTGGGCCTGACAGATGTTGTGGCTGTTGCGACCCCTGGTGTTCCCCTGACAAACACACACCCTGAGGGAGAGCGTAGTGGTGCTGCTTAGAGGAGGCTCGCCGCCGTCAGCCACCACCACCAACAGGCTGAAGAATTCCCGGTCTCTGTCCTGGCTGAAACCTTCACGTCGACGAGACACTATACTGGCAGTGTTGTCTGTAGCCGGCAGGCGGGCAAGGAAAGAAGGTGTATGAAGGATGATGGTGAGATGGATGAAGGAAGAAAGATAAGAGAATGACAGAAGAGAGGTTGAATGATATGAGAGAGGTGGGAGAAAGGTGTGATTTGAAACTGTATTTTAGGCAAGTACATTACACAAGGTGTTAGTTGAATCAGAAAGCTCAGTAAAAATAGGCACCATAATCACGGACCACTCCACATGATTTTGTAGAGTACAGTAGGAGCAGGGCACATAATTGACTTTAATGACTAAAATGGGGTATTTCAGACGTACAATGAAGAAATACAGCATTCATCAAAATTCCTAAGTACAAAGGTGCTTATTATCAGTAACCATTACAAATTATGAACTTTTAATGAAATTGTATTTATTTTTAGCCAAAGAAGATTCCTCTTCTGTCACATCTCTTGTCACTGGAGGTCCTCTTCTCATTTTGTATCAGGGTAAACAAACCCATTCCCAGGTTTGGCCAGGTTTTACACCAGTCATGCTGATCCAAAGTCAATTATTTGGGCTGCATCTGAATCTAGTGTTAAGTGAAGTTTATTCTTGCAGTTTGGTGAAGTTTTGTCCTCCTGGTGTCAGAATCTCTTGCCTGTCTGTTTTAAGATGCAAAGTAGAATAAATGATGAATTATGTGGGATGTGCCTACACCTCCTAACCATGGCTTCATGTGTGTTTCAGCTCATGTTCAGTTGCGTACTGATGCTTGTGTACTTCAATCTCTTTGAAGTTGCTCACGCAGTTCCTCAATATGTGGAGTCATGGTGCATTAGACACAGCCCAGGCCAAAGATGAAGCAACTGACATTATTTTAAAGTCCAAATCCATAATTGTGACCTAGCCTGGAATGAGCCCTTTGTGATGCCATATAAATATATATATAGGGCTAAAACTCATTGAAATCACTCGTGTTCCATATCTTCTGTGTAAACAGAAGATACTCGGCTTGAACAATGATAGAGATGCAATATTTCATTTCAAACAGCACATTTGTCAGCGCTGAAGAGGGCAGCAACTGTAGCAACAGAGAACGCTGTAGAAACAAGGACTTTGGCAGAGCATCTGACGTAAAACCAAGGAAGTGTCCCAGATTTAAAAAGGAAATGGCTGGACACCTTTCGCATTCCCATTTAAACATCTTATTATATTTTTTGTAAATGTTGATCCCCCTACCTCCCCTTTATCTAAACTTTGATGTCAGGATTTATTGAGAATTTTTATTATGAGTCATAAACAACCAAACATGAAAAGTATATATGTATGTATGTATGTATATATACATATGTCTGTTCATGTCATTCTAAATGTCTGCAGGCCGGTTCCACTTGACATTCAACGCAGCGATGCTGGTCATCATGACAATGAATAAATTGAGGCAGTGCCGAGAGAAGATACACAACTGTTGAATATGTATTAAGAGTGTATCTTACAAAGCATTGTACAACCCAACTGCCCTGGGGAGCTCCCAGCTATGATGAAGCACGTCAGCTAGCAGACAGAGGAATGTGTATATATGTGTTTGCATTTGTGTTGGGAATTTGTAATGTATTCCGGCAGTGCCCGCTGGACTCTGCACATCTTTATATCTTAATTTACATTGTGTGTCCTGCTGACTTGCATGGAGCCTCTGGGTGAACACACAAACACACACACACACACACACACACACACACACACAAACAGATACACGTAGGCATCTTAATTTATCAAAGGACTTGTCTTTTGTCCTCCATTTGACAAGCTGTCTCCAATTCACTGGATTTTAGTCGGAAACAGAAGGATGGAATTATATAGTTAAACTTTGATGACTTCTGTTAATAACCCTACCTCGGCTGTTGTTTCTGCAGAATGCTGGTCACCTGGTTATCTGAAAGGTTCATTAATATTGAACGTGACTAAATCTCACAGAAATTCAACACTGCACTTCCTTAGGGCCTAACAACCCTGAATTATAGCATATAGAACTAACTGTTCTTGATATATATGAACCACAGACAAACAGACTTCAGTGTCATAACCAGGATTGTGTTTTTAAATTAAATTTACATTTTAAAGGTAGTCCAGTTACACCGGTAAAGCTCCACGCTATAACACTCAGCTATGTTAGCAATACTTTTCCGAGCAGCAGTCAAAGGGTTCTGTGCCGACTTGCAGTTATGTATTTACTAAAACATTTGAACCGTGTTACTTATCAACAATGCACTTATTAAAACCATAAAACTGCCTGTCATCTTGTTAGATTATCAAACAATTGCATTTGATGTCCCATACTGCAATATTCCACTGTCACATGAAAATAACTGAATTAAAGAAACTGTTGCTTGTATTTATATAGCACTGAAAGACCACCTTTGCAACAATCCTTCCTAAAACCATTAGGTGTGTTGTGGGTCTCTAGTTGTTTATTAATGAGATAGAGGAATCATGAGTTGTAATAACCGGAGTCTTCAGGGCCCTGTACATCACTTGATGCTCTCACGTGGCTGCTCTCTCTTGAATTTCCACTTATTTTCAAACATTTTCTTTGTAATCATCCATATACTGTTCCAAAAAGATCATCTGTTCCCTTTACTATAAATTGCTCAGATAACAGTCCCCTGTGTCTCTGTAAATGGTAAAAAAGCTGGGGTATAATAACCCGGAAATGTCTAAAGTAAAATAAATGTTTTCAGAAAGGCTTGATGTCCATTTTGAACCTTTATTATTGTGATAACTTGTCGACATATGATCAGAACATAGAACAAGATGCAAGCTGTATCCCTGTGTGTTGACCATGCTGTTAGTGCCCAATGCAACAAGGGCTGTGGGAGGTCAGAGAGGAGGATGCGCTGACACACAGGAGAAGATTAAAGGACAAAAACTGAATTAGTAAACAACATATAATTGGTAGAAAGTGGAGCAGAGGTGAGCTCTCTCAACAGCAGCATCGATCCTCTCCCGACTGAGAGGTGGTGCGGAGAGGAGGAGAGAGTGGTGATACTTGCAGCACAAGTGTGATGACGGGAAACAACTGCAACAGCCCTGGAGAGAGGGGGAGGTGGAAATATGTTCAAATGAACGATGGAGGGAGAGTCAAGAGAGGAATAAACTGAGGGAGGAGTAAGGGGGAGAGTAGTGTGTGAGTGTGTGTGTGTGTGTGTGAAAGAGGCAAATTAAAAAATATGTGAAAGGAGGGAAAGAGGAAAGGAGGGAGGCCATTTTAGGAAATGAGAGTTGGAGCTTAAAAACCAGAGAAAGTCGCTGGAAGTAAAATGAGGTAATAAAGCGACCGGATAATAGCAGTGCCCAGTAAACCCACAAAATGATCCATATGGCTTATTAACACAAGCTCTATAATTCGATTCAATTTGATTTATACTCCATTCTCTGCTCAAGAAAAACAGCAAGCGACAGACTCTAAGACGTTTTTGTGACGGGGGTACAAGCAAAGCTGGTGTAAGCCCAAATCACACCATAACAACTAGATAAGAGCTGCTTGTCTCAGTTTTTCATCCAACGTCAGCTGTTGAGCTTGAAGTCCAGAACATTACAAACCTCATTCAACCGGGACCCTACAGGTTTCCTAAATACCACCAATTCTCAAGTAATGGGTGGCTAGGGATCCTGCCTGCTTCAAATAGACCTTGGCTGTAGATTTTATCAGCGGCCAACTTGCAATTACCTCTGTTGTGACACATTTCTATAGATTTTTTATCCGCTCTGATGTCTGCCATTCACTAGAGAATAACCTTTAAGTGAGAACAACTAGATCTTTAATTTGGCTTCATTAAGTTCCAGAGGTGACCGTGAAGGAGGACAGGGGGAAGGAGGGAAAGAATTGAACGGGGCTCCATACATTATAGTCCGATAAATTAACAGCACACGTGTGCACACAGAGATAATGTGAAGAAGAATAAGGGGACAAGGAGGATGGTGTAACTCGTCTTCTGCTTGAACAGAGAATTAGCTTGTCTTTTTACAGATTTTAGATGTACTAAGCCACTCGTCATACAGTGACAATTATTGCGTTGTTGGCCCCTGGGTCAATGAAATGCCATTTATACCTAAGATGGCATCTTTGTTCAGTAATGCACCTTACTCGCATGTGCGAGAGATTGTGAACAACCACAGATTGTGGCTGTTCACGTTTTGGAATTTTTAAATTGATCAGTTTAATATTGCAGCTTGTGATCGACAAGGAATCTTAGGGGGGATTGAACTCCCCGTACAAACCAGATTTACCCCAGAGCCACATAAAACTGGTAAACAACCATTAAGATTTCTAATGTTGCAATGATGAGAAATGTTTTATTATTAATAAATCAAACTTCACTGTCCAATCATCAGTCATATATATTTTGGGAAAGCCGCTCAGGCCTGGTCGGTGCATCTGATTTCCTGAAATGTGCAACATGTGAAACGGCACTGATCTTGATCTGTGTAGACGGCTTTTAATCACTTAGTTCACAAGCTTCTTCATGTCAGAGGTTTATGTTCTTGAACTTCTCTAATCCATCCAGTAGTTTGAATGATGAGTGAAAACATAACCTCCTTAAGGAAAAATATGATGCTTACCAAATGTTTTAAAGTATTTCAAGCAAGTAAGTAAATAAAGTAGAGTTCAATCATAACAACTGTACTATTTGATTGCAGAAAACCTCACAGAGAAACCATAACCTGTATCCCTTCAGCTAACAATAATCCAAAGAGCCTACAGGTGGGAGAACTGTGGGATTGTTACTGTGTATGTTTTTCCTCAGGAACAGCTAATAGGACATCGTGACCACATACTAATCTGAGGAATACATCAGCTCTGTAATATTATAGACAGTTAAATGGTAAATGAGTCAAATGTTCACTGATGACGTACTAAAATAACTCATCTTGATATAGCCTTAAATACACCTTGTACTATGGCATTATTCAACTTTTGTATGGTAGGTTTAGATGCTGCTTAAGGTAAAGAAAAGATCATTATCTGGTTTAAACAGAAATACAGTGACTTGATGCACAACCTGATAAACCCCAGAGTGCGGACCACAAAAGATAAATGGAATTTGACTCATCATTCATTTATACATTACAATCTTTAAAAACATGTTTCAACAACTGATTACCTTTGCCATCAAAATGTAAAACAGCATAACAGGTTATGAAGATAGGATTAAAGAATTGTTTCACAGTGGCCATCACACTATGCAACAACACGAGGCACAGGTCTGTCCTCCCCTCAGGTTGCTTTACTTATAGATATATTTTATGGGTTGATGATGCAAAAGCTTGAAACCATGATAAAAGGGCTTTTGCTCATTTTCATTTTTTTTGTCCATGTACCGTCACAGCACCGTGAGGAAACCCATACATGCACAAGGAGAACATGCAAACTCCTGACCAAACTATGCCTCAAACCCATATTGCTGTAAGGCAATAGTGCTGACCACTGCACCTCCGTCATCCTGACTGTCACATCTGTGACTGTTAAAACATCTGCCAAGAAATAAGGGGAAGTCGAAGATACTAATCATCAGTCAACTAAGATTCAAGTCGAGCTCAAGAGTGAGCACAATTCACTTTCATGTTGCCTTTTGGGGTAAAATCCTTCCCCCACATTGCAGTCCGGCCTGCTTGGTGAAGAACTGACACACACACAGGCAGCTGTGGATGTCAGTATGAGATCTGGTGTCAGGGGAAAAATAGATTTTGTGATGGAAATTCATCTTGAGATTTGAAATAATTAAATTCTCAGACTGGAGTTTCTTTTGAGTGATTATAACAAGAAGCTCTGCAGAGTTTATGCAACAAGCATGGGTGCTCAAAATGGAACAACTTGCCGCAAGTTCTGGCTCGAGGATTAACACTCTACCCCTTAGCCACAGCACAGCTGTGACCTGTGGTGGTCGCTGCACACTGGTACCAGACATATTTTTTTCCCAAGATGTGTCTGTAGAGAAACAGCAGCTGGACTGCTGTGTTGATTCAACAATGATACAGGGTGTTTTCTTCAAACAGTCTCTTAAATTGGAGACTTTTCTTTTTTTCCCACCAGTTTGCTGTTTGGCTCTTTCTGCTCCCCAGATTAATAACATGCTACCCTGGATGTACGGCTATAAGCAGATATACACAGCTGTCCATACAACCTTTAAAGTTGAGAGGATTTATGTTTAGGAGAAGCTTGGCCACAAGGACTTCGATAAGAGGTCGACTTGGGAGACTTGTCCAGCGACAAACGTAATTGTTTTAGTTACAAGTTGAAAGCAAGTGCAACAAAATATAGTTCTTACAGAGATAAAACAAGAGAGCAAGTACCAATGACAGTTCCAGTGATGGAAGAAACTAAGATATCTGAAGCTCTGAATTTTTATGTTTCGTCTGGATTGAGAAAAAGGCTTTTGTGGATCTGCCGATTTTTGGGGGCGACCTCTGTTATTCAAAGAAAAACTCCCTTAAAGTGACAATTTAAGGTGTCTGCTGTTTCTCAATTCATCCTTTGAATGACATGGTCTACGTCAGAGAACAAAAAGTCTGAACCAAAGTAAGACAGTTTGGTCCATCTTAACCTCGGCCACTGTTTGAGTCTGCCATGTTCTCTTTTCAAAGAGATCAGGATACATGGAATCGAAGGATAGCTTCGGCCTAGAAGGACCCGGCTTTTGTATCCTCTTATAACTGGGAATTGAAGCACGGATTCTTCTGCAGTACTTGAAGAATCCTGCGATATCAGACAACTTTATCACACCCCAGTGATGCATCGTCTTCAAGTGAACAGTCGAAGGATGTGGCCCCCTGACATGTATAACTTAACCATGGATATTTTATATTATGTTGGTGTCAGTATCCTCATTGGCAAGCAATCAGCCGCCATGTTGCCTTGGCAGTGCCGGAAGATAACAGACTCACATCTAAATTAATATAGAAAGCCACAAATATACTCGTAATATCATACGAAAGATATATATAATATCCCAAGAAAAATCTGATTTAAAAAATCACTTAACACTTTCCCTTAAATTTAAATATTGGAAAGATTATAAATCACATTGCATAAGTAAAATTGGCTGTATTGGAGGTGGTATACACATTTCTTTCAGTGTTTTTTTCCCCCTTATTACATCAGTCCATCAGTACTGGAATTTTGCAGGAGGCCTAATTAAAGGAGGAGGCCGGATTAAAATGAACCACAACAACAACAAATTGCCCACAGTTGTGGCCTCGCAGAGTGCTGACCAATTTCCGAAACCTGTCACTGCTTCTCATTACTTAGATTGTTGTCCACTCTCCTAATTTCTGTATCTTATTCAAATCAAATGCAGAAAGCAACTACAAAAACAACAAACACAGGCGACTTCAAAAGACTGGAGAGAAAAAAAAGATTAGGAAGCGAAAGTGAGACAAGGATAAAATGATACAAGGAGACTGGGTCAGGGTAAAGACCAAAAGACACAACATCATACAACCTGATACACATTCCTGCAAACTAAAGGCCAATCTCTTTATTCAAGACAGATAGAGTGCAAAGCTAAATGGGGAGAGGAAATAAACAGACAACTTCACTTGCTTGGTAACCAAGGCAACGGTGCAGCAGGGTTTCTCCTGGACATTAAAGCAGATCTCAGTAGGAGGTGGTGGTGGGGGGGGGGGGGGGGGGTTGCCTGGTACATGTTCCAACAAAATGCAAAGAGACGAGACTCGATGGTAATGATGCCAGCAGACTGTGTTTGTACAGGTGGAAGCCACACACAGCCCACACTGCAGGCTTTATTTTTTGGCTGCAGCAACACTGAGCCATGCTTCATTATGCGGCAATCTCATGCTCCCTATATGTAAATTACCTGGAGCTGGTGTACTACACAGCATCTGCTGTGCAGCCAGGTGGGAAACACCAGAGCTGCAATGACTATAGTTGCTTTCAGACGTGCACTAAACTCTGGATTATCTCCTGACATTCTATGGGCTAAATGTGAAAAAGCCGATGTACAAGTGAACAGAGGCGGAGCTAGGGGTGGTCTCTGCGGCTGCTGCCCCGAATGTCTTCTCAACAGCCCAGAATCTATTTTTACAGCATCATAAAGTGGGACTGGTGCTGACAGTGTGGCCAGAGGGAAGAACACTCACTGCAATTGGTTCTTCTGAATGACGAGGATTATCCAGCTGCTCAATTGGGTCGCTGATTCGCATGATTTGGGCAATTTAGTTGATTTCAGTAATTTATAGAGAAGAACTAGTCAGGATGTTGTGATGTGATATGCATATACTGTCAGAAATGTCAATGAGCTGTTTAGCTGCTCACTGCTGTTAATTCAAATGCAGGCTAGAAACAATACTAAGCCTGTAGAAGCAACTATCGCCCAATAGAGCACAAAAGGTGATTTGTGTTCAACTAAGTTAGAAGTTCAAATAATTTCGAACTGATACAGACTGTGTGGTCTGGAGATGTGCGACTTCCAAACTCCATTAAAAACATATGAATCCAAGGTTATATGTAACAAATTAAGGTCCTGTGTCTAAAATATGTGCTCTATTTACCACTAAGTTCCAACTTTGTGTTATTTCTCTCTGACTGGACTGGCGTATTGTGTGTGCAGAACCAAATGTGTCTATGTCGTTATGCAGTACTACTCCTTACAGGGAATCTTATTAGGTTTATAATTCTACTGATTAAGAGTGAAACTTCTGAAGACATTTCAATCGACCTTGATAGTAGGTAAAGATGAAAGATAAAAACTCACATTGGATGTCGTGTTTGCAGTAGTTATACAATTCAGTACAACGTAATTCTGTGCAATCGAACTATCCCAAGAAAATGGCTTTAGGTCTAAGAGCTCCGGGCTTAGCCTCGGAACCATTATCTCCTAGATCCTTGGACACGTTTTTTCGACAAAAAAGGATGTTAATTAGTTTTAGTTTTTTATTAACACAGCATAAGGCTAAATAGCCATTAATATTGCACACCTACACATGGTAATCATCCAATTTAGTGAAAAGGTTTGTTCACGGCCTCCTTTAAAAATCAAAGAACTAAACTGATGGAAACCTTGTATATCTCTCATCAGTTTCCTGTTGACGGTAAAAGAGAACCAAAATATTTTTTACCATATAACAATTTTATTCCTCGTTTTGCATCTGAAAGAACAAACGAATTTCCTCTATTGCAGTGGCTGAAAATGCAATGTAAACTAGTAGATGTCATCTACATTTTTAGCATTATATGGATCTGCTGTTTGACTTGTCTGTGGTAATTGGGAATCAGCAGTGAGTCTGTATTTGGGGTGAAGGCTGGAATATACTTCACTGGGTTCCAAACAAGGGTTTTTCACCATTCTTAAGACCAAATATCAGAACTCAGATAAATCAACCAGCTTGATTCACAGTAAGAATTGTTTTTTTTTCTACCAATATACGGTTATGACCCCCTCAAGCCTGCTACTCACCTGTCCTGGACTGAAACCCCTGCACCACATTCACAAATGCAAACAGGCCTGTTACAGTCTCAATATATCCCATGCTTATTTTCATTCTGCCCATGTCTTGTGTCTCTTCTTTCATTTCACTCTAGGGTCGCCTGCCTCAACTCTGCTTTAAATTTAAGCAAACAGAACACAATATTTCCTCACATCTAATTACCATATAACTATAATCCGCTCTATCATTTCATCTCCTTGTTGCCCTGCCTCTCAGTTAAAGATCCCGGTTTGTTGTAAAGAGACCATGGATTCAAGAAGCATTTAAAGCCTTTCTTCCAGACGGCCCAAGACAAGCAAAACCCATCAGCCTCTGACGGTTTAATAAGACGGTTTTACCCACAGATCGAAATCAGCACCAGCCTGAATGCAGATAACTTGCTCTAGTTGTGTTCTGACCTAACTTTTCAACTGACTGTAGTTATACAATTTAGGACAACGTAATTCTGTGCAAATGAACTTTCCCAAGAAAATGGCTTTAGGTCTAAGAGCTCCGGGCTTAGCCTCGGAACCATCATCTCCTAGATCCTTGGACATGCATGAAAGGCAAACTCCGAAAAAGGCCGGACCCAATTGTGTGGACATTCTGCAGAGTTCATGTGTGAACCAGGCTTAGGGTAGAGCAGTCCACAAGATTCGATTTAGGTTCCTGCAACATTGTCAGACACATATTAAGGAAAAAAATTGATGCAGCAGAACAACAGAGATCGTGGTTTTTATTCAAACTAATCTTAATCTTTGTCACAACATTACTTACAATTACCCAGAATGCATCATTTAGCAGATTGATATCTATTGGTGTGTTAAACTATTAATAGCAATTATTTGTACAGCCCCAAGGCAGTTTACATCGTAAGGTCCAAACCATAAATAAAGCAGATGAACCCAACAGTTCCCACACTGATCAAGTACTTTGGTGACTGTGGAGAGAAGAAATTCCCTCCAACAAATTGCATCAGAAAAGCAAACCCACAAGAGCACAGGGGAGATTGGTTGAGAAGATATGCTCTCTGACTGTATGGTCTGTCATCCCACACTTAGCAGGTTTAATTAGAGTGATGAAGATCAATCAAGGTGTTTGTATCCATGACAACAGACGTTTGTGGGTGTTCTATGGGTGTACTGGACCACAAGAGGGCTGAAGAGCAAACTCCTAAACACAACCTGTTTTCACCAGAGAAAGTTGTTATGGCAAACTTCTTAATGTGTCCTATCAACATATCCAACAACACAGGGCATTACTTTGGATTCAAATCATGTGTCAACCTGATGAATCTATTGTGTGCTTAAGAAAATATTTAGATTCACATTGCTTTATTTTGCAGTATTGTGCCAAATCCATTTAAATGCATTTCCGCTTTATCAATCTGTGCTCAATACCCTATAATGAAATGGAATTTTATGCAAATGTATTCAAAAGGAAAAACTGAAATATCAAATACCGCAAGTACTCTAACCCTATGCTTCCATTTCTCTTGATCATCTTTGAGATGTTTCACCTTGGTTGGAGTCGCACTGTGGTAGATTCAATTAATTTAGAAACGGTCTCACAGACACGGTCTCACAGCTGACCATCTGTATCAGAGCAAAAACAAAGTCTCTGTGGCCTCCATAATTCTTAACAGAATATAGAGCTGGCTGCTTTGCCAAAACAGTGGAGAAGGGGTTTGGTAAGTGAGGAGAATAAGAACCCAACAATGGGCGGCAAGGCAGAGCGGCCAGATGGACGCCTCTCCTCGTGACAAGCTGAAGGACTGCAAGACAGATAGAGTCTCTGTATGATGAAACCAAGAGTAAACTGTTCGGCCTTAATCCTATGCATCATATCCAGAGGCAACGGCTTCCAGTTCACTTCAACATTCACACACACACACACACACACACACACACACACACGTGACATTATTAGCATATGTTTGTGTTTATTACATAAGGTTACACTCTATTTAAGAGTTATGCAGATTAAAACAATTAGTTCTTTACACTTGCTAATAAAGACCCAGTAGGCTCCTAATTAGCATCTAGTTAATGGTGAATAAGTGTACCTTAATATAAAGTGTTGCTTAGTACTGACTGTATTACTGTACTGTAGCTATACCGTGTTATTACTCATAACTCACTGGAGATTGTATGTTAAATCACCTGCCTGTTTACTAAAGTCTTACCTCCATTGTCCTTCAAGGTAAAATTCCCACCAACTGGCTGCTCAGCAGGCACATAGAAGGAGAACTTTCCATTCGCAAAGTTGTCCAGATCTGTTGCTCGGATGGTTTGAATCATCTGATGAGAGACACACAGAGAAAAATAAGACATTAAAACTTCCCAACAAGACAGAAAGAAAGTGAGGAGAATTAGGGGTAAATGCTGGTAAGAAAAAGAGAGGGATGAAACAGTTTTAATTCTTTCCAGTCTGTGTGGACCAAGTTGGACCTCTAGCCAATTCTGGAGTCTATTCAACAAAAAAATATGTAAATTATTTTTTATTTTTTTATTTACACAGCATAAGGCTAAATAACCATTAATATCTCACAACCTACACATGGTAATTATCCAATTTAGTGAAAAAGTTTGTTCACGGCCTCCTTTAAAAATCAAAGAACTAAACTGATGGAAACGTGGTAGCCATTATGTTGCTACATCTCTCTCATCAGTTTCCTGTTGACGGTAAAGAGAACCAAAATATTTTTACCATGTAAAAATTTGAATCCACGTTTTGCACCTGAAAGAAAAAACGAATTTCCTCTATTGCAGTGGCTGAAAATGCAATGTAAACTAGTAGATGTCATCTAAATTTTTAGCATTATATGGATCTGCTGTTTGACATGTCTGTGGTAATTGTGAATTCGCAGTGAGTCTGTATTTGGAGTGAGGGCTGGAATATACTTCACTGGGTTCCAAACAAGGGTTTTTCACCATTCTTAAGACCAAATATCAGAACTCAGATAAATCAACCAGCTTGATTCACAGTAAGAATTGTTTTTTTTCTACCAATATACTGTAATGACTCCCAAGCCTGCTACTCACCTGTCCTGGACTGAAACCCCTGCACCACATTCACAAATGCAAACAGGCCTGTTACAGTCTCAATATATCCCATGCTTATTTTCATTCTGCCCATGTCTTGTGTCTCTTCTTTCATTTCACTCTAGTGTCGCCTGCCTCAACTCTGCTTTAAATTTAAGCAAACAAAACACAATATTTCCTCACATCTAATTACCATATAACTATAATCTGCTCTATCATTTCATCTCCTTATTGCCCTGCCTCTCAGTTAAAGATCACGGTTTGTTGTAAAGAGACCACGGATTCAAGAAGCATTTAAAGCTTTTCTTCCAGACCGCTCAAGACAGGCAAAACCCATCAGCCTCTGACGGTTTTATAAGACGGTTTTACCCACAGATCGAAATCAGCACCAGCCTGAATGCAGATAACTTGCTCTAGTTGTGTTCTGACCTAACTTTTCAACTGACGCTTGCAATTTAAATCCCCAAATCTGAGTTCAGCTCATTGGGTTTTGCATCTACGTGATGTCAGCACAAGTGGAAGACGGAGAGGAACTTAGAGGGAGGGTACCTGCTTACAGCTTGCCATATTTATGTAAATCTATTTATTGGATGATCCTTTCAGAGAAGTTTTAATCAACATTTCTTGGGCAGAATTTAATGGATTCTAGTCTTGAAGCTGCATATGGCAAGCAAACTTTCATATTTGTGTCCGTCGTGTGTTCGTCATCGAAATGCCCGATTGCTGCAGTGAATCCTCCAGAGGATCTGCTGCCGTATTCTGACATGCTCCAGAGTCTAGTGGGCTGGTTGGTGAAACTCCGGAGAATGTCCGCAGCCGCTCACTCAAATGTGTTCTCACGTTCTGCCCCTTCGGAGGATGTCAGCAGAATATCTGGAGATTACCGCATGTCTAAAGGCAGCTAACATTAGCCTTCAGGTAACACAGGCCCTTTAGAACCAGTATTTGATTTGTCCACTACAGGCTACATGATGCACCATGGCAGACTCCATGGGAGTGCTCCCACTAACAGTGTCGATATGAAGCACTCACACTATTTTAATAAAACCCTACCATTCTTAGTTTCAACAGATTATATACTAATAAATATAATATTATTCACTTTATCACAGTGAATTTAATCTTTTCTATTTCAGTCACATTCCTCTACATGACATTTCTCAAGAGTGCATATGTTAAAAAAAGAAACGTGGAAATCTCAAATGATGCCTTCCATTCTGAGACTTTAGACTTGTGACTGCCACTCGTGGGCTTGTACTTACAGCACACAGGAGATGCATTTTAAATGTACTGTATGCCCCACAACCTAAACAGCCAGTCTCATCACTTTGAAACCAATTATGCAAATGTACTAGACAAGTGAATCCCCAAAAGCAGCAGCAGAAATTTGTCACACCAGATTGATGTGCCAGGCATGAACATTTCCTTGTGTCAATTTATTGCAATACCAGCAGTGTAGCGAAAAGAACCGTCCCTGGACACTGACTGTGCTAAGCATGTGCCTGTGGCCAAGCTAAATGATAATATAGTGCATGCGCTGGAAACAAGCACACTGGAGCTTGGATTTGCTCCAAAAGCAGAGAAAGCGGCAGACAAATAAAAGAAAGGGCAACACATATAAGACACTGGGAGCGTGTGAGATGCGCCACCTTTGTGTGTACACATGTGAGCGCAGGAGTTGCCGCGATGCAGATGTGTGCTGTTGTGATTTGCGGGGAAAAAAAGAAAGGTGTTTTATCATTGCTGGTTCAGTGTGGGCCTGCTCTGGAGCGGAGAGGGTGGCGGGGAGGTGGCGGGGATGAGGGGGTGTCAGGGAGGCAGGCTCACGTTTAGGTTTTAATATGAACGTCTCTGCTGCTATCTGGCCCAGCAGCGGAAGCATCTACACACTCAACACTCTGTATAATTTATGGGTCCAAGAGGCTGCAAAGTCTGCAGCTCAGCTGATAAATCCCCCACTGATGGTGTCAGACAAACAACAGAAAGGCTACAGATCACTATTAGTGAGTGTTTGGCAGTGTGTGTGAGAGAGAGAGAGAGAGAGAGAGAGAGAGAGAGAGAGAGAGAGAGAGAGAGAGAGAGAGAGAGAGAGAGAGAGAGAGAGAGAGAATAAAAATAAAAAATAAGTTATAAAATATGGCTAAAATGCAATTCATTTTCTTTTACAGTGCAGATTGCTTCTTTGACACACCATACATCCTTAAATGTTTCGAGATTTTGCATTAGCTCATAAAACCTAAAATCAACCACAACTCTGGCTTTTAACAGGGCAGGAAACAGAACAATGACATTAGTCCCTGGTTGTTGCTCGACCTTATTTCTCCTAGTAATGTAAATAGCCATGACCTAGGATGAAGTTCAAAATTTTACATACATTTTGTCTTTTCTTAACATACTTAAAACCAAGGACAAACGTCTCAGTGGAGAAAACTTCACTAAATGCACCAAACACATCTTTCAGCATGCAAAACAAAGGTTCTACCCTTAAACAAAGTGTAAAAGCATGAAAAATGGTTTCTCTTTGGTGACAGAAAGGACATTCTTGACTTACATTTCTGTTTATCACTGAAACAAAAGTATTGACAGCAACTGCTCCATGAAGAATTCTCCACTGTAAATCACACACTCTCTTAGCCAATGGTGGTTTATAAAGAGCTCTCCATTCCGGCCTCACCCCACTATTCAGTTTGAGAGCAGCGCTCCACGGTGTGTCAACCCTGCCCTCCAAACTTTTCTTATTAAAAGCTTTGACACATGCATGATACAACTGTTTCCCTGTAACCATATTTAGCAGCATAGTGTTTGGGGTCCTAGATAGAAGTGGACCTGTACACTCGTCCAGATTGGGCCCGACTACCGGCCGAGGGAAAAAGTCCTGCTTGTCCGGACGACACACCCCTGCACAATAGTCCACAAGCAGTTCAGTCTCATCTGTGGTACAGGCAGCACGTCATTTTTCCAGGAGTTGCGAAACCACCCGAAGCGACCTCAGCCCCAAAGCATCAGCAAACCCCCTCCTATTCCCAAAGTCTGGCCCCGTCAGATCCACTGCATCCTTCAAAGTGACGATCTTGGCGCCACACAGCATCTTCTGTAGCGCCGGGAAGTTGGTCGAGGAGACATCCAGACGAGCACCTCCAACGACAGGCTCTTGCAAGAGCCAATGTAAGGAGGTTGCAGGGCCAAAACGTCTGACATTAAACAAGGCCCAGACTTTAAAACAACTGCGATAAAACGGTGCCAATTTTGAAAACACCCTCACATCTGGTTTCATCAAAAACAAAGATTTGTCTAAACCCAAATCCCCCCCCATTTTCAGTATAGCACAGCTCAAACCCCTCCATGCAACCTCTGTAGGTCCAGTCAAGAGCCTTTTCACAAACTGCAGTCTAAAAGCTGCAGTCCTACACTGTAAGTGTATGAGGCCCTGCCCCCCCTCATCTTTTGGCAAAAACAAAACAGACTGAGGTACCCAATGTAGCCCATCCCAAAAAAAATTCCCCAAAACAGACAGAATCTTCTGCATCATGTCAGGTGGAGGGTCTACACAGGCTAGTCTATGCCAGAAGGACGAAGCTACCAGATTGTTAATGATGAGTACACGACCCCTGTAAGACATTACAGGGGTCGTGTACTATAGCTCTTTACCTCCCCTTAACACTTTCAACCGCCCCCTCCCAATTTCTTCCCATGACTTCATCATTCCCCAGAAAGACGCCCAAATACTTGAAACCATCTTTCCTCCATCTTAAATTATCTGGAAGCCTTGGCACCCCCTCCACCCATTGACCCAGCAATAGAGCCTCACTTTTTGACCAGTTAACCCTGGCTGATGAGAGTAACCCAAACTTCTTAAGGATGTCCACCACCACCTCTATATCCCTTCCCCCACTAATCATTAAAATATATCATCAGCATAGGCTGACACACGAAGAGGTACCACACACCCATGCACAGACACCCCCCTTAGAGTTATCCTTAATCTCTGCAAAAGAGGCTCTATTGCTAAAGAATATAACATACCGGACAGAGGGCATGCTTGCCTCACACCTCTGCCAACCTTAAAGGGAGCACCTAAACCACCATTGACTTTGAGAATACTCTCCACACCACTGTACAGAACCCTGACCTTCTGAATGAAGCCTTCACTGAATCCAAAGGCATATAGGGTGTCCCACAGATAGCTATGCTCCACCCTATCAAAAGCTTTCTCTTGGTCTAATGAGACCAACCCCACCTTAAGCCCCAACATTTTTGCCATATCTATAACACCACGTACTAGAGCAACATTATCAAAAATGGATCTACTGGGGATACAGTATGTTTGGTCCGGATGGATGACCTGGTCTATCACCCTACATAGTCTGTTGGCCAGTGCTTTGGATAATAACTTATAATCACTACACAGGAGCGACACGGGTCTCCAGCACTTTATATCAGTGAGATCACCCTTCTTAGGTAGAAGTGTGAGGACTGCCCTACGACAGCTCACCGGCAGGAGTCCTCCAGCAAGACTGTCGTTGAGCACTGCAAGCAAATCCTCCCCCACAACAGACCAAAAAGCTTTATAAAAGTCTATAGGGATTCCATCCAGGCCAGGGGCCTTGCCACACTCCATACCTTGAAAGGCCCTCTCCGGTTCCTCCAACGTCAGAGCTGAATCAAGTTCGGCCAAGGATTCTGCTGAAACCTGAGGCAATCCCTCCATGAACACACTGTCAGCCTGTTCACCGCTTAGTTCGCTCCTGTATAGCTCTTTATAAAACCGTGTAGCTCTACTTCGAATATCATGCACACTGGTCAAAAGGGTTCCAGATTCAGATTTCAAAGAATGAATACATTTCCTCTGGCCATTTTTCTTCTCCAAGCTAAAGAAAAATTTTGAAGGTACATCCATCTGATCTATACACTGAAAGCGTGAGCGGACCAATGCCCCTTGTGCATTAAGACCTAACAGCTCAGCTAGGGCGCCCTTCTTGGTTGCCAAATTGTCAACGTCATCATTATCCCCAGTAGAATAAGCCAAATTTTGAAATTCTACTACCTCTGCTTCTAGAGATTCAATTGACCGGGTTCTGTCACTTGTGATGTTTCGTGTATACTGTTTACACAATTGTTGGATTTGCATTTTGCCAAAGTCCCACCACTGTTGTAAAGAAATAAAAGATGCCTTGCACTCACAAAACTCATCCCAAAAGGCTTTAAAAACATCCCTAAAATCCTTATCATGGGTTAAAGTGGTGTTTAAATGCCAATAAGCACTCTTTGGCTTCATTGAGTTCAAGAAAACACTGCACACAACCAAACTATGATCTGAAAAGCTTACAGGAGTAATATCACAATTTTTAAACATATTAAGATGATATTTAAAACAGTAAAACCTGTCAAGCCTTGCTAAGGAAATCACATTACTACGGACATGAGTCCAAGTATATTGTTTTTGCCCCTTGTGAAAATTTCTCCATACGTTGCTTAGGTCATGTGTCTGAATACACTGCCTAAGTCTTTTGCATGAAAGCACATGTGGCTCAACATGATTTCTGTCCATGTCCTCTGTGCAATTAAAATCCCCCCCAATAAACAGATATTCCTCACTATTGCATCCAGAAATAACAGTGGACAATGTTTCTAAAAAAGCCACTCTTTCTGCTGCAGTAGTTGGGGCATACACACAAATAAAAACAAAAACATAATTTTAAAAACAGGCTCTAACCTTTAATAATCTTCCTTCTATAACTTCCACCACTTCATACGAAATGGGAATAAAACTTTTAGCAAACAGACATGCAACTCCACCACTAACATTGGAATTGTGGCTTAAAAGGGTAAGACCCTCCCACTCTAGTGCCCAATCAGCTGCGTTCCTTGCATCACTATGTGTCTCCTGCAATAGAATAACGTCTAGACGCTTAATGCGAGACAACAGGTGAAGTTGTGCTTTTTTCAAGGGATCCCTGGCCCCATTGATATTTAGGGAGGCTACACGAAAATCACCCATGATCAAAAACAAAAAAGAAATAAAAATAACCTGTATAATATCAATCATTTGGGTGCTGTCTTTTTTGCTTTACTGTTTTTACCGAGAAGGGTATTTAACTTCGTGAGAAACTTGGTTAAACGGTAAACTTCAATGTTAGAAAAAAGCCCGTCCGAAATGAACTGCTTTGTTTTAGCCATGAACTGCTCAAGATCATGGAAAAAATCATCGATATGAACATTTCTGACATTCTTTGTTTCACTCAGAAAATGTTGAATGTCTTCAACAGTGTAATCTTGAGTAGTATAGCCACTCTTGCGCAAGCTACAATCCACACTACAGTCAGACTCTAAGTCGCTTTCGACCGTAGGTTTATTTACGCCTCGTGTAGGCTTAAATTTTTTTGATTTAGCAGATTCATCATTTTGTGTTCGCTTACGAGTTTTGGGGGGCACGCTTGGATCTTTAAAAACTTTAAACTCATCCTCCGCTTCCCCTTGAGAGCTTTCATCCTCTGCATCCATCTCATCCGTTAAACGCAGATTTGTCCCAAACACTAGTTTGGGACAAATTAAAAACTAGTTAAACACTAGTTTGGGACAAATCTGCGTTTACGGGCTCAGCTTGGGACACACCTTCCCCTGCTTGCTCAGGGGAAGGTTCGCGGGGCCTATGCGCGGGGCCTTCCTCAGCCGAGGAAATCCCCCCTCTCCCTCTGTCGTAGCGCTATTTGCATCTACGCTCTCCCCATTATTGGGAACGTTAACACGGGGGGCTTGCTCGCTATTAGATTCCCCCTCAGCGGGAGTACTTTCCATTCTGCACCAAGTGCACCAAGCACCAAGTGACCAGCCCGGCCGCAGCCGAAACACTTCATCAGACAGGAGGACACATAAACCGAATAATTAAACCCCTCCACCGGCACATTCAGAGTAAAGTCTAAATCTTTGTTTTCTCTTGTTATCATATAAACAAAACGTCTGAACGACACAACATGTTTCAGGAGTGGATTGCTGCTGAAAATCGCTATCTTCCTTATGGGTGATACCAGTTTGCCGTGACAACTCCCTTTTCAATCACCAACAGCCAAACTACAGTCTTCAACGCTGGCTTTTGCTGCTATTTGAAAGACGCGTTAAAGAGCCAAACATTCCCGTGCCTAAAGACGCCATGCTCCCCGGCCAGGGTGGACGCCTCGGCAAAGAAATAAAACAACAACCGAACTACTCCAAAACAACCCACCCAAACTAAACCTGAAAAACCCCACAAATAGTCATACAAACGAACGTGAAAAGAAAATTGGCACAGCGGCCGCACTCACGCACCACTCACTCAGGCTCCACTCACTTGCTCCGCATGCGCACGAGAGAGAGAGAGAGAGAGAGAGAGAGAGAGAGAGAGAGAGAGAGAGAGAGAGAGAGAGAGAGAGAGAGAGAGAGAGAGAGAGAGAGAGAAAGAAATGTGGTTTTATTATTGTCTTATCCGCTTTCCTTTGTATATGCACGTTTGTGTGTTTGAGGGATGAACATAACTGAGTTCTGTTGAGACATTTCCTTTTCTGCAGAGTCAACTTGACCTGGTACTATATGTTTCAATTCCTTCATGCTGTACATCAACTCAGGGACGAAGACAGGACCAGGAGTAAACCCTGAACGCTTGTTCCCTCAGATCATGCTGTAAGGCTTTACCTTAATCTTCATGGTCATGGTGTTTTCTTCAGTATACCTATGCCTGAAGATAAGTCTGGGTGTGCATCCAAAGCTAATTATATGTTCTTCCGTCTCTCAGTGTCTGTTTGTGGCTCTCAGTCGAAAGACGTTAGTTCCTACTGAAGATATTTCAAACAGGTCACAGGCTAAATATATATATATTTTTTAAAGGATCAGTAATTGTTTGTAAGCAGGGAATATTTCCCTTTTCTGAGGAACAATTTTCATACACACGCATATGCATGCCTATATATCAATCAATCAATCAATCAAATTTTATTCAGCAAGAGTAAGGAAAAACTACTAAAAACCCTTTTAACAGGGTAAAAATACGTAGAAACCTCAGAGAGAGCCACATGTGAGGGATCCCTCTCCCAGGACGGACAGAAGTGCAATAGATGCCACGTGCAGGAAAACATCATCAAGATTAAAGTCTTCAAGATTAAAGATTAAAGTCTCTAGCAGCATTTGATGAGGGTAAGCATCCCGAAGGACAACCCCAACATGACATATAGAGTATATACATAATCTTATCTAACTAATGACCCCTACATCGTGAAATCCTTACGACCTGACATCATATAATCACAACACAACAAGCTGAGCGGCTGTAGCTCTGGGTGGACAATATTTCAGCACGGTGACACTGCCCCCTTATTTATCACACCCAGGCTACAGCATGACTTCAGCTGTTTGGTGTCTCCCTCTCAGAATCTTTAAGGTATAACTACATCTGGATCCATACAAGCCACAGTCTCAGCATCATGAAGATGGGAGTAAATAAAACGTCACCTGGGGAGCAAGATGGACAGATTGGCCCTTAAAGTGAAAAATAAGAAAAAAAACATGGCACACAACTCACAAGACTTTTGAATCCAGGTTCACACCACACATTCTCTTATGTAACATGTGTTATGCTTTTATCAAGGCTCTGAGTTGCTATTGAAGTGAAACAGCGTGGCAGAGATGATGTGCACTACAGATGTCCCCTGGAACTTTGCCTCAAGCGAGTTTGGAAATGTTCAGGTCAGATTTCTCCTACTCACCCCACAGTCAATGAAGGCAAACAAGATGTGAATTCCTTTTCACTCACATAAGCAGGTTCTCAAAGGGTTAAAAATAATAAATAATGTTTCCTTTCTGCTTATGATCAACTTTTAAGAAATAGACATCATCTGTGTAAACCAAACACCTCTTTTTTTTCTCCTTACATCAGCAACGTACCTGTCCATTCTTGGTGCTCGTGCACACTATGACGGCACTGCTGCCCCCAGAGATGGACGGAACGTTGTCATTGACGTCCAGGACCTGGATGGTGACAGGGACATGACTCACCATACGTGGGTTATCTGAAAATGAACACAATAAACAGGCATTAGCTGCTGAATTACTTCTGTGTTGCCCAAGAAAAGACATGTCTGTCTCCTATTGACAATGGGAGTAAGGGTGCAGTTTTTCTATTTGAGTTGTCCATGATAAAGATAGTGTTCCGAGCTTCTACTTGGTTTTACAGGGTACATTTCCCCTGATGTGTTTTAAAGAAGCACTTTCTTGTTCTACAGATTCACTCACTGTGTATTAACAATGGGATATGATCTGAGGAAAATGCTGCCCTTCAGAAGAAACCAGCTGTCTTTAAAAGAGCATATACAAAAGATCAATGAGATCATAAACATTAACCAGACTAACATGACTCTCACCAACATAAGTATATCTTTGATTCTGCAATGCATAAATCTACATGGTAAAATCTCTATCTTTATATATTTATATCTTTATCTACTTATCTATTACGATACACTTTAAAGTGAGTTTTCATGACCAAAGGTTTAGTAAGAATTATTATTAATTAATTATTGTTAGACTCATAGTATCCCACAAGGACAAGTAGTTTACAACCGATGGCCATTAAGCAAGCAATATGTCCCATCATCCATTGCTTCAATTGAGAAAAAAATGACAGACAGATATCAGGAAAGACACATTTGTAACCTGTCATACCAATGTAAGAAATTTTTCGTTTATTTTAACAAAACAGTAAAAAAGCTTCACAAATAAATAATAGGAAATTCCTACCCAATTAAAATCCATAATGATTTCAGAGAGCAGAGAAAATGCCTACAATAGAGAAAGACCGAAAATTCATGAGAATAAATTCTTCCATGCACGAAATGAAATCCAAGTCTCATTTTACTAAAAAGGCAGGAACAAACAGAACAACTTTTGATTTGAAAGAGAGAGGATGATGGAGAAACTAAATCTTTTAAATTGCTTTTGAGAAAATGAATACACTCGGTATATATAAAGATTGATTGATCTCAATATGGCATATTTTATTTGTGCGGCAGTTACGATGTAATTGACTGTACAAAGATCACCTGTGTAATGTCTGAAGTCTTTCATTGAGTCAATGAGCTCATTAAATAATCCTCTACATGGAGCTCGTCTGGTGCTCAAAGGCCATGTCATTACCATAATGTACACTAGATTATAATCATGTGTAATTTAAAAAGGACCACTAGTTTTTCCAGAGCACACACAGTTTGGAGGAGATCCAGATGTGGACGAGGTGATACATAATTACTGAAAAGGCTCTCACAAATAAAAACATATAACACCCCAAAACGGGGAAAATTAGAAAGAACAGATGGCAAATACTCTATGTTGGTGACTCATTAATCATAAGGCCTTGTGGTTACAGTGTTTAAAATGTATGTATCTAACATTTATGCCTCCTAACAAATGGGGAGAAATTAATCAGGAGCTGGATGGGGGCTTGGTCGTAGGGTTGAAAATAGAACTTTTTGGATAAAAGGTTTGGGATTCCCTCACAACAACAGTACCTCCTCATCCATTTCAAACACATTAGAAAGTGTAATTGTATTTAATGGCCACAGTAGTATCACCTCAAATAATATAAATAATGCTACCATTGAAACTTGGACATATGTTATTACATCTACTTAAAAGCTCCAACACCACAGTTTTCTGTTCTGACAAATAATAGGTTGTTTCCACACAAAGGACCAGTGCCTAAAACCAGGTACAGCACACCATGAGACATCATGTAGATCATCAGTCAAGATGAAAAGCAAAAACGCTGCAGAAGAGAACCCTGGAGGAACTCAAACTTACATCTGGCCCAATGTGGGGCGGAGGGCGATGCAAGTGTCTTCGCTGGTTTCAGACTGACTCTGTCATCCATTTTCCGTTCAACACAGAATACCCTTGTACTCGAGGACCAATGGGGATATTTGTTTTAAAATGAGTTATGGTCAGGTGCACTGTTGATACATTGTTCTCTTGAGGAGGTGAAAAGTGTTTGCACTTTACACCAACAAAGACCTGGTGTGAAGTCATCAACACAATATATGTTATTAAAAGTTCACATTATCGAAATAGGGGCACACAGCAGAAATGAGGATTGAAACAAGCCAGTTTTTTGACCAATTGTGCCAATACACCGGTGTTTATATAGACCTGCGTCCTCAGCAGAGACGCCTTCTCTCTTACCACCTGTCAAACCCAAGCCTACCTAGCTATTAAAGGAAAGGTAGATGGATTTGTTTATTGCATGTAACACCCAGAACAAACCTATGATTAATTATGAGATCTTAAATACAGACACTTGGATATCTTTAGACCATGGAGATAGATTTTATAAATAGAGCCTTCAACCAGTGTTAATTTTGGCAGCTATTTTTGATTTAGTCTTAGTCTTTTGACGAAAATGCATATTAGTTTTAGTCACCTTTTAGTCATTTTAATCCTTCTTAGTTTTAGTCTAGTTTTAGTCGACGAAAACTAATTCCATTTTAGTCTAGTTTTAGTCGACGAAAACTAATTCCATTTTAGTCTAGTTTTAGTCACATTTAATTGCCACATTAAACTCCTTTTCTATAAAAACATATAGCTGCAGCCTAATAGCTTAAAAATATATATTTAATTTTAAATGTGAAAACAAAAAGGGAGAGCAGGTCAGACTGGAGCCGGACACAGAAACTGAACATCGGTACAAACCAACTGCAGCTTCTGCTCTGATGAAGAAGCTGAGGCGCTGATCTCTGAGCAGCTGAGACCAGAGAAACTCTGTGTTTTCAATGTTTTCATAGTTAAAAAGCAGTCGGTCACTGTCAGGCTGCTCCACGAGAACGAGCTCTGCTTTCACTGTGTCTCTCTGAGCGAGTGCGCGAGGCGGGGGGCGGAGCTACAGACCGGAGCGCTATCTGGGGCGCACACACACACTTAAGCCTGAAACATGCTTCTGCGACTGCGTCTGCGTCTTTTCACGCCGCTGTGGCGCAAGACTCGTTTTCATTCATGCTTCCCCAACCGTTGCGCGTCTTACAAAGCAATTCCGCGCCAGAACACTAGGCGGAGTAATGCTTTTTGTCGAGACGACCTTAGAGACGCCTTCTTTCTTCTTCGTCGATTGTTTATTTACATAGCCACTGCGGCTCCTCGTAGCCTTTTTCTGGTGGACAAATCCGCCAGTCAGTGACAGGTTATACAAGTGATCATACTATCGGATATCTTCTGCCAAGTGCTCTTCTATTTGGTCCATATTCGTTCTTCTAAATCTTCCATGATTTCTGCCGGTATTATGGGGCATGAAACCGGAAATGCAGCTCCAGAAGGGATGTAGAGCAGACCAATCACAGCCTTACGGGCTGAGTGAGCTTGCGGAGCTTTGCCGTAAATTTTAGAAAAGGGGGTCGACACCCGTCAGCACGTAAGGAGGGATACATAAGCACGTAAGGGACCCGGAAGGGCTCTTGCGCTTACGGGCCCGTGAAAACGCAGAAGCATGTTTCAGGCTTTACACAGACACACACAGACACAGTCACTCGCCCGCTCCTGATACTTCATGACGGCCTGATACGATGATGCTTTAAAAATTATTGTGACTTAGTCAACCACCAACATTTTCGTCTCGTCTAGTCTCGTCAACGAAAATTAAAATAGATTTCGTCATAGTTTTTATTTTCAAAGATTCGTTTTCGTTACGTCTTCGTCTCGTCTTCGTCATGGAAAATAGGTCGTTAACGAATATATTACGTCATAGTCTTCGTCAACGAAATTAACACTGCCTTCAACGCCTCAGTTTATCATCACACTATGGCGGAGAGTTTAATAATAAACCCAAAACATTCTAACACTTCTCTTTGTAGAGCTGCGCACAGAACCTTGATCCACTCAACATCTCCATGCCCCACAATGTCTCTCTTCTAATCAATTAATGTCCTCTATGAAAACCAGATGTATGTGGGGTCTTTCTGCAGGGCTGACATGACATATTTACTGAGGATATTCTATAATACTTATAGAACATATTCTGAACCTAAATGTGTTTTCTAAACCTAACTAAAGACTGTGGATGCTAACCCCAGGCTCTGATGTAACAAGGCTCTGGTCAGAGTATTGTAGATGGTAAATGGTCTGTAATTATATGTCGCTTTAAAAGTCTTTATAACTACTCAAAGCTCTTTACAGTTCAGTTTTGCCATACACCCATTACCACACACATTCATTCAAGGCATCTATGTGCAGCATTTGCACTATCACAAATCATTCATACACTGTCATCACAGACATTTGGGCAAATCGGGTTCAGTATCTTGCATAAGGACACTTCGGCATTCAGAATGGGGGATACGAGCCCTGGCTGGTCTAGCAAGCATTGTATGGGCGCAATAAAACCCAATACCCTCTTGGGATATTATATGGAAATAGAAAAAAATATATATACTAGTAGTCTTGTCATAAATAAAGCAAACATACTTCCATTCAAAATAAATGTAAGAAGAGGTTGGGGAGAAGCCACAGATGAAAACGGTATACAAGTTTTTACCAGCGTAAAAAATCATTATTAAGTACTTGATGGTATAGACTGTGGGCAAAACATGGCTAACACTTTCTCACCTGGTTCTTGCTCTCAGTCCATCCTGCTCTTTCTCTTTATCTGTCTCTCTATCATCCTCTCTCCCTCTGTGCTGTCAACCCGATGGTCTGCAGGGTCGTATATGTAAGTTTCTTTTAAAGGCGTTTTACCACAGCTAACATCTTTCCTGCCTAAACAAGTTTATGTTTCATTTTAGACGAAACAGACAGATTTGCAGATTCAAATGCCTCCAGTGAAATTGAAGCATCCCAACGTGAGCAATTTATTAATTCAATATATTTGAAACCCAAAGATGGACTGACTTGAGCATTCCTAAAAAGAGGATACACTTGCCTATAGTTGCAGCTATACGCAACATCCTGTTTGTGGCACTTCCCGCTGAGCTTACACTCGTTGGCTATTGCTGTAGCTGAGGGGGTAGAGCATTTGTTCTATTCCAGTCTTCCCCATCTGCATTCTGAAGGGTCCTTGGGCAAAATACTGAACCCCCCGAATTGCCCCTTATTGAAAAAATGCTGCCCAAAGGTGCACTGTATGAATGTTTGTGTGAATGGCACTAAACTGTACTGTAACGAAAGGGCTTTGAGTTTTCAGCAAGACTAGAAAAGCGCTTTATAAATACAGACCATTTACTATTTATTGCGGGTTTCTGTTTGAGCAGATTATCATAATTTACATGTTTGATATTATGATATTTATTTTGGCAGATAATCTGCACCAGCTGACCGCCGGGTGGGAACACACCCGGAGGCCAGAAGGAGTACATCAGGTCCTAAAAGTGCCCGATGAGCATCTAGTGCGCAGCAGCCTTAAGAAAAGTGTTAAATAGATTTAATTTCTGATGGTAAGTTTCACGCATAGAAAAGTGTGAAACTTTTTCACATCCGTGCCAACTAGTCTCCTTGTAAACTGTCTCCCCTTCTATAATACGATGGAATTTAATGAGTTAATAAAGTTCCACCTCAATTAGATCAGTCCATGCTTATTCAGATGTATTGTTTGTTGTTCATTAACTCTTATTCACTTAATGCTGTTAACATAGTGAGTGTAAATTCAAAAAATCTGCAACAATGTTTTATGATCCGAGTCAATGAAAGGTTTGTCAGATTGCAAGGCAAATATGAATCATGAGTGGGTCAAAATGGAATATGGGGACATTATTAAAATAGTCCAGGCTGTGCAGAGGGCTTTTATGTGCTTTGTTAAATATTTATATTTTTTAAAGTTCAGTTGAAGCCAAAGTTTAAGCTCCATATGCACAGAAAGCAGTTTAGAAATTGCATTAAAAAGGACAATGTTCACCACTATGATACTGTGACAGATTTGATTGACACCACTAAGCAGTGATTGGAGACCTGTAGGGAACACAAAGATCAGCACTGCAGGTAAAGATGAAAATGGCAGTTATCCAGAGGCAGCTCCTACAGAAGACTGGGCAGTTCCTCAAGCTGTGTGCACCTTTGGATGGTCTCATGGAACCACAACTGGCCAGCATTTCCGAAAACAGGTACAACGCAGCAACTGCAGGGACTTCAGCCTGAAGGAGAACCGGTGAACATTTGCGGGGTCTTGTTCACTCACGTTGCTTGCATGAGCACCACAAGTTTCTCAACAGCAATTTCAATGTCACGTCGTTAGGATCTCATCTGTCACTTTTCTCTTTCATTTCGATTGTGATGTTTCATATCTCTTTCGCAATGGGGGGGGTCTGTAACTTCCATTTGTTTGTTCAGTCATCTGTCACATTCAATATCTCACACACCGCTGACCAGAAGGAGACGACACACAGTGATAATACGTTTGATAATAATACGCTGCCACCACGACTATAATGTCAAATGAAGGGGACATTTTATAGTTTGATTTTCTTTACCCTAATCGAATCCTCCAGAGATTTAATTCGTTCCCTATCTCTTGAGCGTGTAGGCATAACAAACTTAAAGAAGGAATGATTGGAAATACAGCCTGGATTGCAAACCTCAATAGAATTACTGGGTGAACATTAGAATTTGTTTTATTTAGTTTTTCTTAGTGGGTCAGGCCGACATCTGGTTGGATCATCATGGCTGAATTAACCGTTTTTTGGGCCCTGGGTACATTGACACACACTCCTGTTCAAACTGGATGTCTTGAGTCCTGACAAATATCTGTAAAACACTACAATGTATGCAATACAATTTCCATGCCATTTTTCACCATACTTACAAAGAGGCACATGTTAATTGTTACCTAGCCCAATATTGTGCCCTGTGCACTTATATGTTTCACTGTGGGAGAATTGGAAACGTCGTATCGATTCCTTTTATGTCTTGAACATGTAAAGAAATTTCAAGCGGCGAAATTTGAACAATTCTGAAGCTCATCCAAGACTGCAGCAGCTCGACTGGTCTTTAGCCTAAAGTCACTCACACTACTCCGCTCCTCCACTCCCTGCACTGGTTACCAGTGGCTGCTCGCATCTGTTTCAATACACTAGTACTTGCGTACCATGCTGTGAAAGGATCAGGTCGAGTCTACATCCGGGACATGGTCAAACATTACACCTCAGCCCGTTCACTCCGCCTTCTGCCAATCAGCTTGTTGCCACCTCACTGCGAGCTAAGCACTCAACAAAATCACCACTGTTTAATGTCCTGGCTCCTAAATGGTTGAACGAGCTCACCATGGACATCCATCGGCAGGAAGCTTACACATCTTCCTAAAAACATACCTCTTCCGACTATACTTTGAATACAAATTTATAAACTAACAATTTAGTAGCACTTAAATGGCCTTTACTAATAGCACTTTGTAGTTTTGCATTTTTTTATGAAGAAATTCTACTTTCTTAATTCTTGTTGTTTTGGGCTTGTACCCTCAGGGTTGAAACACTTATTGTAAGTGCTAAATGAAATTGAATGGAATAATATTATATTGATAACCAACAGTATGTTTACTAGTGGGTGTGGATTTATGATAAAAAATTACATTCAGCCATATCTATCTGTAACACCAACCCCCAGTGTTTTCAACATAGCCACACAATCTTCTCAACCATGTCTCCTATAATCACCCTCATAAACTCAAAACTAATTTGTTTTCCCACCTCCATGGGAGTCAAGTGCAGGTGTTGGGGCAGATGGTGGGTGTAAAAATGTTGAGCGCTGTGAAAACGGAGAGCGAGTTTCATATCCACAGTCACATCTGTGGTTAGGGTTAAATAATAAAAACACAGTGGTAAGGTTTATTGAAAGATTGTGGCTTTTCTCAAGACATTGTGGCCTTTTGGTAAACCAAAAACAAGGCCTTTCCCCTAATACTGGAATGATTTATTTAGGGTTGAGAAAGGGCAGATTCACAAGAATCATGCTCCTTTCAGACGTGCACTGGACTCTGCAGATCCTTCCGTACTTTCTCCGGAGGATGTGCATCTGTGAACGCAAAAATCCAATTGAGACCCTCTACATTTTCCACGGACTTTATCTGCCTGGACTCGTCGTATAAAGTCCATAGAAATCCAGGAGAAGTCGATTTGGGAACACTGCATGTAATCTTCATTGCAGAGTTAAAACGTCACTCCCTGCCTCTGTCAGCAGAATAATGCGTAGAATGTTTGCTGCTGTGAATGCATCTGTGCAGCGTTTTGCATATGTGTGAATGCAAATCTGGGTAAACTCTTTTTACCCGGAGGTAATGTCTGAAAACGGCTTCTGTAAAGAAATTATACATAGAGAGTTTTTTCTACTCTCATACCCCTTTAGACACTAAGGGGTTAAATATAGAGTTCTTGGAAAGCCAACTTCAAAGTGCAAACCTGACATCTTGTTTCATACTCTGTCCTTATCTCCTCATCTCTTCCCTCGCTGTGATCTCTCCTCGTCTAAATCCCCTCCACCTCTGTGCTTTACTTCTCTTGGTGCCTCTCAGCTCATCCCATTAGAGAGGGCTTATATAGTTTTATCTTGGGAGCAGCTCGCCAGTGCAAGAGCGGCACTTTCTGATCAGACCCCAGGTAACAGGCAGGGGTGAAGGTCAGATACTGCATCTAGAAAAATCTCTCTCTCCTCTCTGCTTAATTCATAAGGGAGCTGAACTTTTTTATCCGGTCTGAACTACATACACAGTGAAATTTACCTTTACTCCTTCTGCCTGATAAGAACCACTGCAAATACATATATAAGTC
The DNA here is from genome assembly GCF_949316205.1 of Platichthys flesus. Classification (NCBI taxonomy): domain Eukaryota; kingdom Metazoa; phylum Chordata; class Actinopteri; order Pleuronectiformes; family Pleuronectidae; genus Platichthys; species Platichthys flesus. The sequence continues at coordinate 3,187,722 of NC_084958.1, read as the reverse complement.
TGTGCTGATGTTAATGTTTAGAGCAGGGGAGATCCACAGGCATAAAGAAAAATGTACACATACCTGTTATGCTTATATATAAGTCTCTTCTTCTTGAAATCAATATGTGTGTCTTCAGTGTCCATGAAGTGGAGAGCCTATAAACACATATTTCTACAATGAAGTAAGACTTAAATTCTTTAAAGTCAGGGAGGACTGGGAAATGAGCCAGGGACAGTTAACCCCATGAGCAAGTATTTTTTTCTTATTATGTTATTGGAGTATTTTATGAACTTGCGCCTGTTCTACTTTATTTTTATTTTAAACATCTCTTCTCTTCTTTTAAACCTTTTATACCAATAATACTACTACAATACCAATATCTTTACTACGTCTTTGTCTTATTCTGTTGTTTGAAACCTTGTTGAACTTATATCTTGTGGTTACGTAGTAATAGATGCTTGTGCTTTTTTTATAGATCATATAAATCAGTTCAAATTTGAATTTGTACTAGTTATCGTTCATCCTGTTGTCTCTAGGCCTTTAAAACCTCCTGTGGTGCCTGCTTTGTTAGCTGCAGGGTCATTGGCTGGGGACCAACACTCTTAAACGTTTTGGTCCCTTGTCCTTGTTGCAGGCAACAGGGACGTCTCCTTCACCGCATATGCTGCTAACCTACTTCAAGAGTTACTTGCTCTCTATGCCTTGTCCCATCTTTTAGGCCAGAGCCATTAGCTCTCCTCAGTTGCATTGTGCTGTCTGTCTCCCCAAAGCCCCAGGTCCTTGGAGAGATGCAAATCATATAGAACCCACCTTTTTTGTCTGTTCCCATACACATTGTCCACATTGCAAGCAAAGTAATACATCTTCATCAATAAGTTTTTCTCATTTAGTTATTTATTGAGTTACTCATTCAGGGACTTCACTTCTCCTCCAACAACGATTCCCTGAATTGTGTTCTGGTAGCAGAGGAGTGTTTGATGGAAGGACAGTACATGGGACAGTATAGTGAGCAAATAAAGTCTCTTTCAGGTACAGAATTCCTGCTCTCACCCAAATTAACACGATCCCACCGATGAACAACCCCAAACCAAAATAAAGAAATGTGAAAAAGAACATTCTGCCTCAGCTGTATGTCCTGACCTGTCTAATTTCCATTATTAACCGACAAAGACAAAAATGGGCTAGAAACAAAAACTAAAAGAGAGAATCAGATCAGCAACATTCTTGATCCATCAGATATCCTTGTCATGCATTAACAAATCACCATCCCAAAGCAGAACAAGGCACAGCAACTCAGACACAAACACATTCATCACTCAGGTGATTGTGATCTATGATCTATGTGAGAGTCAATCTACTTCCTGCCTTGACCAATCCAAGCAGAGTGGGACAACACTGTTTGATGCTACCATTGAAATAGAGCATGCCACTATGAGAAAATCAAAAACGCTTTTAAGACCCTGAGATCAATATATACATCATTCAAATACAAGTCCTAAATCACACAGACTATAAATAAATTGCCCCAATTCTAAACTCTAACACCAACCACACACTATATAGTGTGTTCACTGACAACATGCTTTGCCCTATTAAGTCACATGATGGTTTACTCAGAACGGTCAAAAAGTGAAATGCTGCCGATTCTCATCCTGAACAGTGGCCATCTTGGCTACGTAACAGAAGAGAAGAGACAACCATTGTATCTTCAATGTGATTTCAAATTTGTGAAAAATGGCAGCACAAATGGAGTTAAAGGATTCAGTGTCGCTGACAATGGCATAAGATGTCATTTGAAAGAGGGCCACACACAAGAAATTAAAGTGTTAATTTTTATGTCGAGTGAGTAAAGCAGCCAGAAGATGTTCTGGCGAACGACAATTAATTTCACGCGTTTTGATAATGAACAGCCAGGTTGGATTTGTGACAGCAGCATTATGACAGAATTTTGGCACAACTCCAGTGTACACAATTTGCACTCACTGAGGTAGCCGCAATGACACACAATGTTTGTCCATTGTTCCCTGCAACTCTCAATCAAACACAGATGACCCTAAAGTTACCGTCAATCAAACAGAAACACTGATATACCCTTGCAGCTGCTGTCAATCAAACACTGGATTTTCGAAATTTGCCGGATTGTTTTTTTTGCTCCTTTAAGTAATAAGGCCCAATCCCATTTCACCCCATGTCTACAACCTTGTTTTCAAGGGTTATCGTGCGCATTGAAACAGAGTCACAGGGGGTAGTGGTTGAAATCTGCACCTACACTACAGGTAGCCATAACATCCTTATTATTCGTAGCTAAAAACCCGAGACGTCGTCAGTAGTCTTTGACGTTAACAGACGAGACAGTTTTGACGGGGATGTCACTGTAATAACATTGCTGAGATATTAAATAAACCAATGCTGTTGTTTGCAGTTACTAAAGTGAAAAACCTATAATATCCAAATAACATTTGTGCTTGTGCAGGTGAATCAAAGGCAAATGAAATTGAAAAGCTTGGCTGCTCTGCATCATTTCACATATGAATCAAAAGCACACAGGATGTTAGCAGTGTTCTGTATGCAACCCTGCCAGGATGCTGTGAAATAAGAGGGGAAGTTAAGTTCGGTGACATCGCTGCTATACGCGGGTTCAATAAAGTGAATAAATCCGTATGAATGGAGAATTGCAGCATTTGTGGGTCTCTCTCCCATCATGATGGTGATTCACAAAGCATTTAGGGAAATTTCCATACCCCTGGGTTTGAAGTGAGGGTCTGAAATATCTTTGTTTTGAGGGCTATAAAGCCCTAACTAAGCCCTTCCCCTTCATCCCAACAGGGATTTACATTTGTAAATCACAAGGTGCCGGAACGCTAAGTACATATGACAGCGCAGGTACGACCAGCACAGGTCCCGGAACATACATAAAACGACACTCAAGACAGCACACACATGCCACTTACAATGCAGTGGGACTTATTTAGGCTATACTACAGTGACGGTATCCGTCTTTGTGTCAGTGATTAATAAAGTGGCATCTTGAGCAAAGGCGACTTCTGTGTCCAGCGGAGAAAACGAACGGAACACACACACACACACACACACACACACACAATTTGTTAAATTGAAGGCAAATTCAAGGGACACTACGGCTCCTTTACGCACACGCTGCGCTGTGAGGTTTTGGGAGCTTCTTTACGCAGACGGATTATTCTAAACCGCAGCAGTTTATAACACGTCATTGAGCTAATATCTACATTTTACAGTCTGGGCTGTTTTACATTATTATTTACACCTGATATGTGTGGATGAATTTTAATGATTTAAATTCCCTCATCCTCTGGTGGAGACATTTACGCACTGAGCCACAGACTGTACATGACGATGTGCATAATTATTTTGGTTCATCTTAGAAGTCTGCATTTGTTATTATTATATGAAATTGTGATGCACTTGTTAAGAAAGCTTTATATATAGCTTATAAGATTCTCTTGTTATTGCGTGGCCACAAATTAGTAATTTATCCACCGATGTCAACAGGGGCTTCATTATTTTCTAGTGATTACATTATATTGTTATATTTTATTTTAATTATTTCTTTAAAAACTTTTTTTAATATTCATATTAATATAATTTAAAAAAAAATCGATACGAGCGGTACCGGATCTGGCAGCAAGAAGTAGGCAAGAGAAAGCATGTTAAGAAGAACAGTTCATGTTCTTCAATATGCTATTCATGTTCAGAAGAACCCATTGAAGTTAAATAACTGTTAATAAGGACATTTGAGAAGTTTGGATTTTTTTTAGCAAAGTTTTTTTTTGTGGAATACCTGATGCGGCCCAGCCTCACCCAGATACTGCCTCCAGTGGCCCCCAGGTAATTTGAGTTTGAGACCCCTGGTTTATGACATTAAAAATAAAACGTATATAATGTAATATAATACTAAAATATGTTTAAGACTAAACTTAACTTGTGCTTCACACTGTCTCACTTTACCCCACAGCATTTGTCCCACTTTACCCCACAGCCAACGTTTGAGAAAAAACAACCTATCCTAGCAATTCAGTCTAATCTTCAGCTAACATCAATCACATGGTTTTATATGTTGGAAGTTCACCAACAGGTATGATATAAGTTTTTCTACCAGAATCTCTGCAGACAACATGCACCACACAAGTTGAAGAGTGACAGTACTTTGTAGAACTGTTTAAAGAAGGCTTAAGGCATAATTCTGAAGAAGCTCCAGAGCTATAAAACAGGCCAAGAAAACAGCCCATTTTTTTTGCCTGTGAGCCAGCACCCAACTAGAATACATTTTCTCCCTTTCTATCTTTAACACCAACATGTCATATGAGATAAAAAATATGTTTGAATTTACCACTGTCTAACCTCTATTCCCAAGATTTATTTCCAATTAGTTCATATGAGGATAGACGTGGAGTACATCTTGAATTCTTAAATTATACGTAAGGTGTCCTTCCTTCATGGGAGGCTTAGTCCTTAGATTAATCCCCACAGACTCAGCATCAGGGTGACTGAGCCACCTGGCATTTATGCATGCCCCCGCTCACTTCATTACTCACACTATTGTGCACTAAAGGGTAGGAGAGAGGGTAATTGGCAAGATGAGAGGGGAGGATCAGACAGAAAGAACTGATGGACTATTCCTCAGATGCATTCAGCACAGACACAATCTATGTGGTGTTGCACAGAGGCCCTGTCACATCTCTAAATGTCAATTCCACAGAATTCCGCAAATTAAAACGCAATATGAGAATGTTCTTTATCAAGCAAACCGACAGAAGGAAATGCCAAATCTAGATAACGTTCCACTAAACCAGCTACTCTCTACAATCTTCATCATCACTGGGGGTATCTGATACAATATCGGATCACAAAATAGGTTTCAACCTTGTCATTGACGATTCCGTACCCATTTCAACATATATGCATTGAGTGCCTTGTTATCATATCATAAAAATGCCCGTCTCACAGCATCTCTCGCTTGGCCCAGCACTGAAATCCTGGTTAATGTTTAGGCCACGTCTCGACTGTAATGTCATCTTGTCTGGCATCCTTAAAAAACTCACACAGAACTGCAGCTCGAATCATTACTGGCTTTAAATCCATTAACAAATATGCCTTCTCAGGCTCCCTGTGACCTATAGACAGACTTTAAAATTCTCCTCCTCACATTCAAACCCCTTCATGGTCTCGCTGCCCATATTGTGCAGATCTTCCAAGACATCCTCACCCCACAATCCGCTTAAGCAGATCTGCTTTCTGTTCCAGATTTTAAACTCGTGAGCATGGTAACAGATATTTCTCCTGTCTGACTTTGAGTTTCTCCACCATTTCACAGCAGCTTGTAAAACTATCAAATGTGTGTTGTGAGAATTGTATTTTTTCTGACTCTCACAATTTTCCCATTTTTTTCCCCAAAATATAAATAACTCTATGAAGAAACCATGGACTTTAGGGAGTTGATTTTCCAAATGGAAAAGAAAAGGGGCCAAAGGATATTTTAAAAGAATTTCTCATAATTTCAAAAATCTTGATATTTGACAAAGAAACGACTTACGTGTTACATAACACCATACAGTTACTGTCAAAGCTATTAACCGTAGTTAGATCCCTGCATTTTTACAGAGTTTAAAAGTTAGACATTTAACAAATTGGGAATCCACTTCCCAAAAATAACTTAGAAATCTGACAGAGAATTAAAAAGATACCACTTAGTCATCTGCACATTTCAGTTACCCCTCTGATACACAAGCTATGCAAACCCCTTCTAAGGCACAACATGGGTCAAAAATGTCCCGTATTGACCTACGATGTTATTTCATCATAAGTGTTTCTTGCTATACTTTTGTAATCAAATCAATTTATTCCATCATTTAATATTCAAAGTATTCATTAAATATCTTTTATGTAACTAAAATATTTTTTTTATTTTTACATCAAGTTTACACACATGGGTAAGTGTGTGATAAGTGTGATAAAAAAAACAAAAAAACTAAAAATGTTTTCAAAATTATTATTTTAGCAATGATTTGGACCAAAGAAACCAATAAAGGCCATGAATTATACTTTGTCGACGCATCTCCACTCTTTTTCTTTTGCTGCTGCTGCTGCTCTTCGTCCCTCTAAATTGGCGCATCTCAGAACCTCCTCGATGATGTTGTCACTAATAAATAAATCCCAGGCATCTTTCGGTGAAACTGTTGTTGAACCAGATGCAGATCCTGGGCAGCTCCTCAGGATGGTGTTGCTTCTTGCTCTGCCCTGAGTGGGGGGATGCTCATTCCAGTAAGAACCCTTTTTACTCATTCTATTGGCCTGGGCTGAGTTTCCTCTTAAGAGGACTCATCCGACGAGTCTTCAATCTCATCCAAGGAGTCTTCTTCATCTAGGAGAGCTGGATTTCTAGACACGCCCACAACTCCAGCTTGACCCTGTGGCACATATTCTAGGTCATCAGCATCAAAGATGTCAGACTCTGAATCAGCATCAAGAATTGCTTCACCTTCCTCCTGTTCTTCATTTAGCATCTCTATGACCTGTTTAGCTGTAAATCTGGAATGACCATGACGAGCCATACTGGCACTATGGCTAAAAAAATCTAAATAATATTTTCAACTATTAGTTGATAAAGTATACAGTATACAGAATACTGTTCTATTTCAAGTTGTATTTTGTTGACATAGCTGACATTAGCTAACATAGCTAATAATATTGAACATATTTCTCTTTTTCACCAAATGTTCATTGGGAAGTAATGTTCAAATGTTATGTGCAGTTATCTTTTCACAAGATATCAAATATTTTTAATATAAGCTGTTTTTAAGAGCCACAATTACAATGTACAATTTACAACCAATCCAAAACTGAGTTGTAAATTGTATGGGGTTGATAATCAAAAATAATCCCCATAATGCACATTCATCAGACACAGAGCAACATCAGTTGCTAAAGGCTCATCTGCGTTCACCAGCTAGAAGCTAACTTTGCTTGCTGTAGTGCGAATATACACATTTTTCTCTATAATCCACAAAAACATGCATTTGTGGAAAATGGCACTCATGTTATGAAGAATATTAGAAAGTTCCTTTACACTTCTATGCAGTAGGTCCTTCTAACGTGTAGAGCTGATGGGAAACAAACAGTTGTTGATAATTAAATGCTGTTACATAAAGCTGTCACTTTAATCAGGTGGTTTTCACATTACACAGCCATTTGATCTGATGCTTTTGAAGTAGAAAAAAGAAATTGTCAGAAACACACCATGATATGGTTCATTTTGTGAAATCTCAGTTTTACCCTGGATTTTACTTTGTTCTTTTTTCCAGTCAACGCTAAAAGCATTCTACTTGTCTTTTCTGCAGGGAGCAGGCGTAAATAGAGCATTGCAAGTGTTTAAAAGTGAAAGTAGAATGACCAAAGGCTGGAACTGGTCTTTTTTTTATTTCATTCATAACATTCAACAGAAACTCCTGCAAAAACAAGATACAATAAATCAATGTAACCTCGATAGGAGAAACAAGTTAGATCTGCAAAAAAAATGCAACACACTCAAACAAACAACTTGAGGCGTGCTGGGATCATCAATACACTGCCCCGTTTACACAAGTTCTTATTACCAATGTGAAATGTTTGTGACGGTGCGTACGGCGACCGTCACGGCATTAGTGCACTGCCCGTTTACATGAATCATTATTAGGTTAACTTTGTGTTGCATGTCTTGTCCGTTTACCGTGTTTGTTTAACCCATCCATTTTCATACAAACCTCCGTGCATAATCCAAAAGCTTACTTCCATCATTACACCGCTACAGTTTAAATACCTTTTTACCCGTCAGTTTTCTGTTAAGACAGCTTCTCTCTGATCACCCGTGATCAGTTTACCAAATTAATCTCAGGTTCTAAACCAACAACCTGTATCTTAGATCCCATTCCTACCAACTTACTTAAAGACATTCTGCCCCTAATTGATAGTTCGTTACTTAACATTATCAATCTGTCATTATCATCAGGTTATGTACCACAGTCTTTTAAAATAGCTGTCATCAAACCCCTACTCAAAAAACCCACCCTAGACCCAGAGGTTTTAGCCAATTACAGACCAATATCTAACCTCTCCTTCATTTCTAAAATCTTAGAAAAAGTGGTAGCCAATCAGCTGTGTGAGTTTCTCCAGGAAAATAATATATATGAAGACTTTCAATCGGGGTTTAGAGCCAATCACAGTACAGAGACAGCCTTGGCAAAAGTCACTAATGACCTTTTAATAGCCTCAGATCAGGGACTTGTGTCTGTCCTCGTTCTGTTAGATCTCAGTGCAGCATTCGACACAATTGACCATCAAATTTTATTACAAAGACTAAAACAGTTAATTAACATTAATGGAACTGCCCTTAACTGGTTTAAATCGTATTTTTCTGATCGCTCCCAATTTGTGCAAATTAATGATGAGTCATCTGTGCGCACCAAAGTTAATCATGGTGTTCCACAGGGCTCTGTGCTCGGCCCAATTTTATTCTCATTATATATGCTTCCACTAGGAAACATTATCAGGACACACTCGGTAAATTTCCACTGCTATGCGGATGACACCCAGTTATATTTGTCAATAAAACCTGAACAAAGTAATCAATTAACTAAACTTCGAACATGTCTCAAGGACATAAAAACCTGGATGACCCGCAATTTTCTCTTATTAAACTCAGACAAAACAGAGGTTATAATACTTGGCCCCAAACACCTTAGAGATGCATTATCTAATGATATAGCTGCGCTAGACGACATTGCCCTTGCTTCCAATGAAACAGTCAGGAACTTGGGAGTGATCTTCGATCCTGATTTATCCTTTAATAGTCACTTAAAACAAATTTCTAGGACCGCTTTTTTCCACTTGCGTAATATTTCAAAAATTAGACATGTCCTTTCACAAAAAGATGCAGAAAAACTAGTCCACGCCTTTGTTACATCGAGACTGGACTATTGTAATTCATTATTATCAGGCTCCAGCAGGAAGTCGTTAAAGACTCTACAGCTTGTCCAAAATGCTGCAGCACGTGTCCTGACGAGAACAAAGAGAAGAGAGCACATTTCTCCAATATTAGCATCGCTACACTGGCTTCCAGTTAAATCTAGAATAGAATTTAAAATTCTCCTCCTCACCTTCAAGGCCCTTAATAATATAGCGCCTTTATACCTTAAAGAGCTGTTAATACCTTATAAACCCACTAGAGCACTCCGCTCCCAGAATTCAAGCCTACTTGTCGTCCCTAAATTCTCTAAAAGTAGAGTAGGAGCCAGAGCTTTTAGCCATCAAGCCCCTCGGCTGTGGAATAATCTACCACTTTCAGTTCGGGAGGCAGTCACCATCTGTTCGTTTAAAAGTAGGCTCAAAACCTTCCTTTTTGATAAAGCTTATAGTTAGAGCTAATTAGTGCGCCAGAACGTTACTTGTTCTATTTTATGACACATGACACACGGAGCTTCTCTTTCCAGCTTCTCCTTCCTCTTCTCCATCCCTATCCCCCTTCCCCGGAATCCCTTTGCTTTATCACCCGCAGATCCAGGGCCTCTGTGGCCGCACCATGGATTACGGTTTGTGGATCGCGCACCGGGGGTCGCGGTGTTGGATCCAGTGTGGCGGATTCTGAGTCATGTGGGCTGATCGTGGTGCTGGTGGCGGACCCTGTGTCGCGTTGGCATTGGGCACGGGCGGTGGACCAGGACCGCAGTGGTGGCTTGTGATGAGTCCTCCTGGTGGGCGGCGGTGGACGGTGACTGAGGACTGAAGTGGCGTCTGGTCTGGATGGTGGATCGTGGTCTAGATGGTTGCTGAGCATGGACTGTGCTTCATCAATGCTGCTAGAGACTTTGATTATTGATGATGTTCTCCTGCACGTGGCATCTATTGCACTTCTGTCCGTCCTGGGAGAGGGATCCCTCACATGTGGCTCTCTCTGAGGTTTCTACATATTTTTACCCTGTTAAAAGGGTTTTTTGTAGTTTTTCCTTACTCTTGCTGAGGGTTAAGGACAGAGGATGTCACACCCTGTTAAAGCCCTATGAGATGAATTGTAATTTGTGAATATGGGCTATACAAATAAAATTTGATTGATTGATTGATTAAAATCATCACACCATTCAAAGTCTTGTATTATAAATGTTCCGTTTATTTAGTTTTAAATCTTACATTATTCAATTATACACAGCATACGTTTTACCGTGGTTCCGCGTCGCGTCTGTTTTCGTTTGTGTTGAAAGCGAGCAGACCGCGACACGGAAGTAAATAGGCGTTCGACTTCCGGGTTAGCCGGAAGTGAACCAGCGGAATATTTTATTTTTGTTAATGCGGTATATTATTAATTGGCTATGCCTTCATGGAGCAATGGTATGAGAGATATGTTGTAAAAGTGTTTTCCAGTCATAAAGATTTTTTGAGATAAGCTGTTAAAGTTTTGGGGATTGTTTACCTGTGACACCCCTGTGTTTGATTGTATGTTGTATGTACTTCCATCATTACACCGCTACAGTTTAAATACCTTTTTACCCGTCAGTTTTCTGTTAAAATCATCACACCATTCAAAGTCTTGTATTATAAATGTTCCGGGCAGTGTATTGCTGCCGTGACGGTCGCCGTGCGCACCGTCACACACCCCCCCCCCCCCCCTTAAGATAGAGCGTCCATGTCATGGCGCGAAAGGAAGTCCGCAATAATATTGTCCTTGCCAGCCTTGTACTTCACAGTAAACTTGTAGGGCTGCAACGACAGGTGCCAACGGGTAATCCTTGAATTAAAATCCCTCATGATATGTCACCACTGTGGTCAGCAGGGCCACATTAGACCCCATTGCCCTGTGATGAAAGCCACTGATTCAAGACTCTGTTATCCCTCGGGCCCTAGTAAACATATAGCATTCACTGATGTAACTGTCCCCGTCAGGATAGGAGGCAAAACGCTGCAGGGTTTGGTTGACTCTGGTAGTAGTCAATCTTTTGTTCTTAGATCTTGTTTAAAGTCTAATTATCAGCCAGTTGGTAGCGTGAGGGTCCGCTGCATCCATGGAGATGAGTCTGTGCATCAGACTAGCGAGGTCCCCATTGTAATCAGCGGTCAAAAGTATTTGCTTACTGTAGGGCTCTTAGATAAGTGTCCCTATCCTGTGATTCTAGGCCAGGATGTGCCAATCTTAACCGAGTTGTTGCAAAAGGTTAACACAGCTTCTGGTTATGTTTTAACGAGGGCACAGGCCAGTAAGAAAGCAGAACAAGATTATTTAGCAGAGTTACCATATAGTCGCCAAGGTGGCAAATATAGAAAATCCAAGGCAGAGAAGCGTAGAGCTAAAGTGGCAGGTACACAATTGCCAGAGAGTCTTTCCCTACCACCACTGGAGGGCAGTGAAGTCCTTGTGCCAGATTTTGGTGAATTACAGCAGGAAGACCCTACCCTTAGCTCTAGCTTCGCCTCGGTGAAAACCCCAGATGAGGCTAGGGAAGCCATAAATGAGGGAGGTGTTTGTTTCGTAATGCATAATGGGAAACTGTACAGGGAGAGTGCAGACAAGGAACAGTTGGTGGTTCCAGAGGCTCTGAGAGGCAGAGTATTACATCTTGGGCATAGCATTCCGTGGGCAGGACACTTAGGCAAAGAAAAGTCTGAGAAAAGAATTGTCAACAGGTTTTACTGGCCTGGTTTTCAGAGGGACATAGCAGAATACTGCAGGTCATGTCCGGAGTGCCAATTAGCTGCTCGCTCGCATAGAGGCTTGAAAGCGCCTCTCATCAGTCACCCCATTATAGACGTGCCCTTCAGTCGCATAGCCATGGATGTAGTTGGTCCCCTAGAAAGAAGTAGGGCGGGCCACCGGTATATTCTAGTTATATGTGATTATGCAACACGTTACCCTGAAGCTTTTCCCCTCAGAAATACAAAAGCTAGGCAAGTAGCCAACTGCTTAATTCAACTATTCTCCCGTGTGGGGATCCCCAAAGAGGTCTTGACAGACCAGGGCACCAACTTCACTAGTAGGTCTCTGAAGCAGGTGTACTCCATGTTAGGGATCCGGGGTATCAGAACCACACCCTATCATCCACAGACTGACGGCTTGGTTGAAAGATTCAATCAAACCCTGAAGTCAATGCTAAGGAAATTTGTGTCTGACTCGGGGGCTGACTGGGATCAGTGGCTCCCCTATCTGCTCTTCTTCTACAGAGAGGTACCGCAGGCATCCACCGGGTTCTCCCCCTTCGAGCTCTTGTACGGCTCTTGTACGGTGAGAGGCCCGCTTGACATTCTCCGTGAGAGCTGGGAGGGGGACGCTCCTCACCAGCCGGTAAACATCATGAGCTATGTCCTAAAGATGCGGGAGAAGATGGACCAGCTGAGCTCCATGGCACATGACCACCTAGCCAAGGCGCAGACACGACAAAAGACATGGTATGACCAGACTGCACGCAGCCGCTCTTTTAATCCTGGAGAGAAAGTGCTGCTGCTGCTACCTTCATCTGAGAGCAGTCTGTTGGCTAAGTGGCAAGGTACCTATGAAGTGCTTAGCAAGGCCAGCGAAGTAACCTACGAAATTGCCATGCCGGACAGACGTCGCTCAAAGCACCTCTACCATGTCAACCTACTGAAGCGATGGACAGACCGTCCGGCGGCCGTCCAAAACCAGCTGTGGGCGTGGACCGTGGTACAGGAGGAAGAACCAGAGGAGTTGTATTTTCCTACAGCTGGTGGTGAGTCTACCTACCCCTCCGTCACCCACCTGACACCGGAACAGCAGGAGGACCTGCTGAGCATCATCCCCAGAGGCCTGTTCCGAGACAAGCCAGGGCGGACCGAGGTGATCACCCATGACATCCAGCTCACGTCTCCAGGTCCCATCCGGCAGACCGCTACCAGGGTTCCAGCGCGTCTGATATCTACGCTGAAGCAAGAGGTACAGGCCATGCTGGAGATGGGGGTGATGAGCCTTCGCGCAGTGAGTGGTGCAGTCCAGTGGTCCTGGTTCCAAAAAAGGATGGCGGGCTCCGCTTTTGTATTGACTTTTCAAAGCTGAACAGCATATCAACATTTGACCCCTATCCCATGCCCCGTGTGGACGAGATGGTGGAGCGCTTGGGAGGGCAAAGTTCCTCAGCACTTTGGACCTGTGTAAGGGGTACTGGCAGTTGCCACTCTCCTCCCTTCCGAGCTCCATCAGGTCTGTACCAGTTCTGGGTCATTCCCTTTGGTCTTCATGGCACCGCAGCAAGCTTCCAGCGTCTCATGGATGAGGTGCTGAGGGGTGCTGAGGACTACGCCGCGGCCTATATTGATGACGTCATTATACATAGTTCCTCCTGGGTGGAGCATCTTCATCACCTTCGCGATGTCTTCCGGCGGATCCATCGAGCAGGGCTGGTGGTGAACGCCAGCAAGTGCCGGCTCGCCAGGTCGGAGGTCTGTTACCTGGGCTACAGCCTGGGTGGTGGCACTATACGACCGCAAATCGGCAAGGTGGACGCCATCCGCGATTCTCAGCCGCCCTCTACTAAAAAGGGGGTGAGGTCTTTCCTGGGGTTAGTCGGTTGGTATCGACGGTTCATCCCTGACTTCTCCAGCCGGGCTGCACCCTTGACGGACCTAACTCGCAAGACCAGTCCCAACAAGGTGGTTTGGACAGCTGAGTGTGAAACTGCTTTTCAAGACTTGAAGGAAAGCATGTGTCTTGATCCTGTGCTCCAGAGCCCAGACTTTTCCTTGCCCTTTACAGTACAGACAGACGCCTCAGGCCTTGGCCTTGGGGCAGTGTTGTTGCAGGGTGAGGGAGAGGACAGAAGACCAGTGCAGTACGTGAGCCGTAAACTGTTCCCTCGTGAGACTCGCTACTCCACTGTGGAGAAAGAGGCTCTGGCTATTAAGTGGGCCATTGACACTCTTAAATACTATTTGGTGGGCAAGACTTTGTCCTTGAGACGGACCATAGGGCCCTGCAGTGGCTCCATCGCATGAGGGATTTTAATTCAAGGATTACCCGTTGGCACATGTTGTTGCAGCCCTACAAGTTTACTGTGAAGTACAAGGCTGGCAAGGACAATATTATTGCGGACTTCCTTTCGCGCCATGACATGGACGCTCTATCTTAAGGGGGGGGGGGGGGTGTGTGACGGTGCGCACGGCGACCGTCACGGCAGCAATACACTGCCCCGTTTACACGAGTTATTATTACCAATGTGAAATGTTTGTGACGGTGCGCACGGCGACCGTCACGGCATTAGTGCACTGCCCGTTTACATGAATCATTATTAGGTTAACTTTGTGTTGCATGTCTTGTCCGTTTACCGTGTTTGTTTAACCCATCCATTTTCATACAAACCTCCGTGCATAATCCAAAAGCTTACTTCCATCATTACACCGCTACAGTTTAAATACCTGTTAAAATCATCACACCATTCAAAGTCTTGTATTATAAATGTCCCGTTATTTAGTTTTAAATCTTACATTATTCAACTATACACAGCATACGTTTTACCGTGGTTCCGCGTCGCGTCTGTGTTCGTTTGTGTTGAAAGCGAGCAGACCGCGACGCGGAAGTAAATAGGCGTTCGACTTCCGGGTTAGCCGGAAGTGAACCAGCGGACTATTTTATTTTTGTTAATGCGGTATATTATTAATTGGCTATGATCCTTCATGGAGCAATGGTATGAGAGATATGTTGTAAAAGTGTTTTCCAGTCATAAAGATTTTTTGAGATAAGCTGTTAAAGTTTTGGGGATTGTTTACCTGTGACACCCCTGTGTTTGATTGTATGTTGGATTGTTCCAACTGTGGGGGCGAGGTTAGATCGCATATAAGACTGTGGGTTCAGTCTGTAGGGGAGGCAGCGAAGGTAAGGACGTAAGTCTGAGAGCTCACCTGGGAAGTGTAATGCTGAGAAGTATATTGATATTTGTATTGTATTGGGCCCACGTGCCGCTTTATTTTCTTATTTGCAAGTGTTTGTTTTTTCTTGCTCTTTTTTTTTATTAATAATATATTTCCTAGTTAATTCTGCCTTGTCGGCCTTAATATGGGACAATAAATAATCCCATTTTTACATCTTCATCGCTGAGTCTTCCTGAGAGTTCTTTTTTCCACCACGCTCAAGCCACTCATTTACATCCCTTGAACAGATCACTTTAAGGACACATGCAGTGAAGTAGGGATGAATAGCTTGATGGAGAGATCACTGTTTGAAAGCTGGAGGGAGAAATAAATGGGTGTCCTGCTGGTGGATGGTTATACAGAGAAAACAGTGTAACAGTTTGATGTTGTGTGCTGTTGCTGTGAACTTACCAACTTCTGCAGCCATCACCGTGATGTTATGCCATGCCCTTTCTTCCCGGTCCAGAACCCCAGTGGTCCTGATGATGCCGCTGTTCACCCCAATGGTGAAAAACAAAGGTCTATCCTCTTCATTGTCTATAAAGTACCTTTGATAGAGAAGATCAAATGGAGCTGTTTTTAAATACAAAACTTTTGAGATCATAAGATAACACAGGAGACATTACCACATGATCCTCTTGCGAGGAGAGTTCCACAGAAAGCCGTCAACACCAATTCATTGATGGAGGTTATGAATTTTGAAGCCCTGTCTTTTTGACATAACATGTTAAAGCTTTACATCACTGGTTCTTGCTGTTTAAGCCTCTGAAAGACCTGAGGGTCAACATGTAATATACCCACCACTGGCATGCCAACATGGCAGCCAGGGCAGATGATCTCTGAACGTACAGTCTGATGTTTTTAAGCTGGAGTGACAGCAGCATTTTTTTTTTTTACTTTTGAACGTTGATGATCAAACCTTGGCTCAGTGATGGGTTACTGGTAATTGCTAGCATGTCAAGCTGCCCTTGACTCAGTGTGCACCATTTTGAAATCAATTTTATTGCACATAATTATAGACATGTGTGCAGATGTGTGTAGCAAGTATATGGGCAGTAGGTAAAAAAGAAAATAACACGGATTCATCATCTGTGTAAAGTGCAGTAAGTGTAAAGGTTTGACCCGCAATATTCTTACACAGTGCAGCTGCTTTAAGGGCAAGTTCAGAATGGAAGTTGTGTGGTATGTGGGCAGAGAGAAAGAGAGAGAGGGGGGGAGGGGGATGGTGAGGCTGGTGAGTAGAGTGACAAGTTACTTGTACAGTTTTGAACTAGTAGTTGGAATTTATGCACAGTTTATGCTATTTGTCAGTAAGTAAATGCTAAGACTCCTCATGACCCAAACCAAGTTCCTGTACTCTCTGTCAGATGCCCTGCTCTGTCTCATTGCTTTCTTGTATCATGGATAGGTCAAGTCTAGCCATAAAAACGGAAGATGAGTTACAGTTTAATTTACTTGCTTACAACTGCTACTTATTGAAAAAAGTTTTCAAACACCCTTGGAAATAGAGGGATGGTGTGAGGGGTTTCAGTTGGCGTCAATATGTAACTTCACTGCAAGACGTCACTAAATGCTCCACCCTGGACCCTTAAGTCCAAAGAATATTTTGATCAGAAATGTATTTAAATTTAGGTAGATAACCTTGGGGAAGTGTTAATCAAATTTAAGAGGGGAAAACTGTTATAAATATATGTATGTATTATATACATAGTCATGGTACTGCTGCACCAAGGAACTCACAGGTTGTTTGTGTCTATGCTGTGATATGACCCAGAGGAGCTGCTCCTGATGTAGTGCCTATAAAGATCCTCCACCCTCCTAACACTGTTGCACTTTATATTTCCCCACCTGACTTCCTCTCTTGTTCCCACCATGATAACTACAGTCACTAGAGGTAGCCTGATCATAAAATGCAACTACAGGTCGTGTTAAGCTGCTTGCTGAGAATGATCATTACAGTGGATGTGCATAGTCTACTTTATTGAAGTCACAAGTATTGCCAATGCATAGCTGTACGGAATAACCTGCATTTGATGACTGTGTTACAGGTAGAGCATCTCCTTTGTTACTCTTCTGCAAGTCTCAAATTCTTGTAAAATGTAGGTTCCAAGTCTTGCTGTACTTTGAAGGGAATTGAAAGGGATTGAAATCATGAATCCTAAACTTGAAAAATTGTTATTTGAACAAGTATTAAACAATTTTGGCCGTATCTTCCAGCCCTATTTCCAATGATTATAAAGCTGATGATACAACAGGATTTTCATCATGAATTCCCTTTAACATCCTGGATGCAGTGAGCATTCGTGGTGACATGTTTTTCATCGTGAATGTTAGAATGAATGGGAATGTGATTTGTAGTAGTAAGTGATTGGTTGCTGAGCTGAGAAAAAGTGCAGTATAAATGCATTCCATTTACATTTTATCACTTTTTTTTTATAAGAATGTGCCTACAGCTACCACTACAGACGACATTTACTACCACACAACAGCATTGCTTTTTTACTTTGTCATATTGGCTGTTTTTTAAGGAGTTGACCTATCCCTGGTTAAGAGATATTTCAACCATAGTTTGGTTAGGAGAGATGGTATGAATGGCTACTGTAAGGCAACTTGACAGCCTGTTCAAGGTTATGAAAAGACCGGTTATAGTTATAAAACTCAGGAGTGCTACATCCCATCAGTCACCTTTATCTCCACACCTTTACAGTCCACATTGCTATATGTCGACTGTACACAGGGAACACTACCTCCTGTAACGGCACTGAGCACTGGGATGGACTGTAAATTGTAGAAATACTTTTTGTGTCAACAACTCCAATGTGATGGCCCTGGAATAAAACTCTGTTTACAACTGCAGCTCCTGCCCAGGACAACTCCCAAGTGCCAAAACACTAGGCTACAAATCCAAATAAGATCAGGCCCAATGCACACCAGCATCACTTAGCTACAGAAAGAGAGCATAAAACTACAGGTGAATGTTTGGTCTTGGCCTGTGGCCATTGTTCACCTGCGAGTTAGCACAGACTGAGCCACAGTCATTATCATAACACACTGTTCCTTCTGCTTGCCGCTTCTGAGGGGGCGGGGGATGAGAGGAAGCCCCACTGGGCACTTGGTCCTTTGCCAAAACAGAAACAAGAAATGGAGTATTTACAGAGTGGTGGAATACTTCGGTGAACCTGAAGCCTGTTTTCTTGTTGGGACCCCTGGACTCCAAATTATTCAAGACATACACACGGGAAAACACTTGCACGCACTTCATGTCTCCTACTGTTTCCTTTTACCTGACAGCGCTGTTGGTGCTGTCCGGGTCCACGGCAGTCACAGTGCCAACCTGGGTGCCGGCAGGTGAGTTTTCATACACATCCATAATGTAGTAATCCATGGAGAAGACAGGAGGCTCATCCACATCTCCCACAATGACTCGCAGCGATGTAGAATCCTTAAATGGTCCCAAGTGGGAGAAGCGGGAGTCTGGATGTGTGTTGGAGCCTTCAATATTGAGCGTGTGCACTTTTCTCTTCTCATAGTTCAGAGGCTGCAGGGGAAACCGAAAACATATTAATCACACAGAGGACACATTTCACAGAAGAGATAATGTAGAAATTACACAAACCAGTCTGGTTTCTAAGCCTACACCGGCCATGCAAAGACTGGTTTAGATTGGTTTCATTAGTACAGATGGACACGTTAATGAAATGTTTTTTTTTACTCCACATTCAGATTTCAACTGCTTTCACTCGAAACCCTGCGCTAACTCAAAAAGTGTGTTCAGATGTTTTGCTGCTTGAAAGATTTCCTGCGTTCCAGCTTCAGCAGGACGACATCATTTGCTCTTGAATTTTTTTATACTTTAGCAAAACACCGGTTTCCAGTAAGTGTACTTCAAGGTAACAAAGAAAAACAACACCTTCATGGAGCAGGAGATTGAGGGTCGGACAATTTCACTCTACCTGGCATTCTTGGTTGGACAATTTTGACAGCATTGTTGCACAAAAAAATCCAAGCACAGAAGACGCCATTCAAGAGCAAAGCAGAAATCTGAGAGCAGAAGTTTAACGTGCGCACAGAAGCATGATGAGCATGAGGAGAAGAGTTAAAGCCTGTCCAAGCAACAAGATGTCAAGAATTCAAACGCATTTAAAAAAAAACAAAAAAAAAACCTCTTCATATAATGAGAAAAAGTTATGTGAACAATATATAAGAAAAACAGCTTTGTTCCTCCCTTGAATTTGCTACGATGATGAGTAAACTTCACAGAGCTTTTCTGTGAAGAAACTTTATTCTGTAGACTCATTTTTTTACTTTTGGACTGAAAATACTTGAAATTCTTTGCAGCAACCCACAAAAATAATCTTGTTTCATAAAAAAGTTTGATGTCCCCAGGTTACAAAGTGTTGCTGACAAAAGCAAACATTAAACTGGGCGAAAAAGTGAAAACAATTATGGACTCTTCCTTTTTCTTTCTCTGTTCCAAAGTTTGAACAGCTGGAAAACAAGTACAAAGAAAAGAAAAAACACTTTTTTCCTGTGGCTGTGAAAATCCACAGGACAGGTTCCTCCTCTTGTTAAAGTTCAAAAGCTACCGAGGATAATCCGACACAGTCAAAGAAACTGTCTCTGCAAATCCACACATGCCAGGCTCTCGAACTGTATCATTTTCTGCCCAGTCAGTATTTATTGAAAAGAAGTAAAGTTTAAAGTGAATAAAAAATACAAATTTGAGGCCACTTGCACTTAAATTAAATGTTGTTGTCTCCAATATGAGAAGCTCACTCATTGCCCAGCCCATGTGACTCAGAATGTGAAATCATCAATTATTTTCTATTTCTGACAAGGAGGTTATGTCTTTCTCTTTCAGTTTTGTTATAAGTCAGCAGAATTATACAAAAACTGGATGGACTGTTATGAAACTTGCAGGGAGGATTGGGTAAAGGTCGGGAAAGAACCCATAAAACATTGGTGCAGATCCGGATGAGCTCCAGGATGTAATGATCATGACAAATATCAGGCATGTTTAGTGAACTCATATTTATGTGTGTGGAATATGGTGTAGATCAAAATAAAAATCCAGATCTTGTGTGTTAAATGTGGTTTCATAAGGTGGCTGTTGGGCCATGTAGGAGTTATAAACTCTACTGAGTGCAGTTCTAGTTGGTGTTTTGTACAGTAACTTACTAAAGTTTTGTTTTTTGCTAAAAAATAAAAAAAAAGGCAAATTGAGAGAAGATTAGATTTTCCCATTTAGTTTTATGTCTTTATGTTTTGGAAGATGCGTCATAAAACTGCAGTGGCGCTGTGATTCAGGACCATGCTGAGAGTCATCTCTACACTAAATCTAACAACAGTAGTGCTGCATGTATCACGTAGGTTTCTTTCAAGCTGATTGTTAATGCAAATGAAAAAGGATATAGAATAACCGCACTGCAGTTGTATGCCTCTGCAACCAGTGCACTTTCTGTGTATAAAAACATACACCTACTTTGTGAGGCCAGCGTGACCTTTGACCATAAAAATCTGATCAGTTTATCTTTGAGTACAAGTAAATATTTCAACCAAGTTCAAAGAAATTTTATCAATGACCTTCTGTTGGTCATTCACCAACACATCCTGTAATAAAGAAGCAAAGTAAGTAATAAATTCAAGAATAATCCAATGTACGTAGAGTTCCAGCATTATACCCACGTCTTGTTTTGAGCTTTTAACAACGTTTAGGTATTTAGCGACCTAGACTTAGCCTCACGCTTTTGGATTCCTCTGACTTGTCTTTGGCTTGTTGTACACCGAACCCTGACTGGAATGAATTACCATTGTTTTTGGAAACTGGACATTTTCTCAGGGTTGGGCTTTTGGGTTCTCAGTTTACGTGCACAGCTTTTACATGGTGTTTTATATAAATATGATATAGATTCTTTGTAAGATCTTTTTGTTGTTGTCAAAATGTACTATTATAATACAAAAACTGTAATTTTTTTTGAATTTTGGTTGAAACAGGAATATCATATTCGACCTGTGATACGGCCTTACTCCATGACTGAGGGAGCTGACTCTCGCTTCATGTGAACACTGCTGCTAAGGGACTGATTGACGCTTCATCTAATTTGTCAAGATTCACATTCTACTTGTCGTAGCCTTAAAGTGAAGGTCTTTGTTTTTATCACAGAGACAAGAGTGTCATGTGTGCGCCTCTGATTCCTTGCTTTCAAATTGTTTGTCAGCAGCATGTGGTGCTCATGGCCACTTGCCAAACACACCTTTGATCGGCAAAGTTTCAGCTAGACTGAAGGTAGCAGTAGTAGAACACGTATTCCCTTAAATATGAGATGGAGCAGCGCAGCTGGTCATTCACTTTTAACACCTGCTCTGTGTAAGCAATACATTCAAAGGAGACTTTGCAGTTAGTGCATTGCAAACAGTCAACACTTATTTGAAAGATAAAATACGAAAAAACCATTGGTATCCGGCTTTGTCTTTAAACACACAGCTGCTAAATGTGCACCGCTGACCACATCTGGAAAATAGAACCATGCCCAACTTCACCTTTCTGTGTTAAATATCGTGTACTGCAATTACAGGACAAGCCAAAACAGCATTTTAGCCACAACTCTAGGACTGTTTTCTGGCATCCATGTGGAGAATTACACATGCCTCAGTTTTAAAAGGATGAAGAATCACAGTGCTGGTCAAAGTGAACTGCCAGGACAGTTGTGAAAGAGATGAAAGCACAAGCTTAAGAGGAAAGTGTCAGTCTGTTCTTTCCTGCTCCATCTTAAACAGTCATGTTATAAACTTACATCGTTCTCCAGGCATCAGTGTGTGGGTGGTGATCTCTGATTCCTACCTGCTTGAGATGAATGATTCCCTCTCTGCCGTCAGGATCAGTGGTGATGGTAAAAATGGAGGCTGCGTCTGCATTAGTGATGCTGTAGGTCATCTCCGCATTCTGCCCCTCGTCCTCATCGTTGGCTCTGATCCGGCCCACTGTCTTCCCTAATGGAGCCAGCTCTGGTACATACATCTGGTAACTCTCTGCAACAGCAACACAACAGTCCAATATTTGAATTTGAGGATTATCTTAATTATTTATGATTGATGATGATTATCTGCTTAAAGTGGCTGGATCTCAAACATACCAAACGTATCCACTCCTCAGGCAACCTGATGGTGGCATTCAAATGCCGATGTTTATGTTTTAGCTGATAATTTCAGAAACACACAGGTTTGAATCTTACATTATTGTGGTGTTAAAGTCAATGGCCCATGCATGACAAGAAATCTCATATGGTATAAGATAGCCAAGTATAATTTGGTGCGCATAAACAGAGGATAGATTTAAGCTTTGCTCTGCAGTATTGTTCTATTGAGCCACTAGGAGTCTGATCAATATGGACAAGGGGTTAATGGCAAACTATCACAACAACCAAACATTAGGCAACACAGCAAAGTTTTGCATAAGTCATTTGGTAACTCCTCCATTTTCATTTTCATTTTTTGCTCTAATTAAATTTGGATTATGCTGATAAAAGCTGTCTAATAGGACGTGACACACTCTCAGCCTTTTGTTTTATACAATACAATCAAATCAGCAGCATGACATTTCTAGTTTTTTAAATACTATCTAGTATTTATTAACATTTTAGTACTTTGCAACAGCTGAACAGGGCGAGCAGGGCAAAGTAACTGAACTCCCATTTAGCTCGAGTGATGTGGCACAAATGGGGGAATCTAACTTAAAGTGTAAAATGCTTTAAGTGGTGTATAAGACTGGAACAAATATCGAATTGAGGCAGTGAAAAGCTGTACAGTAAGTCTGGCTAACAACATCATTTGGTCATCAAGCGTGGAATATGATAACAAATCACAAACCACAGGGTCTCAGGAGACACGTGTAGGACACGTCCTAATACCAGGTGTGAACAATGAATGAAAGTAACAGAATGGTGCTCCTCTCTAGCCAAAAGAACATTTTTAATCTGTGTTAAATAAATAGCACCTAATGTGGAACATCAGCACATCAGTTTGCATTTATCTTTAACATTATAGTATCAGTTACCTACGGCTGCTATACTGCATGGAACATTTCTTCTTCATTGAATCCCTGCAACCATCGGCAGGCAGCAGGGCAGATTCTGTGTGTTGTTCTACACACACAGTACAGTGAGATGAGGCACTGCCGTCCACTGTGTTTAACATGCAAACAGCACTAAACCACTGCCACACAATAACCACACATGTCTATGCACATCACACCCTTGGGCCGCTGCTGTGTATTCAGGAAACAAGATTGCAGGTGCACTCAGAGACCCCCACTCAGGCTGTGCTCCCAACTCCTACTGCTTTAAAAGGAAAACAGGGCCCAAAGTAATCAATGTAACTTATCCTAAAAATGTGGCTAGCTGTGGAGAGGTTTTCATACTTTGACCTGTCATGTTTAGCTGTAGATCTATGAATATTCTGTGGATTAGACCTGCGTGTAAATTATTATGTTTCGAGCCAAATATGAATGTTTGGGTTGACGGACACTTGGATGACACCAAGGGAGCAGTATGGAAGCATGTGTTGTTTATATTCTGTCGTTTTTTACGTCTGAAGAAGAGGTCCAATTAACTTAAATTGCATTGGATTTGGCTGCAACGCTGTTTACCCCCTGAGACTTTGCGGAATCAAACACTTCACTCACTCCTCCTTAGGCATTGTGGTGTGTACAGTATAATGAGTGCATTTTTATTTTGCTGTGAACTATCCCTTTCAGGTTGTTTTGCCCAGTGTTAGCAGTGGACACTGTGATGAACAACCATCAATAGCTCCACACCTTCGTCAAATGATTTCTCATTCTGCTGGATTTCCTCTATATGCAGTAAAATGTTGCTGAAGCTTCGCTTCATTTATGAAAAAGGCTACAATTTCCCAAGTTTAATGGAGAGTTACTATCTCTCAATGTATGTATATCGAGATAAAATCTTTAATCATGCATCTACTCCTCTGATTTACTGAATCACAGCAACAAAACATAAGGTGCATAAATGAAAGAGAAAGATTAGGAGGACCTCTGTCAGAGATAAACTACGTATCGTGAAGTAGCAAGGCTGGAAACTTACTCTGTGGAAACTTTGGGGGGTTGTCGTTGACATCCGTGAGGGTGATGTTGACCATAGTGGATCCAGACAGTCCTCCAACAGAGCCCGCCATGTCTTTGGCCTGGATCACCAGAGCGTAGTGATCCCTTGTCTCTCGGTCCATGTTGGACACTGCTGTTCGGATGACACCTGTTGTAAAGATGAAAGGGCAAAGTATGCTTACACAATGTTTAATTTGGTAATACGTCATAAAAGTACATCATTATAACTGTTTATCCATGCTGATTAAAGTGATTCAAGGATTAATTCACCAAATAAGAGTACTGTAAAATGTGGCTTTTTAGAAAAGTTTTAAAAATAAATGACAAGAATAACACATGCAAATTCTTCTGTTATCTTCTGAAACTTATTCATACAATTTAGAAATATTACAGAAGAATTACATTGAAAAGTGTTCTGTCATTTCACGAGCTGCGTTCACGATTGGATCACAGAGGACATATAGGCTAAAAACATGGTGTAAATTACACAGTTCGAGTCCGACTTGAACGTTGGGGCATGTGGACACTTGGATGAAACCACAGGAGCAGAATGGAGGCATTTCATGTTTTTTTCTGTAGTTTTTTTTACGTTTGAAGAATCGGTAACCATTTACTTCAAATGATGGATTTGGTTGCAACGCTGTTTACCCTGAAACTCCCCTGTTTTTGTTCCCCCCCTCCATCGGTATAGTGGTGAGGAGATAATGAATGACTCTTCATTTTTTGACGAATCATCCCTTTAAGGGAGCTGAAAGAAAATGGAGGAACTACCCAGTACTAGTATGGTGTTCCTAATAAAGTGTGATGTTCTGAAGGGCACCATTTTCCAAGTTGGATGGCAATGCTAACACGCTGATGCTTACCAGGTATAAATAGCTGCCTTCAAAAATGGGGATGTTGTTACAATGCTCAAAACTAGAGCCCATTTTTTAAATCACATGCTTTAATGTTAAAAGGGTATTTTTTGGCACATATATTTTTAATAAATGGAAACTTACATATTGAGGGAACTGATATCCATGAGAGTGTCTGTGATCCAGTAAAAAATGTGGATTTAGTGGATTTTTTTTTAAGGGCACTCATAATACCAACTGTCTCACCTTTGCATTTTGTCATTATGTCTTTTCATTTCTTGCATTATGTTACAAACTGCAGATTTTCTAAATTGTTAGCCCCTGTGGATTCTAGATGCAGGCGGTCATTACGTGTGGCATTTAGGTTGCTGGTGGCAAAAATGGTGCCTCTCTAGCGGCAGCCTGTTACATATCTTTCAACTCTAAATATTCTGTTACCCTGTATATGAGTTTTATATTCAATTTATATATTTTACATTCCCTTGCATTTTAAGTATTGCATGCTACATATTAGTAACATTGTCAATTTCCTGGGCTCATTCTAAACCAATACAGACCAGATACATTTTACTAATTAATAATATATTTCACTTTTCATGTTTTGCATTGCCTCATGAAATATAGTTTGCATTATCAATAATAAAGACAATTTAATTAAAATAACCTTGTCTTATTTAATTTGATTTAATCACCCATTGTTTTCTTAAATTGTTCGAGGAAATGTTTTAAACAAAAGGAGAACTTAAAAACTAAAAATAGATTTGACACCGCTTGTATTCCTGTTTGCTTATTGCTTCCTCAGTCCTATTAGGTACAACACGTTTTATATATATGTAAAGTTAATATCAGTCTGTTCAGGTCAAAATATTACTTCTCAAAATGAAATGTTTTTTCATCTATGCATATTAATATTTGATAAAAAAATGCATTGTCTCAGATCTAAAAAATGTATTACTGATAAAAAAAAATCTAAAATGATATGGAATTTTCCCAATGGCAGTGGGGCTCACAAACAAGCCCCCTGCATCACACTGACTCTGCTGACCCCCCCCTCACACATAATTTATAACTCTATATTATTGGCATTATCACCAATCTCTGCACCTTAGAATCGCACGTAACTCTACTTACTGTATATATTATTGTTCGATATTGTTGTTGTTTTTTATATTGTTGTTTTTATATTGTTGTTTGTACAGTGCACCAACCACATCAAGGCAATTTCCTGTTTGTGCAAATATACATGGCAATAAAAATAATTCTGATTCTGATTCTGAATCTTTACAAAGTTGATGAGCAAGTTGACTACAAGGATGTTTTAGAGGGCTGCTCAGTCAGTACCATAAAACAATCAATTTTAGATGTATTCATTTATAATAATTTTGCAGTCAAGACGTGCAGCCAAGAAACAATGTGTTTCCACTGTAGCTGTTACGTTTGAAATGAACTATTTTCCATATTTGAACACATACATGTAGCTTATCTGTGTATATCAGATCACACCACAATACGTAAATGATGGAAAAATGTATGTGAATTCAAGTTGTGACTATTCAGAGCAGCTGCTTTCTCCTAGAAAAGTCACAGAGTAATATTATTAAAGATGAAACCACAAAAGAAAGTATAACATAAATAACACAAAAACAACTTAAAAAAGCTTAGCTTCTTAAAGGCCTCTACAGCAGAGACTTGCTTTTCAGACAATATGTCTGAAAAGCATTCCACAGTGTTGAACTGATAAAAACGTATACTAGTTGTGTGAATAATCAATCATCGCTCACTCATTTTGCTGTTTAATGCCAGTTTCATCTGGCTTAAAAGAGACACACAGTTGAAAATCAGCATTAAACCGGAAAGAGGTACTTTACCTGTATTTGCTACAATGATATGATTGAAAGGACACATATACAAGTAAAATTGTATAGGACCCCAGACAGAATCCTTGGGCTCACCACACGACACAGAAGAAGAACAAAAGCAAACTACTATCAAGGAGAACCAGTCCAGCTCACAAAATCACCCGGCAAATGTCCAAGCCCTTCAATCAGGATTCTGTATCAAAACTACAGTTTTATACAAGGCTACATTGTACTAGAAGGTTTTACGTCTAGGATCAATGGTGGGAGAAGATCACTTGCCTAAGTAAAAGTGCCAATTAAACATTGTAAAAACACTCAACCATGAGTTAAGGCCTGCATTAAAATTATACCCAAATACTTAAACTTGATTGGAAAATTTGTGACTATGAGGCGAATTTTTACCTGTGACGAATTCTCTTTAAGTTATCTAGGTATTTTGCCATTTTAGAGCTCCATTATAGAATTATAGCTTGATGTCTCTCCATACATGTTGTACAAGAAAACCTCAACAGAAAACAATACCTCATGAGAGATTTAAAGACACTAGTGTCATGTGTGTTTGTACAAAGTGCAGTGCCCTGTTCAAATTCAATATGACCTGTGGTCTGGGCCAAGGTGATTTATTACTGTAGATTTACTTCCTTTTAAAAGCATCTTTTTTAATGAGTGTCTATGAGAGGAAGGATTCAACAAGGAGCAACTCCTGAATTTGTTTAAACTTTAAAATTATCACGAGATGTTGGACTTCAAAAGTTGTGATCTGTGGTACCAAAGTGTTTTAAAGCAACTGAAACCTAAAGTGACAGCCATATTTAAACTTCAAATCAGTGTGAGGGTTGTTCTCAACCAGTTTGTACACTAATCCCAGTTCTGCAGGTTATACTCTTCAAATACATATATCTTATAAATTTAGCTGCCAGCCTCCTCCCCCTCAGAACATACCCATCTAACCTGCATGAGATATTGCTCTTGAGATCCAATCCATTAATTCAAAGGTAGAGAGCAGTTCAGCCTCCATTGAATGCCATATAAACTACAAGGTGATTTTCCTTTTTGCTTTATCCGTTCCTGAAGCAGGAAGTGGGGCTTCATGTTTACTACTTTACAGACTCTTTATCTGAGATAAATTGGTTCAATAATTTTGCAAATTGGGGTACTTATATACATTATATACTACTGGGCCCTTTTGTGGTGGTGAAATGCCAGGTGTTATAAAACTATTTACTTTTTTCTAACCTTCAAAATTAGTTTTACCTGTCTGTGTTGGATTTTGGTGCCTATGTGCAGAGCAAACGTGGACTGGCGGGGAACAAACAGGTGGGACGTTCATTCAGCTGTTGCCAGTTGTTGGTATTTTGGTAGAAGTGCTTGAAACAAATGTCTCAGAATCATGTCTGGAATGCAGACTCAATCTGCAGCTAATTTGATGATTTTGCCCTCAAGAAGAAACACAATACTTCAAGCATATGCAGAGCAACACTAGAATGATGCGGAAAATGTTAATAAACTAATTTAATTAGACAATCCCGCTCAGCAGATGCAGCAGCTGCATGTAAAATCTGCATACGGTTAATGAGTTCTCACAGGAGCATCTGTAAATTAGTCTGCAATGATCTATAAAGGGATGTAAGTGATTATTGCTGTATCTGTTATCCACAGCTGCTTTATGCTCTGTGAAATGCTTTTTCAGTTCATGCCAAGTCTGCCTTCATTAGAGGGGATCTATTAGGCTTTTCCCTAAATTCTGTCATGTACATGTTCATATTACAGTGTTTTCTGCTAAATTAATTCAATCGATGCTGCTAACGAGGGTGACCTAGACCTCGCGCGTCTAGGTCACTTGCATGTGCAACAGATTCCGATTGACAGGTACACATACCTAATAGTGGAAGATAAGTTAAAGGGGACATGTCAACCGTCCCAAAAACTCTGGAAAAAAACAACTCCCGCGAATTGTTATGGTTTCTCTATGTCAGAACCGTCACGCTTGAGTGACTACAAATGAGCTTCCGTATGCCTCCCTCCTCACAGGCTAAATGGGAGTCTCTTACATGCCCCCGCTGGGGAAGCTTTTGTGCACCTTGGGAAACCAGCTTCCCCAGCATCGCAGGCAGGCTCCGACCCGCCTGACTCTGGTTCAAAACGATATGGTTGCAAGATTGTATCTTCGTCTCGATATTTCTACAAAGGTAGCGGATGGCAAAAATCCGGGCGCTCGTATCTCGTGGAGGGGGGGGGGGGTCCATCTGAGGAGGGCTATTTTAGACAGGGTAAAAAAGGTGCTGTTTTAAATTATCCTTGTGGTATTATGACCAAAATATGTTTCAGATATTTCATTAAGACCCCAAGGAACCATATCAACTTGTGGTAAAATGGGCATAACATGTCCCCTTTAAGAGAAAGAACTGTATTGCATGCCACAACTCCAGCCTAAACTATGAGGTCGAAATTTTTTGCGTGGCTGGTGAAAACATAATGGATCATAGTGCAAGCATTCAGTAGCTCAACAGCTCCACGGAGAGCATGGCTTCAAATAGTGCTTTACACACCAAGTCAGAGATCTCTTATGTTATTATGATAAGTTGAAATTGTTCATTGTAGCAGTAACAATTTTAGCCATAACAGTCTAGATAATTAATGGGAAACACTTCATTTAACGTTTTTAAATAATGTGGTAAAGTAATCCCAGTAGGACAAAAACTCATGCGCCACACTTCTCAGTAGGCAGCGTTTGTTCGACTTCAGCTCGTCATGGATTTTTCTGTAAGGTAATCTTCTCCAGGCACAGCTCCTCCTCAGCTTCAGTTACTACTAGTTACTTTGTTTTACACTTTTACAGAGGAAGAAGCGGTGCTCTTGAGTGCTCATTGTAATGCCCCTCGGCAAGCCTCCAGATATTTGGCCAATTAGATCATAGTAGGCTTTTAAAAAGTCATCTAAAGGGAGAAGTAGCTAATATTGACTGTTACACTCAGAGCCTCAACTGAGCGTCTGCATAACAGGTCGTCTGAGATAAAGCAAGGACCAATTTATAACAATGAACTACGTAAAGCTGGATTTATATTACATATATACATATCAGTAGCTGGCTAAAACGTGTTACTCTCCCTGTTTATGCTATTTATGCGAACAGCCCCTGGCCTTAGAATGTGATCTGGGTGCTTGGATTACAATTGGATAATGCTTGACCACTTAAATGTGCAGGTGTTAATATACCCAAGATACACTGAATATAGATAGTGATACGTTTGGCCAAACTACCAGAGGTGGGACGCAAAGTGATCAATATGGGCAGTAATACATAATAGCATGTAACAATGGTTCGACTGAGCTTGGCAGCCATTAGCCAGTAAACACAGGAAGCAGACAGGTGTGGACACTTAAAAGACAAGACCTCATGAAAGGCAGACAAAGACAAAAACAACCAGCTTCATGAATGATTATCAATTCCCAATTCTTTTATTTTCTGGGGACCTGTGCAGACGAGAGGAGCTGGTGCAGTGAGCAGGACAGAGCGTCAAAATCTCTCTCTGGACACATATTAACACCAGGTGTATATATAACCAGGTTATCCTCATGTGTAGAGAGAAAGCATCTGTACATGGAGTCAGAGTACAGAGACAGGCAGAGAGTGTTTATTAATCACCACCCCCTCTGACCTAGTATATTCTCCTTCACTCAGCCCTTCCGCGCTTTGTGCTGCTGCACATACATGAACCAAAATAGCATGTGTGTGCTCATGCGTGTGCTTGGACACAACCCACACAGACTGTGCTCCCACTCATACGAATCCCTTAAGGATCATCTCATAACAACTATGCATTTGTTCTTGTTTTTAAAATTGGCTACTGTTTGTCATTCTAAAAACGTTCAGCGCTCATGCATATTCATGGTATCATTGTAAAGAGAATACTCTTGAGTTTTCCTTCTGCTCATTTTTCCTAGACCTATTGCAGTTACGACACATATCAACACATATCAGTGGACTTTTGTTCTCACATGAAACTGGGATAGTATTCAGAGTTGCAGACATGCAAGGTTTATATTTAATTTAAGTTAATTATTTCCGTGCGGCAAATATTAAATAGAAAGTCAAACTTCACACGGTAAAACTAAAGGACTAACAACTGTATTTATAGTTGACACCTATGATGCCATAAACATGTGTTTTCTCTTATGCTGTGTTACTGTTCCTCTTCAGGTGTACTTCACACCAAAAGAGCAACTGAGTCCCAGTGGCATGAGCCAGTGGAGGATCTCATTGTTTGAGTGTGCTCTCACAATGCACTTGCAGTCCACTTGTCTTCTGAAGTAACACATGTACTATATTCAAAAGGAATATTTTGTCTGCGCCGTACGGTTTATTTTCGAGGTGTGTGATTTTAAGAGTTCGTGTCTCGAGCATGCGAAACAAAGGTAAAGGCCAAAGTAGGAGCCTGAAGGAGTGAAATCTAGTAAAAAATACCTCTTTCTGAAAAATATCCACCTTAGAGGGTCTGAACTGGTTCTAACAAGGACAGAATCACACACACACACACACACACCCTTTCTACCCTTACCCTGCACACACTTCTCCCACATGAGATGAAGGCAGCGTTGAGCCTGGAGGCTCTGCTCGACTGCATTACTCGCTTCACAGGCTTACAAAGCAGAGAGCCATCTGGCCTTATCAGCCCCTTTAGACTGAGCACAGAGATACAGTGCAGCCTGGTCAGGACAGGCAGCACACATTATGCACCTGTACTACATAGAGGGACCGGGAGAGGGACATATCCGGAGCGACAGACAGGGACTGAATAAGTGAGTGAGTGAGTGAGTAAGACAGAGGACAACAGGAACTAGAGAGCATCTTAACATGAGAGAGAGAGAGAGAGAGAGAGAGAGAGAGAGAGAGAGAGAGAGAGAGAGAGAGAGAGAGAGAGAGAGAGAGAGAGAGAGAGAGAGAGAGAGAGAGAGAGAGAGAGAGAGAGAGAGAGAGAGAGAGAGAGAGACCATGGACTGAAGGACTCTTGTCTCAGCAGGGGTGGAGGCATAGATTAACTCTGATCACTCGGACAGGGAGAAAAATCAACACTGAGACTGGTGGAATTAGTTTTCACTAGGTTTTATTTTTATGTGTTTACATTTTTTGTGCCAATGTTGAATTTGATTGGAAGGGACATATTTTCCCAGACGGCTGTATAATCCATGCTTCAGTTCTCTTGACAGAATGACATAAAACTGGCCTCCACCAACAGAAAACCAAAAAAGACCTTGAGCCGTGCACATCCTGCCACCCGCTCCGCTCTGAAACGAGAGCAGCTCAAATAATACAAGGATTGTATGCAGGGAAATGCATTTGATTGCAAATTCTACTCAGTCAAGAGCACTTGACATTATGAATGCAGCTTTCTTATGCTTGCCCCAGTCCCATTTTTTACTGTAATCCGTCGCACACAGACAGAGAGTGAGGAAGAGCAGAGGAACAGATAAGGGGAGGATATTTTTCACTTCTTTAGAGACAGACGCAGATCAGAAAGCATGTTCTTAGGGGATTGGCTGCACAGGTATTTAACATCTTAAATGTATTAGTTATTAAGTTATTAATCTTTCAACTATTCTCGAATGATTAAATTAAATTCTGTGGCAACTAGGCTGCCACTACTGACACAGGATTTTAGAACTAGAAAAATGGAAATACAAGCATATTGTAGAAAGTAGGCACATGTGATCAAATTAACATTACAGCAGAGAAAGGAATTCAGCCTACTAACCACTGTAGTTGCCAAGAAACACCTGATGTTAATGTGTTCAAATCAAGAAAGAGACAAATCACTGAATAATGTCACTCTCAAGAAGCAAGCAATGTTTTTGTTTTATCATACAAGGGTCTCTGTGACATGGCCAACTGTGCTTCAGCAAGAGTCCATTACAAGATGGTGAAGTGTGACCATGAAGGGATGAACATGGTCACAACAGTACTCAGATACACTGTTACATTCGAACCATGATAAATTATATTAGGCCCCAATGTGTGTCAAGAAATCATCCTGGACACCATCACACCTCCAGCAGCAGCCTGCACTGTTGACAAGAGGCGGGTTGGCTCCATGGACTCATGCTGTTGACTCCAGATTGTGCAGCCTCAGCAGAAAGATTTTACACGGGGCGAGACAAGAAAGATCATTTTGAGAAAACCCCCCGGAGACTGTTGAGAGTGAAAATCCTAGGAGATCAGCAGTTTGTACGTTAAGAAGACTTCTGAAGTGACTTTTCTGTCCCAGTCATCTTAGGTGTTCTAGTGTCTAATTTATTTCACCGCTGTTTCAGCTCTTTTGCCTCTCAGTCCGCTCCATGTTTCATGTTGTGTCACACCACAATTGCCCTGAGGGAGAGTTGTTAAATATTGACCATTTGTACCTTGATTGGTGTCAGGTATTTCACCCTGTGCCAAATATTAACAATCCTGTCTTTAGCAGCAAGTCCTTCAAATGAAACAACATATGTAATTTGTCCATAGCCACAGCTGTTTGATGATGCTCTTGTCAGCAGGACACCATCATTTGTCTGTGCCTCCCTGAACTGTTACACATGAGAGAATACACAACAGTTAACAGCATCAGGCCTCCTGTAAAAGAACTGCTGAAATAACCAGAGTTGTTGGCAGTGATTCAGGAATCCCGCTGATAGAGTCTGACATTAATCAAAACAGTTTAGTTCAGGAGCCCCCATCATACAAAGCTAAGATCTGCCTCATAATCAGTAGTCAACCTCCCACTGGAGGCAGATCACTTAAATCTCAATATAACTTTTGTTTGAGAGGCAGGGGAAAGACTTCGCTGGTCAGTTACATAAGAGTGAACACTCAGATACTCCAGTTTGTATCTCTGCATGTTGCACCTGGGCCCACTGAACCACATGCTCTCCATATGGAGAGGACTGCAGTGCTGAACTGTGAAGAAAGGCGATTCAGGTTCTCCACATGATTACACAGATTCACACTGTACCGCACAGTATAGACCTGATTAGATAACAGTCACATGCTAGTAACTCACGTATACATGTCCAGCTGTAACATCAATGTTTGAGCGAACTGCAGTCCAGTGATGGCAGTTTGTACATTTATTGATCTAAATAAATGCAGTGCATCATTAAGAGCACCATAGTTATTCATAAAACGCTCATGTTCACACCAAGTTCAAGTCCACTTTAAATCATACAAAGTGATTTTAAATCTGCATGAAAAAAAGTTGTTTTACTAAAAGCTGAAACTTCATATAGATGAAACTTCAGCTTTCCTGTAGCAGCGTAAGTAAAAAAACATAGCAAAGAACGACTTACCCATGCTCCATCTCTACAAAGTACAGTGTTGGCTAAAACTAGATTTATTATTACTATTACATAATGTTATATACATTATTATTATTATGACAATACTGGAGAGGCGGTGGTCTAGTGGCAGAAACTTGGACTATGGGCAGAGAAGGTCTCTGGTTCGTCTCTGGTTCGACTCCAAGGAGAGACAACAAAAGACGAACCTGGATTGATCTGTCCAAAAATCCAAGAGTCTCCCTACCCTGTCTAGTGCCCCTGAGCAAGGCACTTTACTCCCCCCACATCCGCCCCCCGAGCACCTTACATGGTCGCCCACTGCTCTGTGTGTCCTGCACCAGATGGGTCAAAAGCAGAGATTAAATTTCCCTACCTGCATGAATGTGCCTTTGTATGTCTGTGCATGTGTTTGGGAAAAATTAAATGCATCTTAATCTTAATCTTAATGTAGTTCTGTATGTGGAGATAGTATATGTGTATGTTTCTATTAGAAAAAAAAGAAACACAATAATATCAGACTGGTCAGGTCCTACGGCAACATAATGACCCGAATCCGAGGCAAACGGAGGCTCCACATGATGAAGAGCACCACAGTCTACAGACTTAAGGGAGAATTATTTGGTTTTCTTCTCAGTTTGTCCTTTTTCTCTAATGTGTTCTATGTTTTGTAATTTTTTTTGTGAAGGTCTCCATCGCCCAAAGTCTGTGGTAAAGAGAGCTCCACGCTGTAAACTGTTGACCAATCACAATAAAGTGAGCTAGCTGGCCAATCAGACTAGACTGACCTTTACCGCTTTATCTGGCCTTAAAAAGACAGGACCAAATATCAAACTATTTTAGACAGGTGTTTAAAAGAAGAGCATCAGCACTGGACAGTATGAGGAAGGTGATGTGTTTCCTGAACATGAGAACACATTGAGATGTAAACACCCAAAGCTGTGCAGGATATAGCCTTGCGAACAAATGCCATTACAGAAATAACGTCACAAGTGTGTCAACTGCTGGATTAGTCAAACATTTTGATTGAATTTAGAATCTAAGATTCTACTATAGCTTCACAGACACACGTCATCTTGTGTGTGTGTCAGTGTTTTGTGCGCTGCAGGAACTGCACACAGGAAAAAACGAGTCCATGTGCCACAGGCTAACATTTGCCACATCAACCAGAACACAGATTTGTTTAACCATAACCCTCCACCAGCAGCAGTATCTGACCCTTTAGAAGGTTAATGTTCCTCTATTTTCATCGGCTGGTCTTTTGCCTTCTGGTGCTCAGCCAAACCTGGAAAAGAGCAGTAAAACTGCAATCAAGCAGTACAGTAAGAGATAATTGTGTTTGGGCTGATCACTACAAGTATCCAACTCTTTAACATAAACATCCCTTGCAGCCGCTGATGTAAGACACCGAACCTTGGTTATTTTTACCAAGGTAAATGAATACTTTGTGAGCAGAGGAAAATACAAAATTACAGATTTCTTGAACAAACGAAGTGCTGCAGGCAGGCTGCTCATGTCACCATTACCTGATTTGGTCCGTATCCATAAATATTATCAATGCTCTCTATTAAAATACGTTGTTTACAATCTGTGACTTTGATTATTTATTATCATAAATACAAGAACATTTATAATAAAAATAAATTGTACTATAAACTCAATCACTTTGACATCAGCAAAATTGAAATTGAATGACATGATATATTAGATTCAAATGTATCTTTCTATAAATGTGTGTGTGTCCAAGGCCAGATAGATCCGAGCTCCTGTTTTGTCCAAATATATGAGGAAATCTATAAATAATAAATCACTGAGAGACACTGAGTGACATGTTCCTTCATCACCATCAAGTCACACATTAGTTCATTTTGACTCAGTCCCACAGACACCGTTCTGCTGCCCCAAATACTCACAATATGTTTTCTATTTCCTCCCTATTGAGTAATTATTGTCAGGAACTGCCGTGTCCATTCTTTAGGTGAGGAAATTACAAGTCAATTTAAAAAATAAGACGATAGTTTACGATCTTGGTGAGCCAGAAATTTAGATCTCCAGTATGAACTAATCGCACGGATGAGAAATGTATTTAAGAAAGTCTACAATAGATCATCCATCAGGAAATAATGCAGCCAAAAACCAGTATTACACAAGTAATTATTGATTTCATATTACTATTACACATATGATCATGTTGTATAAACAGTCTAGCGCCTCTTAAATTATTTGGATGTATTTCCCTCATAATAGGGCAACTCCATGGTTAACACTCCAACAGAGCAGGTGTCAGTGATATATTCTCTTTCTCAGACACGGATGTGTTTTGTCTGTGACCTCTTCTATTCTGTTTCTGAACCATCCAGCAACTACACACAAATGGTGCAGTCAGAGTGGTGTCTGCCTGTGGTAGTGTGTGGGAGGTGCAGACTCTTTGGCAGGGCTAATAAAATTGTATTTAATACTACAACTATGAATGAAAATTCAGGCTGGGAATTTGACTCCTTTCAGCCACCCTTTTCCCGCAACACCAGACCTCAAATTTTTTAGGGTAACCATATTGTTGATTATGCCAGACTAGCAAAGGAGTAGAGGATGCAGTAACTCACTGCCCTTTGCCATGTTTTCAATGACGTTGTTATTGTCAAGTGTACCTCACTATTACCATTGACAACTCCGGGGTAGCCCCAGGGTGTGAGACTCGACAGTCAACTCTCCATTACTGGCAACATTACTGCAACTACCCACTCATTTAGATACATGCTACACCACATCAGGAGAATACGTCCCCTTCTCACGCCTAGACTACTGCTACTCCCTCCTGCCAGGTCTACCTGCTAGCGCCATCAGACCTTCGCAGGTTCCCTCAGAATGCAGCAGCTCAACTTGTCTTTAACCAACCTAAGTTCACTCACACTACTCCTCTCCTCCTCTCCCTTCACTGGTTACCAGTGGCTGCCTGTATCCACTTCAAGACACTAGTACTTGTGTCTTGAACTGTGCTGATAACGGATTGGGTCCGGTCAACGTCCAGGTCATGGTCAAACATACCCCAGCCCCACCGCTCTGCTCTGCATCTGCCAATCGGCTTGCTGCTTCCTCACAGCGACTAACCACTCAACAAAATCACGAATGCTTGGAAGCTCCCTCTTTAACATCAGGACAGCAGAAAGTCAACACATTTTCTGCAGCAGATTAAAGACACATCTGATCCGACTACACCTTGGTTAAGAAGATGATGTTTAATAAACCACAGTAAAAAAAAGAGCAAATTGTATTTACTTGATTCTTGCTGTTCTGGGTTTGTACACTGTTATGACCCTGGGTGTGTATATGTGATACTGTTCTGTTCCTCCTCCTAGAGTGTGAGCAGTCTTCTTGTGTGTGTGTGTGTGTGCCTAATTGATAGCAGGTTGGACCTGCTGATTGGCGTAAGCCGCCTGATGGCTGCTCCAGGATTGGCCAGAGTGAAGAGAGGAGCCTACTTGAAGCACTGACTGACTGCAATCTTCCTCTCCACCCATTCTCCCACATCTAACTGGGACCAGTGTCTGGCTGAAGTGTCTTCTTGCGTAATATAGAACAATCCACCGTCTGAGTTTGTTGTAAATGTATGAAAGAAGAACACTGTGTGTGGTAGCCCTGTGGGAGGGGTAAGCCATTTTCTTTTACCCTTTTTTCTCCTGTGTTTCCTGGTTTAGGAGTTAAGTAAGCTTTTGTTAACATTTTTGGTTTGTAGCAGGAAGGTAGGGAGATAGATTGTTTTTGTTTGCTGTGTTGGCCTTCTCTCCCTCTGAAGTGAAAATAAAAAGCTACCCCTAAACGAAAATACCTGGTGACACTGGCCTGCTTGGGAGTGGGAAGAATGGGGTGAAGCACCACATGTTAGGTCTGTGTTTTCCCCATAACAACACTCATGGTTGTATGTATTTATGTAAGTTGCTTTGGATAAAAAAGTAAAAGTGCCATCAGAATCTACTTCTCTGTTGCCCCAACCAAGACAGTGAAGATATATTATAAGTGCTTTTAATTTGAAATTGTACCTGATATTGTCTGGGTGAAAATCTGAGGGGCTGAACTGTCATTGTGAAGTGAAATTACTCTGTGGAAAGAGGTAGTCTGTTATTTTGTTGGTTGAATTTAAGTTCTTCACTACGAAGTTTGACAAATTATTCACACATTGGTAATGAAATCATTATTTTCTCTGAAATAGTTTCACATGCAGTCATAATTGTTTAGCATATTTTTTTCCATTTATCAACACTTCTATCCGTTCAAATAATTTTTGTGAATTTTAATTAATTTGTTACCTTAATTCATAATTGTATTCAAGGACAGAACAAATTTACATTTGCAGGAAGGTGGCATTTATTTGGAAAACATACTTGTAACTTAATGCTTAGAAAGAATGCGACCTGTGAAATGATTGGAGGCCGGTTTGACTGAAGTTCAGTGCGGGTGTACAATGTCACTTAACTGAGCTGGTCCCTTCCTAACAAAATCAAAAAATCTAGAAAATGAGGTAGGCTAACATTGTTGTTCTCATAATTATTTTATAATGTGTCCAGTAAAGACCAGGATAAAAAGAAGGCATGAGTGATACACGGGGCGAGACAAGAAAGAGAGGGAGTTCAGATTGCAAGGATCCCCCTACACACACACACGCACACACACACGCTCGCGCCCATTTAGCCCTTTTGTCAGTCTGAATGTTTTGCTTACATGTTGAGACTCTCCACTTGAGGATGTCCAAGGTTAGCCATCCCTTTCTCTCCTGATAATTCACGTGCTCACACAAGCATGAAGGTGCAGAGCAAGCACCTTCTTTCCAAGGCCACTGGAGAGCTGCACAGAAAGGAAATTACTCCATAGCATCAGCATAATGCTGATAAGAGCAAGAAAGAATGGATGTTTGTTGCATCCCATGACAACAATTTTCCTGGTTTGTTTTTGTTTTGTTCATACAAACATTGATGATACGCACCTGCTAGTAGCTGCTATCTTTTGACATCACCTTATTTAATAAGCGGAGCGAAAATGACAATTGACAAAGAAACACGATGAACGCCAAGATAATGTAGACAGAGAGGGGGAGGTGGGGGGAGAAGGGGACTGAACGAATAATATTAGAAGGCAGGGAAGCATGGTATTGTGTCTTATTTTTTTGAAGATGCATGATAAAGTATTAGATTATAATAAGTAAAATAATAAAGTGGCAGGTCATGACTTATAACTAATCTACAGGAAGTTAGTTGAAATATAGGAATAGAAAATAATCATTACATTTTCATCGCACAGTGTACGAAATTTAGCAGCAATCCTTAATGGTGGATCATGATCCTGCTGGCTGCTGACCATGGACTATGATGGCAGCAGGACTGCTTGACATAGAGTATTTCTCCTCCGATACTCTGCCTCCAAGTATCTGACCTTCAGTTATCCTTCCAAATGTTTACCCTCATCAATGCTGCTAAAACCTTTATCCTGATGATGTTTTCCTACACGTGGCATCTATTGCACTTCTGTCCGTCCTGGGAGAGGGATCCCTCACATGTGGCTCTCTCTGAGGTTTCTATGTATTTTTACCCTGTTAAAAGGGTTTTTAGTAGTTTTTCCTAACTCTTGCTGAGGGTTAAGGACAAAGGATGACACACCCTGTTAAAGCCCTATGAGACAAATTGTGATTTATGAATATGGGCTATAAAAATACAATTTGATTAATGAAGGTGAATAGTATAAATAGAAAAGAATAAAAAAATAGAAAAATAAATAAACAAGTAAAAAAGATGCAATTAAAAGACTGTATATAAGAGTTAGAATTTGTATCTGTACAAATCGATATAGGTAGACTTAGTGCAATAGTTCTGCACCCTCTCTTTTTTGTACCCTCTCTGGGCTTTAGTATGGGACAAGGTAGATATGAGCGACAGCTGCTGGGGTTTGAATAGACACCTGGCTGCCAGTGCTCACAGTTTGGGACCACTGACTTTGGTTTTCTATATACTTGGTGTGATGGCACCTTTTCAAACTTATGAAAAGGTTTTTTGTTTTCTCAACACGTTTGCACGTGCAGGTGTCCTGTATATATTGCTAAGGATATCGCTTTACTGTTTATCCAGCTTTGAAAATTCAAAACTCTTTTCATCACGCAGCTTTGATGTTTCCAACAATGAGCTGTGTAGGCCTATTATTGTAGCCTACTGTACTATAAACTTCATCAAAAGTCCATATATACCACTTATCCTCTTCAAAAAGTATACATTTTAGTTTATACTTTTTATCTCCATGTCTTCCTCCCTCCTCTCTCTTCCTTCCTCTCTTGCCTCGCCTCTCCAAGTGATGTCAACTGAATTTCAACAAACATGTTGTGCTTGGCTCCCACCTGCCTGCACCACTAAGTTCGTACGTCAGCTGACTGAGATGCCATTGCAACATGTTTAACCAGCCTTTAGCATTCAGCTGGCCGCCCCAGAGTGTGTGGCCAAAGCCTCAAATTCATTTCCTGTCTCTCTTTGTATAGCATATAAAGGGGGAATCATGCTGATCGAGAAGGGTAGGTGGGAGTCCTGAGGGGGGGTTTTAATGTTTCAATGGGCAGCAAAATAAAGTTTAATATAAAAATCCACCCGTCCTCTCACAACATGTTTCTACTAGGGAGATGAGTATGCCATCTTTTATAATTAGCTCACCACAGATTCTCTCTGTTTATAGGAATTACATCCTAATGCCCAGATGGTTGCTGTATTCCACAAAAGACGACTCAAAATGATATTTTTACTAAATTTTAACCAGCAGGAAGCTGTTATTCCCTAAAGACATTAAAAAAGTATTCAAATATTATTTTCATTCTGTGGATAAAAAAAATAAGGAAATATGATTACAATTTAATTACAATCTTGAGTCTGTTTCAGCTGGTCCTGGACGGTCTGTGGGACAGATGGATGATTTGGATGGATGTGCCACTGCATGTCATTGACTTTGTTCTCTCTCTCTCTGTCTCTCTCTCTCTCTCTCTCTCATTCTGTAGGTTTCTCTGCAGGATCCAGACACTACCACTCATCTGTCATTAGAATTAGCCGAGGATTTATTATCATTATTATTAATAATACTAGTAATAACAGTATTACATCTATACGTGTCCCTATTCATATTATCATCATCACACAACGACTCTGACAGTGCTTAGTTACAGTTAAACAACTGTTCTCCACCCCCCTCCCCCCTCTCTCTTCAGCTTTCACACCAACTCTCCTATCTCCATCTTTTCTCCTCTTTCAACCCCACCATTTGCCTGCTGTGTGAGGTTTCCACTAGTTTTTCCTCTTTACAGTTGCCAAAGTATTTGCTCAATTGTTGGGCCTCATTTGTTACTAAGATTGTCGACTGAGCTGAATCACCTTTGATTAAATGCAAACATAGGCATGTATTCATCAACACTAAATACAGTACAGTCTCATTGTAATTAAGGTAATTTGCTCTTCAGGTATTTGATTGTAACTTTGGGTCAGGAGAAAGATTGAATAGTCTCATTAGTTCCTCTGGTGAGCTCAGAACTGAAATCAGATTTTATTGACAGCATGATTGCATATGAAGTCGATAGACACCTTCAGAGTGGCTTAATGGATCTCCTTTATACAGGTACAGAAAGGGAAGTGGAGATAAATGAAAGTGAGTTCTGAGATCAGTCGGAGGCTGAGATGAACACAAACACAAAGCTCCCACACACAGTTGGTACAGATACATCAAGCTAAATTTCAGCTGCTATTTGCTCCATTTCTAGGTGACCATCTGGGTTGAATAAATACAGTAGAACAGTGAGCAAATTTGTCAAAGATGTGAGGTGAGTGACCATGTTTAAGTGAGTACACCAGGGAGAGATTTCATTAAATCGAGGACTTGTGTGTTTAACGTTCAGTGGTCTCTTGAAGATAATTTGTTCACTCTCACTTCACTGAGAATACACAGTGCCTTGACATTTAATGAGCATTTAAATAAGGCCGGAAGAATCCTGAATTCACAAACATAAAAAGTGCCCTATTGAACATTTCGGAGATGCTTAAAGTTTTGATATAAATTACATTTTATCTGGGAGAATGGAGGCTGTTCACCTGTACAATTTTATTACTATATAGGCCGGGTGGGAGGGGTTTGGGGGTTGATCATAAGATATAGGAAATCCCTGTTGATTTCTGAACCAAGAGTTGTCAACCCAAACTATACTTTCTCAAAACCTAACCAACTTGTTTTCGTATCTAAACCTTCCCAAAACATGACAATTTTATAAGTTGAACTGCACAACCATGATTTTATCTTGTGGACAAAGGTCTGGTTCAACGGCTACAGTGGTTGGTACTTTTCAGAAGGTGCACAATGGGTCACATTAAAGGGCAGAGGCAAATCAGTTGAATGGTTTAGGTTGGAGGACTTTTGGCACAGTGCCACACAAAATAAATTACCTAGAGAGTTGTTGTTGGGAGTACAAAATAACTCAATCCAGCTGTTTTGTGATTCAGCGTTTCTTTGACTTCATAAACAGTCTTTGACTGAGTAAAGAGACTGGATACAGGGAGAACAATCTTCTACTGATGAAGGTCTGCCAACTGCGTCATTTGTTATTTTAAATCAGTGAAATCAATACTGCCAGATAAGAAGTAGAGTTTTACAACTAAGACAAGGAGGAACAACAGCTTCATTACTGTTGGAGAGCAGTGAATCCATGTATTTCAACAACAGTCAATTACCTCTAATTTTCACTCTCAAAGATTGAAATGGACGCACTGTAGAAAGTGGCTTTCATTAAGGCGAGCTACGCTACAACATCAACAGGCTGAGGTGGATAAAGTAGTCCTATAAGAAGAGATCAATACAGAGTGAATGAGCACATTCATTGATATTGACAACTGAGTAGGACTTTGGCAATTACACCTTGTTGTGTAAACCTTCAATGTGCACAGGCCATTAAAGAGACAAGACAAGAAGAGTCCTCTAGGGTCTAGAGCTGATAGTAGTCGCCTAATGCCAAACGATTTAAGATGGAACCATATGTTTGATGCACTTGAATCGTTGTGTGGGGCAAGGTATTGATTGGGGAGGTGGGTTGAACAATTGACATTTAAGATGACCCTTGCTGCAGACGGATTGGAACAGGGCATCTGGGGTGAATGTTCATTGGAGAGAGTGATACAGTGTAGCAAAGAGGACGTGATGGAGTAGATGGATATGTTAAACCAGGACAAGAGCCGAAATGTCCTAGACAATGGACAAAGGAACAGGGAACAGATATGATTGAACCTTTGCCCAAGCTTCCTTTTAATGAGGACATATCAACAGAGCATGTATAAGAACGTTATATTGAGGCTGCAACAAGGACATAGAAGATTAGACCATGGGAGAAATGGGCGTCTTCAACATGCGTAGGCTAGTGAAGATGGGAGATAGGAATAATCTTCCCGTTACAGTTAATTTATTTATTCATTCGTTCTCCGGCTGCCCTGCCAACCCCCCCGCACTAAAGTGAACCAAGCCTTCCCCTCCTCCACGCCACCTGACTCCTTGCTGCCCATCTTCTAACCTGTTTCTTGTTCCACATTTACCTCTTCATTTCACAGCTACACTCAGCCAGATGGTTTAATGTGCCACCACAGCCATAGCTTACCAGCCTCATTTACCTGTTCCTGTATGCCTGTTTTCTGTTTTGACCTCCTGCTCGTTCCCAGATTGTCTTTTGTCTGTTCCATGTTTTGTTTTTTTTGCCTTTACTTTGCTTCTACAACTGACAGCTCCCCTATTTTGCCTCCTGTGTATCCTTTGCCTGCTTTTTTCTGCCAAGCTTAAATATAGGTGAACACATTTTTCCTGATTCAAATGCTTGAGTCCCTGCAATTCTGAGCAGTAACACCCCCCAAAATAATCAAAACATTGTCAACATGGGGTAGGTGATTTAGTTCCA
Source organism: Platichthys flesus (assembly GCF_949316205.1). Lineage (NCBI taxonomy): Eukaryota > Metazoa > Chordata > Actinopteri > Pleuronectiformes > Pleuronectidae > Platichthys > Platichthys flesus. Next base: position 3,143,748 of record NC_084958.1, on the reverse strand, counting down.
GAAGGAAATAATAGGACATCTGTCATTGCTCTAAACATATTGCAATAAAAGAGGAGAAAACACAAATACCTGTAAATGACACATAGGTGGAAAAGGCTCCCTGTAAGCAAGGTCCATGGGGTTTCAATGGGTTTTAACATACAGTAAGAATAAGTCCATTGATGGCCAGAGGAATGGTTTTATTTAACTTGGCGATACAGGAAAATGGCCACTGTTGGCCAGAAGAATAGACACTTAACCTGCAATAGGGCTGAGGCTATTCGATGCCAGGTGAATGTGGGGTTTGCTTGGTATAAAAGCCAAGGGCCATTAGAGGTTGAGGGAATGGATTTTAAACTCTGATAATTCCCAAAGAAATCTATAAAGCCAAAGGGATGGGGTTCAGTCTGCAGGGGATGTGTTTTGGCCAATAAAGTGAAGTACCAGTGGAAACAAATTGGGTTGGATGAATCAACCCCCACCAGCAGTATCCAGCATTCACTGCATGGGTGTCATGACTACAGAGACGGACAGGCATCACAGTCAGGCCAAAGGCAAACATCCACTGTAACCCAACTATCCTGAATGTGGGATGAGTACTTCTCAGTGGAGAGATCACATTTTAAGGGGCACTTGCCTGAGTTAATAATTAATTATGCACACAGACAGAGGGTGATTTCCAGGTGTTAAGGTAGAGGGGCAGCTGCTTTTCAGAGCCCTTGTAATTTCAAATTGGAATGTGGACAGAGATTACAGTCAGTGCAAGTGATAGTGCTGGAGCACGCCCTATTGAGCGGAGAGCATCTTGTGAAGCATGGAATGGTTAATAGGCCATCCGCTGTGTGAAACAAGGGGTAAGAGTTTAGCTATGCCTCACAAATTTACAGAGCTTGAAAACAGACAAGAGAAACTGGGATCACGGCATCCTGCACTGAACTGAAGTCCAGCTGCCACCACTGTGAATATATGGGAGCTTTAATTTTCTCCTTGCTTTGCAATATCATATGAAAGCAAAACACAGACGAGATGAGAATGGGATGAACAGCATGCTGACTGAGACCAAGTGTGAGGCAAACATCCTCCAGGCAAAGTCATATGAATTTAGGATAGAAGGAGCCAGATTTTTTCTCATATTATATTTTGCAGACTCTAGGAGATTAACTATAGGAGTGTGGTTTAGAACAGGATTATGTCGGAAAATGGGAACTTTTGGAGCTCTGATAGCATATCTGCTATAACATTCATGTGACCTGGAATGTGCTAAGCTGTGATAAGTTGTGGGTAATAGATAACCATGTATGTCTTATACGGTCAGGATAAAATCAAGGTAGGAGGTGTGACCTTAGTTTACTCATAAAAGGAACAGAAGGTAAAGAACTGAGATGGCAAACCATCTGCAAACCAGATATTACGCCCGAAAACACATGCCTCACACTGTATCCCAATGAATTGGAAAGTCGCAGGAATAGACAAAATCCAGAAAAGAACAGGGATACACCAGAATCATAAATCTCTGCATCTAATCAGACAGTGTTGGGCATTGAAGTGGCAAACTTGAGCAGACAGGAGATGAAGAAGAGCCCTTGGGAAATTACAAAGTTTAAATGACCGAGCAAGGACAAAAGCTGTCTTTTGTGATGTTTACACTCCAGAGATGTGTATGATGCGCTAAACTTCTCTCAAGAAAGAACAGCTCTCATCTCAACGCTGACAAGAGTTATTCCTACAGACTCCATGCTAGTTGAGGGATCAGCAGCTTTCTTCATTTGTCATGCATCGCTTATATGTAGCGCAAAGTCTATCACTCACACATACCATTCTCAGGGTGCTGGTACAGTCATCAGGGGCAATTTGGGGCTTATTTTCTTGCCCAAGGATACTTCAAAATGGAAACTGTAGGGGCCAGGAATAAAAACCGTGCAATTCAGGTAAATGGACGACCTGCTCTATCTAGCCACAACCATCCTCAAATTTGAACAGTCAAATATTTTTGTATTGTTACAGAAAAGCCTAGTTTTAAAGAATCGAATAGTTAATCATTAAATTTAGAATACATTTATTATAATCCTAAAATAATGTGTATTTTTGTAATGGGGTTAGTTCTTAAATAAAAGCTTTAGCTAAAACAGGATATTTTTTAGCAGTGTTACTTTCCCAGCTATGTTTATATGTCATTATAGATCAAAATCACAGCTCTAATTTAACTGACAGAACGGCGATGCCTATAGGACACGGGGAGTCAGCAAAGTTTATTTAGGAACACCCTAGTAGCTCTCCCCCCCGTTGCGGAAGTGTTGTGTCTCCAGTCGAAAAAAGTAACAGCCATTCCTATCTATGTTAGAAGAGACCCAAAAGCAGTGTAAATGGCAGCATAATTGACTTTCGGATATTTATGCTCGTACATTGAGCCTTTAAGAGGTATTGCAAAAAATAAAAAATATGACCCTCCTAAGTGTTTGTTTTTTGGGAAGATATCAGAGTGGTAGATTTGGCTTATGTTTAGTATTAAAAAAGTGATCTTGGGCTTCGAAAGGTTTGTAACCACTGCCCTAAAGGCAGACTTACTTCTTCATTCAAATGTGGGCCAGCCTTGACGCTACAATATTGCAAAGTGGTATTACAGACACTATAGGCTAGTTAGGATACTTACTTCAGTAGAAGTTAGCATGCTATTGAACTCGCCATGTCCCGACAACTTTAGCAAAAGCAAGGAAATTATAGAAATGGCAGCAAAACAAGAGTAAACATTGTCGTTGCTCCCACCACGGGAGACAGATGGTGTTGCTGAAACAGCAAACAAACCTACTTAGTACCTTTAACTGTAATGTGCACATTGAAAGACTGCAGAGATGTGCAGTCATTTCTGAGTTGCCTATGTTCAGCAACTATCTGAAGTCAGCTGTCTAGACATTAAAGTTCTGTGTTGACGTTTCATTAATTCAGCCACCTGGCTTCAGCTGCCAGTCTGAACACCCTGCACCATGTTAAACAGTCTCTTAGCATTCAGCAGAAACACGCACACACACACACACACACACACACCCTGAGAAATACATACAAGAAGAGCAAAAATAAGGTTTATAAAAATATGAAAGGCAGATAGAAATGAAATTGCAACTAATGTCTGCAGTGTGGAGGCATATAGGGCTGACTGTATTCAAACCGAAAAAGATAACTCACAATAAATTGAAAAGCCAGTGGCAAACACCCCTCTTCACAAATGTGCCTGTGCATGAGAGGCGGGTTATCAGGCTTCCTGAATGCCTCTGTGTGTGCTCTTGTGGCTGACCTTGCCTAGTGGGAGTCTCTGTAGACCACCTAGATGAGGGCATTAACTGTGTCAGACTTTGCACTGAACTGCTATCCTCTCACTAAATCACCCATTTTCTTTTTAGGGGGCTCGACTTCTTAAAAAACAGAGAAATCACATAATCCCTCCAGGTGGGATGCCATCCTCTGCTGGCAAGGAGACAGGACAACAAATGAGAATAAAGGATGGAGAGGGGAAGAGCAGAAAGAGATTGAAGAAATGGCATATTAGAAAACAAGGTAGAGAAGGGAACATATGCTTGTTGAGGGGATGGCAGCAGTTGCGGTACCCATTCAGTCCGCAGTTTTTATTAGCCAACCTCCCACCAGGAGAGAAATTGCAGTTTAACACAGTTAATGATGCCGATGAACCTTGGATTCCTGAGTGCATTGTATTGTCTTGGGCTGTATTTTTTCTTATTTCTGTGGATGACTCATGAAAGATAGATGAGACATTTCCAGCAGAGCTGTAGCGTGGAATTCAGAAAACGCTTCAGGTATCTAAAACATCAACAAACCAGAATACAAAGCTTCAGTCTTTATAGTCCTCATTAACTGATTTGCTCTCAAAGAGGCTTGATAGATTCAGGTATAACAACAGCATTGGCACGGACAACTGGTGCTGCCAGTGACCAATTTGCTACCTCTGTCACATCATTAGTGATAACAAATGTTTGTTACTGTGATATTAATATTACTAGAATTAGACTATGGTTGAAAAATATATAATTGAAAGCAAACATCCTGACAAACATATATGTTTTTTTGTGATCATACACATGCATGGTCGATTCCTCACATATTCCTGGGAGCCATTTTGTGACCTGCTCAATTCAGTGGAGTGCTGCCATCGCCTGTATTTGAAGATGGACATTACTAAATAACATACTCCATGTTAGCGAATGGAATTTGGGCCAAACTGAAATGTCATAGAACACATAAATAATTTCTCCCCCCCTAGATGGCTACTGTTTATTTAGGAGTTCTTATCACATTGATATGTGTTTGTTGGGTTCATAAATCCATTGTTATATAGTTATATTATGCTTTAAAAAATAAATATAAGGAACTGATGTCCTCCTCTGGAGATGGGTTCACGTTTGGATCACAGCGGATATGTAACCCTAAAACATGGTGTAAATGACCTTGTTTTAAGTCAAATTTGAATGCTGGGGCTTACGGACACTTGGATGTCACCACAGGAGCAGTATGGAGGCAATTCATGTTTTTACTGTTTATTTTCCGTTTGAAGAAGTGGTCACCAGTAACTTTGATTGTATTGGATTTAACTGCAACAGTGTTTCCTCTGGTTGTATGACCTGATATCCTTAGGAGCTGAGTGGTTTGTGATAAGTGCTGACTCCTTTGGACTTGTAGATTCAGCCTAGATGTTCTGACAGTGCATCCACATAATGCAGTCCCACTGGGGCCCTCATTGAGTCTGTCCTTGGCTTGGGAAGGACTGTGAAGGTTTGCAGGAACAGTGTGCGCATAAAATTGCTGAACTGCTGATACCAACACAAGAACAGAGCACAGCCTACAGTGCACAGAGCAAAGGCTGCTTCTAAAAAAACCTGCATTCTGTTCTGGGTCTGTGAGACACCCAGATCAGGAACTAATTGACAAAATGAACAATAGAAGGTGGGAGCCCTGTCATGTAGCTACAAATCAACATACACACACACACACACGCGGTTTGTGTGGGACGATCAATATGAAAACTGAATGAAAAAATACGGGTGTTCTGAAAATGCTGACAGCAGAGACGTGGATTAGTCTGCAGAGCTGCTTTGAGAAGTTTCTTTATATATTTTATACTTTTTCTTCCCCCATAAACTTTAGCAGTCAAAAAAGTGCAGTGAATCCAGCCTGACTACTTCTGCCATCTACCATCAATGATAGAGCAACAAACTTTTCAGAGCCAACCTAATATCGACAGGAGGTAAGGATTTCATACTCCAAAGGCTTGGGGCTGAGTTTCACGTAATGACACATTCAGGGAAATTGATATGAATGTACATCTTTCTCCCTTATGCCTCTCTGCAACTATAGCTGCTAAAATATTTCCCCATCAGCTTGTACAATGAGGATTGCTGATTCTTTCCTCTAATAAAATGCAAGAAATACCTTTACACAAGTGACAGTTCATTTTTTATAAATTGAATTGTGTGTATATATATGTTTTGCAAAATATATATATATATATATATATATATCAAAATCCCAGCATACAGTCTCTCAAAGCACTGTACATAGTTAGGTGGAGACCTTTATATACCAGAGATCAACCCAACTGTTCCCACAATGAGAAAGCACTGGGGGCCAGTTGTTCAAAAGATTTTATCCAGATAAAAGTGATCTGGATTTGGAAATCCCGTTTTTTCCACTCAGGATGACATAATCCGTTTCTTTAGACAGGAGTACATATCACAATATCTGCTATAGTCGCTATGTGAAAAACTACATTGTGATAGCCGGTGTGGGCGGCCATCTGCCTTTGATATGAATGCATTATTATTATTATTATTCATTATTATGAAAAATAAATGGACAGAAAGAAGTTATTAGAAACTAAGTTGCACTTCTTCAGATGGTGTTTTAGAGAAAGGTGCACATGCCATTGTTAGACTACCCAAGTGAATGGGTATATATGGCAACCACATCAAGGAAAGCCTTTGTTCTGGGTGCAGAGTGTGTTATTTGAGAAGGAAGGTGTCACAATATCTATCATATCCCGTCCCGGAGGCAGTAAACAGACATGCAGTATTTTCTATTGTACTCAACAGGGACGACAATAAGTGATACTTTACATAAGTAAATGAAATGGTGCCACACTAAAATAGCTTGATCCACATTCAGTCTCTCATTGTGAAGCTGTCACACATGAGCAAACACACACACCACACACACACACACAGGACATAGAGATATGGTGCCCGCAACATTTTCTGGCTCCAGTTAATTCTAGTCACATTGAATGGAATCTGCTTTGAAAAGCACACTGAGGACACTTCAATGTTCTCTGTGCAACGTCTCTGTAAGGCCTGTTCTCTTGTGTCTTTTATGGACGTAGTATCATGCCTGGGAAAGCTTTTGTTTAGGAAAGACAGAGCTAGACAGAAAGCTTATTTCATGTGTGCTCTGCATGTTAACAGCAACAGTCATTTGATTTACGATGCAAATAGCTCCCTGAAGCTTTATTGCAAATAATTTTGACTAAGTCATATTTTAAAGCTATGACTAGAAATAGTAGAAAAACTGTTTCATTTTGAATTAAAAGATGCACAAGCTTTCTTTCACTTGACACATAGCACTGTACGAGAATTAAAAACAGTTTTGACTTTCGAGGCTGTACAGTGTTTGAATAGATGTGAGGTGAGTGGAAGTTCGTCTGTGAACAAATATAGGCTGGTTGCTGACTTAGAACGATTGAGGAGGTGACGTGGCCTGAAGCTCTTATAAGAGCATAAGAACATTCAGTATTATGTTTATTTCCATAGCAGTAATTAAATCAGTACAACAACATTCAAGTCACAATTCACAGTCAAGAATATATTCCTATTCAAACTGAAATTAGCTTTGATATCAGCCTGCCAATGAAAGGAATGGCTTATTTTTATTCATCGTAGCTTATAATCAATCAGGGAAAAAGACATAGTGGAGTCTGCATGGATTCAATTAGAGCTGTGGAAATGAACAAATATATTGCTGGTAAAACTGGTAAATGGCTGTAACATTTTGAGTTAGCATTAACCAAGAAACAAGGGGAGTCACAGTGTGAAATATGGTCCTGCACCGTCTCGGATTCATAATAATGAATTATGAATGGATGAATTTTTGTCCCAATTTCTATTGGTTTTCAGGATTTCCCACCATTCATTTTAGGCATACATCTGCCACTTACATGTCCAGGCTTGAGAATCCTAACTTGAGCCACTCTTGTCATGGGTATGTTGTCATTAAGTTTAATATAATAATTAGTTTTCTAACATGGGGATGTGATTGAATAAACCTTGGTGATTAATGCAACCAATGTTTAGCAACAACCATTCAACCATTTAAACCATTAATCACTTAAAGAAGGAAGTTACATTTAAACAAAAGATTAGCGGTATGTAGGAACTTGGACACCATCTTGAGAGTAAGGGGACCAAAGGTGTTTCAGCAAAGAGCGGCAGGGAAACATATGTAATTGCTGTGGACGGGTGGAGAAATGCCAACATTTGGATTAGCATCTATTTCTTTAGATTTCCATTCATGGGTCACTACCAAATGCTTTTTTTCTAACACATGTGCAAACATCTCTGAATAAGAGTAATTCTAAAACTTTAAAGCATTTGTGAACATACAGAAATCGGACATTGACAGTAAAGCGATGAGAGAAAATAAGGTGTGAGAGGGAAACTGAAAGAGATCCAATAAAAAGGTGCCACATGGGACTGAAGCCACTGACATTGTGGTTCGTGCAGCACCATGACCATGATGCCACTGAACCTTTGATGGACAAAATTCATAGAGGCAATACACTCTCAGATGTAATCAAACGGAAACTTGCAACACTGGGAAAATCCCAGATATTACATGGGACATGGGGGCTATTAATCAGCTCATGGATCTCTGCACTGTGAGGTTTGATGATTGAGAACCAGTTTATTCACACAGATGGTTGCTTTCATCTCTTGTTTTGAAAAACTGACAATGTATTCAAATTCCTTTTGTTTTTTATAATGCATTTAGGTACCATTTTCAAATTGACACATTAAGTCATCAAATCCGTCCTGTTCTTTCCTGAGGAATAATTATTACGAGTAAACACAAATTCAGAAGGGATTCCTGAACATGTGTGAGCTATACAAAGAAAGTAACCTGCTTTGCACCTGCTCTTTTACAATGCAAAAAGGGAAAAACCTGGAGCAGGTGGAGTTGTCGACTGCTGGGCCACCTGTGCTACTCGCCAACAGATTTGGCTCCAGTGCTAAAAGCAGTTCACTGGAGCTTTTCCCCAAAGATTTAATAGACTCAGACAACAAACTAAAATTCACAGTTCTTTCCTGGCTTTCGGCAACAGTAGGTTGTTAATAGCACTACTTGTGCTAAGTGCTCCCTACTTACTGTAGCTTTCTGTTTGAACCTTCTCTAGGCAGCAGGTAAGATCTCTTTCAGGTAAACAGAGAGGCAAGTTTACCTGTCTTGGGTTCAACAGAAAAGTAGGGTTGTCCCTCCAGGATGCTATAAACTATCTTGGCGCTGTTCCCGTAGGTAGGGTCGTCTGCGTCCAAGGCTTTCACCTGAGAGACGGATGTTCCTGCACATAGAAGGGACAAATATAAACGATTAGATGTTCATTGGTACTGACCACCAAAATATAAGGTTTTGATCATGACAAATCACTGGCATACATGCATAATTTAGGTGTAGGGTGACTTCCTTACCTAATATTACAGACTTTAGTATATTTCAACCAGGGTCTCAATCTCATATGTGTGGTCAATTTGATCTGCAGATCATATTAAAGTGTTTCAAATGGCTTTTATCTGTTCAAGCTCATAAAGGTTTAAACGAACACTTGTGTTTGGCACATCCCAAAATGTGTGACCATGCAGACTGTCCACGATACGATAGTACCAACTGCTCATGCCATATAAAAGGACCTCCATTTCTCCCACTGTTTTTTACTTGCTCCACACCCTTTGTCTATTCTTGCCAAGCCGCGGCACATGTTAAGCCAATTACAACAAAGAACACACGCCACTGATTGTAGTTTGGAAGCAAACGCTGGTCTACAACTCTGCTTGCTTCCATGCTTTAATATGATTAAGGCTAAACGATGCCATCACTGGAGACCAACCCCAGGTTAACTTAGTGAACCTTGCATGACACTGTGACATCCTCGTTGGGTGTCGTTATTGGTACAACAGAACACCACACCCATCACTTCAACTTTCTTGGCTTTTATACAAAGCATACATTTTACATGAACTATTTTTGACTGATCTGCACTACCAATTTAACATGAGTATATCCTGGAGTAGTAACATGGAAGGAAAGAAGATTTATTTACATTATTTTTTTCTAACGGCATTTAAAAAACAAAGTGCAAAGGCTGGTTATGTAGTGGACCATTAGAAGGAGTATACAGATGAGGAGCTGTATCAAATTGAAATGTCGCTGGTGGTGTTTTTATGTTCTCCACAGCCGACTGCTGCAGCGAGAGAGAGGCAACACTTGATGACAGACATTTAACAGATTAGAGTGATTCTAATTGCAAATACAACAATCTGAACCCACAGGTCAGCTCTCTGTAAGATTGTTAGTTACACCTGACCTAGATGTTGGCTGGCAGCCCTGTTGACATTTGTTATTTTATATATTAATATTAAGGAACCCCCTCCCCAATAATGAGTTATTATTTGGGGATAAATTAAAATGTTGTGATATTTTAATTTAGATTTTTGAGGGGAGCAGGTGGTGGTGACTTCAGCCATAGTTGTGTAAAGAAAAGAGGTTGTGCTCCCTGTGCAACACTATTTCACAGAGCACAGTGGCTTGCAGTAAGAAAGTGATGAGATGGTCCAGCCTTAGAGCTTAACATGCGACTTCAATTGAAGCAAAGATATAGAAGTGAAGTAGAATAATTAACCCTAGAAGTGGTTTCGACTCTGAAGACAGTGAATGAACGTTATTCAATAACTTCAACATACAGCACCATATAACTGCAGAAACACGCTGTATACTTGTGGTTGCACAGCGTTTATCTGTGGTTAATCTCTCATCTTTGACAGGTGCTGACAGGTGTTCAAAGAGCTCACACACCATCAACAGCAGAGTTTAATTTAGGCCTGTTCAGGGCGTATAGGAAACCAGTGTTATGCAGCCCCTTCATGCCATTGTATATCAAAATGCTTCAGCTTTACATCTTTACTACCAGGCCCTACCCTCAGCTAATGATCAACCCTGCCATAGTGCTGTTTAAATCTCAATCCTGTTTTGTGCAAATTATTTTATTTTATTTTATATTTTTATTTTTACACATTTGGAGAGAGAGAGAGAGAGAGAGAGAGAGAGAGAGAGAGAGAGAGAGAGAGAGAGAGAGAGAGAGAGAGAGAGAGAGAGAGAGAGAGAGAGAGAGAGAGAGAGAGAGAGAGAGAGAGAGAGAGAGAGAGAGAGAGAGAGAGAGAGAGAGAGAGAGAGAGAGAGAGAGAGAGAGAGAGAGAGAGAATATGGGTGTGACACGGAGAGCTGGAGCAGTGCCCAGTGGACTAAACCACTGTGAGGCAAGGAGAGGGTTTAAGAATGCTTTATTTTGCATTCATAATTAGTTAACATGCTTTAATTAAATATTGTGTCACTATTTAACATTATCGTTGCTTATGTTTGAGGGGGACAACTCTCTGGATGGGGGGTCCAGACACCTGGATACCCCTGTACCCCACTGCGAATCCGCCCCTGTGTGTACTTCACTTATGGTACCTATGGTCTCTACTTAACATAAGATGATCGATTTTATCAAATTGGTTGGGATTTTAAGAGCAGCTCTGGTCCTTTTAACTATTTTCTAGCTCAGAAAACAAACCTCCCAAACACATTAGATCACAAGCGGGCCTGAACACTAAACATAATGTTGCTGTCACTACTGATGCACAAGCATTTGATTAAAATCTGAAATGAAAACCAAGCCACAATCCATTTTCTTTAACAATTTGAAAATATCTTGTTTCTATGTAAATGTGACCTATTGAACTTCCCCTGAATGCGAAGAACAAGCTGCAGCAAAATGCAGTGTGTGCTATTAGCAGTGCTCTTGTAAAGAGCCACAGCCCATTAGCATGACCATGTAGCAGCAGACAGGTGAAGCCAAAGCTTTTATCCACCTCGTTCATCATGGCAAACCTGCTGTGCATAAAATGTTAAATTCATTTAAAACAGGGGTTCTTGAGGGGTTTAAAAATCTTCACTACCCAATATGTTTTAATCACCCACAATTGTCCTATTACCTCCACCAAGTAGGTTATGAGTGGTTGGTTTGGTTATTGGGTTTTACGCAGGCCAACACAAAAACCACAAAACATATTCTCATGAGCTTGGTGGTAGAATGGGACTTTGGTCTGCAGATCCAGACCCGCAGCTGTGGCCACATCGTGGTTTATGATGGTTGATCGCGAATCAGGGATTTGTTTTGGCATCCCATAATGGGTGGTTGACCACGATCGAGATGGCAGCTGATGGTTGATCCAGACGGCGGCAGTGGACAATGACTGGACTATAGTGGCATCGGATCTTGATGGTGGATCATGATCCAGGTGGCTGCTAACCATGGACTATGATTATAACAAAACTCCTTGATATATAATATTTAAAGTCAGATACTCAACCATTACTGAAAATAATCCATCAATTCATTGAGCCAGAGCTTTTAGCCATCAAGCCCCTCTGCTGTGGAATAATCTACCACTTTCTGTTTGGGAGGCAGACACCATCTGTTCGTTTAAGAGTAGGCTCAAAACCTTCCCTTTTGATAAAGCTTATAGTTAGAGCTAATTAGTGCGGCAGAATGTTACTTGTTCTATTTTATGACACATGACACACAGAGCTTCTTTTTCTAGCTTCTCCTTCCTCTTCTCCATCCCTATCCCCCTTCCCCAGAATCCCTTTTGATTTATTTTATATGGGCTATACAAATAACATTTGATTGATTGATTGATTGATTGACATGGGCCAAGAAAGAACCCATTCAATTTTGGCTCTAGCCTAGACAAGGGTCAAATCCGTTTTTTTTTTACTTCAATCACCACTTTGATGAACATGGTAAGATATTTATTATTTCACTGCGGTTGGGAATTCATTATTTTTGGGAGGGATGGCCTACTGGGATGCTGTTACATTCCTGTTAGAGTCCCCCTTTACTTCCATATTTGTTTTAGTCTATTTGGTGTTATCTTCAATGCACATGTTATATTATTCTTTGTGCAACATCAATAAGGTGGAAGATGCCATGGTTGGAGCTGTGTGTTATTATGGGCAGTTAACAGACAACATTTTTTGTTTTGAATGAGATAAAAACGATTGCACATTCTCGTTCTCATGGCCAATATTTTACCCTTTTTTTTCTTCAAAGGCTGAATTTGGTGCTTCATGCTTTCTTTCAATCAATTTACATTCATGTCTCGACCAATCATTTTATATATACATCAATCAACTTTTTCTTGTGGTGGGAGAGAACCTACTCTGAAGTAGGAGCTAGGACAATGTTGTTAGAACTATGATTAGTCCCTGTGGTTGCAACTGTTAAAAAGTTCCTCTGGTCCAAAAACCCCAATTGATTAATTCTGTCTCACTGAAACTGGGTAGTGTCATGATGAAGGTGTCCAGAAGGCGTTGCAGCCATTTCAAATTCAAGCTCATTAATCAAGCTATAAATAAACTTATCAATCATCTCTTTCTAAAGCTTCTCTTTGTTCTTAATCTGCTATTAACCACGTTTGTTGTTCTGTTCATTCTCAAGGCCCTGGACAACTCCACACACAAGGTTTAGTCCATAGCATAGATACAAGTCAAAAACCAGGGAGACCAGTATAAAGAGGTAAACACATTCAGAGGGGGGCAGGCAGTAATCCCAAATCCAGTTTTTCACAAATGCAACATTGTACAGAATCATGCACATTATGCACAAAGACAAAAACAGAACCACCCATGTGTTTGTGACTTCTAGGCTGAATTGTTGCAATTAATTATCATCAGGCCTCCCTAGCAAGTCCCCAAATAATCTACAGTGGATATGAAAGCTGCAGCATAAGTACTGACAAGAACTAGGAAGAGAAATCAAATTTTTCTCATATGAGCTTCCCTGTACTGGCACCCCTTTAAAATCCAAAATAGAATTTTAAATCATTCTCCTCACCTCCAAGGCCCTTAATGGTCTGGCACTAAAGAGCTCAGGAGAGACCTGAAACATCCCTTCGTAATGCCGCAGTGGGCCTAGACTGCTGGGGGTCTTCTCTTGATGCCCTAAGCTCCTCTCTCCTTCTCTCCCTCTCAATCTGTACACATTCACATCCCATTAATGCATGTTACTAACTCTGCCTTTTTTTACTCTTGTAGTTTTGTGCTGTCCCGTCTCCTTTCACTTTCTGCAGGTATTTCTGCCTACAGAAATTGAGTGGAGGTTACCTCTGTGACTACAGGCCAGCTGTTTAACACAGACAAGTATTGTTATTAGTCTTAATATTAGACCTACAATTATTATGATTATTATGATTATCCATCTCAAAATGGACATTGGATGGTTTTGTTGTATCTGTGAATGCCCGTATGATTTGGGGCTACATAAAATAAATTGACTTGGCTTGCCAAAGACAGGAACTGAAGGCAGAGACTGAAATGAGTAAAATGTTGCAACGAGTTCAGCTGGTCGTCACGCTCTGTTAGCTGTCTCTTTTTTAAAAAGTCATGTTGCTTGATTTATGATGGGGATTAGTGGGAGGGCTTTCTAATCTCCATAGCAGGTGAAGCGCTGTGAATAATTCATAAATCAAAAAATCAGGTGAGATGTTTTGTGTACCTGAACACACAGATGAGGAAAATCGCTAAACAAGAAAAATGTGGTCCAATCTCAATAATGCTCCAAACACTAAACAACCACCCAGTAGCAGCCTTGGAGCAGTCTTGTTTTCATTTCCTCCTATCATTTGTTTTTTATTTTGTTTTTGTAATTTAAGTTCCCCTTATGTCAGATGTAAAAACATGAACGTGTTCTCACACGTTTTTGTCTTCATTTTGGGATTTGCAGGCATATTAGAGAAACATTTCTTGATTCAAATAAAACTCTCTTATACAGGTCCTTAAATAAATAGCTTTTTCAGTTTTCATTACCAAAATAAATTCCAGAAATTGTAATTTGCAACTAACATCAGCATAAAACAGCTGCTATCCAACTGACATGTCCAAGATCAAAAATGTATGAACAAAATAGAGATAAAACCTTGTATGACTACAGTCTTAAACTTTTTATATGAATCGAAAAGCTTGAGGCAGAATCGTTCCTACATAAATGCTGTTTAATTTGGTTATAGGGATCAGGTTATACGCTTATAGGTTTACTTTGGGGTCTTTTCATAGATGTTTGAATGGTAAAAAATGATTTTTTTACGGTTTTTCCAGGCTCTGTCAGTAATTTACTGCTCCGGTCTGTGTCTATCATTTACCCTGCACACTGCTAATTGCACACTACCAGTTCGTGTGTGTATGTGTGTGTGTGCGCGCGTGAAAATACACAGGTGCGCAGTGTTCCCTCTAACTCCAGTTATAATCGGCTTCCACTGTAGTTACTGTTTAAACTCTGTGACTTGGTGGTTACCACATGTTCACATAGCTAATACAGTGGTAAGTATTCGTTCAGCTTACAGTAGGGACAGAAATCCTCGGCGTCATGTTTCAGCTTTTCAGCAAATCAGATGTAAGAAACTTACACACGTTGTCTGAAGAGAGGCAACTATAGGCTTCTGATGTGTCAGTATCGAGTTATGGCAAACTTGTGTTTAGAATTGTTTTGAAACTAAACAATTATTTTTGTTCTTGGTTAAGGCAGAAAAAAGATTATTTTCAAAATTTTCACAATGACTTGCAAGTTGTTCTGCAGAACTTAAGGCAACAGTAAATTACCTGAATAATGCTATTTATTTTTTGCAGTGTAACTTTTTACAGGTAAACAGCTCTCATGGCCTTTAGACATGATAATAAGTAAAAGTATAAAAAGTACTGATTACATTTATAATGGCAATTCTAATTTAGGTTAGTCATTTTCAGCACTGATACTGTTCATTATTGGCTACACTTGTTTGTCCTGACTAAGTCAGAGTCTGTGTAAGGCCCCTTACCAACGTCAGACATCTCGGGCACAGTGGCTGAGAACGGTCCATCAGGGAATTTTGGAGCATTGTCATTGACATCCTGGACCTTGATGATGAACTCTGACTCTGCCTCCAGTGAGCGGTTTGTCTGCCGATCGATGGCCCTTGCATGTAGGACATACTGGGACTTCCTCTCACGGTCAAGGCTCTTGGCAGCCTGGATGTCACCCGTTGTTTCATCAATGATAAAGATGGACCCGGCCCCTTCACCGGACAAGATGTATCGCACAGAGCCATCGCCCTTGTCAGAGTTGGAGTGGAGCTGGAGATGTAAGGAGAAAATGAGTGAGGGAGGGGGAGCGGTAAAGTGTGTGACAAGTATGTAATACAGAGTAATAGCCAAGTGTCAGGATGAGTGGTCAGTTAATGGTGAGGAGCAGGCAACGAGAGGCACGACCATCCAATCAGGGAAGGAGAAGCCGCAGAGCTGGAGGATTGGAGTGTGACAGGCTGTACAAAAGGTTCAGTATCTGAAACAAGTTACTGTCTCAGTAAATAGAAAAAAAGAAGTGTGACAGAACGCATTCTACAACATGCAGTCCATCCTGAGCCGAATGTGTCACTGAGCAAATTAAGGATGAAGAGACAGAGTCAGATAAATATCAGAGAAAGTGAAAAACCCAGATAAATAGTATTTCAGGATGGGCACAGCTCTACTCTTGTGTGTGGCAGCAGACTTTGAAGCTATATACTCAGAGCTTCATGAAATGTAACACTACCTTAATGGCATAATCTTATCTTAAATTATCCTTGACTCAGTGCATTCTGCACCAACTGATACTACAGCTGCTGATTAATATGACCCGTTAATACTAGAATCCAAATGTTTTCTTCCAACATGTGTTGACTGTTTGCTGCTTCACTTTCTGACTCAGCTGATAGATCATATGTCACTAAGGACAAAATTGTCTGACAAGTGAAAACAATTCAACAACCTAGGCCAACAGTGTGTGAGTGATGTGTAATAGAGGAGGTGATGCACATCGATGTCTTCTATGAATGTGGTTGTGAATGGGTGAAAAAAAGCTAATTGGAGAAAACTCTACTGTTAAGCTCTTTGGTGGCGACTAGGAAAGCGCTATATAAATACAGACCATGTATTTACATTCCAGTCTGGTATCCTACTTACAAAGGGCTTCACAGGATGATACAAGCAATACAAACAATATACAAAACTAACAAAGTGTTAACATTACAATACATACAAAGCAAACTATATAAACACAAGGAACAGTTTATAATTCAGAGACATTTTGTGAAGGTTAGGCGATAGAAATTATTTTTTTTTAAGTTTTGGAAGAAATCCACAAAGATCTGCCGATGTGAGTGCGGAGGGTAAACTGTTACAGAGGGATGGAGCTCTAACAGCGAAGGCATAGTCTGATCTGGGGGGTCTGGAGGTTGAGTATAGCTGAAGGAGATGTATGAAGCGGCGGAATTATGTTTTGCATAATTGAATTGAGCATAGAAACTTAATTTTAGAAAAAAAAGGTCGCAGTGAAACAAACTGTGAAACTACATCGTGTATGTTTGTCAGATTGTTTTTGTGTGTTACTGACAAATGGCTCTGGAGCTATTGTCTGCAGTAAGATCCTGTGTGAGCATTTCCACATCTCATGCACTTAATAGCTGGATGGCCTAGTTTATCAGTACAGACTGCCTTCCAAGTCTGTCACACATGATTTTACAAAAATGAGTTTTTTCTTTTGTGCCAATTACTGAGCTTAAGCTTCTATTAGATTTGGCCTCAAAAGAGACTTTGTGGTCAACTATTGGTGGTAAATGTGAGCTGTTTACATTTCTGATGACACTCAAACTCAGCAACCAAATCTGGCAAGAGGCAAGCAACACCCAGAAAGTCCGGTAACACAAGCAAGGATCATATAAAGCGAAGCTACACAAGGACAAACACTGGAATACAAAGGAAACACATAAATCAGGCAGAACAGAAGAAGATGGAAAGACTTTTTAAAGGGGTTTCCTAGCTGGGAAGTGCAGGGACAGGATGATGTGTGATGGTAAATTGGCGGGTAAGTATGAACTTCAAGGACTGGAAATGGTATTTTTATGCTAAATTAGGGAATTGGAAATTACAAAAAAGTGATTATGTTGGTCCAGCAGAACTACCCTGGTTTAAAACTTTATACTCTTTTTTTTTTTTTTTCTTTAAAGGCTCTGATAATCACAACATTACCTTGTAATTACTCCTCATCTATGTACAAACACAGACACATACACTTTTATTCATCAATGATTGATCAATGGAGCCGACTGTAATGTAACATGTGTGACACATAGTGCTGAGCCCACAAGGTTATCATTTCCTCTGTACTGTAGCCTCGTCCGGCTCATTATTTCAGTTTCCCGATACTCAAACCCTGCATCCATCAGCCTTGATGAGTGGAGCATTCGGCTGTTGAGGAGACCAAGCGGAGCTAAAAATACAGTGAATGTATAAATGACCCTCTCCAAGTGGACTCAGAAATGACTCAATAAATACTGATGTACCTCTGTGTCTCCTGGATGTGCAAACATGAAACTGCGATGACCCCTTAACCAACAACAGCCCCATTGTTCACTAATACCTCCATTATAACTTTGTTTACGTGAAACCAATGCTCATGATGTTTCCCACAATATGGGAGTGCAGGCATAAAGCTACAAGCCTTTTCAGGTTAACCTCCAAACATGACAACTTTTATCTCATTTGAGGCTCTTGTGTTAAAACCACCTCTGCCGTCTATGATTATTTTTGTCCAAGCGATAGACTCTGATCTCCAACTTTGTTGTACTCTGTAGATTTGCAACTTTTGATATTGGGCATAAGTAACAATTGCTTGACCTGATTATTATCAACTGTAGATTAATCCAATTGCTGGTGAATGTAGACAACACTTCATGACATTAGTAGCATATAGGTTAGGAGATGTTTTTCAAATTTCAGGAGGGGTTTTTACGAAGAAGATGGGCTTTTACCTTGAGAAAAAAAAGTGGATTTACGGAGCTGAGGGGCTTATCTGTGAGTCCAAACTATTTCATGTTGAAGCCTGAATTTATGAACTGCATTACATTCAACCCACATTCTCAATCATTGGTATACTCTTCAAAATGCCTGATCCTTAAAAAAGCATATGGTAATACCTATGGTAATGTTCAAAAGAGGAAGGAACACGAGGGACAGAGCTGTCAGAGCGTGTCAACCTTGTAAAGTCTCTCAAACTGAACTCATGACCAAACTACCTCAAGGCAACTCTCAGTGTGATGTGTTTGTGAGACTTTCCATTCCCTTAAAGAGCGTGTTACAGAACATAGAAGCTCCACTAAGACGACTCATATAATACAAGATCACATTGACTTTTTTCAGGGCCATACGGGTGATTACATGTTGAGGAAATGTTGGTATTCCCAGGAACATAAGAGTTCGGCATTTAGAATTTCTTAAATCGATTTTTTTTTTTCAGGAGGCTTTTATAATAAGTTGTTCAATTCATAAGTCTGTGGTGTATGTGGCCAATATATACCTCACAGATTTGATCAGGTTGCTCACACCTCAAACATGTTTACACTTCAACTTCACTCCAAAATCACTCAGTGTTTCAAGGTCAACATTCACTATTCCAGAGTTGCAACGGTGGAGAATTTAATTAAGGCACCAAGGGGCATGATGTATATACTAACAACCGGCATGCCGCCTCGCATTCTGCTTTCCAAAACATTAGTGGAGAAAACACAGATTCAAAAGAGGAAAATCTGACACCGTCTGCACCATGAAGTGAAATAGAAACAGACAACACAGCACGAGGGGCTGCAGAGAGAGCAGAACAGAAATACACTGGCTGATCAGCTCCAACAACGCTGAAGTGTAAAGAGAGACAAAGGAAATCCATCTCCCTGGCACAAAATAAAACATTTAAAATAAAAAGAGGAGACAGAAGAAGACAAAAACAAGAGGGGAGGAGGATAAAAATACGGCAGCATGAAACAACAGTGTTTCTAAGCAGCGGCTGGTGAGGAAAGTGCAGCAACTGACATTTTGAGGCTAAAATATTTTCCCCCTTGTGCTTGTCTCTCCACGGTTTGAAGAACAAAGGCTCAAGAGGGTGTGAAATATGAATCAAAAAGCTTGTGGGCGGGCAGGATGTGATGGTTATTAATTTAAACAGGTTAATTCCCTTCTGCTGGGATTTACAGGACATGCTACACTAAGCTCCATCACTTACAGTGTGAGCTGAGACATGATAAGGTGGTTTCACTCTGATTAGATATACTTTATCCAGTTTATATAAAAGTATAACATCAGTGCATCCCTGTCAATAATAGATTAAACTGTGTAATGGGGCCTTCATGTGTGCAGGTTTGTGTGGATTTTCTCAGCAGTACTATCCTCTAAACTTGACTTCCTCGCTCAAAGTGCTCTGACTGAACCCAGATCCTTTAAAGTTATGCTGAGTCAGTTGTAGGGGAATGATATGGAAAATAGAAACACAAGATGCTCTCAAAACATGACCTTTCCTAATTGTTGTAAGTTCATTTAAGAGGCAGCATGGATGAATGACTTGGAAAAAGGGAAAGACATTTTTGCAGGTTCTACCCTGTCTTTTCTCCTCATGCCGTCATCAGCTAAGTGCCATGTGATGGTTTGTGACCAAATAATCAATGACATTCCCAGCACCATCAATTGTGCATAGTGCTGATTAGTAAATGTTCACATGCTAGGGCACTGAACTAAAGCTGTGTTTTGTACTCTAAAGAGGAATTAAATGGTCCAAGTCAAGATGATAAAACCACAAGTAAACTTGATTTGGTAGCGCAATGTAAGCAATTCTGACTAATAGACATATTTTCACTGGGACTCTACGGAATTGATAAAGTGCGACAGCAATGGCATTTAACTGTCCTCTTCCAATTCGGACCTGTTTGTGTCGCCATTTCTGGCCTATACCCGGCTACAGACATAGAAAGAGGACTTGACATATTTCTAAATTAGAAACTATGCAAGAAATTGCCCACCTTCCTCTTGGCATTTTAGCACATTGGACACAAACAGAATTATTCAAAACTGTTATAAAGCAGTTTTTAATATTTTCTGATTCCTTTTGAAGCAGGACGTTGACAGGAATTGAAAAACATATCTTTTAAGTTTAGTTTTTTTCTCACAGAAATAAATGTTAGAGGCATAAACCAGAGTTTAAGTTTGAGAAGAGTCCTCAGCAGTGGTTCATGTTGATTTGTAAAATAGCCATTTCCTGAGTCCAATAGTGGAACAGTATGCAGATGTAGCTTTAATGGAATTAATTTATGTCTGATTTGTGTTGTGGGTTTGGGTTAGGGTTCTATCCAGACCTATCTTTCCATGAACTCCAAAGCCTACAGTGCATGGCTATATAAGGACATGCATATGTATATATATATATACACATGACACTGAAACGGCAATAATTTCAAAATGTGAGTAGGATTTAGCGATAGGCTACTTTAGCTTACTATTGTTGCTATTGTGGTTAGCGTTAGCAAAAAAGAATCAGCGAAATCACTGCAAAGAAATCCACTGGAGCAGGGGAAGCTGAATGCTCATTTGTACATGGAAATTATTTTTAGCTATGTTAGCAATTAACAATAATTAGTTGGTACATAGAATGTTCAGTGAACTAATATCATATCAATATGTAGGGAAATAAGACCAAAGGGCAGGTGGCTTTACTGTTTCCTACATGTCCGTCCCTTATTCTCACACCCAGTTTCCTATCCGTCTTTCACTGTCTCTGCCTAATAAAGGCAAACATAGCAAAGTAAATATATACTAAAATATTTATATTAAAATATTTATACTTAAATATGCCATTCAAGCAGTACTGGACATATGAGTAGATAACTTTAAAAAATGAATTAGTTGCCACTGTATAATTGTGTACAACCCAACTGGATGCTGAGAAATTTGTGCATGCATTCGTTACCTGTAGACTGGGTTACTATTACTCATCATGTCACAATAAGTCTGTAAAAAGCAACCAGTTGGGAACTGTGGGGTTTCTCTCTGTAACATTGTAAGGTCTCAACCTTACTATGTAAAGTGCTTTATGATAATGTGTGTTGTGACTTGGTGATCTACACAAAATATTAAATTCAATGTAAAATGCTGTTTGTGCAGCGTAAATATGATCCCACTGAGGTGCTGACCTTGTTGAAAAGCTGTCAAGTGAGTGGTGTAGGCATGCAGGCATGAAACGAAAGAATGAGCGGAGTGCTGGTGGCTTAAGTACACTGCAATCATTAAACAGGTATGAGAATTAGTATGCGTTGCTGTCAGGAGATCAATAGGGAACTGGGCGGCATTATTATTTTCATGCCATGTTTACGATCCCTGAAACTATTTATTTTATTCAACTGCTACATGACCAAAGCAAATAAACGAGAGTGATAAAGATCATTTTTTTGCCTGAAACGAGAAGGAACTCAGCTTGGGGATCCCAGTGCTTAGAAGGTTGCAACACTAATTGGATGCACTGTTGGATCATTGTGGAAATGAGGGAAACTAAATAACAGAAACAACGATTTTATCTGACATTTCTAAGTGAAGCTACAGTGGGGCTATTGTCAACATTGGTGGAGTAGCCATAATGTACCCCACCCTAGACTACCCCAAAGGAATAACAAATATTTGTAAAAATCTATTTTTACTGGATCACAAAGGAGAAATAAACTACATAAACCCTTCATTCCACCATGACCGGAAAATTGATTTTCATGCTACTGATGATAGGATATTACACAAGTAACTGAAAGTGACAGCTTTAGAGTAAAGCTCCTGTCCGTTCCTCTTTACCACCTACGAGATACTATCAGAAGACTGCTGCCGTATTCCTGAGCGAGAGAGAGAGAAGGAGAGAGAGAGAGAGAGAGAGGGGAGGTTTTCCCAGATTTGAATATATATCACATTTATGTGAGTATGAAGACCGAATGAATCATAAATGAATGAATGACGAATTAATCACACATCAAACAGATATCAGCCTTCACCAGCTTGTCAGAGAGAGAATGTCAGCCACGTTTAGCTGTGGTGCAGCGCTAACCAAGATATCAGGATCACACCGAGAACTAAGAACCGTACACACACACAAACACACACCAACACACACACCAACACACACACACACACACACACACACTTGCCTGGCAAGACATTAGGCATGCACACTCACTGCAGCACCCCTTAATGCTTGGCAGCAAGTGTATTCCCTGAACAGGGTGCGATTAGTTAACTGATCTCTGCAACACACACTGAGAGAGACAAAGAGAGAGAGAGAGAGAGAGAGACTGGCTCATATGAAGAGTGAATGTGGACAGGGTCCAGGGGAGAGAGCCCATCATATTGGCTACAGCTCTCATTGTGATGTTTGGGAATGCACACTGTCTCTCACCGAGAAATATGGCATCAAGCCACTGCTGATTTGACAGCCCATACACACGCAGTCATGTTTCATTACTTACATTCAGCTTCTGGAAATTTACCCTGCACCTTGCCAGGTGCTACTTTCCAAAACCTGAATCCTAACCTTAACCTGAGACTATACTGTGCCCAAGCCTTACACCAACTCTGCACCTGTATTTACAAATAAGTAAAATGTTTTTTTTTGTAAAAAGACTCCTGCTGCTTCACACGGCTATACATATAAGGAAGGAACCCAGGGAATTGAGACTTCAAGTGAAGCATATAGTTTACTAATAGGCAGAAGAGAGCACATAAAGGAGGGGTATGGATTCATTGATTAGCATATCTTTTAGACAGTTGCAAACTGACTAGATATGATATGCCTTGTGGTTTAATAACTGCTCCATTTGTATGTCTCTAACTCCACCGGCCTTGGCAGAGAGGCAGGGAATAAAATGTTTAGCCGCATCCTCTTAACACCTTTCTTCAGCTATTATGACTGCTAGGAACCTGGGTGTGACACTCGACAGTCAACTCTCCCTTACTGCTAACATTACTGCAACAACATGTTCCTGTAGATACATGCTGCACAACATCAGGAGAATACGTCCCCTTCTCACTCAAAAGGCAGCGCAGGTTCTGGTCATCTCATGCGTAGACTTTTGCAACTCCTTCCTGGCAAGTCTTCCTGCTAGTGCCATCAGACCTCTGCAGATCATCCAGAATAGAGCAGCTCGGCTGGTCTTTAACCTAAATTCACTCATGCTACTCCGCTCCCTTCACTGGTTACCAGTAGCTATCCACATCTGTTTCAAAACACTAGTACTAGACAATTCGTTTTTCAAGGAAAAAAAAAAATATCTACAAATGTACACATAAAATGTCTCTATACCACTCACATCCTGTATGTGAGTGAAATGTGACGTAAGTAGTCATATAAAAGAGGCAGCTGTGACCAAAGAGCTACAGCAGGTCAGGTCCTCATTCCGCAGTGTCCTTGAGCAAGACACTTGGCATTTGATGTGCCGTCAGAGTGTGAAAGTTGTGTAATAGAACAGCGCTGCACCAATTTGTGGTCTGTGAAAGTGTGTTTGAGTGAAAAAGACTTTGAGTGGTCATTTAGACTAGAAGAGCGCCATGATAGTGCAGTCCATTTACCATGTCACATACTAGAAGAGAACTGACATTGTGTAATACAAGGTCCAACAAGTAATTCAATATAATAGGCTTAAACGCATTCAAGCTCTTTACTTGATTCTTTACATATTCAAATAATTGCATTTAGGTTTTGTCAAAGCCTGAACATGTTTTGTTGCGGAATGGCAGTGCTACAAGTAGTGACACTTTGTTTACCACCGTTTCCCATTGCAATTGGGAAGGGGAGCCATTTTTAAAAGCAGTGAGGTTTTTACCCGACTTTGTAGTTGGTCTACGGTTGAATGATGATTTACCAATGATGGACAAATGAAAAGCAAATCCAGAAAGTACAATCTGAACAAAAAGCAGACAAAGATTAAAAGTTACTAAATATTTTCACTCATGGATGAATTTTCTCACTAAATTGTAACAGGTCCACTCAAATGCATCTCATGAAATCTTTTTGATCTTGTTTATGAATGAATAAATTAGTTTAGTCAGGCATTTTAGACAAGGAAAAAAGAAAAAAACTTCAGTTGCGATTCCAAATGAAGCGTGAACTTATCAAGTCCTACCCTATTTTAATATTATGTCTTTAAAATGTGCTAGACACACGCCTCCAAGCTTTCTGCTTCAGTCACCATACACCTCACTCATCTCACTCATCGTCATCCGCTTATCCGGGGTCTGGTTGCGGGGGGAGCAGCTCAAGCAGGGGGCCCCAGACTTCCCTTTCCCGGGCCACATTGACCAGCTCTGACGGGGGGATCCCGAGGCGTTCCCAGGCCAGTGTTGAGATATAATCTCTCCACCTAGTCCTGGGTCTTCCCCGAGGTCTCCTCCCCACTGGACGTGCCTGAAAAACCTCCCAAGGGAGGCGCCCAGTGGGCATCCTTACCAGATGCCCGAACCACCTCAGCTGACTCCTTTCTAAGTAAAGGAGCAGCCGCTCTAATCCGAGTACCTCACGGATGACTGAGCTTCTCACCCTATCCCTAAGGGAGACGCCAGCCACCCTTCTGAGAAAACTCATCTCGGCCGCTTGTACCCGCGATCTCGTCCTTTCGGTCATCACCCAGCCCTCATGACCATAGGTGAGGATAGGAACGAAGATCGACCGGTAGATCGAGAGCTTTGCCTTGCGGCTCAGCTCTCTTTTCGTTACAACGGTGCGGTAAAGCGAACGCAATACCGCCCCCGCTGCTCCGATTCTCCGGCCAATCTCACGCTCCATAGTACCCTCACTCGCGAACAAGACCCCGAGGTACTTGAACTCCTTCACTTGGGCTAAGGACTCATTTCCTACCCGGAGTAAGCAATCCATCGGTTTCCTGCTAAGAGTCATGGCCTCATATTTAGCAGTGCTGATCCTCATCCCAGCCGCTTCACACTCGGCCGCCAGCCGATCCAGTGAGTGCTGAAGGTCACAAGCCGATGATCCAATGAGGACCACATCATCCGCAAAAAGCAGTGACGAGATCCTCAGACCACCGAACTGCAACCCCTCCCCACCACGACTACGCCTCGATATCCTGTCCATGTATATCACAAACAGGATTGGTGACAAGGCGCAGCCCTGGCGGAGACCAGCACCCACTGAGAACGAAACTGACTGGCTGCCGAGGACCCGAACACTTGCCACTCCTCTGGCACTGTACCCGACTCCCACACGATGTTGAATAGGCGTGTCAACCATGACAGCCCCTCAACACCCAGAGCCTTTAGCATTTCTGGCTGGATCTAATCAATCCCTGGGGCTTTGCCACTGCGGAGATGTTTGACTACCTCAGTGACCTCCACCAGGGAAATTGACGACGAAACACCATCAACCTCGAGCTCTGCCTCCAACATAGAGGGCGTGTTATTCGGATTCAGGAGTTCCTCAAAGTGTTCCTTCCAACGTCCGACGACCTCCTCAGTTGAGGTCAACAGAGTCCCATCCTTACTGTACACAGCTTGGATGGTTCCCCGTTTCCCCCTCCTGAGGTGCCGGATAGTCTTCCAGAAACACTTTGGTGCCGACCGAAAGTCCTTCTCCATGGCCTCTCCGAACTTCTCCCACACCCGCTGCTTAGCCTCCGACACGGCAGCAGCTGCAGCCCTTCGGGCCTGTCAGTACCCTGCAACCGAGTCCGGAGTCCTCCAGGATATCATATCCCGGAAGGCCTCCTTCTTCAATCGGACGGCTTCCCTGACCACTGGTGTCAGCCACGGTGTCCGAGGGTTACCGCCCCTTGAGGAGCCTAAGACCCTGAGGCCACAGCTAGCCACCGCAGCTTCAGCAATGGAGGCTTTGAACACCGCCCACTCTGGCTCAATGCCCCCAACCTCCACAGGAATGCCAGAAAAACTCAGCCGGAGGTGTGAGTTGAAGATACCTAGGACGGGGGCCTCCTCCAGACGTTCCCAGTTCACCCGCACTACTCGTTTGGGCTTACCAGGTCTATCCGGAAATTTCCCCCATTCCCTGATCCAACTCACAACCAGATGGTGGTCGGTTGACAGTTCCGCCCCTCTCTTTACCCGAGTGTCCAAAACATGCAGCCTCAGATCAGATGACACAATCACAAAATCGATCATTGATCTTCGGCCTAGGGTACTCTGGTACCAGGTACACTTATGAGCACCCTTATGTTCGAACAAGGTGTTTGTTATGGATAATCCATGACTAGCACAGAAGTCCAATAACAAACGACTGCTCGGGTTTAGATCAGGGAGGCCGTTCCTCCCCACCACGCCTCTCCAGGTGTCTCCATCGTTGCCCACGTGGGCGTTGAAGTCACCCAGCAGAACTACGGAGTCCCCTACTGGAGCCCCATACAGGACTCCATTCAGGGTCTCCAAGAAGGCCGAGTACTCTAAGCTGCTGTTTGGTGCATACGCACAAACAACAGTCAGAGTTTTCCCCCCTACAACCCTTAGGCGCAGGGAGGCGACCCTCTCGTCTACCGGGGTAAACTCCAACACCGTGGCGCTCAGCCGGGGATTTATGAGTATCCCCACAGCCGCCCGGCGCCTCACGCCCTCTGCAACTCCGGAGAAGAATAGAGTCCAACCCTTATCCAGGAGTACGGTACCAGAGCTGAGACTGTGCGTGGAGGTAAGCCCCACCAGATCTAACTGATAGCGCTCCACCTCCCCCACAAGCTCCGGTTCCTTTCCCCACAGCGAGGTGACGTTCCACGTCCCCAGAGCCAGCTTCTGCCGCCCGGGTCTGGTCCGTCGAGACCCCTGACCTTCGCTGCCACCCATATGGCTGCGCACCCGACCCCAACGGGTCTTCCCACAGGTGGTGGGCCCATGGGATGAAGAGAGGGGGGGTGCCACGTAGTTTGTTCGGGCTATGGAGAGTGCTGTGGAGAAAGAAAGAGAGCAGGAGGAGAACGCCATGTATTCAGTGTTGGATGTGGCTCTTTTGATTCTTTGACAGCCTAATGGCCAAGTAGAGCTCCTGTCTGATGTATGCCACGGGGCAACATGAGCACACAGCCATGATTACACCGATGAAAGGGAGGCAGAACAGTGAGGAGACGACTGCTTGGTTGGCTTGATACACATAAAGCCAAAGAGGTAAATCAGTACAAAAGAGTGGATGGAAGCAGTGATGCTAATTAGACATATGAATGAACAAAATGACAACCACAGAGGGATGAATACATGTAGCAAAGCGTTACTTTAACGGGTTTGCCACGGAGCCCGACCGGGCTCCGTGGCAAACCCGGCCACCAGGCGCTCGCCATCGAGCCCTCCGTCTGGGCCTAGCTCCAGACGGGGGCCCCGGGCTTCCTCCGGGCCGGGTCACATCTCCTCTCCTTCCGTTATTCATTGAGGTTTTTTGAACCATTCTTAGTCTGGCCCCTCACCTGAGACCACTCTGCCATGAGAGACCCTACCAGGAGCACAAGGCTCCATACACCACTCAAAACAATTCACTCGAATCAAGCAACAAATGCAGAAACAAATAGAGCATTCAGAGGAAAAAAAAGACAAAATAATGAAGAAAACTTGAGGCCATAGAAAGTATATTTATGATTTTTGACTTGAAATATTGGACAAAGTATTTGATTTTAGGACATTTATTAATGCTTTAGGAAAATATTTAACATGCAAATTTTGTAAGAAATTTAGTGAGTTAAAACTGCTTTTGAAATTCATGATGCCTCAGTACAGTTTATAACATCTATGTCCCATGGCTTGTATCGCATTTCATCCAACATGAATAACTGGGTGCTTTTCATCATCACATTTTTTTATTGGACACAAATCTTTACCAGGTGGAACCAGATTGACATAGTGAATGTGTTAAAAGTTGCATTGTATATGACGCCGCTCTATTACTTGACTTTCACACTCTGACGACATATATGTTTGTTGCCCTGCCAGATGTATGTCATACTACAAAAAAAGGACAACTGATCTGAAGATGTTTGAATTATATTAATAAAAAATGTATTGATTTTTGGAAGTGGGTATTTGACTTACTCAGTAAGGCATGTTTGTGGTTCTGCCAACTGCCCATTCACTGCCATCCTACTTAGTTGAACATGTGGCTTTTCTCTTATTTTTTGCGGTGGTTCATTGATGCAGGGAAGGAGCCGTGCCCCCCCTATCGAATAGATAAGGGAAGTTTTATCCTTTATGAAATTAAGAAAATGATTATTATTATTATTATTATCATTATTATAAAAGGCCGAGTTGAAGGCTTTGGCATTAACAAAACATTTTCAAGTGATGAGATTGGGCAATTTCCAGTGTGAATCAATAGAATCAGAGACGGACAGATTATCGTTCATATAGGATTTGCTGAAAAATACTTTACACAAATCTGAAACAAGATGGTTTTACTTGACATTTTGCAGATATGTGGTTTTTGGAGGTCTACCTTATAATAAATACTTAACCACACCATTTCGTTTTTAGTTTATTTCTGAAACAAGGAAAGTCAATTAAATGTACTATCTATCTTTTTCAACAGTGCGTTAATATGTATGAAAAGTAATTTCAAGTCCGTATCATTGTTTGTACAGATTGTCTGTCATTTAAACAGCTAAGAGCAGAAACTGTTTAAAACAGTTTTTATTTTGATCAATGAAAAACAGCTCTATAATTATCTAATATTACATGTCACCGGCTGCACAACAATCTTCTGCACACTATCTTTTTCAATCAACTGGATGTGACCACGCAACCTCGAACTCGCATTTATCAAAACTAATTCTACTATTGGTATGATCACTTCAGTTTTACGAATTGCCAAAGGGAAGTTGAAAATAGAAAATGTAGGCATTTTATAATGTCATCCCCATGTCACCCCTTCCATTGCCAAAGCCTCACCAATGAGCTGAAAAATCCAGTTACATTCGTAAAGAATTTGAGTACTTTCTACCAGTAGCAATCATTTTTCAGACCAGGTAGCGTTTCCTACTTTGGTGAAGTCTTGCTTTGGTGTAGAACCAAAGATATTATTGACATTTCCGGTGCAGTTGGGAATGTAAGCACTGACAGCAGAGCAGAGTAAGATCAGCAACAGACACACAGGAAACACCAACAAGGTGAAACATCAAAATGGTTGACATTTCAAATCCACTCTGATACTTATGAAGTGGGTCAGAGTGCTGTGGAGAAAGAAAGAGAGCAGGAGGAGAACGCCATGTATTCAGTGTTGGATGTGGCTCTTTTGATTCTTTGACAGCCTAATGGCCAAGTAGAGCTCCTGTCTGATGTATGCCACGGGGCAACATGAGCACACAGCCATGATTACACCGATGAAAGGGAGGCAGAACAGTGAGGAGACGACTGCTTGGTTGGCTTGACACACATAAAGCCAAAGAGGTAAATCAGTACAAAAGAGTGGATGGAAGCAGTGATGCTAATTAGACATATGAATGAACAAAATGACAACCACAGAGGGATGAATACATGTAGCAAAGCTTTACTTTAACTCATATTATTACATATACATCTGCAATCTGAAATGTTCAACCCCCTCACTTCAAAAGACATCCCCAAGCTCAGTGATGTTTGATGGCTTCTGTACAGCAACTGGGTTCCCACCAAAGATTTTCAATGGAATTTAAATACAGCGTTGGTTGAAATGAAGATGTGATGTGGCATTTTCTATGTGACTTTTGATGTTCCTCTTGGTCAAGGGTAGAGTGCACCTTGGAGTCTGGCTATGAAGTCCTTGCTTATTCAGTGCTTGTCCTATAGTTACCACTGAAGCACTTGTCCCGGCCTCCATCAGGACATCCTTTAGGTGTTGTGCAGTGACATAGGGTTTTTTCTTGATTGTCATGATTAAATTGTTAAAAGCTTTCTCCCACGGCAACGCAGGTTTGCAGCTCTCAATGGTGTCTCTTTGAATGTTAAATTTTTGTGAAATCTTATGCAATGCGCCCTCAAGGTGCAAGGAAATAATTGCCTCCGTCAGCTTCTGTGAAAGCTCCTTTATCTTAAGCATGATTGCAACTCACCTTGAACATCTTTGTGAGTGGGGTTTATGGCAAATGAAGGATGGTTATAGAGTTACCAAATGCTTAATCATGTTTTAACTTAACTTCAGGCAATGACGCTAGCAGAAGGCTTCAAAAACAGCAGAATAATTGCAACATTAATATATCAACAAAATGTCCTGTTACTCATGATACTACATCTTTAATTATCTTTGTTCATTTCATGTGTTCATCATTTCATCACTCCACTGATTATGAGTAATCCATAGCCAAATTTCGCTCTTTGAAAAAATGTCCATAGATAAATCCTTACAATCACTTGAGCATTACCGTAATTAATTGTTTAAAAAAAATATTTTCGTCAGTCGATCTACACTCACTCATAGCCTCAAAGTGAAAACATGTTTTTAGAACAAAGCATGTAGTATTTTGTAGAAGCCCCTCTACCAACACCCAAATTGGGATTTATTAAAACAAACTTGACGGGTATTTCTACGCAAACTCTGACCCATGCATAAAAACGTTTTGGAGACAGCAACTCTATTTTAAGTCAATGTTTGATGCAAAAACCGAAAATATTTGGAGAGCTAACAACAGTTTGTTTGCTGACTTGCAACAGTTTGTACAACTGCATCAAACTCACCAATTCTTTTGCCACCTTTATTCTTCACGTCTATGGAGGCGGATGTGATGCTATTCCTACCCATGAAACCCTGACTGCTTCATTGCTTTTCCAACCTGCAATCAACGAGCTTTAAATGTGCTGCTAGACAGTAAGAGCTTCTTGCTGGTTCAATACTCGGCTAAGAACCCTCAGACTTCACGTCAATTCTCCCTATTCATTCATTTGTGAGTTCCTGACTTCCCTACTGTTGAACTGTACAATAAAGCTGCACTGAACTTCGCAGATCTTCTGTATTTTCTCCGAAGGACGTGCATGTGTGAACGCAGATGTCCGAGTGAGAGGCTCTCTCTGCTGACGTTCTCTGCCTTGCCTCCTAGTATAAAGTCCATAGAAATCCAGGAGAAGTCGATGTGAGAACACCGCAGGGGATCACCGCTGGATTCACCGTGAGAGGACAGAGTGGAAGACAGTGACAAGAGCTGACATCGGTATCTGTGTGTTGTCAAGAAAATCACATGATCTCCGCAGCCGAGTTCATACGTCATTTCCTGCCTGCATGTGTGTAAGTCAAACTGTGGGTAAACACAGTAGGTCATGTCTAAAAACAGATTAACAGACTGCTTTGCTTGAAAATGTGTCACAGTGGGAGTTTGGAAGGAGTTGTAGTATCAGTTGTTAAAAAGCAAGACCTTAAATGTTAGCATATCCAAAACACTCAATATCTGCATAGTATCAATTTGTTTTGGGATAAATAAATACTGGAAAATGTAAATCAAATTGATACGTAGGCCATAAATCAAATCAAGTTATGAATGACCCTTCCTTAAGCCGGCCAGGTTCCTAAACCAGCATTAAACAATACGCCTTAGATATGAAAGGCCTGTGACCTGTTTGTATTCATACAGCGCTTTTCTAGT
Source organism: Platichthys flesus (assembly GCF_949316205.1). Taxonomy (NCBI): domain Eukaryota; kingdom Metazoa; phylum Chordata; class Actinopteri; order Pleuronectiformes; family Pleuronectidae; genus Platichthys; species Platichthys flesus. The sequence continues at coordinate 3,111,994 of NC_084958.1, read as the reverse complement.
CTTGATGGTCACTCAAAGCTCACTTTGGAAGGTCACTTCAGGATGCAAATGTGAAAGACTGGAGATCAAACTGCCGACCTTTTGGTTGGAGGAACACCGCTCTACCCTTCAGCCCAGCTGTCTGTTGGCAACCGTTTTTGCAGTTGAAATGTTTTGCAGTTGATTGAGCTGAAAAGCAAAGCTTGAAACAAAGACCATTTGCCAAACTGATCCCCCTCCATAACACTCCACTGTGCATGAGTGTCATTCCATGTGGCGTCAAACTCGTAGCTCCGGAGGGCACTGAGTATTCAGGCACAGGGAAAAAAAAAAAACTAAACTATGAGTGACGCTTTCCACCATAGGTAGCCGTCACCATGGATACAAAATGTGTTATAAACCGCAACAACAACAACATGGGTCTCCATACAAAGATGGCCACAACCTGCTGGACTCTTTCTCTCCTTACAGGAACAGCGTGCAGGTCTGCACTTTTCTAACCTTATTTGGCTACTCACAGGGCTTTGCTGTATAATTCACACTCACCCACAACATTTCTATGAGCAGTGCTTTTTCTATCACACACCATTCATATGGTCCGGGGGTCAGGAGTAATTTGCGATGAATGTTTTGCCCCAGGATGACCTGCTCTTCCCAGAGTTTCCCACAAGACTTAGAATATAGTTTCCTGCAAAATTCTGCTTTCAATGCCTCTGCATACATTTTTCAGTGCCTCATTAACATTTAGAGAACAATCTATCGTTGGAACATGGCAGCTCTCAAGTTCAGCTGTGCTATAAGAGCGAGTGTGACTGTGCACATTGCTCCTCAGGTCATTGATATATACAGTGAGTTAGAGTTAATTAGGCTCATATATAGAATGAATCTAATAGCTCTGCAGTAAATCTTGTTCTACAAGTTTCCTGAACAATTGACAAAATGCTAATTATTGCTTGTTTCCAGTATGCGGGATAATAGGGAGACAGTTGGTGGTCCTCATTTTCCAGTCAGGTGCTGTGAGATGACTTAATTAACATAATGTCAGCAGAACATTCGAATGATGGAAAATGTGGTAAAATATAACACCATTGTTGTTTATATGTATTAATTTGGGGAACTTCTTGTCGCCGGAGAGTGCAAGTTTCTAAATAAAAGGGTTAATCCTACATTCTAGAAATAGCTTGATCTGAACAGGAAAGTTATGGGAGATTGACACTTGTCCACCATCAGGCTGTGCAACACAAGCATTTGACAAAAGGAGCGATGTGGCTGCTTTGTTTATATACAGTGTGAGAAATACCCAGTGGCAATCGGGGGTCCCCCTATAACTGGTACCCTCAGTGTTATGATAAATAAATAGATACATTTATGGCAATGCTTTTTTTTTCAATGCGTCTCCCAAACTGTAGAGCGAATCAAAAAAACACAAAGTAGATAACCACAATGTTTAGAGCCTAACAACTTCTGATGAGTGTTGGTGTTATATGTATAACGTGCATAACCCAGAACCATGTCCTCCCTCTTCACTCCCCCAGCCCAGGTTGTTGTTATAGCAGGAGGGGGGGGGGGGGTGTAAGGGTTTTTATACTGACAACACAAACACTGAGGTTTTTCTTCAAGCATGACCAAGATTGTAGGTGAACCTGACCCACTTGGTTATTACTGTAAACATGCTGATGTATTATAAAGCACAATCTTAACCTGGTAAACTCTTTAAGTCACTTTTATTAAGTCAAACAATGATTTTTTCATCATGATGACAAGGGTGTCACTTTACATAACTCTTATTTACATCAAAATTCTACTTGCTAACACAGAGGACTGTTATTAATGTTATTCATTTCTTTCTTATTATTTATCTTAAACAGTAAAAGGTCTTCTCCTCTGACACAGTATTCTTTACAATCTTTGCATGACACACTTATGTAAGTGCCAGCACTTCAGTGCATGTCCAAGGACAGGACAAGATTAGATGTCCTTCAGGGCTTGCCACCACAATAATAAATTTCCCTTATTATTTAGAAAGTGCTTTAAAAAGCATTATAGACTGCAACGGCTATTACCAGTGTGCTGTGATATTCAAAGTAAGGTTTTCAATAAAATATCAGACTATAACATTAAGTGCATGACAGTGCTCAGTGCTCTGCACACTTACTTCACATTAATTTACCTTAGACCTCCGATTACCGCCTTTGCTGTATTCAGGTGGCCCTGCCTGGCCCGCCCTTGGCAGTGCCACTGCACTGAGGTGCATTCCTCTGCTGGTCAGCAAGTGACTCTGCTCCTCTGATGTTTTCTAATCACTCATACAACATAGAACTGATCTTTATTAAAACCCGCTGAATTCATATTTATGTTCCTGGATAAACGGAGTGTTGCTTCTTCTTCAACAATGAAGTTAAGACCCAGCGTTGCATCACAACCCTGATTTCCTGACTGTGCAGGTCATGTCACGTCTTGTGTTGTGTAGCAGGAATAAACATGTGTCACATGAACTCTAGAGCGAATCAAACTAAAACGAATTAAACGTCAGTCCTGTACGTGTCTCAATAACTTGTGATCAGTGACGGTGTTTATTGTTAAAGTGTAAAGTGAGCGCAGATCAGACGAGGAGTGAGGAGGAGTCAGACACCGACAGACACTCTGACAAAGGATGACCAGACCTTTAATGAGCGTCTGTCCTGATTCTGGAGCAGTGCTGGTTATAATTATGCAGCGGCTGCACATCGCTGAAAACAAGACTAGGGGAGAGACTAGTATAATCTCCCGACCTGTTGGTTTGATATTTTATTCAATCAATATATTTGTTGACATGGAAGCTGTGTACAAACAAAAGTATAATATAAATTTATTTTACAAAAGCAACCAAGAAACTTTCTCACCAGGAAGAAAACCTGCAATGGCTGGTAATTTAACCACATTTTCTCCAAACCTAACCAAGCGTTGTTGACCTGTCCATCAACTCTGCAACTCTATAATCACCACAAGGGCTTTGTCACTTGAATACACATATTCTTTTCTTTGTAAGTACAGTCACTGTCATATCAGCATTCCGCCATGTTCATATCGGATATTCTCTTCCTATGTTCAGTGTCATTGCAAGAAATGGTGTGTCCATTAGGATATGCAAAGTGGAAAAACAAAATAATGGTAGCATGAGTTACTTTTTTATATCAGGTTCTCTATCAAAGAAAGTTCCCTACCAGATGTAGCGATGTTAATGCGCAGCCTGTGCACGACTTTGAGCTTGTGTGGGTTGTGTGAACGTGAACGCTGCTCCTGGGAGGACATCAGAGGACATTTAGGCTTAAAACATGGTGAAATGAATTTGAATGTCAGGGCTTCGGGACATTTCACCATCCCCTCCATTGCCATAGCAATGAGCAGTTAACTATAAGTTGACTAAACATATCGATAGCATATTCCTAGTTTGTCTTTCCTTTGCTAATATTTCTATCACTTATTTTCTTCTGAAGACAGCAGCTAACCAGCAAAACCCTGCCTGTGTCATTACTTTCCCATGAAGGCACTGTAGCTATAGTCTTTCATAAAAAGGTTGCTCAGCTCAGGAGAGTTATAATATATCTCTTGTCTAGTATACACAATGAAGGCTGAAGAGCTTGGTCAACAACCATCAGTTCCCAGCAAGGAACCATGTTTAGCAACAAAGAAACACCTGATATCAAAAAGCTTTTATAGTGATTAATGATATATTTTAATTTAAAAGGCAGAACAGCAGCGTCTACAACTTTACATGCTGCCACTGGGTGACATCATCAGAGCACAGTGTTTGTTTCCATAATTATGCAGATGATACACAACTGTACATTGCTGCTGAGCAAAATCATAATAACGCTCTACACTCCATCACTTAATCAATAAAATGTGCAATAATTTGCTGAAGGCTTGATGAGGAAAAACAGAAATCCTTTAACTCGGCCTAAAATAAAGAGGACTAATTCTAGAAATGTATCTGGGTCAACTAGCTCCTTGGATTAAATCAGAAGTGTCAAGTCTAGGTATTATCTTTGCCTCTGATCTGAGTTTCAAGGCCTACATTAACAAGTTGACTTAAACCAAATTTCTATATCTTTTTCTAACAGTTTCAAATGCAAATGAGACAGAGGAGAACACAGTATGTATGAATGCAGCTACCATGCTTGGGCATTGCAATGTAAAGGTTAGCTGTTTAAATCTGCTGCTCCGGCTGCCTGCTGCTGGCATCTTCTTTCAGTGGGAGAGGATTTGGTCAGACAGTCACAAACGAAGTGTAGCATCTGTCTTATTGCCTCTTATTGGCCCTCAAAGCCTAAACAATGCTGGCTTTATCTCAGGTTCTCCAGAGATAGTAATGGAATCAAGGAAACTCAATTGACCGGTGGTGGGAACAGTGTTATAAAGGAGACCTGCCTGGATGTGAAGATGCTGTAATGCAGTGACAGTGCTACCCTAGTTGCAGTCGAAAGACATCTGAGCAGCTGAAGACTTTCTGAATAAATCTCTTTAGGGGGCAAACCAGGCTTAATCATGCAAAAGGAGAAATGTGAAATCTGACAGAACATGGGGTTATAAAGGTAATATCAACAATATCAAAGGATAGGCTCACAGCGTCCTGGCAAATTTCTCTTGATATGTTTTTGCTTCATCGCTTGGTCACTGTATGCTGGTTTCTCTGAGCTTGGAATAAGAGCTAAAAAAGGAGACGGAGCTGAAAAAGAAAGTAAGTCCAGGAGATGGAGTCTGAGAGAGAGGACCAACAGTGCTGAGGCTGTATTTCAGGTTTCAGAACCAAACTGTGTCCCATTCAACGCCCTGGATGCATCTTTAGACGCGTCTTTCCTCCAAGTGTGTTTTCTTCTTCTCATTTTCATCTAGAATTTTCTCCTCTCCTTTCACCTGTCGCCACACTTCATCTCCTCTCCTTTCATCATCCCTTCTCCCCTCTCCTCTCCTTACCTCACTTCACCTTTACACTTCTTTCCTTGCATTGCCTTTCATCCTCTGTTCCTAACTACAATGCCTCCTGCTTTTCACCTGGCCTGTCTCTCATCATGAGCCCAACACTTCTTCCCTCTCAATTTCTCACCTCTCATCCCTTTGCTTGGCTTTTGTACACCCACTAACTGGTGTTCAGACCAAGAACAGCACCTTGTTAAAAAATAATAAGTCTTATGACATTTCTGAAGCCTTATAAAATTGAAAATGTATAAATCCTTGTGTTTTGCCTAGTATCTGTTGACAGAATTAATATTTTGATTCTCTTCTGTATGTCCTGGAAGGATTTAATAAGATGAGATGTTTTTATTAACGTGGCTGTTTGTGTGTTTATGTGGTCTTTATGACTCTGTGTGTGGTGGACCCCAGGAAGAGTAGCTAATGTTCATGCTGGTTTACCTGCGGATCTGAATAAAAGAACGTAAGAAAGAAATATATTAACCCTTTTTTTTGGGGGGGGGGGGGGGGGTCGGTGCATGAAGTAAAGATTTTATAATAAAATACATTCTAGATAATGAGCTAGTGTTATCGACTGGTATGCAGGATAAAATAAACCATGGATCGTTGTCAACAATGTTTCAGCTTCCAAGTCCTACAAATTAAAATATTCCATTTCCAAGCGGCACTAAGGTTTGTTTTAGCAGCTAAATGTTAAAAAATGTTATATTGTCATGTTTTTGACTTTTTGACCTTGTATCAACTCTAAGCCCATATTTGCAACAAGAAAAACTAACAAAAGAAATCCAAAGCTTCTGAAAAGTCTCCGGAGGGGATACATCTTAAAACAACAGCCTCACATTGCAATGTGGATGAGGGAAACAGAGCTTTCAGAAAACAATCACATAAGCCTGCTCAGACACAGTCATTGTTGGGTGCCAGGGAATTTAAGAAGTGAACTTTCTGTCACCTCAAACTCTCTGTAATCTCGCGTTTTAAGCAGCATATCTGGTGATATACTACCGTTCAAAAGTCTGGGGTCACTTAGAAATGTCCTTACTTTTCAAAGAAATGCACAGTTTTTTTCAATGAAAATAACATTAAATGAATCAGAAGTACAGTCTGTACATTGTTGATGTGGTTAATGACTGTTCTAGGTGGAAACGTCTGTTTTTTACAGAAATATCTACAAAGGTGTGTAGAGTCCCATTTCCAGCAACTATCACTCCAGTGTTCTAATGGTACAGTGTGTTTGCTAATCACCTTAGAAGATTAATTGATGATTAGAAAACCCTTGAAAAACCCTTGTGCAATTATGTTAGCACAGCTGAAAACTGTTTAGCTGGTAAGATAAGCTATAAAACTAGCCTTCCTTTGAGCTAGTTGAGTATCTGGAGCATCACATTTGTGGGTTCGATTATACTCTCAAAATGGCCAGAAAATTTGAACTTTCATGTGAAACTCGCCAGTCTATTCCTCATTTAGAAATTAAAGCTATTCCATGCGAGAAATTGCGAAGAAACTGAACACTTCCTGTTCGCTGTGTGCTCTACTCCCTTCAGAGAACAGCACAAACGGGCTCTAACCAGAGTAGAAAGAGAAGTGGGAGGTCCCGGTGGACAATTCAGCAAGAAGACAAGTATATTAGAGTCTCTAGTTTGAGAAATTGACAACTCAAAGGTCCTCAACTGGCAGCTTCTTTAAATGGTACCCGCAAAACGCCAGCGTCATCGTCTACAGTGAAGAGGCGACTCGGGAAGGCTGGCCTTCTAGGCAGAGTGGCAAAGAATAAGCCAATGGCCAATAAAAATAAAAGATTGATATGGTCAAGGAACACAGACATAGACAGATTGGAAAAAAGTGTTATGGACAGACAAATCAAGGTTTGAGGAGTTTGGATCAAACAGAAGAACATTTGTGAGACGCAGAACAGGTGAAAAGATGCTGGAAGAGTGCCTGACGCCATCTGTCCAGCATGTTGGAGGTCATGTGATGGTCTCTGGCTGCTTTGGTGCTGGTAAAGTTGGAGATAAAAGGGATTTTAAATAAGGGAGGCTATCACTCCATTTTGCAACGCCATGCCATACCCTGTGGAAAGATTGATTGGAGCCAATTTCCTCCTACAACAGGACAATGACCCAAAGCACACTTCCAAATTATACAAGAACTATTTAGGGAAGAAGCAGGCAGCTGGTTTGCTGTCTGTAATGGAGTGGCCAGCACTGTCATCAGATCTCAACCCCATTGAGCTGTTGTGGGAGCAGCTTGACCGTATGGTATGCAAGAAGTGCTCATCAAGCCAATCACACTTGTGGGAGGTGCTTCAGGAAGCGTGGGGTGAAATTTCTACAGACTACCTCAACAAATGAACAGCTAGAAGGCCAAAGGTCTGCAATGCTGCAATTGCTGAAAATGGAGCATTCTTTGACAAAAGCAAAGTTTGAAGAACAAAATAATATTTAAAATAAAATTATTTCTAACCTTGTCAATGTCTTGACTATATTTTCTATTCATTTTGCAACTCATTTGATAAATAAAAAGTGGGATTTTTTATGGAAAACACAAAATTGTCTGGGTGACCCCAAACTTTTGAACAGTAGTGTATAAAAAAAAAAATTCAGTCAGCAAATCCCATGTAAAGTCATAAATCGACAATTGATGTATCCGATTGACAAGCATTATCTGTTTATCCAAAGTATGATCTATCTAATGTCTCTGTGCCTTAGAACTCCATCTTTGTCCAGAACGTTCTCCTGTTAACGCTCGCCAGAAGAAAGAATTAAAAGTATTAATCCTCAGTTGAAAATAGTCCCCAGAAAATGCACGTTTTCTTCTTGTTTGTTTGGCCTGGTAAAACCTACAACGCCAGCTGTTTAGGAGACACTGTCAGAATGAACCCATATATTTGGTCTCTTATTGGATTTCCATGGTTAAGAAGAATAAATCCAATGTTCCTGAAGTAAAAGTGAACTCTACTTATTTTTGACTTAAATAGTGTGAAGTACATTAGGCAACGGAAAACGCTATTATTCATACTTGTTCTCATGCATTTTTACATTTCTCCAGCTTAGTGTGGATGTAGTTTCATTCTCAAAACGCTCCACTGTTTCCCTGTCATTTCTTTGAACTACATTGTTATACTTTCTGCTGCAGCTCTCCTCTCTTCTTCACTATCCTTTACTGACCTTACTTCACCTGTGCTATTCTACTGCTTTCCCCCTGAGCAGAATAGTTCTCTCCATCAGTCAACGTCAAGCCGCACTGTGAGATTCCATGCACCTGTGTGTGTGCGTGCAGGCATGTGTTGTCGAACTTGGTACCCGGCCTGCACTTCAGCCTCCACGTTATGCTCAGAGCAATCAATAGAAAGCGAGGCATCATCTGAGTGAGAAAAACCGTAGCTCAGCTGTCACAGCACCCTACAAAACAATGAGTCAGAGCACCCTGGGGAGCTCCGAGTGTGTCAGTGCGTGTGTATCAGTCCTCTTTATGCGTGAATTTTGCACCTTAAGCACATCTGTTTCCACCTTCAGTGAGTCGGCCACATAACACAACATCCATGCACACACACACACACACACACACAAAACACACACACACATACTGAAAGACTGAAACTCCCTAGGGTCTCAGCTCAAGCTCTCACCTTCATGAAGAGTTCAGCATCACTGTCAGTGCACATTAGATCTGCCTCGCTGCATTCACGCATGGGGACCTGTCCAGTGGCCATGTCAGGCATTTACGATGAATTATTTAATCTCTAGTTACATGAGGCTTTGAGTTGTATAAATTGAAAATTACTGGCATGGTTTTTGTATTCACTACACTTAATAACAAAAATATATAAACATGCAGACAGAGAGCTGAGGGTGTTAGCAGCAGCATGATAATTATTCTCTTGCTCTTGGCCTGACCTTCTGTCTAGACACGGTCTAAATGTAACTTCCTGGGAGGGCTGTATTGTCTTCTGCATGCCCAAAGGTGCTACACCTCCATGACCTCCTGTTTTTAAAAGCCTGTAGGATGTTTCTTGTTGAGCATGCATGTGATAGGGTCCTTAGGAGGAAAGCCTTTTGTTCCCAACTGCAGTTAAAGTGATACTGATATTTTTATAATAAGCTGATAAGTTCAGATATGCGTTAAGGAAAGGTCAAGTCTTTAGTGCCATCTTTTTAAATGGGAGCAGCACATTTTAACTTCAGCAGAAGAAGAATTATTCATTGTCTGGATACTTTTTTTTACGCTGACAGTATTGGGTTGCAGTGCACAAACTCCTCATCACAAAGATGAAAGTACATCTCAGGGTTCAGTGGTGCTCGACAGAGATGTGGAAATGATTCATCCTTCACAACAGTCTCCACCAGAGGGTGAGTGCATGTGTGCATGGTACACACCAAGAGGAAGCGACAGGGCTGAATGCTTGACCCATACACAACATTTTGCTGGCCTCGTTTGGGTCATCTTCTTCCATTTAAAAAAAGACTAGGAACAGGTAAATATCAAAACTCCTACTGGTATTTACAACCACTTCTAGTTTTGTTGTATTCTGATATCAACAACTCAAAAAATAAACTAAGAATAATGCCCAAAAAGTTGACTTCATGTATTTCAGTTCCCTTTTGTTCTATATAAGTTCAATTTAAAGGGTCATGTAAAAAAAAAATTCTATCATGTTGACTAAGTGTAAATAAATCATATAACTTGAGGTTGATCTGATTAAATTAAGGTAAATTAATACATAAACACATGCATTAAACCCACGTTTTTTTTACAAGTTAAACTTAATATAGTTTATGTAATCAAATCCCTAATTGACCCTCTACATTGAACTTAAGTAATGAGGCTGCATTTCAATTGAATATTTAATTTAAATGAAAAGAAATTGTAGTTAACTTTGCAGTGCTTTGATGTGAATTGGCTGCTGTTAGGCACCACTCACTCCCCAAATGAATCTCTCCCAGATTGAAGGTTATTCACCCTGATCCATGTCTTCTTGGAAGCCCAGCACACTCGTACTTTGAAAGCTGTGGTTTTCATATTCATATGAATTTACATTCTTTTCCTCCTCAATGTCAAATAAAATAAAAAAATATAAAATCATTTTCTTGCACACTGATTCACTGAGGTGGCCAACCTGTGAGTATCTCTTTAAATAGTAAAATGTTTTGCAGGCAGATATTCATTATTTATACCCTCTCCTCTATTTTAATATATTAAAGATTTTTTTCAAGATATGGCCTTTTTACTCTCCTTGGTTTCATATTTGTTTAGTTTATGTTTTATTTCGATTTTAGATTGTTCTATTCACTTTCTAGTTCTGTCAATCTTGACCCAATTTATTTTGTCCTTGAATGTTGCAACTTTTTTATTTTCATCATAGAATTTTGTCTTGTTACCATTTTTGCTATAATACTTGTTGTTTTCCAAATACAAAATGTATCAATCTGATTTCATTTGAATCTCAGTAATTTATTGTTTTTATCTGTTTCCTTAGATCCTTGCAAATGTGTGGTAACTCCTTATCATCATGTTTACTTAGGAATCACATTTGGACAATCCCCCCTTCTGTTTTCACAATATGTTATGTAGGTAAACTCAACCTGACCTACTATAATGAAGAAACTGTCTGGTATATTTTAACAGTGACCTTAATAACATGGAATAGTAGCAGATGTGATAAGGTAAATGGATTTTACCAGGAAGCACAATAACTAATCTACAAGGTCTGAGTAAGAATCATGGGGAAAATGCACTTAACTGTAGAAAGTTTTTGCAGTGAGCGCTTTGTCTTAAAATGATTTTGGACATTGAGCTCAGATGTGACCATGAGGTGAGCATTATAAACATAAACATGTATTTTAACCTTTTTTTACACTGCTATAATAATAATGGAATTATTTCAAACCTTTCTCCTTCAAGCAAACCTTTCTCCTTCAAGCGATATTGAAGTCCTTTGTTTATTGATTGAGTTGTCTGCTCGTTAGGCTACTACCTTGGTTTCTTGCAGCACATTAGTGAGATTGACCTCAGAACCTTGCCTCCTTTTATCCAATCATTAGTGTCATAAGTGTCAATAGTGAACTTCTGAACATTAGTGGAGCCCGGCCTGCTCAAAGTCCTCGCTCTCTGCGGCCGTCATATCCTCATGTTGCACAGGAAGATGCACAAACTATGCACAAATTCTAGTTTGGATCTATCAACAATGTCATCTGGTGCCTTCATTGCCTCTGCAGTCACTTTCTACATTCAAAGTATGTATAAGTGGCATCTACAGTAAATGTTTGTCTGGGCTTTGCTCAATTATTTGAATCTATGTGTAGTAGGTTGTTGCCTGGATGCAACCTTTCAGTCTTTCACCATGACGTCTCACTGCCGATCTATAGATCAACCAAGGAAACTCTTTCTCTCCTGTTCATTTACGTTTACAGCTGTTTTTAGCCATGTGCACTGTGTGACACATGAGTGTACACAACCTTCATGTGTTTACATGTTTTGGGGATATTTTGATTCAACAGTAGCATCCTGACTTTGCAATGCCACAGCCTCCCCTCAGCTTCAGACACAAAGCATGATTTGGACTGAGAGGATGATTACCGTGTGTGTGTATGGCTGTGTGTTTGTGTGCACGTACCTATGTGGATTGAATATTTTTGTTGCTATACAGCAGCTTGTTGCCTGGATGCAAGCTTGAGGTGATATATCTCTTCTACCTATTTCATCACCTATATCTACATTGTATCATTCGTCTACAGTATGTCTTCTTTTGAACACCCTGAGCAAATGCACCCATCTCCAGCCATGTTGCAAAGTAGATTATAATTGTTTACCCTCTACACGCACTTGTTCCCATTTCTTTACCATGCTTTTATTTTATTGAACTAGGTCAATCATTCAGACTATTCAGTGCCTCAGCAGTCAGATATTCAGGATCAGCCAGAAACTAATGATGTCTTACTCTTGCAGTTCATACCTTTAATGTAAAATCCTGTTTGCATTGTATGAATGATAGCTAGTTTATATTTTCCTTTTTCCGTATATCCCATGTTTACTATTTTATTACCGTAGTTGTTCTACTGATGCTTTAAATTTGTAACAATCCCTCTGGCTGCTGTTACTCTGCATATCTCCCCATAGTGGTGGGATTAATAAAGGATTAGTTTCCATCCACCCGTTCATTATCTTTACCACTTATCATGTAAGGGTCTCAGCGGGAAAGGGGGCTGTAACCACAATATGATCTTATCCTCTCTCATCTTATCTTATTTTGTCTGATGTATAACAACTTTTTTAAAGGTTCAGTGTGTAGAATTTAGTTACATCTAGTGGTGAAGTTGCATGTTGCAGCTGAATACCCCTCACCTCACCCTCCCCTTCCATTAGAAAGAAGACCTGTGGTTACTGTCAGTTTTCATTGAAACTCAAGGTGTTTAGTTTTTCCAATTTGGGCTACTGTAAAAAACCTCAGCCTCTGTAGAGAGGACCCATTCCCGATGTAGAAAAAAAGTATTTCAATATAAGGCGCCTATTCAAGTGTAGAGAAAACAACCATTCGTACAATTTAGATGAAACACACTCATGAAAAGATCACTAGAATTATTTTATATTCAACTTTTTCCTATACATCCATTTCACCTAAATCTTACACACTGGACCTTTAGGTTTATCCATACATTTCTCACCATGTGATCTAAATACTGACAGAAGTCCGCCCTGAGAAACCTGTCTGAAATCCAAATACGTTTTCTCTAGCTCTGTATCTTCAGCCATATTTTATAATTAAAAACAAATGATTACAACATTCACCATGAGGATTTAAAATGTTTGGTTAACTGTTGTGCAATGCCTGAATGTGTCCACATTTAGGAAGGGATGGCCCTCTAACCTACTTTTCTATTTGTCCACAAATTCTGATGCACCTAATTAAAAGAAATAGTCTTCTCCCCATCTGGCACTTAAAAGAGTCTGTTTTTCAAAAACACTTTTCTATTTGCTTCAATTGAACCTCACTTCAAAGCTGTGAATGAACATGTCTGCCAATTACTATGTAAATGTGCTGGACAAAATGTTCCTTTTCCTATCTTCTGGGTTCTGTTCAAGGTTTCTTTGTGTGTTTGTTTACGTATTGATCTGCTGTTTAGTAACATTTTCCTCTCTAACAATGAGTTGTGTAACTCCAAAATAATTCCTCATCAATATCTTCTTGGTATATTTACAGTGTATATAACACAATTGTAAAGTTTCACAAGTTTGTGAACTGCTGGTCTGAGTGTCTTTTGATTGTATCCTTGGTTACGGTAACCATAGGTCTGAATAATCCACCAGTGTCACACAGTCTAAGGTTGCAGTGACAAGTCAGTGAAACATAGGACTTTGTTTTATTTTGCAGTATTTGTTAGCCACAAATCAAATGACTGTTTTTTGGTCATTCAGTGTCTGACAAGAGAAACAGGATCATGTTTAAATACAACACACGTTGTTCTATGCTTTTATTTTGATTAAAGCATAGATTCCTAGCCAGAGCTATTGTCTCTCTGCAGTTTAAACTTCTGCTGACAGGATTTTACTGAAGTGATGAATGACACTTATAAACAAACAAACCAGTTGGAGACGTTTTGGCTAATTTGTGCTGTTTAAATGCCGTGATGAAATCAAATCCACAAATAATTCAACTACAGATCCACTTGGGAAAAGGGAAGAGTGTGTTAATTCAGTTAATCCTATAATCTGAGCCTGACCCTAAGAGACATTGAGCTCAACACAACAGGGAGTTAGGAGCAACAACATTAACTTTCCAGCTGTGGAAGCTGAGGTGGAGCATTTTGAAATGCTCTCAGCAGGAGCAGTTGCTGTTAGAAGCGACATAACAAAAAACTTTATTTCTCAGCCTGTGCCTCAAATAGACTCATGACTAAACACACCATTTGTATTGCATTTAACCAGTTTTAAATGCAATACACAGTATCTGTGAATCCAAAAGCTACCCATGTCTCAGTCTCTCCCACCCACTGAGCAGCAGTGGGTAGACAGAAGGCAGTAGCATCAGATTGATTGTAAATCCTTAAACCGAAAATCCTTGCTGAGTTGGCATCTTATTACCAGAAAAGGTTTGACTCATAAAATGTCTCTGTATCGTATGTGTATGAAATTTGTGCTGGAATGATTAAGACCAGTAATTTGGATGAAAGTAAAAATGTTTGCATCATGGTTTTTGATTAGGATTTTAAACATCAAAAGCCTCCGTTACTCCGGTGAAATGTTTTAGTTATATGATAAGAGATGGTTCTCCAGTACGTAGCATTTGTGTCTAACTGGATTACCAACCCTTTTGACGCAATGTAATACACAAGAGGGTATAGCTTTATATATCTACAATGGCACATTGTGGACAATATACACTTGGTGCAAGAGAGTTTTGTGTCTTGCCGGCATATGCAGTAAAAATGCAAAGATGAGCCAGTCTATCTGTGTACCACACATGCTTCAAGGTTATTTTCACATTCACATTCAGAGAGTACTGTAGAAATAGTGACAAAAACAGAATCTCTCCCTCAGAGAGATTTCACCAGGTTGGCTGCACTTAATAATGGGCTCAGGTATATAATGATTGTACCTGTGAAGTTTTTAACAGTTTTTCCTCCTCAATATTCAGCATTTTCCACCCTATTCACCAGCCTTGCAGTTATTGGAATTTTCTTAAAATATGTTGTGACCTTTACAAAATATGGGCTGAAATAACAATAATTAAACTTCTGAAGACTTGAGGCTACGAGTGTCTCTCTGTTTGAAATTATGCCAACAGTATGACTTTCTTTGGAATACAGTTACCGTATGTAATAAATCATACATTGAAAATACACAGCAATAAAGAAATAGGTAATTGAAACATTTTAAGTACCTCAGATTTTACAGATTCACCACTTAGCCATAAGAATTTCTAAGTGGCCTCAGGCCCAATATCAGTTTGGATTAGCGTCAATCCCCCTGCGACCCTCTAAGGATAAATGCTATAGATAATAGAGGAGCTGTAAGATATTTTAAATTGGACTCCAGAATGATCTGCCCTTTGCTTGTGGTCTCCTCCCATGGCAAATTGCATTGTGGCTGCAGTAAACAATGTCATTCCCCACCCCACTCCATGGGCCTATTCTTTTTTAATTCTCAGCTCTTTTTCTTTTGATCACTGACTCCCTTTTTGTCACACACTCTTTGAGCAACCTTTTAAAAGGACCTTTTATTTCTAACATTATCTGTGACTGCTTCTTTTGTTTCCTCATTACAATTACTATTTTTGCTTCAGTTGCACAGCAACAGCAATTAAGAAAATAAATGGGGGCATTAACGTTGTGTACTACTATAGTTTGCATGTAATACTGAGTTTGAAAATGGGCATCAGTATGGAAACACTTTAGCCTGGATGCCAGACGAACTTAGCCCCGCCCACAACATTTGACGTCGGGAAGTTTGGTCTGGAGTCGCTCTGTTGGGGAGAAATCATGCCCGGTTCGAAATCATCCGGACCAATCCGATTGTCAGGGCGGGCTTTATACGATGATGGACAAATGATCAACGGTAACGTAATCAACTACGTCATCAAAGTGCACTTGGGTTGACGTTGTTTTCCAAAAACATGCCTGCCGCTGGAGAGCTGAGATGTGTAGATGCTGCCATTGAGTCTGTTTTAGGAGACATCGACAGCACATTCATTTTGAAAGAGGAACAGAGAAACGCGATCAAGGCATTTGTAGATCGAAAAGATGTTTTTGCCGTCCTTCCTACGGGACTCAGAAAAAGTTTAATCTATCAGCTGGCCCCGATGGTTGCGAAGAAGATGGGACACGGGAATGTCGCGTTCCAACCGTGTAATTAAGTTCTTATAGGACCGACAAATGCGATACGATTTGTTTGATGTGTTGTTGAGCTGTAATCCTAAACAGAGAACTTGTTCGTATGTGCATTCACCTCTACTGTAACTGACTGCTACACCTGCCACTTTATGCATACTGTTTTATTCTGTTATTT
This sequence comes from Platichthys flesus, assembly GCF_949316205.1. Classification (NCBI taxonomy): domain Eukaryota; kingdom Metazoa; phylum Chordata; class Actinopteri; order Pleuronectiformes; family Pleuronectidae; genus Platichthys; species Platichthys flesus. The sequence continues at coordinate 3,096,064 of NC_084958.1, read as the reverse complement.
TGTGTTGGGCTTATTTTGTTTTACATGTAGCGACTCCCCTCGCATAAATACCTGCAGTTTAAGGAGCGGACCATGATAATAGAAGCACCAGATCCCTCGCTTGCGGACCAGTGCAATAAGACACCTGCTGTACAGCCCCAGCACAAGGATAGGAGCAGGAACTACGACCGGACGCGGGCTGTGCGGCATTTCTCAAAAACTATAGTTTAACACCCCTCGCCAGCGGAACGAGGTAAGGAAGCTGGTCCTATTTACTTTGCTGCAGGTAGCACGGAACGGGAGTCGCTGTCACGTTAACGCATCAGACTTGTCTAGTGGTGATTTGTATGTTTATTGTATTTTAACGTTTGTGTTTGGTTTTATGGATTAAAATATCGTATACTTAATGTCATTCCAGTTTTACGGTGTATTTACGGCTACGATGAAGTGAACAATAAAGAGCCGTGTGACATCAGTAGATAAACTCTACGACATGTTCGGGGGGGGGGGGTTATTAACTGTTTCTCTCAAAAATGCTGATCGTGTTGGTTTCTCCGTTTATCCTTAAATTATTTTTACAACCCCGGCAAAAATCGTTTTTTACTGATCTTCATCTACATTTTTCAGCGTGCGTGCAGCTGAGTTCTGTTGACAACAACTATGTGTCGCTTTACATATGTCACATACTACGTTGCTCTGATTGGTTTTAGGTCTATCCAATTGAGCGAAGAGGAATTTTATTTCCTGGTTCGGTTGAAACACGCCCCATAATCACAGCCCAATGGAGCGGTATCGGACTCACATTGTGAGTATGACAACGTCAGGCTAGAAACACTTAAGATTCTGCTGAAAAATAATAGATAATGATGCTCATTTGGATAGAGAAACCACTGCATGTATCCAGAATACACTCTCACATGAGAAATTGTATTAACAAGGTATAAACAAGTAAGCATGAGAAATGTTAAAAAATTACTTGATTAATGATCAAGTTATTACTAATAAAATGGCAATAAATTAGGACCAACAGGGATTGTTCTTTGCTCAAGACAGGTTCAAAAAAGATTAAAAGGGCAAAGGAAAAATGAATCTGCTAGTTGCAAGGTAGAAAAATAAAGATATCTTACCTTTCCGACATACTGAGGCTCAGGTCCAATATGTTCCTCGAGAACAAAGAACTGGTTCCAGATCCAGCCTCTCTTGGGCCGATGGTGAGAATCCTTGTCTGTGTCCAACAACTTGGTCTGGTTCCTTTGTGCTCTGGTGGTTGTTCTGGAGATTGAGGGGGTGCTCTTTGCGTCTGATTTGGCATTTGTATTTGTTTGTAAAGAAGGTCTGACTTTGGAATTAGACTTCAGATTGGATAGTGAAGCTGGGCTGGCATTGTAGGAGGTGCTTGGGCTCATCCTATCAGATGTGTTGGACCTTTGATTAGAAGATAATTTAGTCCTCGGGACTGACTCAGGATTAGTTTTAGGCCCAGTCACTACCTTGGAGTTGGGACCTGCCTTAGGCTTAGGCTGAAAAAAAGATCCAAGCCTTGGTTTTGGTTCGGTTTTGTAGTTGATGTTTGAAGCTTGCTTGGGATTGTTCAAAGTCGATCTTGACACCTGCTGAGATGTTGATTTGAATGGCAACCCTTGCTTTGAATCAGAACTGTGTTTGAGTCTAGTGTTTGAGCTTGATGCAGACTGAGAGATTGCTGAGGGAATGTTGGGTGTGTTAGGCATTTGGGGGTCTGTGAGATATAACATAGTATCCAGTCTTGACTTTAACTGAAACTTGCTCCAGACATATTTGGCCGAGCTCAAGGGTTGGCTGGGCATCAGAGCAGTCTTTTGTTTGTCCAGACTTTTGCTTGGGATTGGGGTTGGTTCACGTACTAATATCAGTCTCTGGTTTGGGTACAGGCTGGGTTTTATTTGAGGGCTCAGATTGACCCGGGTCCCATAACAGCTCTGAGAGACAACACATAGGAAGACCACCAGATGACAAAGACAGGAAACTGCAGCCGCACTGGCTGGAACTCTCATTGTAAAGAAAAATGATCTGCAAATGTGTTCCCCTCTCACCTCCACTGTGTTAGACCACCTTGGGAAAACACAAACACTCCCGCAAATACACTCAAACCCTCAGGTTTGCAGTCCTTTTTCCAGTGCAGCGTATCCAGGTATGTCCACAGGGTGCAGTCCAAAGAATCATTTTATACAGTTCCCTCAGAAATATAAAAACAAACTCCATAATCTGGTTCACAACCCAAAATATGTGTGGACATTAGATGTTACTTGGAATTTGAGGTTTCATTTTCTTCCTCCTAACGTTGTTCATACCCATGAAGTCCATTTGTATTTTAATGAGAAGTTCAGACTAGAAACAGCCCTTGTCCGAAAGTAAAATTAGGATCCAAGTAGGTACAACTTAAGTCCATGGCGTACTTGTGCTTCAACGCCACAGAAATATCTCATCTGGCCAAAATCTGCCAGAAGTATATTTTGATGTTGAAAACAAAAGTCGGGTGCAGATGGTTGGGTCTGGGCTCATCAAATGTCTCCTTTCCTGTATGAAAGGAAGAAGAAAAGAAAAGAAAAATCGGAGTTAATCCTATCCCCTGAAATCTGGAAAGTACCACAAAACAGAATAAAGTGTCTGCTTGGATACAGCAAGATAAAAGCATCACCTAAATGAAATGTAATGTTATATAGTTGCTTTATCTTTGAAAATCTCAATGATAGTCGATTATCTATGGAAGACCAATTTCAAGAAATTCTATAATTCATCACTGTTGCTTAAAATAAACTAATAAATAATCATGCAACTGTCATTCAGAGTGGAAACTTGTTTTTCTAAAGCACACCACGCATCAAAGCCATCACAGAGACGGTTTTGAATGAGGGGTAGAGTGGTCATTCAATCCTCAGTCTTCCCCATCTGCATGCCGAAGTGTCGTTGGGCAAGATACTGAGCCCCTTAATGGCCCTTCATAGATAATGAATGCACTTAATGTAAGTCGCTTTGAATAAAAGCATCTGCCCAATGACATGCAATGTAAAGTAATGTAACTCTTGTTAAAGAAGATAATGTTGATTTATGGAAGGTCAGATTTAAATGCAAGAAAAAAAATGTATAAAAGATTCTGCAAAACAAGACAGACACAGCATACCTAGCAATGTCAATTCCAACATTCATTTTTCTTTTTTTTTTGCTTTATATTAGTCCTCTGCTCAACTTTCTTAACTGGCTGGTCACTGACTTCAACATTTATTGCAGACTTTTTAAAGTTGTTTTTCAGAAACATTGTTTGTGTGAGTGCTGTGACTGAACCAAAAAGTACAAATGTAAAACTGTAAAATTTAGCTAAACAAGCAGTGCTGAATTGGTTGGAGCGACACATTAATTTAGGAAGTGTCTTCGTGAGCCCTGCCAGCTGCCTTTCCCATTCTTTCTTAATCCTAACAACAACATTTTATTATCCTCCAGTTCAATGAGAATTCAATGGGACCCATCACATTTATAGATGATTGAAGTAGCTCATTGGACAGGATCTCAGTTAACTTCCTCCAACTTCACAATAGCATCCTCATCATATACCTTCAGGGCATTTCTAAGCAAACAAAACAACACTGTATTGATCTTTTTGCAGAAAATGTCAAGTAAACCCAGAAAAAGTTTCCTCTAAACCAAGAAACAAACTTGAGCGTAGTGTAACCGCTGAGCCCTGGATCTGCTGCATGTCGTGGTTGTCTGTTGTTCACACTGCCAATGTGCAAAACTGCAATTTGAGGTTTCTGGTATAATTACTATATTTCCTCAAATAAAGGTATGTAGGGGGCGGACTCAACAGTACAAAGCCGTTCATCTCCCGGTCCTAAACATATCAATTAAAACCATGTTAGCCCAAATGAATGGAGTCAGAAATGCAAGAGTGCTTTACTTTGTCACAGGAACAGGAATTGTTGCAAATATTTATGTTGCGACATATTCAACAGACATTGGTCACTGTCCATTCTGCTGTGAACCATGAGCAGTACGTAGAGAACACAGCCTCGACCTTGATTCTCTAGAAGAGCAGCGCAGCTCATGCAACCAGTGTGCATTACTTACGTATGATTCAAATAGGCTAAGCTTGAAAGCAGAAAGGACAGGTTCATCTGAAAATAACGTATTTGTAGTGCGTATCTGAACTTAGTACCTTTTGCAGGCGAAACTGACATGCATTATTAAAGGATATTTTGTGAATTGATTTGAAATAATGAGTCTGTGAATGGCTGTGGACAAGGTTACAATTAGGCTTGTATTTAATTAATGTAAATGTAATCAATAATACACAGCATTGTTAATATGTGAACATTTGATTCGATCATTTTAACAACACTCCCTGTCAGTCTAAGACTTCACACTTCAAAATTTGACAGAGAGCCATTACCTTTTGACAGCTATTGCATGGATAGCCTGGAAATTTGGTACAAAATGTCAAGGTAATTCAATGTAGAAGTTATCATTACAGCCTCACAGATTCAGTGAGGCTGTGTTTTTCCACCTTTCTTCACTCTCTTTTAAGACAGTGTATCTTATTGTTCAACCATCTTTCAGTTGGGCAATGACATACGATGACAAACATTGTAGCATAGGAACACACAAAGACATCTGCAAATTTGTCACAATGTTGCTGTTGGGAGTGTGACAATGGGCCATGCATTGAATTGGGTCCTGGCGCTGCAAACTGTGTAAAAAACATGTGATGAGACACTAAAGGGTTATTAGTGTCTGATCACAAAAGTATTGCCGTTATATTAAGTTTATCCCTGATGGATACTATAGGCTCTTGTTGAGTAACAAACTGAAGTCTGACCCTGAAATTACAATTAACAATGCTAAAGTTTGTATCCGAAAGCACCTTTTAAAGAACTGTGATTTACATATACCGTTGTCTGTCACTGAGTTTTTCCACTCTCCTTCAAACTATCTTACCCACTTTTTCAGACTTTTTTCTTCTCTTCTAACAATGAGCCATTAGCACAAAAGCTTAAAATCTACCTGTCAAAATGTTCTGTCTGTGCTCTAACAGGACGTTCAGTCTAAATCAATTCACCTATCAGCTGCACCATCCTCATTGTGCAAGCATGTTGAAGTAGAAATATGGCCCAGACAGTATACAAGCAATAACTGTTTCATCAGTGATGGAGCTTGGCTGCGGAAGCCTCTGCTGAAACGATTCCCCTTTTGTCCCTCTGTCTCTGTTTTGTGAAACCTGTAATTGATTTATAATGAAATGAGCACGAGAAAGAGTGAGTATACATTAACTTGCGCTAATTTGTGCCAGAAACCATGAGGATATGTAATCCATGATATTAATGGAGGATCTCCTTGTTCTGGAGAAGATTATATTAAAACTATCACATATAAATTGTTTACTTGGTCCTTTCAATATTAATCCTATTCCATATTAAATTGGATTTGGTTGGTGGATTTCGAAATTAATTGGGCTATTTCGTTGATTGTGACTAATGATTTACTAATGATGCCTCAAGGCTCAGAAAACCAGTGTCCTTGGTAGAATTTAAACAACATCTCCTTCAACAGAAATTCTGGAATATTCTTACTGATGCAAAACAGCAGATACAATGTGTTTACAATAAATTTGTAACCGAAATGGTTTGAATTGGCGCACATTAATTAATTACAGCTTTTCAAATATTCAAAACAAGCATTGCTATCTCTCTGAATGACCACATTATCAATCAATCAATCAATCAATTATCCCTGGAGGATAATACAACGTTCCACCTGCTCTTCTCAAGTCCCTTTGATGGCAGCCCTTCTGTCTGAGCTCATTATACATGTTCCTACGAATGCACAGAGCTGCCATACTACTGGAGTTACATGAATGACTTTGACAGTTCAGGAGTCAGGCAGCAATATATGTACAGAAAGATCACGCTGAAGCTTCATAGATCTAATAGGCTGTAATAAGAGAGAAAACCCTGTGTACTTAGTGCACATGTATTATTAATTTGAAAGAAGAATGGCCAATAAAAACAGCTGGGTTACATTGTGTAACGCCAGACGTTGAGTGGACTTAGATCGTAGATCTTTTAAATCAATGCTGAAGTCTTTCCTGTTTGCCACAGCTAAATATTAAATAATTACTCTTTTATTTATTTATTCAATTAATATTGTACTTAGCTATTAATTTATTTTTTAAATGCTTTTTTGTATTGTCTTATGTTATTGCGTTTACAATTTATCTTGATGCCTTTTGTATTTTATGTAAACCTATTTGAATTGCCTTGTTGTGCTAGTCAAATAAATGTACCTCTCCTTGCCTCTTAAGAGGATCTACAGAATTCCAACCCTGTAAATTGTTAATATTAGACAATTCAGCACCTCAAGATTTATGTCCAAAGGCAGCTTTCACTGCCAAAGTGTGCCTCAACCCTTCCTTAACCTGAGCCTTATCATAACCGCCCGTGGAGTTAGTAAGTAGAAAGTAAAATTTAAAACACATATTTTCACTTGAAAAAACCTGCAGCCTCAGGCTCTTCATACAGGTCGCTGTTTGGTCTGATCCTCTGTTATAAAAAAAGACAATGACCACTTTCCTTTTGAGAGCAGTTTTTGAAGCACCTAAATTCATGCGATCTCCATTTTTAGCTGTTGCAATAGAAGATGCTCTGAATGACACATCACTGACAGATGAACTATAAACACATACAACTGCTGGCTGTGCTAAACGTGTTTTAGTTTGCTGATTTCTAACACAACATGAAGCTTTGCTTTGTGAAAATATTCATTTTACTCTTGTATGCATTCAATCCCTATGCATTTTAGGGTTAATCCATTTTGCTGCATGATCACATTTCACACAAGGTTTTTCATGAGAAGCTGGTATATATTATTCTGAAACAATTTACAACAAGTCTGTGAATTTTTTTGATTTTATCCAACTCTAAATTCTCACATGAGCAAATCTCACAGGAAAGTAAGGTCAATAATACGAAAGGTGCCCAATGGACATAATGAGGACTATCGTCTGTGTGGTTTGATCAATGTTTTGTTGTGTTGCAGGAGCACTTTTTTAAATACAATTCATATTACGAATGTGATTGATTGCAGTGTGACAAGTCAGTCTCTTTAGTTAAAGGCAGAAAATACAAATTTGAAACAATTTCTCCATACTTAACCCTGTAAGACCCAAATATAGAAAAACCTAAAAAAAAAATATTTGACCTTTCAGATCATGTTGTATGAGGCCTTTGATGCAGAAATGAAAGATTTAAAAAAAAAAAAAATGTTTATTTACGTTTTTAGAGAATTGTTGTAATATTGCAACATTGGGCTTAGTTGGGAGCAGGATTTCTGTATTTGTACTCACGTTGTGTGAACAATTCAGAACAACTAAGGGTTCATTTGCAGGGTTGATTGCTTACTTAGTCCCATAACGGTATATAACATTAATAATAATCACACATTAGTCATATTTTTATGAAGTCATTTATTAAAATTATTAAAAATATTAAACAAGATAAAACTCTTAAAAAGCGCGTTTTTTCCCTCTTTTTTTCTTTTTATGACATTGGTCATGAAGACTTTCATTGGTGGTGAAAGTCCCAAAAACAGTCCCTGTTGTCTAAAAAGCAAAGGCGAACATCACACTTTCTGCATTGCGTGTTGGTGTATCCTGTATTGCACTGTCTGCAGCGTCCTCTCCCTGTCTTCCTTGGGAAATGACCAACTAGGTCCTTGCGTACATCCAATGGGAGGTTTGCACATCTCTTGGATGGCCTCTTCTGAGCATTCAGAGGGCTTCCTGATATCCAGACCAGAAAAATCTGTGTTGGGACTGATGAAATCTTTTTTTCAGCCAGCGATACCTGTCACGGGGCATGGTGTGTTTCCTTGTTTTTGGCTCGATGTCCACGTAATTATCAGCTGGACAGACCATGGGTGGTTGGTTTTCTTTGTCCACTTCTTTACAGACATCTTCATCGAAGTCTTCATCACTCTCATCTGTGTCACTGATTTCAATCTCAACCTCACTCTCTCCATTTTGGACCAGGTCAATAACATCCTGCACCGTTTATCGCGGCTCTCTCCTTGCTGGTGGCATTCTGAAAATAAAATATCAATTAATTAACATGAATATATGTTTTATATAATGTAGTACATAACCTGAAGGAATAGATAGGGTGGTGGACCAAGTGCTCAGGGTAGAAATGTTTTCCATGCAGACAATACTGTCTGCCTGGTAAGTCGCTTTGGACAAAAGCGTCTGCTAAATTCCCTAAATGTAAATGTAAATGGTTTAATGGCTCTAATTATCATACTAAAAGGAAAACATGCATCCCCCCCACTTAGATCCACACCCCACATTCAGGAACATTTCTGTCCCCAGAACTGAATTGTTCCATGGACAAAGTCATGGAATTTTAGGTCAGGCTGATCAAATTAACATTTTTTATCATTTTTTAGAGATAAAACTTTTAAATCAGTCAAATTTGACCAGAACACAACACAAGGGTAGAATGTATACTATCCATGTATAAAGAAAATACTCTGTTTCAGGCAGTGGTGTAGTGGAGGGAACACAACCTGTTTGAGCCCACTGCAACAAGCCAGCTATTTTGACTACCACATTCACCCAGTGTTGTATAATTACAACAATTATATAATAAGCTCTAAAAGAAATTTGATGCATCTATTCCACACTAACTACATATGTACATGCTCTAGACATTATAATAACAACCAAAAAAAATATAAAAGACATTTTACTTACATGCATCTGATGAATCCAGTCCAATGAAACCAATAGATGTTGTTCGAAGGAAACCTTGAGAGGTTGTGTGAGTTCATGGCCAGAAGGCGTGACTTATAAACAAATGTAGATCCAATAACATTGTGAGACTGAACAATAGGACCCAATGACTATGTAAATGTGGTAAAAAAACAAGAAAAAAAAAGCCAGATTGTTTTTTAGGATGGTTAAAGGTAACGTTGTAATTTTACAACAAGGGGTGCTACAGGGTTGGGAAAATAAAACAATATATGGCAACGATAAGGTCAGCATGAGCAAAATTATTTAGTTTTATTAGTTGTTATTGTTCATTGAAAAAAAAAAAAATCAGTAACTCTTCTTCTGAGTTTATTGCATAAAAGATTAATTTTAGTAACTAAGCAAATTGAAAAAAATAAACAACAGAAACAAAAGGCTATTATTGTTGAAAAAATAATGTCCTTAAATAGAGCATTTGAAGATGGTTTGAATTTAAATATGTTAAGACAGTAAGCTAAACTAGAAAGACACCTCAGGCTCCTGCAAATAACAGGATTTGATCCTTTAGTGTTTGAAAAGTTCATTTTTAAAAAACACATAAACAGTAGCCAGCTAGAACAACTTTCAATTTGACAAACAGTTCTCAGTGCAGCTCAATCTTCCTTTCATAAGCATAGTCCATTAAATTATGATCTTCTCAATAAATGTATACAAAACAATGGGCAGCATGAATAGTGTGAGTGCACAATGTTTTGTGAGGTACAAAGTAAAAAGACACAAGCTGTTATGTCAGCAGCCATGTGCCATTATCGTACTAGCAAATGTGATGGACTGGTTGGTACATTTTAGAATCAATATTAAAGAGTTTGAAAAGTTTAGAAGGATGAGGAGGATAGAACACAATCTACATGCGGTCTATGTGCAGTCAAACTGTCAAAGGATACAGATATCTAAGTCAAGATAGAATTTACTATTTATTCCTGTAGTCTTTCTTGAGTATATCTTATTAAAAATGCTACAGACTGAGAAGGGCACATACCGACAGCACGCCTCATTTAAGACCCTGTTTAGTTTTAAATCCTTTGGTGAACAAGAAATTAATATTTGCAACAACAATGAACTTATTAATCTTATTATTATTATGACCCTGCTGGTACCTTTTCATCTCACAGAAATGTGTTCCATTAAAACAGTATTTATACTGATTAACTGCTCCTTCTAGGAGTTTGATCTGCAGCTTGTGAAAGACATGATTCAAGTGGAACACTTCTTCATCTTCAGAAGTTGTAGTTATCTGAAAGATACCAACTTCTTATTTTGGGATACCAAATAACCAGGTACCAACATGATGTAACAGATTAATCCTACTTGAGGCCAGTATGAGCTTCACTTCATTGTTGTGGCTCCAGTCTGTATGCGAAAGTCCAACTTGATTCATTTTGACTACGTAACATTGTCAAATTCACTTAAAAAAAAAGAAAATGTGAACCAGGGATGCTAAATTTCTCCACTTTCAGTTTACATGTGATGTTATCAATGGGCACTGACCAAAAAGGCTCAGGGATAGAGACCAACAAGGATTCAAGCCCCAAGATCCAAATGGCAGCAAAACCATCTTCACTCCATCGTCTTCAGGGGAAGGCCAAAAGTCAGTTTTCTGTTTGCTTTACAGACACAATTAGTGGCTATGTACTGAGCAGAGAACAGGACTACTTGTGCTTCAAGCAGCCTCAAGTCAATGAAAAGGCTGTTCAACATTGGGACCAACTATTTCTGTAAAGTGTCCTTGGATACCTTGAAAAGTGCTTATTAAATGACAGTTATATATTATTTACTGAATTATTGACTAAAAGTAGGAAGAAAAGTCGACTTGGATGGCAGGACAAAGTACCACATGGCGAGCCACCACAGCGACCACGGGTTAGATGATAAAACCACTGCAAATTGTGATAACTTGTGATATGAGGTCAGTCTCTTCAATCCACCATCCAGTATTTAAAACAGGAAAGGAGAGCTTAGCATCACGGTTTTCAGCTTTCAGCCTGTTTCATATCACCCGTATGACAGTGACATGACCTGAAGATAACTGATGTTTATAATGCCAAGCGACTAGTCATCTACATACTGTATATTGAGGTAATCCTAATTCGGCTGCAGTGGAATGTAACTGATTCTGCAGATAATGGGGCCTGGTTTGATGGGTTGTGACGAAGGTGAACAGAATCATATAGAAATTATGAGTTAATTGGATATACTCATTTTTATAATACACATTTAGATAATAATGTTTTGTGTTGCACAGATGGTAGTTTTTCTTATCATAAACATCCACTGTTGCCAATGTAACCCACCACATGCTAGCCTGTATATTTGTGCACAAAAGCAAACAAAACATTGCTGGAATACACTACATGTGGTCAAAGATGATGGACGATGCTTTTAATTACATTGTAGTTGCCACGTGAAGGTACTGCAGAGAGTGACGCTCTGAAAAACATTGGCTTCGGACAAAGAAAACATACCCTCAAATGTAATGGGTGTTTTTGTCTGGCAACAGATTTGGAATTTCAACACTCCAAACAAATATCACTAAAGGTTTTTTCAAGTACATCCTGAAAGCTAGATGACAAAAGTGGTTGTTGCCAAAGGGGTTCCTATAAAACTTGTACAAAGCAGAGTCATATACTCTTTAATGTTGACATACTTCTACTACTGTAAACTACTTGCCTATTGTTCCAATTAAGCTGTGATTGTTGATGTAAATCATGTTTTTCTGGTTTAAAATTCATAAAAATCAAGTTCCAAACCATCCACTTGAACATTCATTGCAGCAATTAAAACAGAACAACAAGCAAGCAACAACAAAATCCACAGAATGTACTTTTGCTAATGATTGTAGTTTAATCTTTTGCTGACCACACATATTGACTTGATGCTCCAGGGGGTCTTGGGCTGTTAAGTGATTAAAGTAAGCCTCTAAGATTAAGATTATATAAGGGGGAGTCAAGTAGATGTAAAATGTATCAAACACAAAAATATCTAGTTCCCACAAAAAATGTTTTCAAGCAACCCAGGATTCTGGAAAAATACCACAGGGTATTTTCATTTTAAGTTTCATGCTAAAACATCTGTTCTACATAGAACAACATGATGAGAGAAGCATATCTGCTGGAGCAAATATCAGCACAGGTTCTGTCTGGTATGACCAGTGGGACCAAGAGAGCCAGGGCCGGTCTTTCCTACAGGCGACATAGGCGGTTGCCTAGGGCGCCACTCAGAGGGGGGCGCCAAAAACTGCGCCCAGCAAAAAAAATAAAGTTTTTTGCGCCCCCTTCTATATGTGTTATGCCCCAAAACATTGTGTTTAATTACTTTAACAGTAATTTAAGATTATTCCTAATAATATACGTGATAGTCACTCGGGTTTACGTTTCATTAGAGAAATCAGTAAATCACAGCAGCACTCAGGAGGAACGTTTGGCACGGGAGCAGTTTCACCCCGTCCTGTCTCTTTGGGGGTAACGTCCACTCACATGCCAGGTGCAGTCTGGATCATAGATATATATAAAGACTAGATGTCTTCCGGCGGAGTCTAGAACGTCATCACTGGCGGCCATCTTGCCACAGGCAGGCTTTCTGGAAGGATCTGTGGTACCTGAGGGAGGGTCAGTGATCTGCTCAAACACTTATACTCTTATCTCTCTGAAATCTTGACGGATTTACAAATGGTTTGGCTTCTTACAAACGTTATTAATGTGGTTATAGTTCTGGATGCTTGAACATGTTGACATCGCAGCTTTTCTCTCCGAAAAAACGACTTAAACGTGCAGCTTAGTTGTGTACCACGGCTAGGCTAGGCTAGACTAGTACCGGGTAATTTTATATTTATAGGAGAGGCAGAATTGTTCTTTCTTTTCAATATAACTTAAGCTGCACATGATTTAACTGAGGTTTCACATGATTTCAAATTGGGTTGTTTTTTAAAAAACACCTTGCATTATGATTTCTACAGGAAATTTCTGACTTTATTGCCAGTGGACCCCCCATCTGTCTTTGACTCATATCCCCAGGCCTCAATTCCCCCCCCCCCCCCCCCCCCCCATGGCAATGAAGTGAATTGTTTGAAATGTGGATTTGTGTCTGCCTTGAGAAGTGCTGCACTGGGAGCATTCACTATTTTCAGCCTATACTATTAGTTTGCATCCCTGCTTTCTTGTGTCCTGTTTTGGCAGAATCATCATAGTAATACAATATTTGCTTTTGAAGGTTCCTCTCTGTCCTGGGCTACATCATAAACATTGACACGTTGCTGGCGATGGTTCCTGTGCTGATTGAAGGACAGCGATATGTCTTGACCTACAGATTCAGCAAGGACCACTTGGAACTGCTCTTTAACTCCATCAGAGCATCCGGTAGTGTTCATAAATTTTATTTACCAACCGCAACACTTGGTGACACAAAGCTTATAATGTTTTCAGTTGGTTGGTCCATATGTTTTTTTTTTCTGAATTGTTTGATAATGTCATTCAACTTAATTTATTTGGAAAGATCATTCAGGGGTGGCTAGTTTTTTTTTTTTTTAAGCATCAAACATTTTATATTATATCATATATTGAATATCTGTGTAATATACTTGTATATCTTGTTTTTTTAAAGTGGCTGGAATAACAACCCCAATGCCAGCCAGTTCAAGTAGTTGTTAAACCATGCCGAGGCAATGTGACAGCGCAGGATGAGACAGAGTCCCTACCAGCGGTCATCGACACCTCTACAAGCCTATCGGCTGTAGATATGTCCTTTGCAGCAGGAGGAGAAGAAGATCTTCCATCCTCGTTTGCTGACATTCCTGCCCTAGTACATGACCACAGCTACCTTCCCATCCGCTTCGATGGTCTTGTGGACAACGCTCTTGTGTACATTTCCGGTAAAGGCTGACTGAATGTCAATTTTGCCTATAACCGATAGAGCCAATAGTCAAATCTGTGGGAAAACAATCTGACGATAGTCCAAAAAGAGAAATGTCCCCTTTATTTCTCCACGCTTATTATTTATTATTATAAGTTATGATATTATTATCCAACTCAAATTTCAGGACTTGGTGTGCGACGGGCTTTGAAGAAGCTGTGCTGTGATGTCTGCCTTGCCAGCCTGGTGACAGAGGCTGCATCTGCCATCAAGGACCAGAGCTACCACCTGTTGTCTCTAAGAAACAATGGAGGCCTGGTGATTCCATCAGAGGGCACAGTGAAGGTCGTCAGGGCAGCAGAGTGGGTCATTCGCCAGGCGTCATCGAGTTCCGGACGATCACGGCCCATCAAACTGCTGGAGGTCATGTACATTGTACGGAAGAGGATCGGGTCAGAGGGTGTGTTTGTGCTTGGGGAGCACATCGTCGACACGCAGTATGGCATAGACAGCCACCACCAAACGCTGCTGACATTAGTTGTGTCAGTGTTTTTTAAAATAAGGCTACACCACATCGCTAAAATTACTACACTGAACTTACAGAGCAACAACATGCGACAGCAGCTGAATAAAACAGTCCTTTTCAAAGGGCATTAGCCAAATGTTACCACGGTTTTACCACGTCTCAGTCAGACCGGTGTTGTGCAATAGTAGGAGTAGAATTGACGTTGGCTAATTATTAATAATCATGAAATATGATTATTAAAATAACAATTATTTCTTAAAAATAATCAAAAAATGATAAAGCTATTAATTAAGAATAGTAACACATTTAATTAGAAATTATACGGTTATCCATTAATAATAGTTAAAATAATTAATGAAAACAATAAAATTATCAATTAAGAATAATACAAATCTGTAATAATTGCTTATTGTCGCGGGGCACCACCCTGGTTACAGGGACCAACAATTCAATCTTTAAATATCAGTCTCAATGATATAGGTTATATTAATAATCTCAATATTTAGTATTAATGATTATATAATAAACAATGAAGGGTTTTAAGTTCGAACACAGGCTATAGTAATCCAGCTGTTTACACATACATATGCACAAATAATCACAGAAATACAAATACTTTAATTACAAAAGTATTTATTAAAAAGGGGAAATAAAGTTAATGTTATTTCAATGATTCTTCATTTAACAAACTCCAATATTTCAAAGATGGTAACAGCAGCAGCACTTATAACAATTGTCACACATGTAATACGGAGTATCTATGTGTGTGTGGTCGTGTGTGTCTGCCTGTCTGTGTGTGTGTGTGTGTGTGTGTGTGTGTAAGAAAGAGAAAGGGGAGTGGCTATGGCGTAATGACGTCCTCTGGCCGAATTCAAGGTGATGTTACATTCATGTACTTTCAAGATGGAGGTTACCTTAGTGAAGCCACGTTGCGAAAAGCAAAATGGCTGCCGGTCACTGACCTTAACAAAGGGGATCTTTAAGACAAAGAGATTTCTTATCTCGTGGTTTTGGCGCCGAATGGCGTCGAGATGTATAAATGCTCGTTAAATCTAGATTTCTCCATGTAACATGAAATGTATAAATGTAGGTCGGGACGTCTGTAAAAACAGGTTTAGGAGAAGAGAGAGAGAGAGAGAGAGAGAGAGAAAGAGATCAGGAAAGCTCTCAAAACATCGTCAGAGACAAACTTCCAGCAAGGCAGACCAGTTACGTGAGATTTATCTTTTAACAGATGTGAATCTCCGCACAATATCTCTGACGGTAACACGCAAAAAGGAAGCGCCGGCTCTGTACTGCGCTCTTCTCAAAAACACAGTAAACAAAGGAACCGGATGTGTCGTCTCGGCCCGCCGTGTAGCACGGCTAAAAACAGATCAGCGATCTACAAACAAACATACAATCAAACAAATGACACGCTAAGTAAACTAGTCTCTGCCCAGACAATAAAGCCTCTTACTGTGACCTCCGCGGTGTTGCTTGCGCGTGGGGCGCGGATTTCCCGGAAGTCCAGTGAATCTGTCGTTAAACCTCAGGATGCGTGCGAACGGGCGGATTCCTGGAAAACAAATCAGTGTCCTGGCCTCTTAAGCGGTGCTCTGGTGGGTCTCGTGGTTGCAACGGAGGTCAGCGTTGGACCGAAAAGAGCGAAGTCTCTTGCTCTTGGAACGGAATTCGGCTTCGTCTCTTCTGCAGGGATGAGCAGCGGTTGACGCAGCTGTGGATTTGGAAAGAAAGTCTCTGAGCTCGGCCAGCGAGCGAGTGAGTTCCTGTGCACAGCCTTTTCAAGTTAAAAACAAAAATAGTCTCTATCAAAGTAAGATCAAACTTAAGATAAAATAAATGAAAGAAAATAACTCTGGTTGCCCCCTTTAGCAACTAAATCATCTGGAAAGACCCGGAGGGGTCTGTTGACGTCTTCAGAGCAGGGAAAATGGCTGATAAACTAAAAGTTAAGATTGCCCCCTTTAGCAACCAAAACAGCTGGGAAGCCCCGAAGGGGCCTCGTGATGTCTTCAGAGCAGGGTAAAAATGGCAGCAATTATTGATGTCTCAGTGATTTTATTCTACCTGAGAGGTTCTGCCTCCTTGAGGTGCTGGTCATAGGATGATGCTGGCTTTAAGCCAATTGAGTGTCAGAGTTGGACCTCAGTGGGCGGGGCTTGGAACTCAGCGGGGGTCCTGAAGGCTCTTCAGGACATTTTCCAACCACCAGGGGGAGATTCTCAGGCCTGCTGGAGAATGTTTTCCCTCCAAAAGTTTTACAATCCTTTGTCCTCACCGTCGGCTCCAGTGTCTGGTGTTCAGCCTCTGGACTGTGGCCCAACATTCCCCCTTTTGGTCTGGAGAGTGGGTTGTGACCCCGGTTTCCAGGGCAAAGAAGGTCAAGAGTCCAGTTATAATCCATGAGAGGTAATCCTTGAGTGGAGTTGAAGCAGTGAAAGTTAGTTCATTATGAGGCAGAGAGGCATAATTGTCTTTGAGGCATGAGTCTAAACAGAGAGAGGTAATTGTCTGGGCAGACAGGCTAAATAACATATATTCTAAAACACGGCACACATTTTCAATTTCACATAATGCTTATCAGCAGTTATTGTTAAAATACCAAATGAATTTCGGTGAAGAGTGAAATGAAAGAAAAGGAAACAGAAGGAAATTCTGAGTATGTGCTGGTGTTTGAGGTAAACATGTGTTATCTTGTCAAACCACCACATTTAGAACGGCGAATCACGTTCGGTTGTTCGCTAATCGGTAAATTAAGGATGAATCCTACTCCTAGGTTCTGCAGATCTACCGATATAGGAAATTGCACTGCCAAGACTGAATTGCCAAGTTTACCCGGGAGGGCTGCACAACCGTAGTGGTAGAGAACTTCGAGATTCACTCAACGAGGTCTAAGAAGGTTCACTACCTGAAGATACGTTATACAATTTACTGACAGATGGTCTAAGACATGCAACTATTGATGATGTGAGTGGTTTGAGTGGTCTCTCTGTTTGGAGTTGGGATTTCTCCCCCCCTTTTCAGATGTGGAGGGGAGAGGGAGTTTTGTTTAGTTTTGCACATGGGGATCAGTGTCTGGTCTTTTAGGAGAGCTTGGAGGAACAGGTGGCACAATGTCTCTCTGTTTCAGCCACACTTCTCCGTATTAACTCCTGTCCCAGAATGCATCCCATGTTTTGGGTTTCGGTCACCATATCTATACTCCTGGTACTGATATGGTTTCCATTGGCTAAAAATAACTTCTCTGTTGAGAGGTATTCATATAATGAGATCTAAACCGATTGTGGGAGTTTTGTTCTTGCTCCGCCAGGCATGCTGCTAGCATGACTCTGAGCGCATCCACATGTTCTTGGGCTTGTCGCGTGGCCCTCTGTTTGCAGAGGAGTGCCAGGTGACCCAGAACGTAGGATAAACTCAATTTCGGACCAGTGGTGTTGTTGAGGTGTATGGTCAGTTCTTCAATCCTTGGATCGCATTAACTTAAATCATAATCACTCAACTAACTCACTTCATCACTTGGAAAAATTGATCAGACTGGTGACTGTCCCTGACAGGTCGTCTGGCCTCGAGGGAGCCCTCGCTCCAGTGTGGTCCATGCTACTCATCTACTGAGTGCGAAACACCTGGTGGGCTGCTCAAGCTTGCTTAGGTAAAAGCGGATAAAAACTTAATTATAGCATCACTATAAAATTCCTCAGACTGGCGACTGTCCCCGACAGGTCGTCTGGCCTTGAGGGAGCCCTCGCCCCAGGGTGGTCCATGCTACTCATCTACTGAGTGCGAAACACCTGGTGGGCTGCTCAAGCTTGCTTAGGTAAAAGCGGATAAAAACTTAATTATAGCATCACTATAAAATTCCTCAGACTGGCGACTGTCCCCGACAGGTCGTCTGGCCTTGAGGGAGCCCTCGCCCCAGGGTGGTCCATGCTACTCATCTTCTGATTGCGAATCGCACCTGGTGGGCTGCTCAAGCTTGCTTAGGTTAAAGCGAATAAAACTTAATAAACACTACACAAGATGCACAGGTGAGCCTCACTCTGTGTCTATATAGTAGCGCTATGTAGGATAGCTTGATGGCTCAACCCTTTAGACCTAGTTGGTTAACAACTAGTCTACTCGTAACTAGTCTCTCAAATCTAGTTAGTCTCCTTGAAATTCAAAGCATGCAGAAATTCTCCAATAAAAAAAATTACTAAACTACTGAAACGTAGTCAGCAACCAACCATAGTGATACACAACGTCTGCTTAGCAAAGGGGAAACAAAAATTCAAAGAGAAATACATTTCCATAATTGTTTTTCTCTTAAGAAAATTAATTATAATTATCGTGCATTGAGATGACACAACCACTAATATGCAATAAGCATCCAACAACGGATACACAAGGCAATAGTATACCTGCTTGGCACAGGTGCAAAGGGATTACAAAAAAAAATTCAAAGAGAAATAAATTTCCGAATTATGTTTCTCCTTAAGAAATTAATTATAATTATTGTGCATCGCGAATACACAACCACCGATTACACTCTGCAGCCAATCACAGATACGCAAGGCACGAGTATACCTGTGTTGCAAAGGTGCAGGGGAATTTAGAAATTAAAAAAAAAAATTCTTTCTTTGACAATGAATCTGGATTATTGTACACAGTATTATGATACAGCTGGAGTTAGATAGCCTCACGCAGGGGCACCATTTATGTTGTGCAATAGTAGGAGTAGAATTGACGTTGGCTAATTATTAATAATCATGAAATATGATTATTAAAATAACAATTATAACAAACTCCAATATTTCAAAGATGGTAACAGCAGCAGCACTTATAACAATTGTCACACATGTAATACGGAGTATCTATGTGTGTGTGGTCGTGTCTGTCTGCCTGTCTGTGTGTGTGTGTGTGTGTGTGTGTGTGTGTGTGTAAGAAAGAGAAAGGGGAGTGGCTATGGCGTAATGACGTCCTCTGGCCGAATTCAAGGAGATGTTACATTCATGTACTTTCAAGATGGAGGTTACCTTAGTGAAGCCACGTTGCGAAAAGCAAAATGGCTGCCGGTCACTGACCTTAACAAAGGGGATCTTTAAGACAAAGAGATTTCTTATCTCGTGGTTTTGGCGCCGAATGGCGTTGAGATGTATAAATGCTCGTTAAATCTAGATTTCTCCATGTAACATGAAATGTATAAATGTAGGTCGGGACGTCTGTAAAAAACAGGTTTAGGAGAAGAGATAGAGAGAGAGAGAGAGAGAAAGAGAGAGAGAGATCAGGCAAGCTCTCAAAACATCGTCAGAGACAAACTTCCAGCGAAGCAGACCAGTTACGTGAGATTTATCTTTTAACAGATGTGAATCTCCGCACAATATCTCTGACGGTAACACGCAAAAAGGAAGCGCCGGCTCTGTACCGCGCTCTTCTCAAAAACACAGTAAACAAAGGAACCGGATGTGTCGTCTCGGCCCGCCGTGTAGCACGGCTAAAACAGATCAGCGATCTACAAACAAACATACAATCAAACAAATGACACGCTAAGTATTTAAACTAGTCTCTGCCCAGACAATAAAGCCTCTTACTGTGACCTCCGCGGTGTTGCTTGCGCGTGGGGCGCGGATTTCCCGGAAGTCCAGTGAATCTGTCGTTAAACCTCAGGATGCGTGCGAACGGGCGGATTCCTGGAAAACAAATCAGTGTCCTGGCCTCTTAAGCGGTGCTCCTGTGGGTCTCGTGGTTGCAACGGAGGTCAGCGCTGGACCGAAAAGAGCGAAGTCTCTTGCTCTTGGAACGGAATTCGGCTTCGTCTCTTCTGCAGGGATGAGCAGCGGTTGACGCAGCTGTGGATTTGGAAAGAAAGTCTCTGAGCTCGGCCAGCGAGCGAGTGAGTTCCTGTGCACGGCCTTTTCAAGTTAAAAACAAAAATAGTCTCTATCAAAGTAAGATCAAACTTAAGATAAAAGAAAATAAAGGAAAAAAAGGTGTTCAGCCTCTGGACTGTGGCCCAACACCGGAAATAGAAAAAATAATGTTCACAAACTTGATGCGACTCACCTAAGAATCACCATTATCATATCATATCAGCGTTTTAGGCATATATCACCAGCCTCTTCAGAGGTTAGTAAATATTATAGATTTTCAATTGATTTCACTGTTTTTTTTGTAATTTGTTATGTCGGTCCTCCATCTGTATACCTCCGAAGTAGTCTAGTTCTCTCTAGAGGGTGTGAATTTTCAACATGCAGCATTTCTTTATGTATATTTGTAAATGGAAATCTTACACCTTTTTTTTACTGCAAATAAATGTCACTTTTATAAAAAAAATGTTACTAATATAATACAATAATTTGAATTATTACTTGTTTAAACTAAACATGTGATAATTCAAATTATTGTATTATATTAGTAATATTGCTATTATAAACGTATACATATATCTCATGTTGCCATTGTGTATGTTGAGTTTAAGTAGCCTATATATTGATTTAACATAAAAACCTTGTGCATGTGTGTATTTATTGCCCCTATCTGTTCTGTTTAATGATATTTCTATATGAAAACCCATGGTTATAATTATAATTAATCATAAGAATACATCTCATTTGTAGAGGGAAATCTTGTACCTATTTTTAAGGACATTATTCTATTTTTTAGAACATAACATAATTATTAATAAGTATGGAGTGTCATAACTACATCTCCAGCATTTATAACAAACTATTCCGTTTAAAAATCGGTTGAAAATTGAGCAAGTTATAGTTAATTAAAAAGTACATGTTCCACTACCAACACAATGTTATGGCTGAGCGAGCAGCCTGTGGCAAGATGGCCGCCATGTGCGGACGTTCGACTCCATTGGCTGGCAACGCGGACGAGACATCTAGTGTTTATATATATCTATGGACTGGATGGGGAACTGAATGCTCCGTGTCTTTACTGCTGCTGCATCCATCCTGTATTCTACAGGTTAGTAGTGGGTGACTACGTTAGCTCCTAAAGCTTCGCTTGATCACCACGTGTGTCATTGAGACGTGTTGACTGGTAAAAACTGAGAAACTCCGCTGGGCAGTGAGCACTCGCACCACTAGGTGGGCGGGGCTACATTCGCCTGTATAGGTGTTTATTTTACGTGCACGTCGTCTTGCAGGCGGGTCGCGATAGTATATTGTTTACTTTACAGTGTGTAGTTCAGCTCTGACACACACAGACTCTGTAATTAAGTCATGTATTGTTATTGTGCATTATAAAGACCAGTTATAAGCTAATGTTCAATAGGTCTTTATTGTAAATGTTTATATTTCTTTATGAGGGATAAAGTATGTTAAGATGTTTGAAGTAAAGAGACACCATAATAATTGAATGTATGTTTTATGCACTTTTAAATGCAGTTCCACTCAGAGAAATGCTTGTGCTTGAAATTGTGTTTAAATTGAATAAGATGCAGACTGGATGAGGAACTGAAGGCTCTGTCGTTATTGCTGCTGCATTCCTGCTGTATTCTACAGATATACTTTGTTGCTGTGGTATCAAACTTGGGACCCGTAACATATATCTCCAACCAATATTTTGACATCAAAAAAATAAATCAAACATTAGGGTAAAATGAGCCGAAAACGGAAGGGTTACGTACCTCCTTGGTGTTGTCAGAACATGCTAGCACATTGAGGCTTATGGTTAGTGTGTGTGTCCAAACAATTTCGACGAAGGAAGAAATAGTTTTATAAGTTTTCGTGGAAAATCGTTTTGAAAAAATAATGTTATGATGTTATGTTTGATAAAAATAATCGGGGGGGGGGGGGGGGGGAGCGCCAAATGTGCTATGGCCGGCCCTGAAGAGAGCTGATATGTCATGGGCTGTCTTTTATATCAAAGCCCTCAAATGTTTGGCATTGGTTTTAATTGACATAGACATCAGTATCAGGTTTACTTGGAAAGATGTATAGGTACATGCTGAAACAACAAACAAACATAGGGAAATCTTCATTGTGGTTATTTTATTGATTCCAAGAAACATCCTGGATTAACTGAATTTCATCTGGACAAAAGGTATCTGCTTCACTACCTGTCCCCCTGGATAGTGAACTGTATCTTTTAATTTTTCTGAGAGGGAAGTTCAGAAAAGTTGGCTTTGCAATGGCAAAAACGTCCACTTTCAGGAACTGCTGCTGTATCACGTTCCCCTGGATGAGACAATTCTACAGCCTTCTGGAGCAGAAACAATTCACAGCCAAAGAGCGTGAAAAAAACATGACCCAAAGTACTGTCCTGAGACATAGAGGCCTAGCAAGGGTAATCTGTGGGTGTGCATGTGTTACAGAATGAGAAAACAGAGGATTCTTACAGCTATACGAATTAAATCAATCACGTTCACATTTAAGTACCATTACTCACAAAGAAGAAAAGCGACGTGTACATATGTAGATTCCAGCTATCCTGAACGGGTTACCACATTAAGATGAACACAAATTGGCTGAGATAAAGCTGTTGGAGTTTAAAGTATTTACAATAATGAACTGTATTTGAAGTGATGTGTCCCATGAACAGCAAGACAGAAAACACTAGAATAAACCGCCCTTCTGCTGCAATCCAAGAGCAGAGGCTGTGGTACAATTTATTTTGGTTTCAAGAGATCTATCAAAACCAATTAGCCATGGATTAGCATGCAATGTTGCTAATTATGATGCTAATTGGAGGGAAATACACAGCGGACCTCAGAAGGAAGGCTGCGGCTATGACTTGAATAACAACAAGGTTTCTATCAACATACATAATAATTATGATCATCAATTTGTTGTTCCTTCACACACTCCTTTACTCAAGGTGATAAGTCACACACTTTCAGGTATGGGGTTTTCATTCCTGGGGTGAAGGTTAATTCACACAATCAGACTTACCTGTGTAATCCACTGAAAAATATATTAGAGCTCAAACCAGCAATGCATGGTGCAGGACTGTAGTAACTGTGAAACAGCGATGTTGCCAGACTTATCCTTATTCTCCCACCACCTCACTAAAAGATTCATTCAGCAGTTTCTGACTGATGTATACTGTAAAATTACAATACAGACACCAGAACCACAAGACACCTGGCATGGTTTGCCTGTGGTAGCTTTCAGAGCCTGCTGTGCAGCTCAATGCTGGTACTGGCAGTGAATCTTCAGACACATGAAAGGAGATAAAGAAAGTGTGTGAAATGCACTGAAACCTAAAGGCTAAATACTGTGTCTTCAGAGAACGGCAGCAGAGGGCGAAGACAGCCATAACTGCTGAAAAGGCTTCAGGTAGATAGGAAGGTAGTGAAAATATTTACACATTGTATTAACTATTGAACGGATTTGTAAAGGACGGCGCAGCAAATACTTTCATTATATTTAATTATGAAACTTGGCTCGCAGGTTTCTTGCAGACAGATGCTAATGTCCTTTGTGCTCAGCAGTTAATTCAAGTGTAAAATGTAAATATGATTGAATGAGGCTCATTACATGGCACATTGTTTAATTTGCAGCTTCTAGTCACATTTATATTTAATGTTTGCCTGTCGGTGTGCTGAAACCATGAATTACTCAGAGTGGATATCCCGCCACATTTAGATATTTTTTCTCACTGACCGCCAACACTCGTTAATCAATCATTAACCATTCATCAGCAAGCTGAAAATGTTCTAATTAGTTTGGACCACTGTCTATGACATTTAAAGAAATACCAATACAACTTAAAAAAGAAAAAGGTACATATTGCACGTACAAAATGCAGCACAAACAAAGCAACATGACGCTGATGTGAATAGATAAAACTGAATGAAAATAACATTTACATTAACAGCCACTATGGCAATTAACTGCAATAGTTCCATTTGTCCCAACACAGCTTTGTAATGATCAAAACATTTTTATACTTCCCATACAAAAATAAAACATTTATAACTGTTATGTGCAATTTTTAATTGTCCAACTGTGTATAGTATTCACTGTGCCACTGTTGCTCTGTCCCTGCTTTCTCTCACAAACACATTGGTTTCCTGTATGTCACAGTCAGACTAACCACAGGCAGCAGTGGGAGAAATCCTGCCATGCAAGTGAACTTTTAAAACATCCATACATTTTTTACATCTTTCCGACAGTCAGAACTTGGCAACAATCAGCTTTTACTGTGCTGGTTCCTGCGACGGGGATTGGTGTCGCGCTGGAGTGCATACGAGCACACAGCATGCATGTTCAGCAGACAATCACTGTAATCAACCATCCCTGTAAACAGGCCGGGCCTTCCTCAGTCCCCAGCACAGTAGACAGCTTGTCTACTGGTTTTGATTCAGACATAGCAACATGTCAACATGCTAGGGAGTCTGTTGACAATCTGTTAACAGTGAGACCCTCTTAGATGCTACCATTAATACTTGTTGTCAGTTAACAGTTTAGCAGTTAATAATGAACATCACTAAGCTGAATTCTGTGTTATTTGAAACACAAAAGCCATATGACTTCTTAATGTCATAATTTGCCACATGCAAAATACATGGTCAACAAAATTTGTATAATTGTTTTTTCTCTGCTGGTAGCCGCTTAACAACCCAAAATGTAACTTTTAAAATGCAACCGATATCATCATTGGAACCAATATAATCACAACCAGTGACCTGTGATTATATAAATCATATAGAATGTCTCTTGTCTTCATGGCCCTACGTAGCAGCGAGCCCTTGTCTAAACAAAGCTCCAGCATTGGAGAGGTGTCTCTAAAATCTAGTTTTAGAGACACCTCTACCATCCCTCAGAGGAAGAACAGACTAATCTACTAAGATCTTTGTTCGTGACTGCACATTGTTTGTATGATTTTTAGATAAAATGGTTATTTAGTCATATTCATTTTGGTAAAATTACTGGTATTTTAGTATATTCACTATACTCCAGGCATAAAATGCACATAAGGCTTTTCCTATCTTATACCTTTATTCTGAGAAACCACTAGATAGCGTTGTACGATTTGCTATTTAAAAACAAACCGCATTTACCTCAAACCTCCTGTTGCTCTGCCCCTCAATTGAGTCGCTGACTGAGAGGGGCAATATTCGCTCAGTATTTTAAACCCGTCTTTGTTTTAATGGCTGAATATACCTCTTTTGAGAAAGAGCACATCCAGCACTTGTGAGTGCCGCTGAATTGTCCAACTACAAACCAACTTTATAACAAAATGTTTTGAATCAGTGGCCTGGAAGCTGTCTTTGAACCAAAACACGATAATTTCCCTTTAAAATCCCTTTAATTTCTCAAGATTTTCTTATTGTGTGAGAGTATATTTGATTTTTTTCTTTTAAGTAACTCATTTTTGCTCTAAATGCAAATGTGTGTTCTGAAGCAGTGTTGGGCATTACAAAGCGGGTGGACAGTGAGTTACACTTTACACTCTGTCTGCAGCCAGTGTTACAAAACATTCCCGGACTGTCTTTTGCACTTATACTGCCAGGTTCTCTGGATACGTTTGATTATAGAACAGCAATTACTAAGTGCAAACCGTGTTAATGCTTGATAAGCTGTATGGAAACACTTTGTTGCAAGTCAATGTAGTAGGACGCTGCACATCTCCATCCATTTTAAGGATGCATGTAATTTGGATGGATGAATGAGCTGAATGTATTGTACAGTGCTGCTCTATCAGCATGCAGGGCCCTCCACAAAGACACACTGATTTATGAAGCTACCTGGCTAGATCGGTGGACGGATGAATGGTAAGGGGATAGTAGACTAAAGCACATTCCAGCAGGACTCTTGTAGATGTAGATTGCTTTAATTTGTTGAAGTTTCGAAAAGCTCGTTGAGATCACAGTATTCCTGTTCTTTCCAAAAACTGCATCTATTGTAGGGTTTTGGGTTTTATGTCTGTCAGAGAGAAACAGATGGTGGCTTTGACAGGACAAACACAGTATAAAGACTTGAAATTATGATGGAAAACAAAAAGTAGAACATGGTGAACACCATCAATCAATAAATCAATCAAATTTTATTTGTATGGCCCATATTCACAAATTACAATTCGTCTCATAGGGCTTTAACATGTTGTGACATCCTCTGTCCTCTACAAAAAAAACTTTTAACAAGGTAAAAATAATGTAGAAACCTCAGAGAGAGCCACATGTGAGGGATCCCTCTCCCAGGATGGACAGAAGTGTAATAGATGCAAAGTTTAGGAAAAGATCATCAAGATTAAAGTTTTTAGCGGCATTGATGCGGGTAAACATTTTGATGGATAACTTCAATACTATATGTCAAGCAGTCCTGCTGCAATCATAGTCCATGGTCAGCAACCAGCAAGATCATGATCCATCATCAAGATCGGATCCACTATAGTCCACAGTCAACACCGAGAGAGGGTACTAGTGTGGGAAAGCATTTACTGAAGCCAACACACAGGGTGGATCTTATCAAGGCAGACGGTGATGTTTGAAAACTCCCGTTGGAGAAGGTCTTTCCATTCCCCTTATCAAGCTCATCCTTCTCCACTTCAGACGCTTCTGGAAGACAACTAGAACGCTATATGGTGTCATCCACAGATTTCACTTTGTTTGGGAATCACATCTGGGGTAATGTAAGCACACAACTCAACAAATTATAATATACAAAGTAAAAAAAAACAGGTTTGGTAGTTTTTAGACATATTAAATATTTATGACAACGTTTGCAACACTTAAGGTTACAAATATTTTGAGGTATTATTAAATAGTTAGAGATTTATAGTTTGCCGCTCAGTAACTCCAAGGAAGCTGCTCCAGTACATAAAAGCTTCTGGTTTGAATGCATTTGTTTCCAGTTTGATTGCAGCTGTGAGTGACAGAGCTTCGGTGGTTGACATGAGCTTTTTTACTAACAGAGCTCCTCCCACTGCAAACCAGTGAGGAGAGAACAGAGAAAAAAAAAGAAGAGAAGCAGAAGTCTCCAATGTGAAATAACTCACTCTTAAAAATAAACAGAAAGAAAACAGGCTCTCAGCGCTTTGAAAGCCCCAGAGGATACAATTAGCATGTACTGCGTATCATCACTTTATCCTGGTGGCACTCATTTGCTGTAAAATGTGACAATTGGTGCCGTCTCTGTTTTGCTGTGCCCTTATTCAGCTCAGTGTTTCTGTGATGTTACAGTGCATGCTGCTAGAGCACAAAACAAAAACACTGGGACCTGCTTGTAGCCAGCAGCATGTTATAAAAATATGTTGCTATGAAGTGCATGCAGACACAAACACCTACTCGTGTCTTTCTTTTTTCGATATATTGACAGCTCATTACTCTTAATACCCTCGTTCAGATGTGCTCTTTTCTCTCGTGACTGGGTTTTCGTATATCTACTGCTCACAAACAACTTATAATGGAATTCATGAAAATGTCAAAGTAAAGCAAGGATGCATCTCCTTCTTCCCTACACTGATGAGATCTGCGTGAATGCATGTTCAGTGACCTGTGACAAATCACTGTATTACAATGGGTTGTCACAACGGTAATATATTAGTCAGGTCTTGGCTGGTGTGTGAGATGTGATAAATAAAAGATAAAGAGCTGCTAAACACAACATGTTAGCTGCCTACAAAAAAATTTGTAAACATTGTTTGCATATAACTACTTATACCATATACCTGCTAGTTTTAAAAATAATAACCATTATTTGGTAGACCACACGAAATGAAATGTAATATATTATATGATATTTTGCCTTATCTTTATATTTTTCAGATCTCTAGATATATAAACCCAAATAGACATATAGAACAAAATAGAATTAGAATATAAAGCCCTTATTTCTATTGTATGGTGATACAGTGCAATATTTAGTGCCTCTCCATAAGATGCATAGGAAAATATGCAAATGTCTTGAATGACACAGGATAAAATATTTCAACATTTGTTTGTGTGTTGATTTAGGGTTCGAATTACGTGTCTATCCTAACTTGAGTCTGGGGGGTTTAAGTTTTATTGACCTGTCACATCTCCCTGAGGGCAGGGTGAGAGCAATTACATCTTACTGTTATAATATATACACTCACCGGCTGCTTTATTAGGTACACGTTGCACCACATCATTACACCACCAGGCTGAACCGTTGATACAAGGCATGATGGATCCATGCTTCCATAATGTTTACGCCAAATTTTGACCCTACCATTTGAATGTCGCAGCTGAAATCGAGACTCATCACACCATGCAAAGTTTTTCCAATCTTCTAATTTATGTGAGCCTGTGCGAATTGTAGCCTCAGTGTCTGGTCTTCTGCTCCTGTAGCCCATCTGCTTTAAGGTTTGACGTGTTGTGCGTTCAGAGATGATATTCTGCATACCTTGGCTGTCACGAGTGGTTATTTGAGTTACTTTTGCCTTTTCTATCATCTCCAACCACTCTGCCCATTCTTCTCTGACCTCTCTGACCTCTGACATCAAAAAGGGTTAGGGTTATTTTTTTCGTCCGCACAACTGCCGCTCACTGGATTTTTTTTCTCTTTTTTGGACCATTCTCTGTAAACCATAGAGATGGTTGTGCGTGAAAATCCCAGTAGATCAGCATTTTGAAGTACCAATCCGTCTGGCACCATCAACCATGCCACGTTTAAAGTCACTTAAATCTGATGCTCAGTTTGAACTTCAGCAAGTCTTCACCACGTCTAGATGCCTAAATGCATTGAGTTGCTGCCATGTGATTTGCTGATTAGCTATTTGTGTTAACAAGGAATTGAATAGGTGTGCCTAATAAAGTGGCCGCTGAGTGTATATTTCTATGATTTATTTTACACTTTCTAATTTCTGGCTGCTGGTTGATAGGATCTTGCAACTACTCCATCCAACATTTTATTTGACTTGTGCAGTGACCATAAAGGACTTTAATCTTGATTTCTGAACTGTCCCCTGTGAAAAAGTATATAATCATATCATCATTCATTCAGAATCATTAGTGTCAGATGTTTAGATGTAGAATAATTAGTCATGTATGAAACAACGGAGGAATGGTGATGTTGGATGGATCGATAAATGTGGGACTTTCACAGGAGACAGACTGCCAGTTGTTTCTCATTTCCAGTTGACAGTCCACACAGGCACTGCCTGACCCTAACCACAGACTCATTACTGTTATCATGATGATGACAAAGAGGAAGTGTTTATTTGAACCCAAACCATGTTCTTTCTCTGATGCTAATATAGCCTACTAGACAGTGTTCGATTGATTTATATCATCCTGTCCTTACTGATGAAAGCTCACATGCATTTCACTATTTGTGTTGATCTAATGTACAGATTAACTGCATTGCATTTGCCATAATATGGAAAGAAAATCAATTGATGTTATATAATGTCACAATATTTTTTTAACTCATAACAGTGGATTGTTACTGTAAAGTAACAATCTTTACAGTAACTGTAGTAAACCGTTACTGTTTGTATTCTGTATTGATATATACTGTTTATGCAATTAGCAAAAATGTTGTATATATATATATATATATATATATATATATATATATATATATATATATTTATTTAGGCTATTTTAGGCTATAGAACTGTCAAACCTAATTAGCTGCAGATATTGTGAAAGAGATAGAAGAAAGTATCCCATCTACTGTCAAGAGTTTCACCAGCTCAAGCATTAATCTGTCCATCCCATTAATTGTCCAATACAAAGACTCTGATCCATCTATTTGTCTCATCAATGGATCTCAAGGCTCATAGTGCTGTATATACACTCTCATTCAACCATATACACACTTCTTTCTACCTTCGTAAGAAATTCACTTCTACAAAAACTTCTTTAAATGTCCTTTAAATTAACTTACTTGAGTTGAAGTGTAAAAGCAACCATCTGTGTAAAGATGTGTAAAAGCCCCAACTCATATTATTATCCCAGCAGATCACTTTGTTCCCTAAAGACAGGCTCACTTGTGATTCCTAAGATTGGAATGGGAGGCAGAGCGTTCAGCCACCAGGCTCCTCTCCTGTGGAACCAGCTCCTACTCTGGAGGCAGGTACCATCACTACATATAGCCAAGCTTAAAACTTTCCTCTTTAATAAAGCTGATAGTCAGCTCTCTCTCTCTCTCTCTCTCTCTCATCCAGATATGACACTATACTCATCAATTATTATTAATATGGTTAATATAGGTTTAATATCAATAATAATTTGTGCCACTATCGTTTATATTTGCATTACATGTATAATTGTCACTCATTATTTCTTTGAAATAACCAGTCAAAAGCTTGCTCTGTAAAGTGCCTTGAGATATTGTATGTTGTGATTTGGTGCAGTGTTGCTAAACAGAGAAGTAAAGAAACCGTATGCGCCATCACAAGACGTACGAGCTGAGACTTTAATGTGTCTGGGCTGACACGATCATTCCCTATTGATGTGTCCAACGGGCTGAGTGTGATCCAGATGGGAGCCATGTGACAGCTTTTGTCTCTGCACTCTTTTTGCATTTGTTAGTCAGCTGATGTAAACAGACAAGTCCGTCAGCTAGATCTTGGTCTGCTCTTAGGAATATGTGGTATTGAGTTTCATGCTTTTTCGCTTTATTGTTAAAAATAGCAGCAGTAGCAGTAGAGTTTTTGTCCCCACATCTTGTACGGGTCTGAACAAAGAAAGCTCTTAGTCATTATCCAATTTGAATGCTTGTTGCTGTGTTTCTCAGGTTCTCTGTTGCAATAGTGTCTTAACTCTATTTGATGATTCGCTCTCTCTGGAGTCCTGTTTCATTCGTTTTTTTTTTTTGTCCAAAAAACTTGTTGTCCGGTCTCATCTGTCTTTTTATAGCTTCACAGACAGGGGCCATACTTGAAGGCAGAGTAAGAAGCCTGCTGTACCGAAGAGAGAAGGGAGATGCACATGGGCATAACGACGCACCCTGTCACACTGTCTCTCCTGGAAGACATCCATGGTGTTGCACTCGGTCATACATGTGAGAAGTGACAGAAACAGGAGTGTAAAAACTGGAGAGAAGAAGAAGTCCGGGCTCAGAGAGAGAAAGTCAAACCACGGCTGTTCTCTCGCCTTCCGCACCACTGCCCGACAAAGTCATAGAAATCTTCAGACACATTTGACACACAAAAGGTGTGAAGAAGGAAGGTTTGAGAACGGATTTGACTGTCACACCCATAGTTCGGACCTCACATCCAGAGTCCCCAGAGGGTAGGTGAGACATCTCCTTATCTCAGAGATCAAACTTTAAAATATCTCACCTTACATTTTAAAAACATATGTGTCATGAAGTTAAGATATTTCCCGGGATAGTTGTCCAAAAAGAGTATTCAGAACATTTCAAATGCAGAAACAATATAAGCTGCTTATTGTACAGATTCCACAATGTAAGTATAATAATGAAGTGATGTAGTAGCAGTTGTAGTAGTAATAAAAAGTGTGTGTGTGTGTGTGTGTGTGTGTGTATGATCAGTGTTAGAAAGTCTGAACAGCAAAAATCCACATTTGATGTATCCACAGCCCAAAGCTTTTAAATTTAATTTTAATCAGATCTCTACAGATGTATCTCACTTCAGACACTGGCTGCTTAAATATCGGAGCTCTCTCACTATTCAACACACAACAACGGCACCAAATCCAGAGTGGCAGTAGCTACGAAGTTGCTGACTCCTATGTTGCTAATACAGTAACAGATGCAGACAGGCTGGGGATGCCTAAAGATAAATCTGATGTGATCACTTGCAAATAGCAGTGTGGACAGTCTGTCCCTAAAGATCTGATTTGAGAAACCTGCTGTCTTAACAAAGCCTTGGAACTTTGGAGTGAGGACAAGAGGGAAAGAGAGGACAATGGCTTTAAACACCTGTTTGAGTTGCCATCAGATTAGAAAGGTGTTATGAGGCACATTTACCATTTACTTCTAACCTGAATGCTTTCTTGCTCAAGGAGACATGCTCAACACAGGAATGTCTGGAAAGCTATGCTTAAGGAGGTAGAGCAGCTCCACTCCTGGGATGGTCACTGAACCCAAAGCTGCCTCTGATGGCTGTGTGTGTTTGATGTATGATAGAGAAAACATAAACATAGCATAAACAACATATATATCAATGCATGTGAGAATAGCAAAAACTGGAAAATCTAAACTTTTGATTTGTGTTGACAGTGTTCACGGCAAATGTGTGAAAAATTCTATAGGGCTTTTGGTAAATGTCATTAATGCTTACAGGCTTTGACACTATTGTGAGGCAGTAGCATGCTGTTGCTGGACCTGGTCAATGACACAAACACGCACACATGCATGAAGGCACTCACGAAAACAAACACTATGGAGCCAGGATAGAGCGGCTGTCCACCTCTTGGGAATATATATTTGAGTTTGCGTTGTTGAAGAAGCTGGACTTTAAGCCCTCCAGAGAGAGCGGAGGAGTGGAAGAGCCAGTGGAGTGTGTTAAAGAAGCATGTGCGTGTGAGTAACAGCAATAGACAACCTAAGTGAATTGAACTTTGTGGGACTGGTCTGTGCTGAGTTGAAACACAGTAACACTAATGCTGGTCAGAATGATCTTTTGGGGATCCTTCGACTTTTCATGTAGTGCCACCCACCGGGTCAAAATCTGTCCATCACTTTGGTTTATGACCAAATATATACAAAACTACTAAAACAGTCAATCAATGTCCTTAGTCTCTGGAACATGGTGACATTAATGGCTGGAGTAGTTTGTGGAAACTATTTTTGTGGAAAACTGTGTTTTAAGGGTCTTAATGCTCTAAAGGCATTTTTTTTTTTTTACATTTTGGGACACCTCAGCGAAAACTTGAGTCTGAATTTACACTTTATTGCTATGACCAAAAAGAGAGTGTAAAAAACACCTCATATGGTGCTAATTAAGAGGACAAGTTTGAAATGCAACCAATTTAAAACCCTCTTTACACCGTGTCTCGGATCCAGCTTTGACTTTAGACAGATTAATCTGTGTCTGCTGTGTCCACAATGAGATCCAACTGTTCAGTCGAATAATCACATCCTCCTCTTAGTTGTGCAAGTCCAAAAAAACTAATACCGACAAAGAGGAATAGAGGAAGATGCAAGCTATGTGTTATGTGTTTCCATGCTCTTTAAAAGCTGAGGTCGAAGCCATCTGCGACGATGATCTTGTCTTCACCATGACCATAAGAAAGGGCTGAGAGTCGGTTCAAGTTACTCACTAACGTCTGCTAGCTGCCTAGCACCTATTTGAAACATTATTTATTTCCATCCATTCAATTGCTGGATGTAGATTGACATTGCAATCGTCTTTGTTGTGTTCCATCTGGTCACAGAGCATCACTGACTGCATCCAGAGCCAATCGGTGCTGTCATCGTTGGGAATGCTCTTACAACCATTTTTTCATGTTGGCAAGCTCAATCTATTTCAAACTGATAACTAAAGACACATTTTAACATAATGTGTGAATGGAGTTCTTTGGAACTGTAAATTCACAGTTATTTTGGTCTTGCTGACTGGTTGTTACTCTCACATGAAGCTGTGCAAAATACCATGGGCCTTCATTTGCCAGATTAAACATCTCCCATCAGACTGACTGATTAGTTTTCTTTACAAATTACATTAAAGGGCGAGCATCCTGTAATATGTTTAATAATGTCTTGATTTGAATACTAAACCATGCTTACATTAGTGTAACATCAAGCTGATGATTGAATAATATCATTCTGTGTGACTATCTTGGCTCATGACTTTGAGGTTAAGACCCAGAATATTTTCAGGCAATTTATTTAATTCTAACATGTGCTGTTGAAGTAAGACAAATTAGAAAGCAGAGTTTTTTTATTATCAATCTGTCAGATAATGTGCAAAGAAATGAACGTGAGGCAGAAGGGGGATTCCTACAATGTGAGGACCCATTGACCAGAGAGTAATTTTGAGAGAAATAAAAGCAAACTCAATTAATTTGTGTTTATGGCTCCGCAGTCCACGGGAGTGAAATTACTAAAGCTGGATCTATTACAAAGTCACAACCCATAATAATTCTGTAACAATATATACACTAAGTTCTAAGAAATTTAAGAAAATCCCTCTCTGAATTGCATTGGATAATGGCATAACTGAAAATAAGAGGCGAAACCTGGTAAAAAAAATTGATTCCTCCTGATTATCATGGCACCTTTAAAGAAATTTGTGTGACTAAATGAATTAAAGACTGTGACAACCTTACCAGGCTACAGCACAAATAAATGTTTTTGAAGACAACATAAATATAAGAGGAATTGAAAGGACTGTCGACAAATTAAAATGATGAAGGAATTTGGAAGTAAAGGCATTCACAATGGGACTTTAAAATTTTACAATTTTTTAAAGGTCTGTCTCTTTAAAGCCTTTTTCAAACATGACCTCCAGTGAATGTCCACATAATTGAGTCAAGTTTCTTTCACACGTGAACAGTGCAGCAGGAAATTCTCCAGTCAAACACATTCACAAATGCACACAATATACAAATCTCTGGAATGCTCAGGTGAGGTTTGGAGAAACAGGAGGCAGGATGCAATGTATTTATTACGCTACAGTCAAGACGTTTTTGTATACAGCGCATTGAAATCTGCTTCATGCCTTATACCAGGAGCACCATTGACATTTTTGTTGGTGTCTTCTACGTGTATGGCACTTTTTCATCCTGACATATTTGATAGACAGAGATATTAGTGAGAAAGTAGCATTTTCTGGGGGTTTCTGGAAAAAGTCTGGCACTTCACACGTGGACATTTGCGTTCCCATAAGTATGTCCAGTGGTTATCAAGATTTCAGTGCATGTCTAAAAGAGTCTTAAGACATTCTTTGCATAATTTCATTAGGATGGCACACATCCAAAGTTTACCATACCTTGGGGTAAGTTTGTGCCAATTCTCATAAATACCTTGATTTTTCTTTGATGAATAGATGACTTATGGTGTAACGGTTTCTTATTGCCCCAGCTCACAGATATCAAAGATATGAAAAGATTTTTGCTATTATAAATAGAATCAACTGTACAGTGCTTGCCCCTCACCAATAATGAATTATGCTTCAGGGGTGTTGGCATTGCAGTTAAAATATAATTGTAGACTCTATTCTAGAGGTCGCCAACCCGTCTATCAACTGGTCAATCTCCAAAACCTTCACTTTCAATTCGGACTTGTTTGTTTGAAAAAAGCTGTTTTACTGTGAAATATTTGCAAGAGCGGAAGATGCAAGCCTTCATACTCTATAGTACTGGTATTTATTTGAGTACACATGACTACTTTTTCGGAAATAGTCATATTTATGGCCATTTTCAAGGCAAACCCCTGACTGACTGGATTCATGTAGATTAAATCACACAGGTCTTCTAAAATAAACATTGATTGAAGTTAAATGAAATACATCTTGTTCATGTAACTAAATAAGCGATTAAGTCATAAATCTGACTCATTACCTGTGGAGACTAAGATCACAGTCTGAAAATAACTTTCTTATACATTCGTCCTCACAAAACAAGCAATTATGAAGGATGAGGCTCTGTGAATGGAATTTGAAATAGCGTTGATTTAAGCTAAATGCAAATGCTAGGTTTATAACATCATATATATAGTTTGGCATGTTAGTGACTTTCATGCTGCATATACTTGCATTGAAGACATTTATTTTATGTGATTATCAAAGTGACTACAAATAATCCAGAGGGAGACACAAGCATATGCCAAGTTTCAAGAAAAACCACTGAATAGCTGAAACTACAAATGGCGGTGCTGAAGGAACATTCAAGGAAAAGCGGGAATCATCCCCCTGGGCCCATAAATGTAGTATTACGTTATTTGCTGATCCATCCAGTAGATGTTCAGGTATTTCATAAATGAAATCCTCAACCTGCTGCTAAGAGAGGTCTGGATCTCTGTAACTTCACAGGCACCCATCCAATATTTGTCAAAGCAATTTGAGCCAAAACATTTCAACCAGCAAGTAAGATGTGAAGCCAGAATCGTTTTTTTTTTTGTTTTTTTTAACTAATTCAAAGTCATTACAGGGAATATTTAACTGTGCAGCATTTGTGAACAACTCGTTGAAACTGGTATTGATGTAATATCTGGAATAAAAAGCCAGAATAAAACAATATTCTGTGATATATGTCACTATAACCATTGTACTCATGGGATTATTGATACAGATATGGACGTAATGCTGACTTATCAAGACAACATCTAAACTTGGCGTTCTCAGTTGACATTAACTGAGGAACAGGATAAATGAAAGTCTCTGATACAGGCCTAGTTCACATCAGAGGACTGGTACACAGTTGTAGTAGTTCTTTGTAGAATTAAATTAGGAAAAACTAACATTAATTACAGATTGAACGTGGTGGAGAAAAAGGACGAGTATGGTCATATAGACAGTTGTATTTAACGCATAAAACTGTGTTGTTATGAAGAATATCTGTTGTTAGGACAACCAACAAAATATTTGCCATGGGGAAAAAACAGGAAGATAAATGATTCATGTAATATAAATAAACTATTACTCTTTATTATATTGTGTGACATTTTTTGCTCCTGTGTTGCTCTGTCTTCCGTTAGGCTGTGTTCTTCTAACGTTTATGTCTTTTTATACCTATGTTCTTTGGAACGAAATAAATATAGTTCATTGTTTCAAACAGGAAGAGAGCAATGCCACCTAGAGAAAATCCCAACTGCTATAAATCAGATCCAACAAAGAAGGAAATACATACATTGATTATAATGATAATAATAACTATATATAATATATATATATATATATATACATTTATATAGCAGTTATCTAAACAAGGTTACAAAGTGCCTCACAAAATATATGGTCATATTTTTTTATAAATAACGCTGAGGCTTACGGTAAATCTGACTACTGGCTTGTATGGCAGTACTTCCAGACGGTTCGAGCCGACAGAGACACCATCGCGACCGGCAAGAAGAAAGGAGGGGGACTCGCCGTGCTCGTGAACAACAGGTGGTGTCACCCCGGGCACGTCACCGTTAAACAGCGTGTCTGCAGCCCGGACATCGAGCTCGTCGTCATCGTCGGACTTCTTCCATATTATTTGCCGAGGGAGTTTACCAGTGTTTTCGCCATCAATGTTTACATTCCTCCATCTCGGAACGCAGAAGCAGCGTGTGACGTCATACACACTGTGACTGCAGGATTACAGACGCAACACCCCGGGGCCTTCATCATCATCCCAGGTGACTTTAACCATGCTTCCCTCTCATCCACACTCCCAACCTTCTTCCAGTTTATAAAATGTGCCACCCGGGAAAATAAGACTTTGGACCTGCTGTATGCAAATGTTAAGGATGCATACAGCTCCACTGCCCTGCCACCACTGGGCAGGTCAGACCACAACCTAGTCCTGCTCTCACCATCATACAAGCCTGTGATTCAGCAGCACCCAGTCACAGTGAGGACAGTGAGGAAATGGTCTCATGAGGCCATGGAAACACTGCGTGGGGCGCTTGAAGCCACAGACTGGGATGCTCTGTATGAGCCACACGGTGAGGACATTGATGGCCTGACTGACTGTGTCTCTGAGTACATTGGGTTCTGCAAAGATAACACCATCCCCACTAAAGAGGTCCGCTGTTACTCAAATAACAAGCCGTGGGTAACAAGCGACTTGAAGGCCCTTCTCAACGAGAAGAAGAGGGCCTTTAGATCACGGGACAGAGCAGAACTCAAACGGGTTCAAAGGGAGCTCAAGCGCAGCATCAGGGAGAGCAAGGACAACTTCAGAAGAAAACTGGAGCACAAACTGGAGGAAAACAACACCAGGGACGTCTGGAGTGGTATGAAGGAGATCACTTGTTTCAAGAGGAAAGATGGGGGAGCAGCTGGGGATGAACGACGTGCGAACGAGCTGAACACGTTCTTCAATAGGTTCAACCCCAACCCCCCCACCCCCAGCGGACCCTCCACAGACTCTATGACTGCCAGTACTGCTTCTCTGAGCAACAACCCCCCACCTCCCCCCATCACCCCCTGCCCCCCACCACCTCCGTCACCATCTCCCCCCACCCCCCCGCTGGCTTTTACCACAGACCTTTTCACACCTCCCACCGACAGGACATCCTCACATCCCCCACAGCCCCCCACCACCTCCTGCAACACACACATCTCTGCACCACCCTCAAACCCACCACTGACATCCCACACCCCCCAGTCTGGACTCCACATCACAGCCAGTCAGGTGAGGAGAGAGCTGGAGAGGCTCAAACCGAGGAAAGCTGCGGGACCGGACCACATCAGCCCTTGTGTGCTGAAGGCATGTTCCAGCCAGCTCTGTGGAGTTCTCCAGCACCTCTTCAACCTGAGCCTACACCTTCAGAGAGTGCCAGTGCTCTGGAAAACATCCTGCCTGGTCCCAGTGCCCAAAAAAGGACGTCCTGCTGCACTGGAGGACTACAGGCCGGTGGCACTGACCTCTCACATCATGAAGGTCATGGAAAGACTGGTCCTGGCCCACCTCAGACCGCTGGTGTGCCCATCACAAGACCCCCTGCAGTTTGCATATCAGCCCCATGTTGGGGTTGATGATGCAATCATCTACCTGCTGCAGAAGGCTTACTCCTCCCTGGAGAGACCCAACACCTCAGTCCGGATCATGTTTTTCGACTTCTCCAGCGCCTTCAACACCATCCAGCCCAGACTGCTGAAGGCCAAACTGGAGGGCACGCGGGTGAGTGCTCCCCTCATCGCTTGGGTCGATGACTATCTGACGGGCAGACCGCAGTTTGTGAGATTACAGAACTGTGTGTCTGATCGTCTGATCAGTAACATCGGGGCCCCCCAGGGAACTGTGCTGTCCCCCTTCCTCTTCACCACATACACTGCTGACTTTAAGCACTGCACTGAGACGTGTCATCTGCAGAAGTTCTCTGATGACACGGCCATTGTGGGGTGTGTTGAGGGCGGAGGGGAGGCTGAGTACAGGGACCTGGTTGACCGCTTTGTGAAGTGGTGTGGGGAGAACCGCATGCAGCTCAACGTGGCGAAGACGAGGGAGATGGTGGTGGACTTCAGGAGGAACAAGCCCCTGCCCTCTCCTGTCTGCATCGGTGGGACGGCTGTGGAGGTGGTCCCTGCATACAAGTACCTGGGTGTCACACTGGACAATAAACTGGACTGGTCCACCAACACAGAGGCCGTCTACAAGAAGGGCCTGAGCCGGCTTTATTTCCTGAGGAGGCTCAGGTCCTTCAACGTCTGCAACAAGATGCTGCAGATGTTTTATAAGTCTGTTGTGGTGAGCACCATCTTCTTTGCTGTGGTGTCCTGGGGTGCAGGCATCAAGGCTAAGGACGCCAACAAACTGAAAAAACTGATTAGGAAGGCAGAGTCTGTGGTTGGCTCTAAGCTTGTCACCCTGGAGGACGTGGTGGAGGACAGGATGCTGGCAAAACTGCTGGCAATCATGGACAATCCGTCTCACCCCCTCCACAAAACACTGGACAAGCTAAGGAGCAGCTTCAGCCACAGGCTCATTCAACCCCGCTGCTCTAAGGAACGATACAGGAAGTCGTTCCTCCCAACCGCAATAAGACTGTACAACTCCTCTACCTCTGTCAGAGCCACCATCACACAACTGCACTAAATATACCTCATTTCATCACTTTATACAATAATATTGTCTTTTGCACACTCTGTTTACATATTCTTACACTCATAGTATATTATATTATCTATTATTATACCCGTACTATATATCATATACTATATCATACTCTTTATACTCTTTATATATTCTTTGTATAGATAAGTCTGTATACACATATTTATACATGTGTAGATGTTGTTGTTATTATTATATTTTACTATTATTATTATTATATATACTGTTGCTGCTAGTATTACTATATACTGCTATTATTATATTGGTATAATTACCTTCATAAATAAATATATATTATATATTATATACTATATATACTGTACTATTTTTATATACTGTCTAACAACAACATTATCATTATCATTATCATATTATCATATCATCAGTACTTACCATCATATGCCACTGCACCTTATCTACCCATGTATCTTGTGTTTCTGTTTTTATTGTTTCTACCGCAATATTTTGTATTGTATTTTATTGTATCCAAATGTACCGGCTGCTATGACGACTTAATTTCCCTTCGGGGATGAATAAAGTAATCTATCTATCTATCTATCTATCTATCTATCTATCTATCTATCTATCTATCTATCTATCTATCTATCTATCTATCTATCTATCTATCTATCTATCTATCTATCTATCTATCTATCTATCTATCTATCTATCTATCTATCTATCTATCTAGTCTTGTGGCTTACCTATATGGATCATTACCTACTCTATATGCCTTTTTAAACTAAGGTTAAAAGCTGTCCCATTTAAGAAAATACATAAAAAATAGTTGCAAGTAAAAGTAATATGAAAAGAAAAGAAAATAAATTTAAAGATAGGTAGAGAGTGGGCGAGCCTGATCTCGTCAGGCAGGGAGT
The DNA here is from genome assembly GCF_949316205.1 of Platichthys flesus. Lineage (NCBI taxonomy): Eukaryota > Metazoa > Chordata > Actinopteri > Pleuronectiformes > Pleuronectidae > Platichthys > Platichthys flesus. Next base: position 3,055,430 of record NC_084958.1, on the reverse strand, counting down.
TCCAGAGCCTCGGGGCCCTGACAGAGAACCTGTCACCCTGAGTAGCCAGCCTTGACCTAGGGACAGCTAGCTGATCTCAGGTAGTGACCAGGATTGTAGGGAGTCAAGGGCTACAAAATGTAAGTAGGGGCCAGCCCATGTTAACATTTGAAAGTTATTAAAAGAATCATACAATCAATTGCAATAGTCCAGATGGGAAAATTATGTTTCTAAGTCAGGGAGAGATAAAACTGATTTAATTGGACAAATGTTTTGGAAGTGGAAGTAGCAGGATTTAATCTATTCAATCTAATTAACGTTTGTATTAAAATTCAGTGGGAATCAAATTTTGACAAAGATAATAGTAATAATATTAGTAAAAGTAGAGAACACACATTCTGTATCTTTTATCTCTAGTAAAATGACAAAAAAAACGTCATGAGCTAAAGATGGACACAAAAATGAAATAAAAAAGACAGATCAGCACATTAACCAGAGTATTCCTGCTCTACTCATTGACAACTTTTCACTGGCTGCATTTACATAAGAGCTGAAGCTCGATCCACTGAGGGATTTACATTTTTCGCTCATTTGCGTGACTGAGAAAAGTCTCAGCTTTTTGTCAGCAGAGCTTAAAAATATCCCACTCTCATTGGCTTCGACAAATCCCCAGATAAGGTGGGTTGCTTTCAAAAATTGACGGTGCCCCAGCTGCCTGCTCTGCAAGTAGGACTGCAAGACATCGATCACAGTCGGCTGTGCAAATGATTTCCTTTAAGCTCTGCACTGCCCAGTGTACGACACGACCAATACACTGGTCGATGGGGCTACACAAAAGTGTGTGTGCATGTGTGTAAACAGCAAGCGCAAGTGCAAATGACCAAGAATATTTTCTGGTAAAAACCAGCACCTCCACAGATGCAGTGTCTTTTATTCACCTACACACGTACACATGTTCCTAAATAATACACACACAATGGACGAGCTGCCGCTCTCTCTCTCTGACACACACACAAGTAGTGAGCTCTTCCAACACTTTTTCATTCACACACACACAACAATATCTGCAGCAGTTTCAATAACATTTCTCTGCAGTGAAGCAGGATTCAAAGGAAGAAAGAAAAAAATTAGAGGAGAGGAGAGAAAGAGAGGTATGTGTTGAAAGGAGTGATGCTCTTTACCTTGTGCAGACAGATGTGTTCAGGCTCCCACTCGCCCTACTGCTTCACTCTCATCTGTCTCTCGATGCTGCTTGCTCTCTCTACATCTGCCCAACACTAAGGACAAGGAAGTGTGTATCCCCCACTCCTACTGGCTCTCTCCCTCTGCCCCTCTCTCTCTCTCGCTCTTTTTCTCGCTGTGTGTGGCTGTAGCACGGAGGAGAATAAAAGACTGCCTCTCTCTCTCTCTCTCTCTCTCTCTCTCTCTCTCTCTCTCTCTCTCTCTCTCTCTCTCTCTCTCTCTCTCTCTCTCATTCAGCTCTTTGGTTGAATCTCCTCTCTCTTCTACATAGAGTACATACTAACTGTTTAAATATATATATATATTGAAAGAAAGAGAGAGAGAGACACATTCAAGGAAAAAACCTGGATTGAGGCTGAATTGAATCCGATTGAATTGAATCTAAAGAAGGCCCTGTCGGTCTTTATATTGAGGCTCTAGTGATCACTGACGAGGTTCTCAATCGGAATGTTTTAGTAGTAGATGTAAGTGCGAGAGTCTTAAGGTCACCAAGAGGGTTAAAGTGTTCAGTAGAAATCTAAGGATTCAGAGGTCCTTTGGGGGGCTATGTTAGTCTTTGTTGTGGTCGTAGTAGATTGGAGTCACTTAGAAGGCTTTAGAGGTAGGGAGTTGGTAGGGGTTCTTTAGAGGCTCTAATGGTCATAGAGAAGGTTCTATATGTAATTTTGGACTTAGTGTCAAGGCTGTAGGGGTCCTCTAGGTTTTTTGTCTGGGTTGTTGAGAAGGCTTAAGTGATCAGTTGACGATTTCAGTAGAGGGTCTTTCAAGAAGATGTAGTGTTTTGGAGGTTCTAGAGGTCTTAAGAGTCTAGCTTAATTTATCTTGCCTCGTTGTGTTGTTTAAATGACTGTGACCCCTTTCATGCCAATTCTTTGAAACAGCAAATAGGGGAAGCAATAAAATGAATTACCAGCACCACATCCAGTAAGCCTCAGTTTCTCATAAAAGGAACTGGAGTAGCCCCGGGTGTAAGCCTTCGTCATCACTTGCCGGCTGCTGAATCTGTAAATCGATTAAGCTCCTATATCTGCTATATTTGGTGGGGTGTTTTTGTAAAGAAATTACCGGATTTTCCCGCAGTTCCAAGTGAAGTCACAATATCATAGTAACTCAGTGACAGCAGATATACATGAACTGTTGCTAAGGGTCGACCAATCAGATTTGACGAAAAACAAATGTAAATCAATTCCTATTGGCTGTAAATAAAAGGGGGAGTGTCTGAGAGCTGCGTCACGTGGAAAATCTGCAATAATCAATTAAAAAGCAGCCTCAGGTCCTGTGGTCGCAACAAGTTTAAGCACTTACATTCAGTCTCGTTTGGCCGGCGCCACAAACCAAAAAGTGTTATGTATTTAGAAAGAAATGAACCAAATAGAGATTGTAAAGATTTTTTATAGAATACTCCATCGATTCTTACGGTCTTCCAAGTGTATTGGACAAGAAAACTACTATTATATAATTAAATTATGTAAAAAAAGATTTTAGACTTTTTGATTTTTGACTTTTTTCCCCTCTCATGATGTTGAGGCCCCGCTCCTGTTCAGGGGGATGTTGCAATGTTGTTTCCATTGAGGAGGTTCCATGGATCCTCTAGGAGATTCTGAGGGGTTTTGGAGGTTTTAGTGGTCCCTAGACAAATTCTAGTGGGCCCCTGTATAAGTATTCTACACTATTATATATGTGTATGCGTATCTCTTAACGCTAGTTTAGAAAAACTTAGAACATTGTACAACATTTGTAGTGGGGTTAAATGGTACATACGAGCTGGCTGGCAGTTGAATTCACCTGTGAATCAGCTGGTCTAGTTTTAAATGGAGGGCAGATGAGAATCACAAGAACAACAATCAAACTGCCCTGTGTCACACTGCCCAACAGCTCAGTTTGGATCTTTAACAAGGTGCTCATGTCAAATATGGATGACAAGATATGAGTTTATTTTAAATCCTGTATCACAAATGCATGTATAAACAAATAATCCAGCTGCTATTGGACTGCAGCAACAGTTGACTAGTAATATTAGCAAATTGTCTCTTGTTGGGATCTACAGTCACAGAGACTGTAAACATGAGGCCTTGTGGGGAATTCCGATCCAGCCTCAGGTACTTTGGGGGAGCAAGCCACAGTCGAAACTGTCAATGACCCCTGCTGTGTCTTTAGCCGCTCCTCAGATTTTGAACTCTGACCTTCCTATTGGCCTAAGACCCTTAGCCTTGCTAGAAGGCGGGAGTCACCTCCAAGGTACTATTTAAGGTCAGACCCAGCTAAAATAGTTCTTTCCAGTTCCACTCACAATAGAGCTAACATCTCCAGTTTAGTTCTTAGTGATCCAGAGGAGACAAAGGAAACAAATTCAACAGCTGTTTGATCTTTCTGAAGTTTATTTTAAACTTATCTTTTTTGTAGTTTCACTTTTAGTTTCAAGCTATTTTTTTCTAATCCAGTTTAAGCTTAACTTATCCTTTTTAGTACATCGTAAGCTTATTCCTTCCTATTTTTCCCTTAAAGCTTTTACTCTGAATAGCTTCCTTTTAGTTGCTTTTATTTTTCGAATCGAGCGCGGCAGAAACTTCCCCTCACTCGCTGGCCGAGCACAGAGACACTCTCCCCGCCATTCACGGACAATCCGGCCACGGTTTCTTTCCTGCAGACGGGCAAAGACCTTGCCAAGGAGAAAGAGACGCATCCTCTCCAATTCGGCCCAGCATCATCTCGCCGCCGCATCCGCGGCTCCGCGATCAGCGTCCTGAGGCCAGGACCCCATCCACTTCATCCTTCCGGAATTCGCGCAACTACGGTCGTGCACGAAACTCCGCGAAGCAACACGAAGTAAGAGGCATATGTCTGGGCAGAGTCTAGTTTAATATTTAGCGTGCTGTTATATGATTGTGCTTTTATAGAAAGACCGCCGTGTCGATCTTATTGTGAAAAGCGCGCGGTGACGATCCGGCGCTTCCTGTTTGATTCGTGTTTCCGTCAGGCCGATTTCACAGAAGACGTGCATCTGTTAAAAGACACCTCTCACGTAGCTGGTTTGCCGGCCTCACTGTGTGATCGCCTCTGACGGCGTTTTTAGGATCATCTCCGATCTGTGTTACTGCATGTTTCTCTCTCTCTCCCTTTTGTTCTCCCACATCCGCCGACACACACATCCTCGCCCTCGCACACACATATAGTCACATTACATATAGTCATTCTGAGATCAAGGGGGTCTGAACACACCTCGACGCCATTAGGCGCTAAAGCTAAGCTAAGACAAAGAATCCCTTTGTCCTCCCTCAAACTTTGTCTCACGTGTGTTTTAAGTCGGCCATCTTTGACCATCTTGACTCTAAGTTACGTGGTCCGTCGACCATTGATTGCAATACACATCGAGGCCCGGCCTCCATTCGGACTCCAAATTCCTTAGGCGACTCCGCCATTTTGAGTTGTAGTCCTGGTGTATATGACATCACCAATTTTGTAGTCAAAACCCCAGGGTTAAGCCAGCCCTCTTAAACTTCGTGAGTCATCGACCCCCCTTTTTCTCTCTCACACACACACACACACACACCCACCCACTCACACACACACACGCACACAAGAACGCACACACAACCCTATCAGAAGGATTTGCAGTGTGATTAATTGTGATGAATGTGCTGCGACTGTATTGGATATAGCGGATTGTGTTAAGTGAAGAATCATTTGGAACAACATTGACCTTTTCTTTTATATCTTTTAATAAATCCTTTTATACTTAAAGTATTTGAATCTTGTGATTATTGGTGCATGTTTATGTGAACACAGTTGGATAACGATAGCCAGTGCTTGAACTCAACCCTTCATCGTTTATTATATAATCATTAAAATAAACTATTGAGATTATTGATTTACTTTATCAGATGAGACTGATGCTTATAGACTGACTTGTTGGTCCCTGTAACCAGGGTGGTGCCCCTTCTCGAGTATTAATATAGATCGTATTATCCTTAAATTAACGATTTTATGGTTTTGACTAATTATTTAATTATTCTTGGTTGATAACCTTATGATTATTGATTGATAGCTGGTACTTTCTAGATTGATAAATTACTTGTTTTTCATTGGTAGTTGTTATTCATTGATTGATTATTCATAAGTTTACATTAATTATTCTTAATCAATAGACTTTATCATTCTCAAATTAATGATTTAACAATTCTTAACTGTTAAACTTCCTTATTTACTCATTAATGGTTTTATTGTTATTTGATTACTGATCATCTTCAATTAATAATCTAATTATTTTTAAATAAATAATCTTTATTGTTTCAATAATCATATTCCATGATTATCGATAACCAGCCAACGTCGAGTCCCCCTACTATTGCACAACACTCTCTACCAGCGGAGGTAAAATATTTTGTTTACATTTCATCACAAAAAGAAGTAAATATATAACCTTCTTCTTGATATAAAAAGTCATGGCGTGGCATGCCATAAAGAGTGGCAGGGCACTGTGGACTAGCTGTAGCTAAAGTGTGGTGATCAGTGCCGGCCCTGGCAATGTTGGAGCCCTAGGCGAGATTTTTCATTGTCACTTCTGTGTGTCCCCGTGGTTAGACTACGATGGTGTGACGTAACTGCATCGGTTAACATTGCACCTATCATGTCATCATAAATCAGCCTCTTGTGGCCTCTCTGCATTTTTCGCCCTAGGCAACAGCCTATGTCGCCTATGCCAGGAGCCGCCCCTGGTGGTGATAGACGTAGACCAGGAAGCAGGTCTTCAGGCAGAATGAATGCACCCATATCTGAAGTGACAGCAGACGTGGTCAAGGCAGGAAAACAGGCAGGGAGGAAGGGTTAGGCAGGTAAATCACCTGAGGCAGGCAGATATAGCGGGACTCAGCAGCTGAGAATGCACACAGACAGGTAATATTGAGTATTGAACCCACATAGAAGATAGTACCACATAGTCTTACTTTATAATCGTGCGACGAGTGGAGTTACGACCATGGTTCTAAAGCTGCAATAGATGATTAGTGGAGATGAGCTAGAGGTGTGCCATGGACGTGCAGGAAGAAACCCCGGCCACGCCCAAAACTGCCAGATCAATCACACACATTCATCCCAAGCATGCTGCACCAATCAGAATTCATTCAAATTTACATTCATATACACACACACACACACACACACACACTCAGGAGGTGTCCACATTGAGGTGGCAGGTACACGCTCGTGAGGAAGAGGCAGCGTTGACATAACACGTTGGCACAATGCAAATGTTTTTTCCATTTCCAAGAGTCTGTAGTTATGACTAATTACCTTTAAAAAGCAAATGTTGAACATTTATCATTTAAATATTAGTTTCATGATTACCATTATCGTATACTCTGGGCAGCCGAGAGGTCAATGATGGTGAAGTTGATGCTGAAGGAAGAATTCTCCTAAGACCCAGAACTTGCTTGTATAGTTAAGTTTTACTACACAGAAGTCTTTACAGGTCAGGACGGACTCTAGAAATCCGGAGACATTCAAACGCCAATAGTGAAGCCCGCTTTGCAGGAGTTGAGGCCACATTATATAGAGGTTGCCTACGCCTATGACAACGTCCCACATCCCATGGTTGTGAGGTGCATGACTGCATGTATCCGAGCTTATAACATGTAAATGAAACGATGAATTCATAAGGACATGCCTCATGCTTAATAGACAAAAACCTATGTTCTATACTCATCCATTAACAGGTCAGAGATCATTCCCTAGGGCAGTGGTTCTCAACCTGTTTTCAGTGACGTACCCCCTTTGAAGAAAAAATTCTGCCGAGTACCCCCTGACCAGCGCAAAGCATTTTTGGTTGAAAGAAAGATGTAATGTGATTTATTAATCCTTGTAACTAGACACATTCAAATTTAAAACTCCATCAATTTCCATAACATTGCTTATTTGTAGTGGTCTCTCTTAAACTATTTGGAAATAAAAAGATATAAAAATAACTAGACTTTTATTATCTCAATATAAATAAAGATTTGTGCACATTAAATAATTATCAACTTAAAGTGACCTCTTTTGGGATCATAATAAAGATATGTTCTCAAACTGAACTCATGAACTTAATTATAGCTAAACACTTCTTCCCAAAAAATGAATCATTAACTTAGTTTTAAATAAAAGATTAGCTCAAAACATATTTTTTTTATATTTATCATCTTAAAATATCTCCTTTAAGGATCGAAAAGAATACTGACAGGTTGCTTGTTTCCGCTTGCTTCTGGGAGGCTTTTCACATCGTGTCTTGAGATGACCTGAATTCAGAAAGTTTCCTCTTAAAAAACTCAGGTGGCTTAGCAACATGACTTTCATGTTTTGTCTGGAGATACCGCTGAAGATGTGGTGGTTTAATGCCACTGTTGGCAAATCTCTCCCCACAGAAAAAAACAAAAAGTGTAAATAACCCAATCTATGTTAATGTTAATATTGGTGAAGTGTCTTTGTTATTTTATTGTGAAATATTTGTTCGCTTTAAGGTCAGACAATTTCATTTCCGCTTTTGTATTACATGCTTTTATTTTGAAACGGTACCGGTAGAGACGCGGAATTCTTGTCATGAATCATTAACTTCACAACGGAAAACTTTTCCATTTTAGCGCCCCTTCGAAGAGGCACAAGCTCTCACGTGTTGTTTAGGGAAGGCTCTCTGCTCTGGTTTCACCTTCTTTGGCGCTTGTCCCTCCGTGTTTCAGCAGCATTGCTGCTGCACTTCAACTCAACTCCATTGTTGAAGTTTTCAAGGCAGGTGATGACAGTCGATGACAGGTGGCGTGTGCCAGGTTGGGTCAAACCATCGGTATGGGGGAGATTCTGTTTTTTATACTAAGGTTAAAAGTAGCAGAATATACTACACCATCATCTTGATTTAATTTAACTGTCATCATCCCTACCTGCAACTGCGTGACAAGCTGTTCTTGTGTTAGACCTGTACTTGCATATGGTTTGAGGAGGTTATTCCCTAAAGGGAAGGCCTCGCCTGAAACCACTTCATAAGCGAGTTGCTCCGTATCTGGAAGGGACATTCACCCTGTTGTTATTGGGTGCTGCCTAAGCCAGAGGGGTCAACAAATAAATGATGATGATAGAGCAGCGTACTGTAAATATGTAGAGCACAGGTTCAGGAGGATTAAAAATGGAATAACACTGATTGGAAGATGCTTTCTATCATGTGAGAACAAGCCATTCAGAAAACCACCATTTGTTTATCTGCATCCCTCCCTCCTTCCCGCCCCATCTTATTCTCACTTCCATCCTCTTATACTTGACCTATTACAAACATTTTACCTTTTTTTTCAAACATGGCAATTGACTTAAATGTTATTTCGTTTGCTTATGATAGAGACAGTGTTTCAGATTCCTAATTTCACCATGATATGTCAATCAACTGAAAACATAATTTTCTGTTTGTTCAATTTGAAAATGATAGGGGAGAGCGGGGTAATGTGAGACACCCCCTGTATCTAGGCAACGGAACACATTTGTGGTCATTTGACCATTATGTTTTCAAGCCCCTCCCTTTCCCCCCTTGCCATGAAGGAGAAGTTGGTGCTGGTGCTGTGGAAAGTATGTTTTTCCACAAAATTTTGTTTTTTGCAAGTAAAAGTACATTTTCTTGCCTTGAACTTAATCAACTGTTGTGTCAAAACAAATTGATTCAGGTAGAAAAACTTATATCATACAAAGTGGACAGTGTCCCACTTTACCCCACTTCCACCGTTTAAGAAACCATGAAGCACAAGTTAAGTTTAGTCTTCAACATATTTTAGTGTTATTTTACCTTACTTATGTTTTATTTTTAATGTTATCAACATTGTATAAAAAGCCATCATGAAACTATACACCAGGAAGACAACCTGGGGCCAAACACCAGTCGCAGAGATTGAGAGTGCAGCCGCTGAGGTCATGCAAGGAAAGAAGTCCTTAAGAAAAGCTGGAAGGGATAGAAATATTGATAAGACAACCCTCAAAAGATTAATAAAGAATAAAGAGAAAGTGAAAGTAAAATCAGTAGCCTGAGTGGCAGTAGCTGAGATAAAGAGAATATTCACAGATGAGATGGAGGAGGAGCTTGCCAAACACTTGAAACAACTAGATGACCAGTTCCATGGCCTTGCTCCAGTTAAGTGCCGTGAACTGGCATTTGAATACGCAGAGAAAAACAATATCGCTGTCCCTGCCAATTGGACAGAGAAACATTGTGCAGGTAAACTAGGGTGTGCAAGAGATCACATGAATCATGATAATCATAAATGTGCTTAATTGACCAATCCCCATGATTCTGTTACTAGTCCGATTAGTTTTGGAATGTGTGGTTGTCAATCTAGCTGTCAGGATTTGAACTGATACAACATACGTTGTTATGGTAGTTTTAAAGTGGAAAAAGTAAGTGGATAACTTTACCCCCTTGATTTCTCTGGTCTGTCTCACTTTACCCCTAAGCTGGGGTAAAGTGAGACACAAGACCACTTTTTAAAAAACAATCATATTTTCACTGCCCTTTGTCCTGAAGACATATTGTTAGGAAACATCCTGAATTAATGGGAAAATGTGTACATTTTACTGATATATCATTTTAGCTCGCCTAGAGGGGAGCAAATCAGCAGAAAATCATTTAAACATTTTGTAATGAAAATAATCCACAACTAGCCATCTCAGAACATGGTAAATATCCCTGTGGGTCTCTATAACTAAAGAAGAGCAATTCCAACTCTGAAGAGGTAGATCAGGCTTTTGTATCTGTCACCTGGAGAAGAGAGAGGGTAATGCATTACTAACAGAGGATCCAAGATATTACTGACATCTCTCTTTAATACCGCAGAAGAAAATTTTGATTTAGTTAGAAGACATTAAAACATTTTTCCATTACTATTATTTCAAGTTAATTAAGCTCTAATACCAATGCCATCATATTTAACATTGGCTTTTCTTTATAGAAATGAATACATTTAGATAGATGCATATACATCTTTAAATTGATGCATATACATCTTTAAATTTATTCTATAAGGACATCGCCCTTGCAGTCTCTCGCTGTGGTGCTATGTGAAGGATAAAACAAAGACCAACAATATGTATTTTATGGTTATGATGGCGCCAACGAGGAATGGCTGGAATTTACCCATAATTGGAGTAATTTCAGTCTTTCACACATTATGTTAATTGTAAGTGTTCCTGATACAGTAATGAAATAATGTTCTACATGACTTGTGGAAAGTCTACGTTAAGAGTCCTCATTAAACTTGAGCAATACAATAGCCTCAGTCTTCCCACCCCTGGGGAATGGGATACATCATAAAGAATAGTGATATGTAGTGTATGTATTTCTCAGTGTCTATGGGCTCTGTCACCACGAAGCTCAGTGTTATCATCAGCCGTTCCCCTGGTGGGAATGTTATCTCTATAGCTGTTGTTTTCTCTGCTTATTAGAGGTGACACCAACACCTCTGAATGGCAAAAGTGCTCCTGAAATAGACGGGAGAAACTAACAAATGAGGGGAGATGTCCCGTCTCATGTTCATGTTAGAACTTTGAATGAGCCCGCTGGCTTTTCTGTTTAGGCATCCATGAAAGGATTTTTTTCTTGCTATTTCCTCAATGAACTGCAAATTACTTAACTCAATATCACTATTCATATTTTAATACATGGCAAATTATTCAGCTACGGAAACGCATGAGAAGATGTGAAGAATGGAGATATGCTGCGATGAATCCTTCACTGTTCATTCGTCTAGTAAAGTATTACTTTGAAGTATGGATGTCGCCATTTTCTGACTATTTGAATTCTTCATGACATAATTTTTTTCTGCTTTCTAAACTTTCTAAAATGTATTCTTTGGACCTTATTTGCCTTGACCTTGATAAATTACTATTTGGCTCTGAAAGTTCATCATCTGGAGATACCCTAAATAATATTCCCACCAAGTAAGTGAAATCTGCTAATCTTGTTCAGTTATTTCATTCATTCACACACACACACACACTCATCCTAAGTCAAAGGCCTGATCACCGGTGACAATGAAAAGGCCTACAGAGAGGAGGTCAGAGCCCTGACATCTTGGTGCCCGGACAACAACCTCCATCTCAACGTCAGCAAAACGGTGATTATTGACTACAGGAAAAGATGAGTAGAACACGCTGTAGTCCTCGCCATCAACGGGACTACGTTGGAGAGAGACAGCAGCTTCAGGTTCGCCAGGGTTCACATCAGTGATGACGTGACATGGACTCACCCCACAGACTCCATCAGGAAGAGGGCCAGACAGCAGATCTTCTTCCGCAGGCTGTGGAGGCTCATCACCGCCTGGTATGGCAGCTGCACCGCCCTGAACTGTAAGGCTCTACTGAGGGTGGTAAAGTCTGCTCAGTAGATCACCAGGTGAATATACCATCCATGGAGGACCTCTACACCCAGCGGTGTAGGAAGAACGCCAACAGGATCATCAAAGACCCCTCTCACCCCAGCAATACACTATTCTGCTTGCTGCCATCTGGCCGACGGTACTGCAGCATCCAGGCCCGCACCACCAGCTTCAGAGACAGTTTCATCTCCCAGGCCATACGACTTTTAAACTCCTCCAATCTGCCATGATTCCTCTAAACCCCTCACCTTACCATATTTGCAGAATTTTCTTTAGGTGTATATTTCTTCTTTCTTTCTTTTTTGCTTGTGTAATATTTCGGGCATTGTTAGAAGAAAGCCTGTGACGCAAGCATTTCATTGCCAGCAACTGCTAAATGTATTTGTTGTGCACATGACAATAAAGTATTGAATTGTGAATCTTCCCACATGATGCTACTCAGCCAATCATTTTGACTATGGTTGGTGTTTGAGACACACACACAGAGAGAGAGAGCGAGAGAGAGAGTGAGAGACACAGACAGACAGACAGACAGACAGACATACAGATAGACAGACAGACAGACAGAGATGAGAGACAAGAGACAAATGATGAATGAAATAAACTAGCTTTCAAATGTCATGCTTCATATTTTTCGTTGGATTGATTTATGAAAAGATCCAAACTTCCCCCATGGAACCAGTTAAAGCGTTCGGGTCTGTTTATGGTGACCGAGCAACAATACGGATTGTTTCGTTCTTTTGTCTTCGGCTCCGTGTAACATACCTAATGTTTCTTAGACCTGTCATTTGTTCTGATGGATGCAAAATAAACTGTGTTTACAAAAATACAATGAAAAAGAGGGAAAGCTGTGTGGGGACTTTGAGATGGCTTTGAACAAGACATGCCCTCACAGACTGATGGATCTGGAAGAGTGGGCAAATAAAAAAGACAGAGAAAAAAGTGCGTAAACAAAGTCAGGTTTTACAGGTGTAAAGACTTTTGCAAACATGTTATTGTAAATTGTTTGTTTCCAGTTTTAGTATGTTTTTCACTTGACTTTCATAGCATACATTAAAAGTTCTGAAATGACTTGGTTTCAGTCTTTTTACATTACAAAAACATTCAATTTTAACATATCCTTTTTATGGATACTATATATTCTGTATATGGTCCTTTCCTGCTCTCCATGCCTGCAGCCAAGTTACACCAAGAATGGCTGCTCACACACACAAAGACACCACACACACACACAGGTAAGATTATTATTGGCCTCACACACTTTCATATTATATTTCTGCTGCTTGCTCATACACTCCTCTGCCAGCCTCTCTTCATCTCTCACTACATTATGTCTCGGAGGGGGAAAAGGTAAGGTTAATGTGGACAGATTTTTTCAACATAACAAATCATAAATATAATTTTAAGTAGATTTTAAAAATTTTTGTTACAAGGCCATGATATTTTATTTTCGTAGTGAAGCATGAGCCAAAGTTCATGGTTGAATCTGACAAGGTAGTTTTCATTGTATTTCTGTCACCTATTCACTAATAACAACATTAAAATATCACACGATCAGGTTGGAAACTATGGAGCCCCTCTGTTGACCTTTGGGAGAAAAAAGGATATTACGTTCGAGATGTATGCATTGACACTTTAGCAGAAAACAGTGGTCATGAGAGCTTCTGGTGAGAGCAGCATGGAAGGGATTTGTGCTGTAAACTGCACAAACTGCAGAACGTGTCAGATATTCAACTCCGCAGCTTCCAGCACAGAGTATATAATTACATGCATGGTGATTTATGAGCACACAAGCTCTCTTTAGCATAAAGGAATATACATCCTTCTGAAATAATCTGAGAGTCTCATCCATAACTGTTTAGAGTTATTCTTTGTTTGTTCATGCCGTCAGTACAAATGAAAAAAAAAAATCTATTTCGGTTCCGATACATGAAACCTGTGACACTTTATTCGACTGCATGAATACCAATATCTCCATGACATGCTAACACCGAAGATAGACAACAGACTTGAGAATGTGTTAGAGTGATATTGCAACATGGTTAAACGTCAAGAATCGACTGAAATGATAAGAACTTCTAAGGGGTGTTGCCTAATTTCATTGTCCTCCTTGAGATAATGTGACGCCCAAAAATGATGTGACACATTTTTTTGTTTCTTTTTTAGAGTATTTGTGGCCTTTTTTGTTATTGAGCAATACCACAAAATGTCCCTGTTGCCAAATGTGGCAACAGGGAGTTGGGCAGCCGACAGGAACTCTCCTTTGCCAATTGTTGTCTTGTCATTCCACTACGGGGACACAACGCACCAATAGCCTAATGTTGTCCTGTCTGCTCATTTTACTTTTATTTGTAAGATTATTCATGTCATGACTTTACTATGTAAAGTGAGATTATGGTAGTTATGACTTGGCGCTACACAAAAAACTATTTCATTGAATTGAATGTCCTTGTTTTTCTCTCCATTCTGCGACAGGGAATCAACACAGCAAAAGCCTGACATTGTCTTGTCTGCTCATTTGACCTTTTTGTCAGAATAATTAATTGAATGATTTAATGCCTGGGACCTGCAGCACATATGCAAATGTATGTTGATGCAGGCAAGCTCACTTCTTGATTTCTGGTCCTGTTTTAAGCCTGTCATTCCTCTGTGTACGAACAATAAAGGATCATCTTTAGTAGTGTGGACAGCTGATGTTCCAATGCTCAGAAAGAGCACCTTCATACGGTTGCCCTGAGAGCTCAACAAACAGCAACTTAAGAAAACACATGCAAGTTGACAAAACACAAGCAAAGTCAGAAAACATCTTCATCAATTTCTCAACACAACACAGCATAACAGAAACGCGCTGCAAATAGACAAACGCGCTGCAAATAGACAAATGCGATGCAAATAGAGGCGACAACATAACGGAAGTGTTTTCAGAGGAAAGCTAAAAGGGATGGACACCACTGCCACAGGAGACACTAAAACGTCCAATACCCAATACATAATACAAATTCGGTTCCGCACAGGTTCGGCAACCCGCGGCTCCTCAGCCCCTCTGCAGTGGCTCCCTGTACAGTGTTGTGCATATGTTTTGCGATCGCTGAACTTAACGATTCAGTTTTCATATTATTAACGTGTACGTAACGATGAACGTGAGTGAACGTCACGTTAATTTTTTTAATCATCATCGTGTCAGGCCCTAATGAAATACCAGGAGTGAGCGTGTGTGGGTGGGTGTGTGTGTGTGTAGCAGGCTGACCGGTCTCGGGGCACCGACCCCGCCCACTTGCTCAGAAGAGGGGGCAAAATTTCTCTTCTGATAGTAAAGGTTTCCTCCCCCTGCAGACTATGGATGTTTAAACCTGTGTTTTGACAGGTTTAAACATCTTAAACCTGTCAAAACACGACAGGTTTAAGATGTTTTCACAGACATCTTAAACCTGTCACTGCTCGAGTCTGTGGTCAATGCATGTCTCAAGAATAAGATCACTGTCCCTGTTCCCAAGAAAACTAAAACCCTCTGCCTGAATGACTACCACCCAGTAGCACTCACTTCCATCATCATGAAGTGCTTTGAGCGGCTGGTCCAACCATTCATCACCTCCTCCCTCCCTGACTCTCTGGACCCTCTTCAGTTTGCCTACAGGTCAAATAGGTCGACTGCAGATGCCATCTCCCTCACCCTCCACACTGCCCTCTCCAACCTGGACCAGAGGGACACATATGTGAGAATGTTGTTCATCGACTACAGTTCAGCATTCAACACCATAGTGCCCCTGAAGCTCGTCACGGAGCTCAGAGACCTTGGGCTAAACCCTTTCCCTCCGTGAGTGGATCCTGAACTTCCTGACGGGCAGACCACAGACGGTGCGGATCAGCAGCACCACATCCTCCACCCTGACTCTCAACACCGGTGCCCCCCAGGGCTGCATGCTCAGTCCTCTCCTGTACTCCCTGTTCGCGCATGACTGCGTGGCCACCCACAGCTCCAACACCATAGTCAAGTTTGCTATTGACACCACTGTCATAGGCCTGATCACCGGCTACGATGAGAAGGCCTACAGAGAGGAGGTCAGAGACCTGACATCTTGGTGTCATGACAACAACCTCCATCTCAACGTCAACAAAACGAAGGTGCTGATCGTGGACTACAGGAAGAGACGAGGAGAAGAACACGCCCCCCTCTCCATCAACGGGACCACGGTGGAGCGAGTCAGCAGCTTCAAGTTCCTCGGGGTTCACATCACTGATGACCTGACCTGGACCCATCACACAGACTCCATCAGGCAGACGGCCAGACAGCGGCTCTTCTTCCTCCGCAGGCTGCGGAAGCTCCACATGGACTCCAGGATTCTCTGCAACTTCTACAGGTGCACCATAGAGATGATGCAGCCAGCATCACCGCCTGGTATGGCAGCTGCACCGCCCTGAACCGTAAGGCTTTACAAAGGGTGATGAAGTCTGCCAAGCAAATCACCAGGACGGCGCTACCATCCATGGAGGACCTCTACACCCAGCAGTGCAGGAAGAAGAGCAGCCGGAATATTAAAGACCCCTTTCACCCCAGCAATAAACATTGCAGCATCAGGGCCCGCACCCCCGGTACATAACACGTTTAAACTCCTCTGAACTGCAATAACTCCACCAATCCAGCACCGTGGCATATTTGCACTATTGCAGAAATTGCACTATTGTGGTTTTATTTCTCTTCATCTGTAAATATATATTTAGATATATGTATTTTACTTTCTATTTTAAACTTTTTATATTCTATTTTATACTATTTCTATTTTATTTTAATTTTTTGGGGGTGTAATTACTTGAGCATTGCTAGAAGAGGGCTTGTGACTCAAGCATCTGAATCTTGAATCCTCAAACAGTTCTACAATAATCACTTTGTGCTGGATGGTGTGTCCAGAGTGTTATGTCTAAGTGAAGGTTCGGACCCCAAAGCAGACAAGGAGTGGTTTGTAGATGGATAAGGAACAGAGTTTATTTTGCTGGCGAGGAAAAGGAAAGCAGGAGTAGCAGGGTCCTGGCTGGCTTGTAGATCCTGGCAACTTGGAGGATGAAGAGCCGAAACGACGAGGCACACGAGAGTTCTGGGTGAAGAAAGTCACAAGGTTAGCTTACATCCAAATGATAAGGAAGTCGAGAGTTTCCTGCTCATCTCTTACTACCGTATTGGATGGAATAATCTGGCGTCGAAGTGCTGAGACGCCCAGGCTTAAAAAGGAGGAGGATGAGGAGGAGGATTGGATGCAGGTGTGCCTCGTCCTGCTGCAGCCACCAGCCAGCCACACCCCCTGCCACACACACACACAGGGGAACACAGAAGGGAAGAGGAAGAACACAGCCACAAACTACCAAACACAATCACAAACACCACAGTACCCCCTCCTCAAGGGACGCAGCCTGGCGGCCGATCCGGCTTGTCCGGGAAACGTTCATAAAAGTCATCCAATATAGCAGGGTCAATGATGAGGGAATGAAAAATCCAAAAAGCCCAGTCTCTCCCCTGGGCCGTAACCCTGCCAATCAACGAGGTGTTGGATGCCTCGACCACGCCGCTATACGTCCAACACCCTATCTACTGTGTACGCCGGGTGGTCATCAATGTCAAGGGGGGGTGGGGGGAGCTCCGCAGGAGGTCTTAGTTGACTGGTGGACACTGGCTTGAGGAGAGAGACATGGAAAGTGGGGTGAATCTTAAGAGACAGGGGGAGTTTGATTCTTATAGCAGAAGGGTTAATGATCCGGTCAACCTCAAATGGCCCAATATACCTTGGTGTCAGTTTTCAGGACTCAGTCTAGAGGGGCAGATCACGGGACGATAGCCAGACCATCTGTCCCAGCTGGTAGTCCGGGGCCGGGGTGCGGTGCCGGTCAGCCACTCGCTGGTTGCGGGCAGCAGTGCAGGCGAGGGCCGCCCGGGCCTCGCGCCAGACCCGACGAGCACAACGGAGATGCTCCTCCACGGATGGCACTGCCACGTCAGTCTCCTGAGAAGGGAACAGAGGAGGCTGGAAACCATTAGCTGCCATGAAAGGAGACATACCTGTGGCGGAGCAGACCAGGGAATTGTGAGCATATTCAAACCTGGCAGAACGCCCTCCATGTTCTGGCGGAGAACTGCGGATCTCTATCAGAGACTATATCCATGGGGATGCCATGAAGGCGGAAGACATGGGTAACCAGCAGGTTGGCGGTCTCCAGTGCGGAAGGTAGCTTGGAAAGAGGGACGAAGTGGGCTGCCTTGGAGAACCGGTCAACCACGGTCAGAATCACGGTGTTGCCTTCCGAGGGGGGTAATCCAGTAACGAAGTCGACCGCCACATGTGACCAAGGGCGGTGAGGGATGGGAAGGGGGCGCAGCAACCCGGGGGGGGGGCTTGATGTGAGGCTTTGCTCCGGGCGCAGACGGAACAGGCAGCGACGAATTCCCTGGTATCCGTTGTCATGGAAGGCCACCAGAACCGTTGTTGCAGGAGGGCCAGTGTTCTATGAAAACCAGGGTGGCAGGCAATCCGGGAGGCGTGTCCCCACTGCAGGACAGGAGATCTCACCGCCTCTGGAACAAACAACCTGTCCGGAGGACAACCCTGTGGAACCGGCTGGTCCCTCTGGGACCCCTGGACCACACCCTCGATCTCTCACGCAGCTGCTCCAAACACACAGGCAGATGGCAGGATGGTGCTTCTGGGTGTCCTCAACCGGGAGAGCAAACTGATGTGACAGCGCGTCCGGTTTGACGTTCTTGGATCCTGGGCGATAGGTGAGAGTGAATTGAAATCGCCCCAGGAACAGGGCCCACCGTGCCTGGCGTGAGTTGAGCCTCTGAGCTGATCGTAGGTAGGAGAGGTTCTTGTGATCTGACCATACAATGAACGGATGAGTGGATCCCTCAAGCCAGTGCCTCCACTCCTGCAGAGCTAGGACGACCGCCAGCAGCTCCCGATTCCCCATGTCATAATTCCTTTCTGCTGGAGAGAGCTGGCGGGTGCTGCTTCTGATCAGCCGAGGAGCGCTTCGACAGCTCAGAAGCATCCACCTCCACAATAAACTGTAGCGCGGGGTCAGGGTGAATAAGGACAAGTGCAGAAGAAAATAACAATTTCAATTTCGCAAAAGAAGCCTCTGCAACTGGGGACCACACAAATGGCACTTTAACAGAAGTTAATTGCGTAAGGGGTGTGGCAACTCTGCTATAGTTCCGGATAAACCTGCGGTAGAAATTGGCAAACCCGAGAAACCTCTGCAGCTGCTTCCTTGATGTGGGAGTAGGCCAGTCGGACACTGCCATAACCTTGGCAGGGTTGGTCTTAATTTGCCCCTTCTCCACAATGAAACCCAAAAATTAACAGAAGATACATGAAATTCACACTTCTCCGCCTTCACATATAAACGATTCTCCAGGAGTCTTTTAAGGACTAAACTAACATGTTGCACCTGCTCCTGGAGATTGCGGGAGAAAATCAAAATGTCGTCTAAATAAACAAACACAAAACAGTTCAACATGTCTCTTAGCATGTCATTGATCAGGTTTTGAAAAACCACAGGTGCATTTGTGAGACCAAAGGGCATCACCATGTACTCGAAATGTCCCAGAGGGGTGTTAAACCCAGTCTTCCACTCGTCTCCCTTCTTGATTCTCACCAGGTGATACGCGTTTCGTAGGTCCAATCTCGTAAAAATAGAAGCCTCATGAAGAGATCCGAACACCGAGTCTATGAGCGGGAGTGGATATCTGTTCTTAGCAGTCCCTTTAATAGTCAAACGAGAAGGAGACGAACAAACAGAGGTCTGGCTCACCAATGCTCCTCCAGTGATTGGTGAGCCCCCCCTTTTGGCAGAAGCGGGCAGTGCATCTGCAGATGTCCATCCTGCCCACAGTAAAGGCAGAGACCATGGCGCTTGCGACGTTGACGCTCCCGTGGAGTGAGTCTGGTCCTTCCAAGCTGCATGGGTTCATCGGGACCGGAGAGAGGAAGAGCAGTCCGCGAAAACCTCCTGTCGGGGCATGAAGATGTAGATGGAGGAGGCACAAGCCCCCACTGAGGAGGATTCATATTCCGAGTCACGGGAGGGGTGTGACTAACTTTCCCTAATCTCTCCCTGCGCCGCTCGTGGAGATGAGAATCTAAATTAATAGCTAACGAAATTAACTCATCTAGTGATGAGGTCTCGTCTGTTGAGATATCTATGTTTCTCTGTATCTTGTGGTTATATTTTACCTATATCCTGTGAACAAATATTAGCTGTTTAATCCATATAATCAATAATGCTACAACTGTTTCTTTTATTTGGAATGATGTATATATTTTTGACTCAGACACAGGGTCAGGCCCAGAGCACGACCACAGAAAGAGCAGGTGTCAATCTGAATGTCAATCTGACCCAAAATATAATTCGGAGAAAAAAGTGTGATGGAAATTCATCTTGAGATTTGAAATAATGAAAGCACGGATGCTCTGAACATCTGAACCTCGAATCAACGAACACAACGCTGTCCGGTCCGTCGAGCGGCCAATTCGTCCCTTAACTCCTCTCTTAATCCCCGGAGATTTCATCCCACCCGGCCTCAATAGCTAGAATCCGGAAATTCACTGGTTGCTTGGCTACGGAGTTTTCTCCCTGCCGTAGCAACAGGAGCCGGCTGCTAGCCTCTTGGCTACGCAGCGGGTGATCAAACACTTTAAGGAAACTCCTCGGAGAAGTCGAAATAAGAAAAACAAACCGGAGAATTACTAAAAGAGAGAGCTACAGCCCAACCCGCGGCTTTCTCCGACAGGAGACTCATAACAAAAGCTATCCCCAACTGGTCTGTAGCGTAAGTTAGGGGCTGCTTTTCAAAAACAAGGTTACACTGAAAAAGAAACTCTACCTGTCCCTGACTGACCTGAAAACCTAGCGGGTGTGGGGATGACGGGTTCCCTGGGTTGAGTGGAGGAAGAGCTCAGCAGAGCCGCAGGAGGTGGTGGAGCAGGATCCGGGACCGGAGCTGGAGCGTGAGACGAAGCAGTCAGCGTGGAAAGGTGAGTAGAAACTTGGTCCATTTGGCTGCCGATCCGCGCCACAGTCAGTTTCCAGAACAGAATAAAACTGATGCTTTTTCTAATGAGTTCAATAAATATATATTTAAATTAAAAAAATGGTTTGAATACGTCCAACTAGACAAATTTCAACTTTCTTCACTTTTTTTTTATTGTGTATCTGCCCACATAAATTTGCCAATTTTTACCGTAGATTTATCCGTGACTATAGCAGAGTTGCCACACCACTTACCAAGCTAACGTTTGTGAAAATCGATTTCGGATGGTCACCGTCAGCCGAGGCTGTGTTCTCCAAATTAAAGTATTTGTTTTCCTCCGCCCCTGTGTTGATCCACCCTGACTCTCCACCTCAGTTCATGGTGGAGGTTGATGCCTCTGATTCTGGTGTGGCGGCGGTCTCACAGCGAACCGCCTCAGACCAGAAGCAGCATCCATGTGCTTTCCTCTCCCGCCAGCTCTCCCCAGCAGAGAAGAATTATGATGTAGTGAACCGGGAGCTGCTAGCGATCGTTCTGGCCCTTCAAAAACAGAGGCAGTGGCTGGAGGGCTCCACTCACCCATTTATAGTCTGGTCGGATCTTAAAAACCTTTCTTAACTTTGCATTGCTCGCAAGCTTAACTCGCGCCAGGCTCGGTGGGCTTTGTTCCTGGGTCGCTTCAACTTAACACTCACCTACCGACCGGGCTCAAGGAACGTAAAGCCAGATGCCAGATGCCCTGTAATGTCAGTTTGCCCCTCCTGTGGAGTATTCATCGGGGGGTATCATCCTGCCATCCTCCTGTGTGGTGGGAGCAGCTGGGTGGGAGATTGAGGGAGTGGGCCAGGGGACCTAGAGGATTCATCCAGTCCACCAGGTCTCCAGTCATCCAGTGGAGACACTTTTCCTCGATTTCCTGCCATCCTGATTTTCACCGGACTCTGGCTCTCCTGCAGCATCATTTCTGGCGGCCCTCTATGTCTGCTGATACCAAGCAGTTTGTCTCCGCCTGTTCTGTCTGCGCCCACAGTAAGGCTTCTCATCGGCTCCTGCAGGTCTGTTTTGTCCCCTGCCCATTCCTCATCGGCCTTGGTCACACATCACGGTGGATTTTGTCTATGGTGATCCTGAAGTTGAGTCTGGCATGAGGCCTGACAGCTCTCAACCGTCCCTTGCTTTTCCCTGGTTGAGCAGTGTGAAGCAGCGTCAGCTATCAATCTCCGGTAAACTGGTGATCAGCGGTGAGTTGCACTGTGTTGTTTGTGTTGTATATGATTAGCATAGCGTGGTGCTAGTTTAACCTGTGTGTGTTGCCTCGGCCAGCGTCCGTTAGCTTCATGTTAACCATGCTAACCGCAAACACCAAACCCCGTTTTGGGAAATCACTTCTCATTTAGAGATATTTGTGTGGGTTACTTGCACTTATCTGTAAGGCTTGTCCTTTAATATCCCTTGATATATTTGTAAGGGGTGTGGCTGGCTTCCCCACTGCAGCTGACAAGGCACACCTGCTCTCATTCATCAGATCAACTCTCAATAAAAGCCTGGTCTTAACCACCACGCTGCCAGATTATTCTGGCAGCGTGTACGGTAGAGCACGCTCACATGATTCTCCTCCTGTCCTTTGATTTGAGAATTACTAATCCGTGTATTTTTCCTCCCTGTACCCAGACTTCCTGTATGCCGCTCGTCATCATCTTTGTTTTCCCGTGGATATCCGAGCCAGCCAGCACCCTGCCGCCATAGCCTGCCTTTGTTTATTTATTCAATTAAAATTCTCTTTTTGTTAAGACCTGACAATCAGGATCCAACATAACAACAACCTTAACGAAAGGTTGCCTCCCCCTGGCCTAGCCGAACGCAAAAAAATCCCTCACAGAGGAGGCTGACTTTCTCATCGCCCAGCTACACGATCACGGCATCATGCCAGCTACTGCCCTGCCTACTTCTCAGCTTTGCGAGCTAGCAAACTGCACTTCATTCTAACAAGGGTGCTTACCTGATGTTAATCAGTGACTTAAATTTAAGATATGGAAGAAACATTTAACAATTACCGCAAAGCCTTCTCTAGCGAAGCCGCACTGTATGTAGCGCAGTACAATCCATTAGGGATGAGCGAGTACAGCATTATCTGTATCTGTATCTGTTAACCATATGAATTATCTGTATCCGTATCCGTACTCGGAGTGGGCGGGGCCTAACCCGGAAGTGGGTGTGATTTAACCTGGGAGTGTGTGTGTGTGTGTGTGTGTGTGTGAGTGTGTGTTTGAGTGAGTAAAGGCCAAATTATACTTGTGTTGCACGGACGCACGCATGCACGTGCACGTGCGTCCGCCAATTTTTCTAACTATACGACAAAACGACGCGAGCCTCACGCAGCCCGCAAGGCTTGTGATTGGTCGGCTTACTACATCCCGTCCGGAGTCTAGTTTCCGGTTTCATGACCCACAATACGCGGAAATCACGGAAGATTTAGAAGAACGAATATGGACCAAATAGATGAGCCCTTGGCAGAAGAGATCCGAAAGTATGACCACTTGTATAACCCGCCACTGACTGGCCGATTTGTCCGCCAGAAATAGGCTATGAGGAGCCGGAGTGGCGAAAGTAAATAAACATTCGACGAAGAAGGAGACGTCTCTTCTTTGTGTGTTTTGTTTTCGAAAAAAAGGTTACTCCGCCTAGTGTTCTGGCGGTGAATTGCGTTGCAACACGCGCAACACGTTTAGGAAGCATAAACCAAAACGGATCCGTCGA
The DNA here is from genome assembly GCF_949316205.1 of Platichthys flesus. Taxonomy (NCBI): domain Eukaryota; kingdom Metazoa; phylum Chordata; class Actinopteri; order Pleuronectiformes; family Pleuronectidae; genus Platichthys; species Platichthys flesus. Next base: position 3,032,060 of record NC_084958.1, on the reverse strand, counting down.
TGCAGCTGCGTGGCCTTCCGCGGTTGCAGTCGCAGGACTATGATTAGGCCTTAAGAGAGAGACATAGAGAGAGAGGGGGAGTGTGTGTGTGTAGCTTAATTTGTAATATTTTTTATACCACTACTACCGAGAATGTGTCAGACACTCAGTGCGTGAAGTAAAATAATACTGGTTAGAGCCAACTGACGGTTTAAAAAAAAAACAAAAAAACTCCAACGACTGGCAGAGAGAGGGAGAGAGAGAGAGAGAGAGAGAGAGTGAGAGAGCGTAGCCAGACGCTAGAGAGTAGTCAGACACTTAAATGCGTGAAGTAAAAAAAAAAAAATCTCCGACAGGCAGAGACGCAACGCGAGTCGCTTTTTACCAGCACCACGTCTGAACGAACCCACGTTTAACAGAACTCTACTGGTTAATAAGTAAGTACAAACTGAAATAAAAACAAACTTCAAGCTGAGAGACAGAGACAGAGAGCTGTTCTGTGAGTGAGTGAGCAGAGCGGTGTGTGAAGGGGAGGAGCGCTGTGACGCTGTGTGAGGATTTTCATTCAGTCCGAGCACAGATAATGACTCATATTACTCGTATAATACTCGTGCTCGGCAAAAGTGCTTTATCCGTACCGGATACTCGTTTCAGCCGAGTATCCGGCTCATCTCTACAATCCATGTCTCAACTGGTCTGAATTAGACACAAAACTACTCATTATGGTCTCTGGAGGAGCTCAAGTGATTTTAATGTAATTCCTGTGACATATACCTTCTGTCCTTCAGTGTCTTGTTCCAAACCAAGATCCCCTTTCAATCCTCTTCTCAGCACATCGACAGTCTAGATCACCAGGTGCATCAATTCAACAAAAAAACAATTTGACATAAATTCAACATGACTTTGCGTATATACCCCAACTGCCCATTTCTCCGTATTGAAGCATCTACCAAGACGATCATCCCAGGCCATCTGTCCCAGCGGCCGAACCCATTCCTGAACTAACCTCAGCCACAGAAAAGTCGTGGTTCAAAGCTCTTCTGAACACTCATCCCTCCACACCTATAAACGTCCAATATCTAGCAGCAAAATTGTCTACGAACCCCGAATCTGTATTCGTAAACTATTTAATCACGGGACCTACTCAGGGCTTCCGAGTGGTTGTCCTCTCCTCTCCCACAGTTACATAAGTGGCAAAAAATCTCCATTCCGCCGTAAATGAAACAGAAATAGTTTTCTCAGTTGCTCAAGAAAGAAGTAAAAAAGGACTACATCATCGGTCCCTTTCAGTCATCTCCATTCTCCGTATTTCAATCAAACCCCATAGGCGTAGGCACAAGAAAATATTCTGGGGAAAAAAAGATCCATTCCACAAGAGCCCTTTTCTCTCAATTACGCCACAGTCAACAATGCAATGCAAATTAATAAAGCTTGCAGGTCAAGGAGCCTTTCCAAAGCAGACTTTACCGACAGTTTCATAATCATCCTGATACATCCCTCGCAGTGGCATCTGCTTGGCATCCGATGGAAATCCAAATTTCACTTTGCGGTACACCTAACTTTTGGTGGTAGTTTGGTGGTACAAAACTTGTGGTCAGCTCTATTTGAAATTTACCCCATTGCCGTAGCATGTCATATCTGGAGACAGGGTTTGCAACAACCAAACTGTAGTTAATATAATCCACAAGGGGCGTTCCTCATGTAAGATCATCATGCCATTCATGAGAAGTATCACGTGGTCTGCCATCACAAACAACCTCATAATAACAGCACGTCCACGTTCTTGCTCTCTATTAAATATTGAGACCCTGTTTTAAAACCTAGTATTGGCCAGGTTCTACATTAGGAAAGGTTAAGCAACGTCTACCCAAAAAATGTCGCTTTGTTCTGTATCTCCGTTCATGTACCGCCTAAACCTGTTCACATAAACAAAGTTTGTGCATTCATCTGTTATTGTATGGACGTCTGGCACTTTAAACCAACTACATTCAAGGAGAAGTAGCAGGAATACAGTTCAACGCCAGATGTCACAACCCTTCTTTCCCCAGTTTATTTTCAAATCCGGCTGTTAGACTACTACTTAAAAAGGCATCTAAAAAGTGTCTCCGCACCTTCCAGACCGTAGACAGCCGATCACACTCTCTGTTCTGCACAGTATGCTGTCAGTGCTTAGAAATGGCATGATTTCCCCTTACGCAGATTCTCTACTCGATGCTGTATGTCTATTAGCTTTTTACGGATAATTCAGTAAAGTTGGCAAGATATTCACAGATTCTGACGTCCCGGCTCAATAAGTCATAAGCGAAACGTTGTTAAAGCACAAACGCTGTATAATTCACACCGTAGTAATGTGGACAACGGGCTACAGGCCAGTTTTCATCAATAAGAGTCATCCTCCGTGATGGACACATAACATTGGTCTCTACGTACAGCTTGCTGAGAAACAAGTGCGCAGGGACCGTCTACAAAGTGCAACACCGAAAAGAGATATTCAATAACATCACTGTAATACTGTATATTATCTCCAAAATCATGTCATAGGTCAAGCAAGTCCTGCTGACAATGCTAAGGTACAAAGTTTGGGGAATAAATGATTTAGTATAATTTTGGGAAATATTTGATATTTGATATTATTCAATAACTTCAGTCTCATACTGTTTATTGTCACACAAATTAAGTCACAGATTCGGGGTCTCCTGCTGGCTATTCTACAGCACTAAGTTTGTTTAATTTTGGGAAATATTTTTTAGGAATATTATTTAATAACTTCGGTCTTAAAGTCTATATTGTCACCAAAATCACGTCACAGATTCAGGGAGTCTGGTTGACTATGCTACAGTACTAACTTTGGGGGAAAGGGTTTTTGAATAATTTTGGAAAATATTTGTAATGAATATTATTCAATAACTTCGGTCTCATACTGTATATTCTCACCAAAATCATGTCACATGTCCAGGAAGTCTTGCTGGCTATGCTAAAAATACAAAGTGAATTTGTATTATACTGGGGATTAGAATTTAGTTGAATTATCATACTAACAGATCTCATTGCTGCCTCATGCATGCCTCATGTCCATTGCTTCTAAACCAATCAAATGAGGGGTGCTTAGGGTCACTAGCCAATAAGGAGCAGCTTTCAATTAAGCAGTACCTGCATGGATCTTATTCCAGTCTTTACTGCGACACAACTAGGAGGGTGAACTATATTTTCCATACTTTTTGATGCATTTGGATAACTTTGAAAATTGGCCTCCAGTCCTTTTCCATGGTTACATGTAAGTAATCTTTTGTTTTGTTGTCATTGTAGTTATTAACAAAGGTCATTGAGTTATGTTTTTTTACCTCTTCAAACTCAGAAGTTTTATTTGAAATAGCTCTAGAATAACTGAAATGTTAATGAATTTCAGCACCAAACGAATGCATTTATATATCTTTTCGGAATGACTATTTGTACCGGTGACAAGACTCAAACAGCAGAATAAAGTAGTCAGGATGAAGCGTGCCATGTACGAACAGTTTTATTTAGGAGATGTTCAAATCCAGTAAAGTCTGAGACAAGTACAAATAGTATTGTTAGCCATTGATATGTGGGGGCATTGCCTTTTTTTCTATATGTATATCAAAATTAAATAGCATACATTGACAAAGACACATGTTGTTACCTAACCTGTCATTAAGCATGTTTTCTTAGTTATTTATTCCTATGTTTAATAACTGTTTGTTGTGCCAAGTTTAGCTATATGTTTTGGGCCATCTTTTTGTCAAGTTTACTACAAAACTTACTTTATCTTGCCAAAAGTTTGTAGCTTTAACTGTTCCTTTTACCCTAGGTGAGAGACTATGTGAACAAAATGGGAAGTGTAAAAAAAGGAAACAGAGCTCAAAGGACAGACCTATGGGAAATGGCTGGTGGAATGGATGCTCTGGTCAGAACATTGATGAGCATCAACATTACAAGCAGAGATACAGATTATTCCTCAGAAATTTGGTCTGAACTCTCTGTCAAACTATTTGGCCAAGATCTTAAGAAAAACCGTCATTGGCTGTGGGTCATATGGACCAGATATCAAAATGGAGGCAGGGACTTGATTTGTAAACAGCAGGAAAATTCATCAGAGATGAATAAAGCTCAGGCAATAAGGGAAAAAATAACAGGAGAGGAACAGGTGTCAGGAGAGGACGATGAACAGAAAATGTCTTCGCATAGAGGAGCCCATTCTAATAATCGAAAGAAGTGGAACAAAAAACAATGGAGAAAATTGCCAGGTGTTTCGAAAAGGTTCACAATTACATTGAATAAAAGGAAAATAATTGCTCCATTGCCTGGTACAACAAAACTGAGGCAACCATGGACCAATGTGTTTTACAACAGTTTCTGAAAGAAAAGTCCCTGTCTACCCTTGCCTTCAAGAGCCAGGGTTAGCTATAGCAGCCATAAAATTAATAGTCCGTATTTAAATATTACTGCAGTTTGTACATTCAGTTCCTGTAGTGCAAAGTACTTATTTAAAAGGATGAGGGAGCCAGTGGGAGACACTCTGGTCAAGATATCTTTGCTACAAAGAGGAAAAATGGCACACAAAACAAGTGAAAAAAGATTCAGACCAGCAGCAAATACAAGAAGAGGGAGAATTGCAACAGCTGCTTGTAAAGGACTGAGCCAACGCTTCTACAGCAAGCTAAAAATACACCCATTGCAGAACCGATTTCGGGAAATATAACTAGAAGTCTGAACAAAAGTTTTCTCAAGGTGATAAGTTCTGAGTTAAGAAAAGGGAAAATAATTCATGATGATGTATTCATGGAAATGTACCTCAGTCAAAACATCATAAAGGAATGTGACTTCAACTTTCACAAGATGCCTGGGTACATACAGCACTTCCTGTGAGGATTGTGTGTGTTGTTTGTGGTTTTGTTGTGTGGCTCCCCCTTCCCTTCTTCTCCTTGTGCAGGTTGGTTGTGGCAGGGGGCGTGGCTGGCTCTGGCTGCTACAGATGAGACGCACCTGCTCTCAATTTCTACTCATCATCCACTCCATAAAGGCCTGGTCTTTCCAACACTTCCGTGCCGGATTATTCCTTATCCGATGGTAGCACGTGTGTCGCTGAAGCTCTCAACCGCACTGCCTTTTGGATGCCTTCTAACGTGTTCTTTCCTCCTTCAGAGAATCTCTGTGTAACTCTCAGGTCTGCGTCTCATCTTGGTCTCGTCCAGGATCACTCAGCCAGCCAGCACCCGGCCACTCCAACCTGCACCAGCCACCTCTTCAATAAAATCTGTTCTTGCTTCGACAATTACCCGTCTGTGTCTGCTTTGGGGTTCAAACCTGACCCACACCTTAAAGGGGACATATTATGCCCATTTCACCAGAGTTGATATGGTTCCTTGGGGTCTTAATGAAATATCTGTAACATTTTTTGGTAAAAATACCACAAGGATAATTTAAAACAGCACCTTTTTACTCTGTCTAAAACAGCCCTCCTCAGATCGACCCCTTTCATCCCTCCCCCCTCTCATGGAGGTGTAGGACATAACGTTTTTACCTCCATTAATTAGCCTATGTGTTTGAATGTGTTCTCACTACAGAATGCATTCAACATCTATAGGGCAAATTATGGGCCTTTATGTCAAAGAGGAATAGAGCAGTAATTTTCTTTTTTTTTATGCATGAGATAGTCATTTCTGCAATACAAATATGACTGAGGAATAAAATACATAAATTACTCTTCCCTCTGTATTATTTTGCTAACTGCTCATCTTACACGTGTCAATTGTTGACATGTTACATATCAAAAATTAAAAGCACACAACTGTTTCTATAAACTTTTATTGTCAGAAAGATTGCCACAGAGCTTTTTAATCATAGTTATTAAATGTAATGGCTGGGACAGAGGTAATAAATACAAAAGATACCAAGTATAATAAAAACATTGATTACAAAAATACACTTTGTGCCATCAGTAGCCAAACTGTATACAAAGGACACACTTTATATTTGTGTGTCACCTTTTACTCTCTAAATACAATATGAACTTTGCTCAGCCATTACAGGTATTTGGCGTACAGAAGCTTTGTGAGCTGGTGTTGAGGCCATCTGTCTCGGAGAATCAGGGTGGTCCTGCCCTCCTGCTCGGTGCTCCAGATACGCTGAGTGTTCCCTGATGCTCACATAGCTGGCTATAACTTCCTGCTTGTCAGGTTTCTCATACTTGGCAGAGAGATCCTCAGGTTTTGAGATCTTCAGCACCTCATTCACATATGGGGCCGGGTCCTGAAAAACCTTGTGAAAGATGAGGTCCAACAAGTTATCCACGTAATCTGTAATACAAATTGGGGGAAAAAGTTGGACATTTTGCACTTTTTTGTAAAGACGATAAATAAATGGTCCTTAAATATTGAAGACCATTTAAAGACAGCAGTTAATTGATATGTTATTTATGTTTCACATACTGTTTGTACATTATTTGGATTTTAAATAGAGCCTGTGAGAATCACGGAAGGCTGCATCTGCTTTCACTGGCTTTGCTGTGCACTCGTTCTTCTTATATACTACATCTGTCCCCCGCCGACACACAGGACACACCACAAACAGCTCCAGGGGGCAGTTTTCATAGACAATATATGTGGGTGTCTTATGAACAGGGTTGGAAGATTCCATTCTATTAGAAAGACATAGATTTCACCAAAAGGCTGCAACAGCTAAAAAAGTGTAGGATGGTAATCCATCTGATTATTAAAATGTTTAGATTAAATATTGAGTCACTCACGTCACATCTGCTGACTCAGTCAAGACTGATCGAGTCATCAGGATCATAGGTAGCATCCTGTGGCTCTCCGAAGTCCATACTTGAACAACTTGGGTTGTCCTCTCCCTCCTCCAAGCGAGGCCTCTTACAGCTGAGGTCCCAACACCGACATCAGTGCAGCACAGTTTTCTGTGAGCCTATGATAAAACAGACATTCAGTATCCATGGTGTCACAACAAATGAGATGCTGTTACAACTTTAACACAGAGACACAATCAATGACATGACAAAGTAACTGAGGGTAAATAAACCTTTACTTTTGTAGTGAGGTCGCAGTGTTTTCATAGAAAGCTGCGTTCCATGTGTGCGCATCTTTGGTGGGTCCGTCTGGCATGCTACGTGATGTAGCCTAGCACCGTGAACAGATGTGCTTGCCTGAACACCAAAAGCAGCAATGTTATTCATGTTTGTACTACTGTCATGCATACAAAGATACAAGGATACATTATCCCTAACTAGGGCTGGTAATGAATAATCATTCTAGTCCCGCACATTATGACAACAACATCCTCCGGTATCTTGAACGAGCGCCCGTAGCAGCAGCTGTAGCTAGAAGTTAGGTTTGTGAGTGTTGTGCTCTCCACGCTCTTTCCCCCCCTCCGCTCACGTGTCCTCCTGTTAGTACTGTGCCGCTGATTTTTTCCCATGGCAGCACTGGGCTGGAAGTTAGCTACGGCCGGAGCTCGTAGCAGCTACTACAAGCATCCGTAGCTAACTTCAAGCTCCAGCAGCTATGGCCAGAGCTCGTAGCAGCTACTACAAGCATCCGTAGCTAACTTCAAGCTACAGCAGCTACAACCGGAGCTCGTAGCAGCTGCTCCAAGCATCCGTAGCTAACTTCAAGCTACAGCAGCTACAACCGGAGCTCGTAGCAGCTGCTCCAAGCATCCGTAGCTAACTTCAAGCTACAGCAGCTACAACAGGAGCTCGTAGCAGCTGCTCCAAGCATCCGTAGCTAACTTCAAGCTACAGCAGCTACAATCGGAGCTCGTAGCAGCTGCTCCAAGCAGATTACAGCTGGGCCCTACTCCAAAGTGTCCTTCTATCATTCAACAGGGAGAGCATTGTCAGCTACCTGGACAAGGCTTTTGCCATTTGTTTCAAACCGAAGACTTGGAAGGATATCAGCATGTGTACAATGCTAGACATATGCTCGGCACACGTGCTCAAAGATGTCTCTCAGGCAATTGGGAGAAAAACAACGGACAAAGGTTTAAAGAATTTTGCAACATTTGCATTGCCAGGTTGCAAAACACTACCTCGTTGGCACCAGCACTCAAAATCTTCCGCTCACTGTGCACTGTATTAATTGGCAAACACAGTACCAATACTGTCCTCAATAATCTGACGGCAATGCAGGACATAATAAGACAATGCAAGATTCCTGACATGGAAGACACTGAGAAACTAGCTGACAGCCCCTTGTAAAGGTCACCTAAGTGCACTTTATGTATCAATAAAATTTACATATTTCATGGGTCAGACGCCTTCAAATTATAAGGATGAGGGAAGGGATCTTTGTATTTATTTGTTAATTATATGTGTTATGATGTGCATTTGGGTTTCTGTAGCGGCAAATATGATAAATATGGGGGAAGTGACGTCCCGCGAGGGGTTCTTTGTTTTTTGGTGCGGGTTGGCGGAGCGACCACTTAAAACCTTCATGGGATTTTCTGAAGAAGCGGGAGAGACTTTTAAGAGATTACTGCAAGTATTTAACATTTTCTGGGCTCCTGGAACGGGTGAGGACATCGTGGACACTGTTGGGACGGTTTGCGACAACTCACCACGCCACACCTGCTTACCTTTTGTTTGTGGGGACGTCGCTTGTGGATCATGTTATGAACTTGGGTTGGGGAAGTATTGATTGTTTGCGGGTTATGTTATGATCCGGGGGTGGGGAAATATTGATGTTTGGGTTTTGTGTAAATAGCGTGTTTATGTTTTCATGTCCAACTTTGTTTGCGGGGACGTGTTGATGTGATATGTGGGGGTGGTGTTGTTTGGTGTAAATACAGACGATCGTACGCAACTTTTCTTGATTTATTTCGTTTATATATTATTTTATGTGTGGTGGGACCTATGACAAGAATATTGGTCTAACCAGTGATTATTCGTTTGTTATAAGTTGGGCAGGCGGCGCGCGCCTTACGCAGTGGGAATAATCCACCCGTGCCTTAAAAATAATGCGTAGTAGTTTTACCCCGGGGTTTTAAACAGGGCGAATTGTTACACCCTTAGCTCAAGAAGAAGACTATGAGGAAAGGAGAAATGCACACACCATTATTGGAATATCTCCCTTCACATATGAATTCAAAAAGTATTGGAGGAGGTACGGGGAACAATTGAAAATAAGGTTGCCCTGATGCCAAGGCATTGTTGATGTCCTTTTTGAGTAGTACCTAGCCATTTTCCCCCTTAGGAGTGGTCTGCTGTTGGGGAATTAAAGCAGAGGGGACTGAGACCAGGAACTTTTGTCAGGAAGATGTATGGCTCAGTATAGGGGAGATACAGAGAACACATCATGTCTCATAACTTCTCTGAACAGTTACTCGTTAAACCAATGCTACCAAAGGACATCTCTCAATCTCGGGAGGGTTGGGCAGGAGAGACAGAGCAAAGCCCAAGACTGCCAGCTAAAAATGTTACACTGCTCCAAATTAGTTAGATCAAATGTATGGTCTAAACTGATTTACATCAAGTCATTGTAATTTGGAGAGCCTGAAGCAACTGAGCACTTTCTAGAGCTATAAATACATTAAGGAAACAATAACAAAAATTAAACAAAATTGAGGCAGCTGTAGCCCTAGGTATGTTCATCCCAGGACCCAGTTAGCTTGTAGATTCAGTGTGGAACGTGTCCAAGATGGTTTCACACGCAGTGCCTTGGAATGACAGCAGCGCAAATACCAAACAAAGACACACCTTGGTATTGTGAGTTGTGCAACAGCTAAAGAGGTTGTCAGGGAATCTGGCTAACATCTACCATATAACAGAGGTTTAGATTTGGAAATCGTAGGGATCCAAAACTGTCCTCTGGCAATTATAACTACTACCATGATGGTATTAGTGCACTTATAAAATGCATGTCAGGTCAAATCTAGACCAGCCTGAAGTGATATAAAAACAGGCACAAGTGATGCTCAAGTTTGTTAAAACAAGGATGAAGGAAAACAGTAATATTATTACAAAGATTGTGCAACAGAAATAAAAATGTGTCCATTATTTTTCATTTTGTCTTCATCCAATGTTTTGATTTACATACACAAAAGTAGTTAGCTTATAAACTTTTTATGTTTTCATGTAAGTTACTTTTGTTGAATAAATAACTCAAGTTAATCTTTGAAATGGTGTGTTTCATTGCCTTAAGAGAAATGCAGTCACAACAGAACTATATATGGCTTTTCTATTCATGAATGTGAGTATATTTTTATTGAAACAAATACACCATAAAAAACTTTGACCGAATCACAATCTACTTTATACCAATATCATTTGAAATCCTCAGCACAAAGAGAATTGGACAAGACCTTTCAAAAGTAATTCTATATGATCTCGCTTGTTGGTCATAAAAACAAAGGGAGGTTCCCAATTTTTTTTGATAAAATGTTTTTATTGTGGGACTGTAATGAAACAATAAACTGTTCAGCGTGAAACCCACTTTTCAACCTCTGACCCCTTGGAAGGCCTCCTACACCAAATGATCAGCATTCTCAGAAAAAGTAGTTCCCTTTGCTTTATCACCCGCAGATCCAGGGCCTCTGTGGCCGCACCATGGATTGCGGTTTGTGGATTGCGCACAGGAGGTTGCGGTGGTGGATCCAGTGTGGCGGATTCAGTGTCGTGTGGGGTGATCGTGGTGGTGGTGGCAGACCCTGTGTCGCGATGGCATTGGGCACGGGTTTCCATCAATTTTTTTTGATAAAATGTTTTTATTGTGGGACTGTAATGAAACAATAAACTGTTCAGCGTGAAACCCACTTTTCATCCTCTGACCCCTTGGAAGGCCTCCTACACCAAATGATCAGCATTCTCAGAAAAAGTAGTTCAGATCAGAGGTCTTCAACAGGGGGTCCGCGGAGGTACTGCAGGGGGGTCGCAAATTCTTTGGTTGATTAGACAATTTTTTATTTATTTTTGAACCAATTTGTTCCCCACAAATTGAAATGTCTTTAAATACACATTAACATGTATCCAACATATTGTGAGGCTGATTTGACCCTCTGCCTGACAAAATCCATCCATCCAAGGTTAGATAAGTTGTTTGCTATCCATCGGGGTCCGACATCTCACTAATGTGAGAGTATGTGTGCCATCCACAGATGGCTTTAGGATTCACTGTCTCTTCTACATGCATGTTTAAAATAAAAACATGAATCTGTGAATTACTTTAATAGCTCAGTGTTGTATACAAGATGTATATGTTTATAAATGGCAGTGGCATGGCCACCCTATACCTTGCACATGTTTAAATTAAAAACATGAACATATGAACCTGTGTAATATTTGAATAGCTTAGTACTGAATGCACAATAACAGGGTAGCTATGTTTATACATGGCACTAGGCCTAGTTTAATATAAATCACAATAATTTTATACAATATATATATAGTAGGGGTCCCCGCTCCATCTTTCCACCATATGGGGGTCCTTGGCCTTAAAAAACGTTGAAGACCCCTGGTTTAGATGGATGAGATGGATTATGTTTGAGTCATTTCTGTCCGTCAATTCATGAAAATATGAGATAAAATTAGGTTCTGGTTTGTGGGGATTAAATATGGCACCTTCTTACATGGCTTCAATGGTAAAGAGATTCTGAATAAAATTCAACAAAATTGGGGGAAAAAAATTCTGTTGTTTCGCATTACCATCAAGCACCAATACACTTTCTTAAAAAACTTTGAGAACATTAAAAAAAAAAAAATTCACAAACTAAGTACTGTAGCATACCCAGCAGGACTCACTGGACATGATTTATGTGAGAATATACACTATTACAGTGAAGTTATTGAATATTTTCCATAATAAATATTTCCCAAAATTATGCTCTATCACTTTTCCCCAAACTTAGTACTGTAGCATAGCCAGCAGGAGACCTTGGATCTGTGACATGATTTTGGTGACAATACACGGTATTACAGTGAAGTAATTGAATAATATTTATAAAAAATATTTCCAAAATTTACGCTAAATCCCTTTCCCCCAAACTTAGCACTGTAGCATATCCAGCAGGAGACCTTGGATCTGTGACATGATTTTGGAGACAATATACGGTATTACAGTGAAGTTATTGAATAGTATTTTTAACAAATATTTCCCAATATTATACAAAATCACTTTTTCCCAAACTTAGTGCTGTAGCATAGCCAGTAGAACTCCCTGGACATGTGACCTAATTTCGGTGAGAATAGAAAGTATACAGTATGAGACAGATTGAATAATCTTCATATCTATACTATTGTAATTCATTGTTATCAGGCTCCAGCGGTAAGTCGTTAAAGACTCTACAGCTTGTCCAGCTTGAACAAAGAAAAGAGAGCACATTTCTCCAGTATTAGCATCGCTACACTGGCTTCCAGTTAAATCTAGAATAGAATTTAAAATTCTCCTCCTCACCTTCATGGCCCTTAATAATATAGCGCCTTTTTACCTTAAAGAGCTGTTATTACCTTATAAACCCACTAGAGCACTCCTCTCCCAGAATTCAGGCCTACTTGTCATCCCTAAAGTCTCTAAAAGTAGAGTAGGAACCAGAGCTTTAAGCCATCAAGCCCCTCGGCTGTGGAATAATGTATCACTTTCTGTTCGGGAGACAAACAACATCTGTTCGTTTAAGAGTAGGCTCAAAACCTTCCTTTTTGATAAAGCTTATAGTTCGAGCTAAAAGTGCGGCAGAATGTAACTTGTTCTATTTTATGACACATGACACACAGAGCTTCTTTTTCCAGCTTCTCCTTCCTCTTCTCCATTCCTATCCCCCTTCCCCGGAATCCCTTTGCTTTATCACCCGCAGATCCAGGGCCTCTGTGGCCGCACCATGGATTGCGGTTTGTGGATTGCGCACAGGAGGTTGCGGTGGTGGATCCAGTGTGGCGGATTCTGTGTCGTGTGGGCTGATCGTTGTGGTGGTGGCGGACCCTGTGTCGCGTTGGCATTGGGCACGGGCAGTGGACCAGGACCACGGTGGTGGCTTGTGGTGGGTCCTGGTGGGCAGCGGTGGGCGGCGTCCGTCCTGGGAGAGGGATCCCTCACATGTGGCTCTCTTTGAGGTTTCTACGTATTTTTATCCTGTTAAAAGGGTTTTTAGTAGTTTTTCCTTACTGTTGTTGAGGGTTAAGGACGGAGGATGTCACACCCTGTTAAAGCCCTATGAGACGAATTATAATTTGTGAATAAGGGCGATACAAATAAAAATGTATTGGATTTGATTGATTGATATCTAATATTTCCCCAAATTATCCAAAATCACTTTTTCCCAAAGTTAGTCCTGTAGCATAGTCAGCCTGACTCCCTGAATCTCTGATGTGATATGAGACCGAAGTTATTGAATAATATTCATAACAAATATTTCCCAAAATTATACAAAATCATTTCCCCAAACTTAGTGCTGTACGAATATTTTTGTAATATCTCTTTTCGGTGTTGCACTTTGTAGACGGTCCCTGCGCACTTGTTCCTCAGCAAGCTGTACGTAGAGACCAATGCTCATAGTGACGAAAACCTGGCCTGTAGCCTGTTGTCTACCTTACTACGGTGTGAATTATGCAGCGTTTGGGCTTTAACAACGTTTCGCTTATGACGTATTCATCAGACCTTCTACTAGCCCCCGTTGTCCCCTATTCCTCATTCCTAGGAAACTTCCTTTATCCAGAACCTGGTTCAATCATCATCTTAAACAATTCTGCATTAAAAACAACCTATAGATTGTTCTTTTAGGATAGGAACTGCTACTTCTGCAGCCAACTAAGGTATTTCCTCTTCTTCACTACAAGGAAGATGGTCTTCTGCTTTCACCTCCTATATCAACCTTTCGAATCTTAGATCTCTAAAAACCTGCTGTTGGTAAGTCATGCATACAACTGGTGGTGGTTTTGTATTATCTGTTCACTCTTCTGAGTCATGCTAGCTATACAGGTGACTTCTCATTAAACACACACCTGGGCGCCCTCTTCACTCATTGCATACACGATCTTGGTGACCTTGCATTACTGAACGACCCCAGACATGCTTCGCGACGTACTTTTGGCACTTTTGGCACGTTTCGTTCCAGCTGATCTTTTTTCTTAATTTCTGTTGCGGTTTCTGTACCGATTCATAATTCTGTTGGCATTTTTATTATTTTGTCTTGGACCTAAACTTTATTTATGTCTTGCTAACCTGTTGCTATGCTCTACCTTTTAGATCCCATATCTTTCAAGGATAGGCTCACACAGGGGATCAGGACGAGAGCTGAGGAGACACAGGATACAAAAACACGGTAGATCAGGGCAGGACATCACGGCAGTAACAACAAACTTAGACAACGATCCGACGAGGGCAAAGAGAAGCACAGAGGCTTATATACACACAAAGGGAAGGCAGGGGGAATTTAACCCAGGTGCACCATATTAAGAATGGGATAGACAATCACAGACATGAAGTGAAGAACACACACGATGAGCAGGGCCTAAAGAATAAAACACTCTTGAAAAAGAGGCTGAAGACAAAAAACAAAATGACAAACCGTTACAATATCACTCCTGCACATATTTTTCATTTACAAATATTTTCAATTTATGTCCTGCTAGCCTCAATATTTCTCATTATGATCTCTTACTTGTTGGTCTCCAGATCTTTATCTCTCATCATTATCACTCGGGCTACAAATGCACTCTAACAAGTCGTTTCTATATATCTATCCAATAAATAAGTATATTCGATAAAAGTTATAACGAGTTTTCTCTCTTACAGAATCACATCTTTTTTTGCCTAGAATACTACAACACGAATTAAGATTCATAATTATCTCACTTCTACTCATCCACCTTCTTCGTCATCCTTTTCGTTTGGAGGTATTCCTGTTTGACACTCTGCTCCACCTCTTCTAATCCTAATGACATTACACAGGTTTCTAAACTGCCAAAGACTAAAAACATTTACATTACTTCTGAGCATTTGTCAAGATGAGCATTGTTAAATTGTGAATCAAGTCTCTCCTGATTGATCTAGTCAAGTTAAATCCTCTGCATTGACTGTTTTCCTGGTCCCTGTCACTCCTTACTTTCCTCTCTTTAATGTGGGCACATGTCATTAGCATTACAAGTTGAGTACCAGCGTCTAACACCAACTTGATGTCCTTTCTCCCCACTTCATTTTCATTTCCAGCTTTTGTGCCACTTCAATAGTATGCTCTATTCAAAATGTTCAGAGCTTTTATTTGTTGTTAGAATGTATGACACGTCAGACTACATGAATGATTTTCTGTATGAATAAACTTGATTGGCATGGCTATTTTTAGAACGAGAGAAGACCCCAGGTAGATAGATTTAAATCTAACTTCCACAGAGAGAAGGCGTGACATCTCTCCTTTAGGGTGAAGGCACCATGGAAATTTGACAGCCTTCCTCTCAACACTCATATAAAATGTAGTCAGATGCATTAAGGGATGATGGATGGAATGTTCTACAGACCACCATTTTCTCTTCTTACATCTGTCCTCATATCAGTCATTTTAAACTCAGCATTTTAGTTGTCTGATAACAGCAGTGAGGCAATATTACACCATATGCTGGGACAGTGCTGCTGTAAATATGTGTAATATACATATGCACTATGTAAAAAACACATTTACTGTCAGAATCCTTCATCTCTTACTATATAACTTATATGTTGTTAATTGTTGGAGATAGTCCTGATTAATCATATTTAAAAATCAGTAAGGTTAATAACACATTCCTTGATAGTCTATATTAAAAAGGGAATTCTTAATCTATTGTAGATTATTGACAGTCAGGTCATAAATTGACCTTTGATATTGTGTGTTCACGTGATGCTTTTCTGCAACTATTAAGATCAGTATCAGAAAAGGTCTGGACCCACAAAACAGACACATTACACATAGGAGGGTTTGGTCATTTATCCCTGTTGCCGTGAATTTAAATGCCTCTTCACTAGAATCTTTAATGGCATCACTTGCACTAAAAACACCGTCCTATGCATTGATCATTGCAGTATTCTCCAAACCTGCAGGGTACGTACACACCAAACAATTGTTATCAAGCCACTTGTGTTTACCTGGTTTAACCTGACCTTTCACCTTTGATGCAATCCATTAAACCTCAGAGACTGAAATTTCCTTCTCTAGAATCGTAAGTTGCAAGCTGAAGTCAGAATTTCAACTCAGAGGTTCGGAGGCACCTTGGCACCCAATACTCCGCAATCCAAGATCACCTGTCTTGTTAACTGTCGTGACTCTCTCGACTAATTCTTAAATGATTTAGACTCTATGTTTATATACTTTTCCTGTGTTTCCATGTGTTTAGGTTTGTGTTCATGTGTTAATTTCGGAGTTCTGTATTTCCTGGTGTATTTTGATATTTGTTTTGGCACTTGTGTGTTTCTAACTTAACTTCCTGTCTTTGTCCTGTTTCCCCCCTGGGATTGTCTGTACCTGTTGGACACAGAGCCTTCACTTGTGAGTTGCTCTTGTTCCCTAGTGTTTTCCATGTTTTTTCAGTTTAGCCTCTTTGAGTCATTTTCTATTTTCAAGTTATTTTTCTGTTTGTGGATTTTTGTTTGAATCTTAGCCTTAATTAAAGATCACTTTTTGTCATCTTGCTTGCTTCTGCATTTTTGGGTCCTCCCGCACATGCATGGCAAAATAGCAATCGGCCTCAACAAATTTCCTCTTTGGCCTGCTAACAGGCAAACACCCCAGGTCCTGGCTTGGGCGCAGCCACTTCCAGGGCTGACGGGCACCACTCCTGTTTCAGCAACGGGGGTCCCGGCATGCGCCTCTCCAGTTAATGCATCAGGGGTCCCGGCAGGTGCCACCCTAGTTTCTCCTCCATGCTCGGGGGGGTGTGACCGATGCCCCTTCCAGTCTCCTCTGTACAGGTGCTCCAGGGCCCTGAGATGCAGCAGCAGCCGCCTCCAGAGCTCCCACTGTTTGAGCTGCAGCAGCAGCAGCCTCCAGAGCTCCCAGTGTCTGAGCTGCAGCAGCAGCCGCCTAATGGGATATTATGAACAGTTTTTGCCAACAATATCTTGCTGGCTGAAACTGGAATGCCATCAACCAGGTAATTCGGGTGTGACGTTATCTGAGGGCTGAGCTCTGAGGTGCAATGGAACATGCCATTATCATCACGTCACAAACAAACATGAGTGTGCACACAGCCCTCTGTTGCCCTAGGTGACAGTATCTCACATCGGAGGAACATCTAATCTGTGTTTGGATGTTAAAAGGGAAAAGTCCACCTTATATCTCTGTCCCGTTATAATAACTCTAAGTAAACTATGGTGTTGAAGTTGACTCAGACTTTTAAAAATCAAATATAGATCGCTTTTCATACAACTTTAGCAATATTTATCTTCTAACATACATTAAATGAAAGATATGAGTGAAGAGGACTGACTGAGTTGCCCATATACAACTATGCACAATGCATGGAGTTTACAGGCTAGAGGTTTAAATAACTTGGAATTGACAGGTAATTTCCAAATAATTTCAAATCCCACATTTTGACTAAATAAACAGCGTAAATGTAACAATAAATTTCCTGTGCCAAAGAACAGTCAAGTGTGTATTTGAAAACATCCATCACTTTCCATAAGCTAGATATCAGAGAGAATCCTCAAACTGAGGGACTTCATTGATCACGGTTGGGTATTAATTAAAATATCAATGATATGTCATAAGAAACTAATGAAATGTTGAGAAGAATCAATTGTGAGACCATTTTATTCAGACCCCTGTATTAAGAGCCATCATTTGCACTATTGAGTGCAAATGATGAATGACAAATCTGCGGGTCGTGATTGTTGAGGTAGTGTGAGAACAGCCGGTCATCAAGAAACACACACATCTTCGCATTGGTCAGCACAGAGCCACAAAACTCTTCTCTGATTGAAAGGCAGTGTGGTTTCACAAAGCCGCTATAGAGGAATTGAATACGCAGGGGTCCTAATGATAACAGGAGGATGGACTAAGAGAATAACAGCACAGAATGAGCACCTCATATATGGTGCACGAGCTAGAGACCACTTTAAGGCCCGATAAATTCTCCTTAAAACAATACACACTGTGCAAAATATATAATAGTAATGGCACACAAGTTGCAAGTGAAAAATTCAGTTACAAACTTTAGTCACTGGAGCTATTAAATGAGAGAACGGGTAACAGACACTATCTTTCTAATTAAGGATATGTTGTTGGTGTAGGCTGGGGGCTTTGCTGCTGGTGCCTGACTGGAGATAATTGCGAGGGGAACTTGGGCTCTGGTGTTCTTCTCAAAACTTAAGAAAATGTAGGAGTAAGCAGGCAACAAGGGAGTTGTGAGGGCTTCAACAAGGTGAATGTTATGTATTTATCTGCATGCAGGAAATATATCGTTCTTACAAATGTACATTCAAGTACAAGTCCAGATTTTGTCAGTTGAGTTTGAGGACTGTGTCCGGCTGATAATAACTACATGCTAATATTGTTATAAAGTCACTCGTAGGAGCTGGGAATAAGCAGATAATACGTTCAAATCACGACATTCATGCATGTACACGAGTGGACCCAGAGGCAAAGATGTGCAGTATTTTCAGTTGCGCACCTTTGGGTTTTATTTTGATCTGACCTATATTTCGGGAGTTTGATCCTTCGTTGTTGCAGCTTTAAAAAAATGAGAAATCCTCTTCATGCCTTTTCTTCATAAATATGTGATGCTGTAAAAAAAGGCTGTCAATTCTACCCATGTGCTTGTGGAATGATTGAGAGAATTAAGTTATTTTATGTCATATACATGTATACTTTTGTGAAATCATAGATTTTTTACTGTATCTATTTTCAGATACCACATCGTCATACTTTGTTCGTCTCCTCTGGCGGATATGGGTTTCGGGCATCGCTGATAAATTATGTAAATTATTCATTGAAGAGTAGCTTTGTCGCAGATGTGCGTGTCTCCAGGTATGCGTGTGTTCCTATGGCCAACTGGGCCCAGTGAGATACAGCCTGCAGCAGTGTAGCGTCACACACCAGGCAGCTGTTTCAGCCGGCTGACAGATGTGCGAGACATCTGTCCCTCAAGCCCAGACACCACCTAAAACACATTAGTAACATAATTAACTCTGATTACATGTTGTAATATGAAACCTTAAAGAACTAATTACCGGCTTTTTAGCATGTCCATGCACTTTATGCTCCAGAACTGTTTTCGCACCACACTTCCTTGGTTCCTTCATGAAGCATTTTTCCTCCTCATAGCTTGTCAAGAAAATGTCTTCTTACCTGCATGGACGTCCTGAGGTAAAAGAACCGCAAGGAGCCAGTTAGTTTTACAAGTCAGCAGAAACTGCCAGTAACTGTAGTAAGAGTTCTTAACATAGTTCAATGTGTGTAAATAAAGACTGGACATTAAGAAGTCCTCTATTAGTTAAGAAGTCTTAAATTTGCAATGGTGCAGTGCAAAAAGACATGAAATAAGAAGCATGCAATACTTGGTTGAAGGAATATAAAGAAATAGAATTATAGAAAAATTATATAAATAAACCAGTATAAACAGTGTAAAGAAATATGTGTCAGAAAATGTACAGTGAATGAATTGCACATAACCGTGGATATTGCACAGTATTTATTTTACAAATGTATATAATACAGGGAATATTGCACAGTTGCAACGTGACAAACTTTTGACCCACAAATTTGGGATTCATCAATATGTTTGTACTTATTGTAAGCCGCTTTGGATAGAAGCTTCAGCAAAATGAAAAATGTCAAAATTTTCAAAACTCTTGAAACAAATTTAGAACTTCCTCAGACAATGCGTACGCACAAATTTAGAAGGCCCGGTTGTCCTATACAAAAATGTAAACACACACCATTCTGACTAAATGCATAGTATATTAGAACTCCATTTATTTAAATAAAAAAGTAGATAGACAGCAATAATTTTAATTACTAATGTACTGATCAAATGTATAAAAAAAAATATGAAATTGACGCCCTTTAATCCTCATCCTCTCTATAAAAACCTAACTAACTAGATATTAGATAATTTCCCACAGCACACCTGATGATCTCTCACGGACGAAAATCACTGTCATAGGGAATTCCTCCCCTCCCAGCTGTCTCTGATTGTCCCTCACAGGTGGATTGAAACAACCAGGCAATCAGGAGCCATCTTTAACCTCACTTATTTATATACTTATTTATGTTCTTGGGTAAACAATGACGCATCAATGAAGTTAAAACACTGTATAGTCGTAATCTGCGGGAGGAACTCTTCTGTCTGCAGGAGTGTGTTTGTGTGTGTTGTGATGGCCCAGCCGGTGAGCAGTGCCCCACATGGCTGAGGACAGCCAAACAAAGGCAATCCAGAGGCGTGGTGTTGGATGGGCGATACTATCCCAGAGGATCCTCATAGGGCAGTGATTTTCAACCTTATTTGAGCTGCGACACATTTTTTACATTTGCAAAATCCTGGGGCACACCACCAACCAAAATGACATTCTATGGCCTAACACAGTACATATAGTTAGTAACATAGTTTATAAATGTATTAAAGCACTGTTTTAAATTATTTTCAGCCCTTTATTTATCTGATCTTTTAATGAGCACAAATTGAATCAGATTTATGAAATAATCTTTGATTTAACGAAACTTTATTTAACAGAGACATATTATGCCCATTTCACCACAGTTGATATGGCTCTTTGGGGTCTTAATGAAATGTCTGTAACATATTTTGGTCAAAATACCACAAAGATAATTTAGAACAGCACATTTTTACCCTGTCTAAAACAGCCCTCCTCAGATTTACCTGTTTTGAGTGCCAATAGTTACTCCAGACGTTTACCTTTTCTTCACTTTGACATTCAGAGCACTGGGTAGAAATCACATCGCGTCAACACCCACCGTGGGCCTTCACGATGCTTTGTTTTAATTAAACAGTCGGATTCCCCTGGTCCGCACCAGTTCTAAGTCAGCAGCTAGGCGCCAGCCGAGGCGCACCGCCGGAGGGGGCCCCCCGCACGAACGGAGGGTTTGTTTTATGAAGAGGAATAATTGCTGTCTGTCTCTCGTTGGATCAGGAAGAGCCCGACGGAGCCCCAGATGCCAACTGCCAGTCTGGTGAAGCTTTGAGTTACCTTTGTGCTCCCTCCTCCCTTTTCCCCCTCAGTTTATAAATAAACTCCTAAGTTATATTCACCACAACCCCTGCTTCTGACTGCTCTTTTCCAGTTTGTGTACCCACTGTTTACCCCAGGCTCCCACAGTGTGTGTGTTTGTCCGTCTGTCACTGTCCCTCTTCACACTCAAAATGATAATCAATGATGTCGGATCATGACTCCACCTCCTCGAGGATGTGGTGGTGCTACAAGATCTGGAGAATGTGGCCCATGCAGCTAAAGTGCTGTTTGAACTTTTTTTCACTCTTAATATGAGGTACCCATCAAAGCTCTGCTACACCTTTTGAAGTTTAAAAAAAAATATTACTGGAGTTGGATGCAGCTGAGCTCTGAAGAAAGTGTCAAACCTTAAATACACAAGTGAGAAGAGCTGACCCTTCTCGAAAAACACTACCTTCTTGTTTGCTTTAAATACCACAGAAGTCTTCATTAAAACCGGAGACGGCCAGACGCATAAGCTAACAAACGACTGCTTAGTCGTTTGCTACCAGAAGAGAAAGCCCCTAAGAACCCTTGAAATGCCTCACAAGGAAGATAGATTTTTTTTAAAACATATGATTGTTACAAGCGTAAGCTTGTGTGGGTAAGGGAAACATAAAACCAGATGTTATTGATAAATTAAGTTAAATGTTTTGCAAAAGATGGCAGCAATATTACAGAAATAAAAGAAATTAGGCAACTCTAAAGGAAAAGGACCGAAGGATGTTGTCCAACTCAAAGAAACAAATAACCAAGAACTACTCTAAATCTAAAGAAATTAATTGATGAAAAAAGAAATCGGGAAATGGAAAAAAAAAAATCTCACAATTTGTCTACACATTATTTAAAACAAAAGAACCAAGAGGGCAGCACCCGTAAGCCTACTGCTGAAACTAGTACCCTGGTTAAGCCTCAAGCAAAGTAATGTGAAGTTTAACTTAAGGCCCATTTCATACCAACACATAACATGCTGACAGAGTTAGTCATTGCAATTCTAGAGCAATATGTGGCTAGGCAAGAACAGCTGCCATGATTGGCAGGTGATCTGGGTTTATATACTCTTCAGGTTCAAGGCATCTCAGAGATTGGTGGAGAGTGGACTGGGCTGACCAATCAGGGAACAAGCACCAGGAGCAGGAGACGATCAGCTGGGGAAGATGAGGGAAGGCCACACCTTCCTGAATTCAGCCAACCACAGAGCAGGAATGGCACACCTTGATTTAAATAAGATAGATAGATTACTTTATTCATCCCCGAAGGGATATTATGTCGTCATAGCAGCCGGTATATTTGAATACAATAAAATACAATAGAATAAAATAAAAATAAAAAAAATATTTAGGTAGAAGAATAAAAACAGAAACACAAGATAAATAGGTAGATAAACAACATTTAGAGTAAAGGGTTGACACAAGATGGGGCCGTCGTCAATAATCAATTAAATTGTATTTATATAGCCCATATTCACAAATCACAATTTGTCTGGTAGGGCTTTAAAATGGTTTGACATCCTTTGACCTAACCCTCAACAAGAGTAATAAGGTTATATAAAACCAATTGTAGCAATCGTACAAAAACATATCATGTTAAGGAACAAGTAAGTTAATTCTACTGGTTTAATAATTTCCTGCTAACGATTTGAGAGCTGGTGTCACGTTGATGCTTGCTCATGCATGTGCACTGTAATGATACATAGCAAAGGAAAAGAAGCAGAAAAGATAAACAAAAAAGCAAGATAAAGGTGCGTTTGAATGGTTGCTTTTACCATAAACATTCACTGGCCAGATATATGCTTCAAACCAGCCCTCAGTTGGCTCACTCAAAGTATGTTATGCTTACATTAACAAACAGTTAAATAATAAATAACCAAGGTGATTAGAATTAGATGGGACCCAGGAACACAGGGACAGCTCCACTGCCCGGGCCAAACTGCATACAGCGCTGCCACAGTATATTATCAGGTCAGGTAGTAGAATCCCTGGGAAGAGGTGATGCAGAACAGGGGGAAGTGGCTGAATTGTGAAAGGACATGAGAATTAGTATATGTAAAGCAAGATAACAGAAAATGAGAATACTATGAACTGACTGAAGTTGTGACACACTCAAGTTTTGTCCAGATTGACCTACAGTTTAAAGTCCAGGCGCCCTTTGGTTAACTTAGACATTCTACCCACATGCTTATATTCCTAAAATAAATACTACCTGAGCTGCCTCTTCCTTCTTCAGACCCCCCCAAAAATGAAGGAATCCGATTCTAAAAACCCCCAAAAGGGTAGTTTAGGATTGTTTTCTTATTCTGACACTAAAACCCATTTTTTGTTTTATAGTAACACATGAATTATTGATCTACTTCAAATGTGGTCATCTCTGCACTGGGGAGTTCTGGAAGGCTCTCCAGCTATATAGCCAGTTCACTCACACCACATCAGCCTCTTCTCCACAGGTGTGATGGAAATCTGAAAATACAAGAGGCTGGAAAAAAGGTGTCGTTGTGTATTTGAATAGGGTCTTTCTGCAGAAAGGATCAACACAGAGAGTCACAGGGATCTCTGAGTGAAGATGCAGGACAGTCAAATGCAAGGATCTTATTTAGGAGAACTAAGGTTGTTTGTCTGAACAAGTTCAGTCTGGTTCTGTAGGCGCAGTTTGAGACGGGAATCAAGATACAGAAAACTGATTTACATATGTTGCCTTTGGATGTATCAGTTCTTTGGAGAATAGATAAATAATAAAAAGATAATAAATGTTTCAGGTCATAAAAGTTCAGATCATAAACAGTACAGGTCATACAATTATTTAGAAAGGTCTGCAAAAACTTCCTTTTTAAATACAAAATAGGTTTCAACCACACAATTTTTCCACTACATTAGTCTCCCAGAAGTTTATACTGGTCCCTCAGTGTCTGGTCATCAAGCTGGCTAAAGTTGAGAAGGACTCCAAAATTGTCTAACTTCTCCCAGAGACTGAAAGAGTTCCTCATAAAACTGGATGCGGAAATCTTCCTTGGCATTAAATAAGGATACTTTTAATCTCTTCCTTGCATCAGCTTGTGGCTAATCAGCTGCCTTGTAAGAAAAAGTGCCTGTTTGTGGACAGCAACCTTTTCTCCTTCAGCAGTTACTCAGTGTTCATTTGTTAAAAAATTGCTTTTGCTTAGACCTGTGCATTATTAAAACCAGTCGTCCTGTAGTTGATTTAATTGTCTTTGTCTGACCACAGCAACATCAAGTTGCATGTTTCGATCTGACAATGAAGCAAATTTGAAATCTAAATGACCAAATTTCTCCAGAATTGGAGAGTCATTAGCATGTTCCCTGACCTCCAACAAACCTTCTCTCACATTGTCTACTTGGTAGCGTAACGGTTCAAGGCTTTTGCAAGAAAGCCGATCTTTGAGAAGAACCTGAGAACAATTTGTAAAAGTTTTCACCAATTCCCCAAAAAGTGGCATCCTTGGACATGGAGCATCTCAACCATTACATTTAAGGTAAGCGCTCCACAAGGCACATCAAAAGTGAATGACATTTTTTGCTAACAGCCCAGCCTGCACATTGTCCTTCATTTGAGCTTCTCACTTACCCATCTGAAAATAAGATCTTTGGTTAGCTAGTTATTCAATTTCATTTGTAGTTGATTGTTGTTCTGCACTTTTGTATGTTGCATTTGTTTTTATATAAGCAATTAGAGTGGTTAGCTCGTTTACAATAAATGCATTGCCTGCTGGTTTATTTTATTACTTTTCAGTATGCCACATTCCATTCAGTACTGTATCGCTCTACAGAAGGGGTGTCCAAACTACGGCCCACGGGCCATCTGCGGCCTGCCATCCATTTTAAATTGGCCCACTTCCAAAAAATGTAAAATTGTTCTGGGTTTGTAGCCTCGGGTGGCCTTGAATGCACTTATTATAAGTCGCTTTGGATAAAAGCGTCAGCTAAATTAAATGTAATGTAATGGACTATCGCCCACTGTATTGTACTTCTCAGTTAAGGCCACCATGCCCCGCTGCCCTGAGTGACGCGATTGTCAACAGTCCGCTCTTTAACTGGAGACAAGAAGCAAATGGAAAGATTCAGTAATATCTGGTGATGAAGTTGCATGTTGCAGCTTCACCACATCCTCCCCTTCCAAACATTATAGAGAACCTGTGGAGGCCTTCAGTTGTATAAAAACTAATATAGTGTTTAATTTGTCCAGTCTGAACTACTGTAAAACAAATGGCGGTCTCTGTAGAGAGGAGCCACTCCAGATGTAAATATAAAGTATTTAAATATAAGGGCCCATTCTAGGATAAAGAAAACAACAATTTGTACAATTCAGATGAAACACAACTATTATTTCATATTAAATTTTCTTCCAGTAAATCCCTTTGAACCAAATTTTACACACTGGACCTTTAAAAATGAGGGCTATAAAAAAATATGACTGATCATTACTGACAAACAAATAGCGACAATCACAATGGATCAAAACAAAGAATCTGCAGGCAAAAAAAAACTTGCCACTTGTAAGAGAACCATTCCGTATATTCCTCAGAGGATATGTGACTTATTTGGATGACTCTTCAAGTATTAGTACTAATAAATAGCAACAATGATGAAGAAAGAGGGAGAGTGAGGAACAGAGAAAAGAAACAATGATCAGAGAAGGAAAGACAGAAAGGGAAAAAAGAGAAACAGGACTGAAAGGTTGAGACCAAATATGAGACCAAGAGAGAGATCAGACAGATCAACAAGAAAGTAAGAAGCTGCAAAGCATGAGGACCCACTTCAGTAACCAAAACCAAACAGTGCAGCTGTTTACAACAGTTATTTTTGTAAATTAAAAAAAGGGATCCAGTACCAAGACCAGATGGATGAAGCATAGATAGATGGTGATCCTTAAGTGGAGGGAATGACCAGTGAAGCAGGGGCAAGCTGCTGAGAAACCACCAAGAGACACACTAAATAGCAAGGTGACATAATATTTATGACAGTACGTGTTCTTTGCAGATCCCCAGAGACCTGGCATTCAGCCTGGCTTCTAAATTCACTACTCCGCTCCTCCGCTTCGTTCACTGGTTACCAGTAGCTGCCCGCATCCGTTTCAAAACACTAGTACTTGCTTACCGTGTTCCGGACGGATCGGGTCCAGTCTACATTCAGGATATGGTCAAACGTTACACCCCATCCTCTCTACTCCGCTCTGCATCTGCCAATCGGCTTGTTGCCTCTGCACTGCGAGCTAACCAATCAACAAAATCCTGTTTGCAGAAAGTCTACAAATCTTCCACCGCAGACTTAAGACACATCTCTACAACTTCGTTAAGAAGATGATGTCTAATAAACCAGCGTCAACTCTGGTGTTTATATAAGTATATTAAGTTTACTTACACTTATATATTGCACTTACATGTAGTTATTTAAGTTTGGCTTTGTGATGACTAATTGTACTTAGTAATACATTGATTCTTGCTGGTCTGTGTTTGTAACCTCATGGTTGAATGCACTTATTTAAGTTGCTTTGGATCAAAGCGTCAGCTAAGTGATATGTAATACTCATCAAAAGGCATTTATCATGAACATTTCTTTCAGTAAATTTTCAGTTTCAGTTCTCATCGTGGCTATGTTCTTGTGGTATTGTGTAATATAATCAGTTATTGTTTTTTTCTTTTAATTCTACAGTTCTATATTACGATTTAAATTACCATAATATTTTATAATTTCATCTTAATATAAGTTTCAGTGGATTTGATAATTGTATTTAAACACATGGAAAAGTTTAAGAGGAGAACATACACACATAATATCTGGTCTACTGAAAAAGATAACACTTTTTAAACACAGGGATATAATTAGTCACGAAAAATAGTCAACCATTTATTGGTTTTACACATTGGTGTTTACACAATGCTCCATTGTTTAAATGCTACAGCGTTTAGTTCAAATGTTCTATTAAAGTGAAGCTTATTATTTTTGAAAATATAATGTAACTTGTTTTGGCAAAGAGAGATGGTTTATGTCAGGAGAAGTGACCGGAACACAAGCTGTGCACAACATTCAGGTCTGTGGGTGCAGATTATCCTGTGGGCTCACCTCGCCGGAACTGAACCTGATTATTATTGAAAATATTTTGTCTGAACCTGACCCGGTCCAGATGGGTCCCTTCAGGCTCAGGTCGTGTAATAGTCACCAAGCTGAGGGTTCACCTGCAGTGCTGTGTTTCCAATGATGCACTTCTCCAGCTCACTTAAATTTTCTTTTCCCTTCCCCCTCTCTAATCTGTGTTTAACAATATTTATTTAGACTTCAATTCTGAGATCAAACTTTTGTTAAATTAAATTATGCAACTTTATCCTGATACAGATATTATCGAACGTTTAACCGCATTCCATGTATTATTTTTGTGGTATTTTATTTTCACTGCAGAAACTACAAAATATAACCCTTGCTCTATGGTTTGAGTCACGCCGTCATTAACCTTTCCCTAAATCACTCCTGGCTTCTTCTATTTTTTTTAGAAACAGTGCTGCAGTCTGATGCCCTTTTATGGGCATTGATGGGGCATTACCTATGCAGATAAATATCATGAACATGCCCTGACTGACAACCACTAGTGACAGACAAGTACACTAGCAAAAACATTACATCTGAATTTTAATCAGGATGAAATGATCGAATGAAATGGTCAATTGCTATGTATTAAAAACCTGTGAGGGCCACATTCACCCACATTTTTTTACTTTTTGCAGACCACTTTATTACATTTACGGAAGAGTTTGATTCAACGTGTTAACATTTGTTGAGATATGCACAGATAGTCTTCTGGCTTTTTAGAGAGTGTGAATTCATTGGGATTATAAGGGGTGGTGCAGAATAAAGTACAGGAATCCCCCCGGGGTCTAGACACTGGTGGTGCGGTGCTAGAGGAGGTTGGGCTGGAGGTGGATTATGCCCGTCCTTGAATAATGGCTGACTGCGAAAGAGAAAAGAAGAGATTTAAAGTTTGACTACAACCGCATGATTGGCCAGAAGAGACTGTGCAGAATCTGATTGGCCATTTAGAAATGCCCACAATCAGCTGATCAATAAGTTTTGAGAGAGGGAGAGATTTGAGATTGATTGAATGAGCGTAAAGTCTTCCTGACTGAATTAATGCTGAGTTTCATTTATTGATGGCTGAAGAGGATTTAAACAAATAAGGAAAAAAATATTCTGAAACAATTTACTAAACCATACCTTTGAAAGGACAGCTTAAAAGCTTAAAGCCCATATAAATTGAATATACAAAATGTGGACAAGACAAGCACAGTGATGCCTCAAGGGTGTCAGACAAAACTGTACGCATTTGAAAGAGACTCTACTAGGCTGATCTATTTCTGTATTTATACATTATAGTTTTCTGCTGATTCAGCTCAAACAGCTATAAGCTGGAATGAGCTGAAACATGGCCCAATAACTGGAAATGAAGTGTGATCAAGAAACTCATCAAGTCTTTAGCAATTGAAAGCACGCTCTCTCTCGGGTTCAAGACTTGCTCTTCGCTGTCTAAGCATAAAAAGCACAGTCTTTTGTTGTTTCAATACAATGCATGCCATCGACCCAAGAGATAATTCTATGAATTCCCAGCTGAGAGTGATACTTTAAAATTCACCTACAACCTGACAATCTTGCAAATCCGGGTAACATAGACTATAGTTAGACAGGATTAACTCACGAGAGAACGCAATGGGCCTTATTCACCAAAATATTCTTCGAATTTTTTCTTATTCTGAGAAAACTCTTCGCCAGATTCATGACACATTCTTACAGTTCAGAATAGTTTGAATCTATGTTCTTATTTAATAATGAATGCCATGTGTTTGTAAGCTCCTAATTAGCACTGAGTTTAACGACTCAGTGTCAGAAAGTCAGATTGGTTCTCAGAATTAACATGCTACAATTTAATTATTTTTTTTCTCATATTTAAAATCTCTGAGACAATTGGCTCTCTAATTGCACAGCTGTTACGGAATCAGTATTTGAATGAAGCTTCCGTAGGAAACAGCCCCTTAATTGAGACACAGCTAAAGTCACTGAATTATGAGCAGGAAGTGGAACCTTCACAATCCTATATCCTCAGAATCACCCAGCAGGTACATGCTTTCTATTTATAGCAAATATGTAATCCTTGTAAAATAATCAATCAATCAATCAAATTTTATTTGTATAGCCCATATTCACAAATTACAATTCATCTCATAGGGCTTTAACAGGGTGTGACATCCTCTGTCCTTAACCCTCAGCAAGAGTAAGGAAAAACTACAAAAAACCCTTTTAACAGGGTAAAAATATGTAGAAACCTCAGAGAGAGCCACATGTGAGGGATCCCTCTCCCAGGACGGACAGAAGTGCAATAGATGCCACGTGCAGGAGAACATCAGCAATAATCAAAGTCTCTAGCAGCATTGATGAAGCACAGTCCATGCTCAGCAACCATCTAGACCACGATCCACCATCCAGACCAGACGCCACTTCAGTCCTCAGTCACCGTCCACCGCCGCCCACCAGGAGGACCCATCACAAGCCACCACTGCGGTCCTGGTCCACCGCCCGTGCCCAATGCCAACGCGACACAGGGTCCGCCACCAGCACCACGATCAGCCCACATGACTCAGAATCCGCCACACTGGATCCAACACCGCGACCCCCGGTGCGCGATCCACAAACCGTAATCCATGGTGCGGCCACAGAGGCCCTGGATCTGCGGGTGATAAAGCAAAGGGATTCCGGGGAAGGGGGATAGGGATGGAGAAGAGGAAGGAGAAGCTGGAAAGAGAAGCTCCGTGTGTCATGTGTCATAAAATAGAACAAGTAACGTTCTGGCGCACTAATTAGCTCTAACTATAAGCTTTATCAAAAAGAAAGGTTTTGAGCCTACTTTTAAACGAACAGATGGTGACTGCCTCCCGAACTGAAAGTGGTAGATTATTCCACAGCCGAGGGGCTTGATGGCTAAAAGCTCTGGCTCCTACTCTACTTTTAGAGAATTTAGGGACGACAAGTAGGCTTGAATTCTGGGAGCGGAGTGCTCTAGTGGGTTTATAAGGTATTAACAGCTCTTTAAGGTATAAAGGCGCTATATTATTAAGGGCCTTGAAGGTGAGGAGGAGAATTTTAAATTCTATTCTAGATTTAACTGGAAGCCAGTGTAGCGATGCTAATATTGGAGAAATGTGCTCTCTTCTCTTTGTTCTCGTCAGGACACGTGCTGCAGCATTTTGGACAAGCTGTAGAGTCTTTAACGACTTCCTGCTGGAGCCTGATAATAATGAATTACAATAGTCCAGTCTCGATGTAACAAAGGCGTGGACTAGTTTTTCTGCATCTTTTTGTGAAAGGACATGTCTAATTTTTGAAATATTACGCAAGTGGAAAAAAGCGGTCCTAGAAATTTGTTTTAAGTGACTATTAAAGGATAAATCAGGATCGAAGATCACTCCCAAGTTCCTGACTGTTTCATTGGAAGCAAGGGCAATGTGTAAAATAAGAAGTGTGTCTAGACAACAGACTCAATCAATCAAACTTTATTTGTATAGCACTTTGTACACGTTAGTGCAATTCAGAGTGCTTTACAAATAACTTATAAGCTAATAGTAAGACAGGGTAAAGTTAAGTGAAAAAATGTTTAACGCCCGGATGTGTTTGCGGAATGGCTTGTTTTTTATTTCTGTGCAAATGTTCACAGATCAGTGCAGCAACACTGCCTGCGGTTCTGCTGCAAAGCCGCGCTGCTCTTCTTTTCTTCACGTTTCACACACTGTTCGGGGTGGAATAGTCAATAAAAATGATCTTTGATCACAGTTTCAAAGCTTGTCTGTCGGCTTGCCTAGCCCGTTCAAAATAAAAGCACTTAATGCCTTTGTACATTTGCATATCTAGGTTGTTTTCTAACTCCAGCAATGTTTCAATGTAACTATCTGGCATTCTTTTAGCGGCTGGAGAAAGAGGATTGTCTTTGAAAATCCTCTTTTGAAATATGACAGTTGACACAAACATGTTCTGTGTATCTGACATTTCCAGTTAATCCTCCAAGATAGTGAGACCCAAGATAGTCTCCAATAACACATGCAACACTACCTGAAGGCTTTCCCCTGAAAAAAAATGCCTATTCACCCAAGGTCAAATTCTTCTGACATCAACATATTAAAGACTCAGGTCCAGAGAGCTTACAGCCTTTCAAAACAAAGTTATAAAAGCTATTTTTCGTCAAAAATAGATTATGTCTACACACACAAGTACCATGTGGTACACAGCAAGAACTGTAGCTCTGAGGTCCCCACGACTTCAAAAATATCTTGAAACAACATGATCTAAAGAGTGTTGATAACACAGCATACCCCCTGTTGGTGTGAATAGCATTTAAATTTATTTATTATATTGCATTGGCCAACATGGCCTAGCTTTATTTGCAGTAACTCTGCCAAGTTGGATTATTTCTTAAAATGTTGTCTTTTGTGGTGTTAAGCAGTGTTTAATTTGTAAATCACAAGGTGCCGGAACACAAAGTACATTTGACAGCGCAGGGATGACGAGACGGGCACAGGTCCCGGAACGCATACAGAAAACGGTGCTGAAAAAACGTGCAAATGCCCACTGACAATGCTGTGGGACTTACATACCTTAATTTCAAATAATATCCATGGTATACATTTTATGACAATAATTTACAATTATTTTAGGCTATACTGCCCACATCAACACGGATGGGACTTACAGTTAGCAATTAATTTCTCAACATAGATCTAACTTGTAAAACATAACAAATAAAAGTTCAAAGCTTACAAAAAATCACATAAATCTTCCATTATTACTATTTAAAGATTGGCACGGCGGCCTATTAATAGACAGTATGCTCACCATATTTAGTTGTCCAAAACACCCCACATCACGACAGAAATGGCAGGATCCGGCACAAATTAACCCCTGGTGTTAAGGTTCCACTACCTGTATAGTGTGCTTGGCTGATAAACATCTTTACCTGGGCTTTGTAAAGCCTCATCAGACCCACAATATTACTGGAAACCTTGATAACAAATCTATTGTAAATTTGTGGGTTATTGCCTGTGCTATTCTCCTTTCACTGTTAACCCAATGACTGTGGATGCTGCAAAATGAAAAAATCACTTTGCTTGTAAGGCAATGAAAATAGAGCCATGATTTCAGTGTTTCTATGTATATTATGGGCTGACCAAGGATTAAGGTGTCTATAATGTTGCACTGATTATCAGAATCAACAGGTGCATTCCCACTAATAGCAGATATTAGCATTCGGTCCCTGAATGCAGCTCGTATGAGGATATCAGGGGATATTTAGGCTTAAAACAGTGTAAATGTTGATGTTTGAGTCAAATATGAATGTCGAGGCTTGCGGACACTTGGATAACACCACAGGAGCAGTGTGGTGGCATGCTAGGCTTTTTCTGTTGCTCCATTACTTGTGAAGCAGGACTCGCCATTGACTTGAATTGTATTGGTTTCTACCCCTGAGACTCCAGAAGTGTTTTGTGGATTCAAACACTTCACCCACCTATCAATTGGCATAGTTGTGAGTAGATATTTTTGCGTTAACTATCCCATTAAATTGCACAATACGTAATGCTTCCACCATAAACTGCCTAGACACCATTTAATAAGCATAGACATTTTACAATGAAAATGCTGCCTCCTACCGTCATGGTAAGTTTACATTAGGAGAGTTGTTGAAAACCTATAATTCCCCAGCTAATGTTTCTGTGGGTCATGCAGTGCTTTACAATACCACACTATCTATGAGACAAATTGTGATTTGTGAACAAGGGCTATACAAATAAAGTTTTATTGATTGATTGACTATCTAGGTGATAGCAAGCAAACACAAAACAAAAAGAGAAATATTTCTAAATAGTACCACTAGTAAGGAGGGTTGTGTTTAATGGAACATATTTTCCAATCAACTGACAATTTGTTTTGCCCCCATGGTGCTGGTCAAGGTCATGGTGGTCTGGAATTAATTTGTATTTTTTAAATATAATACTATATTATTATTATTTTAAATGTGGATTCATAATTTGCCTTGGAATCTGTGACTAAATGACACCATCTAGCTTATATTTAGGCCCAGCTTTTATTCCCAAGGCTGCAGTGCTAAAGTGGACTCTCATTTGAGAGAAGACCATGTACAGTATTTGTCCTGATGAATCATTTTCATGCTATCATGCTATGCTTGGCATCTCCCCTGACAAAAAGCATCAGTAGAACTATACACTATAATTGCCACACTTTTGTATTGTTCCCATTTGACCTGAGTTCTAGTATAAGATGTAAGATTTCCTCTATGCAAACAAAAGACTTTCTTCCTCTCAAATTTTGTTTAAAAATAAAAGCATTGTGTTGAATGAAAGGACTGCACATTGAGAGCGGCCTTTTATTGTGGTTTACAGTTCAAAGCACATTTGTGCAATAAGCATGCACTTCAATAAGCATCTTGTAATGTCTCACCTGCCAGGTGGGTGGATTATTTTAGCGATGATGTAGTTCTCACTGTTACAAATTGTAACATATTTCTGAACAACATTTTTGAGAAATATCCTTTTAAGTGTATGAAGGAAATTTAAGATCTTTGACTTTGGCTTGTGAAAAAAAAGTGTTCAAAGTATAAAAGAATAACAAGAGGGGCACCAGAACCCATGGTCATGCTGAACAAACTGATGTTTACTTCCTGCCTTCTTCTGGCAAACAATAAGGACCTCAGAATATCGACCTAACAGTTCCAAACTTTAATAGTGTATTACTAATTAGCTAAAGTAAGGAGAAGGTACCTATTTAAAAAATAAATATTATTTCTTTTAACATTTTAGTAATTTTAATAGTTTTACAAACAAATGAGAACCCAGTGGATGGGGGGGTACTGTTTCATTCGCCGTGCTCTCGCCTCAGATTAAAAATACTGACCTTACCACTCTTTCAGATACCAACCGACTGCCACAACAAAAAGCATGTGAACACCACTGAACAATCCTCCAAAAATCCTTTCTACTGCAACATTATGCCGAGCAGCGTTTTTCTTGCTGCTGCTGAAGCGGCAGATGCACTGTCACAGTAATTGGCCAGGAGCCTCCTGAGACAGAGAGGAAGGCTTCTACATAAATAAATAAACAAACCAATAAATAAATAAATGCCAAGAGCAGTGTCAAGACATGCTCTGGGAGACAGTGCTGCTGAGGACAGAATCGGCCCTTTGTACACAACAGTCTCATTTCATTGTTCCCAATAAACACACTCGGAGACACAGATTACACGGTCTAGACCCAGACTGTGTAAATATTACATTTGCTCAGTGTATATTTGGTCAGCACCATCGACAACATGTTCACGCACTGCCACATGCATAAATTACTACCTCTGTTTCATTGTAATGTTACATGACTAAAAGTAGTTTGTAGTAGGTTGTTGGGCGTTTTTGAACAAAATGACCTTAAACTGTCAACAGTTGTAATAAGCCGCGGTCATGCAATAAACATAGTTACAGCTGTGAACTAGAAAGGCGCTCTGAGAGCTCATACCTAAGCCAAGGCTAACTTACCATTTAAAGTAGTGTTTTCCATTAATTATCTAGACGGTAGCAACTCACCATATGCTAATTTGTCCGGACAGTTTCATAATGAACAGAAAATAATTGTACACCTCTCATTATGACTTGATCAATGTATTGCTCTGTAAATGCATCGTATTTGTGTGCCACACATAATGTCAGCTGCAGTTTTGTATGTACCTGAAAGTGGCATGCAATACAGTTCTATCTCACACAAGACCTTGTCATTCACTCTTTAAATTGTGTACCAGTCACTCAGAATCTGTTGCATGTTTCTGCATGTGCACCCACGGTACTGTAATAGATTGATTGTATTCCTGCAACTTCCATTTAAATGAATCCCTACTTAATTTGATGGGTTCCTCTCTGACCCAAACCACATCCTTCCACCAATTTATTTGGTAATCTGTCCTTTAGTTTTTTGAGTAATCCTGCTAACTAACAGACAGAACAACAAAAGGAAACAAAACCCTCTTGGTGGAGGTAATATCTTTTGAATACAGCTTTAATAATTATACCTCTACCTGATACAGAAAAAACAACAATATTGGTGATTATTATAATACATACATTGTACATGTGTGATATATGAAACAAGCTAAAATGGCTCTAGAGCTCCCAAGTGAAGAGACAAACCTACTTGTCCATCGTCCTATGGTAAGACCAAAAACTAAGCAAAAAACTATTCAACCTTTTATTACACTGAGGCTCCATTGGTCCCCAGATACTGCTGTAAATATTTGCTCTGACAACAGGAACGATTTTTTAATTGAAAAAGAACAAGATAAACCAATCACCAACATGGCATCTATTGCACTTCTGTCTGTCCTGGGAGAGGGATCCCTCACATGTGGCTCTCTCTGAGGTTTCTACGTATTTTTACCCTGTTAAAAGGGTTTTTAGTAGTTTTTCCTTACTCTTGCTGAGGGTTAAGGACAGAGGATGTCACACCCTGTTAAAGCCCTATGATGAATTGTAATTTGTGAATATGGGCTATACAAATAAAATTTGATTGATTGATTGACCAACGGCCCTAACACTAAAAACAGATGGGAGAAAAGAGATCAACCAAATCTGATCCCAGGGAGGATATAATTACCTCCATGTTTGTGTATGGGTGGCTGCAGGGCAATTCAAGAGAGCCTCTGTGTGCTTTAACCCTGGAATGGCCTGCGCACTCACACACTCATTCACTCAGCCAATCAGAGAGGCTCACCTTCAGCACATAGAGGCACATGCAAACACAATGTCACTGCGGGTTACACCGGTGACCACAGATCTCTGAGTGTTAGCAGCATCAAGGTCATGTCGTGACATTGTGTATTCGATTTGCTTCAGGTCTCTGCATCTCGGCTTGTGGAACAGTCATTCATTCTGAGGGGAAGCTGCTGTGCCGGCAGAGGTTGAGCTCAACAAAAACATAACTTGTCTTCATTTACTCCGAGCGGCACGGGAACCAGCTATCAAAGTTGAACATTCTTGTTTCTTTGTAAATGCATCACGAAAGGGAAGAATCAGAGGAGTGAGTAATGAATGAAAAGATGTTTTGTTGCCTTTCCTCTTGATAGCTCAGTATACAAAAACAAGTTAATTCGCCTTTCAGCTACAGGCAACTTTTAACGGGCACGATGTTTCCTTACTTGAATAAGTGAGGAAACACCGTTTAAATACAGACAAAAACTCATGATTTAGAAGCAAGCTTACATAACACAACAGGGTGTTTCTGTTTAAATAAAGATTTTGTTATGTTCTGTCAGTGCAGTTATAGCTTTGTGTCTGATGGGCTGCAGGTGAGCTTATGTTGAGCTGTGTGGTTTTGTAGGTGGTTCCCAGAAGCGCAATGGTTCCATGCCGGTGATTTATAAGGCCAGCTTCCCCCAGCAGTGGGATCTCTTTTCTCCACTTTCGAGCCAGCTAGTCACTGAGCACACTGCTGTCCATCATTTTTAAAGTACTGTAAATAGAGGAGTGTACTTTAAGCTTTCCTCTTCCATTCTATCACTCACACTATGTTCACTGAACAACATGTATAAGTATTTATTGCGTCGACCTGTAACTGATCAAGACATTTTCAAGTATTTATGCATGTGAATGTGTTTTCAGTATATTTACCATGTATTAGCATCAGGCTAAACTTTTGCCTAATGCTGTGACCTGGACCTCATTCTTGCTGTTAAAGACAGACAAACAAAAAACACATGCCATCTTGTAGTAAAATTGCTGCATTTGCTTCAGGCATCAGACGTTACACCGCTTCACTGACCCTTTATAAACCCTACTACATGGCGCAAGCTTAAGCTTCAGATCCTTTTATACATCAATACTGCAAGTCAGGATAACCCAGATTCTGAAAGGATCAGATAGAAATGAAGTCTGGAGCATTTATCGCTTCTTCACAAAAAAGAAGAAAGAATTGGATAAAAGATGGAGGAGGAGTACAGAGCGAGAGGCAGGACGGTAATGAAGAAAAAGCAGAGAGGATGAAGGACATTCCCCGCTGAGAGAGCAGAGAGGCTGGGAAAGGAGTGGAAGATGAGTGAGATATGAGTGATGAGTAGTGGAGTGGGAGAGATTTAGAGCAAATGAAAAACGATACAGAGATAGAGGCTGTGTGTGTGTGTGCGTGTGTGTGTGTGTGTGATGGGGGTATCAGTTCTGCCTGCTTCCAGATGTAAGTCTGTAGAGCAATTTTTTGTTAGGAACAAAGAACTCATGCAAAGAGAGGTGCAGTGGTGGATGTGAATTAGATGGATGGATGGATGGATGGATGGATGGATGGATGGATGGATAGATGGATAGATGGATAGATGGATAGATAGATAGATAGAACAGGATCTATTGAATTGCCAAGGAGGTTTACACATACAGCGTTTCGTAGTTTTGGGCTTCTAAGTACTGTATTTAGATGGAATAATAAAAAGTAGGATTTTATTAATTCAACCATGTAAAGTTTCGAAAAGTACGCTTTTCTCACCACTCTGAATAGCTTCCCAATATGGATGTGAATGTGGATGTGGGCACACAAAGAAAGATTGTGTGAAGTGAGAACGTTTAATTACAGGTCATGCCTACCTGTTTCTTTCTCATAATTCGAACTGTGATTATCACCATCTGCATCCAATGAAATTCATGAAAACAATAACATTTTGATTTTGTAGAAGAAAAAGAAAGATGATAAGTGAATACAGGCTCTGTTTATAGATTAAAAAGGTACATTCCAAGCAGTTAGGTGGATCTGCCCTCAAATAAATTATGCAAAAACATAATAATGGAAAGAATAAATTATGCCCATCTAAATGTAATCTTTATTATTATTGTTGTTATCATTTTTGATATGATATTCATCCACGTGAAATCTGTGACTTGCAACTAATAAATACCTGGGTGCGCCTCAAATTTAGCTGCTCGGTCTCTCACCTCCTCTCGTCTGAGTCTGAGCGAGGCGAAGCTTACACTCACTCACAGACAGAAAAACAAACAGTGAAGCAGAGATGACAGCTTTTTAACGTGGATGAGGCAGTTTCTAAAATTAGTTTAAGAAGAGTGGCAACAAAAAGAGGGAATACGGGATTTCCACAACAGACCCCGGATGATAAATTATCAGCGCCGCTGCTTCAGAATCAGAGTAGAAGCACCGATTGGTTTGTACCGAGTCTCCTGTCTGAATGGCTTCCCTCCACTCCTGCTGACCTGCACTGACTTTACATTTAATCAATAAACACCAAACAAAAGTTATTAGGAGTTTGAGATATGCACTGACACATTGAAAAAAGTCCAACATTTCAAATCATGAAAATCATAACCGCCCCATCCTGTTACTGAGCTGGTAACAGATATCCTGGGCCAAATCTTTTATATTTAGTTAAGAAAATTTTTTTTATCAGAGCCAGAGTCCATTTTATTTATTGTTTTGTTTGTGCCTTATTTTATATATAATATGTATTTAGAATAATTAAATATTTTAGATTCTAAATCAAATGTCACACTGAATATTATTTAGAATTAGGTTCATTTGGTTTTTAACAGTTGTACTTGCATGATTATGCTATTACATTATCGGTATAACTATTTTTAGTAATACACCAACTTAGAGGTTACAAATATACAAGCAGAATGGCTGATTAACTGAATCGATACTGAATCATACTGAATCTCGACCTTGTCAATCTGAATCCAATTGATTTGTGAAATCAGTGGCGATACCAAGCCCCTTGTTAAGAAATGACCAATGTATGTAGGAACTGTCAAGAAAAGGTTTATTAGTGGTATCATGTGGTGCTAAATGGCTATATGAAATTTTCTCCTAAATGACAAAGTTACGCGTACCAGTGCAACCAATGTAAAAAGTTAGTCTGTAGCCCTGGTGTGATACATATTACATGATAAGCAATAATTTAGTATGGCCCTCGAAGGATGTTACGAAAATTGAAATGGCCCATGAAAGAAAAAAAGATTCCCCACCCCTGATGTAATGCATGCATTTTACATGAACATCAAAAGATTGTGTTGTTCCTGCTCCTGACTATCTTCACCCAGTGCCTCTCTCCATCTGCCCTATTCATCCTTGTCTTGAAGCACACTAAATTACTGTTGAGTGTGATCACACGTTCTGAGACCTGGATGTTACAGTACATCCTGAGAATGAATGGCAGTCTACTGGACAACATTTGTGTCACCAAGGATAAAGAAACCTCAACGAAGCGAGCCTAAGTTCGACGCCATGTTGTTGAACAGGTAGTGGGAAAAGGCAGTTGTCTGGACCACAGTGCACTTGTTTTTTGCAGAACCTGCTCACCATCCCTATTCAACTCTACAGAAGCAGACCTACAGCACGTTTGTTATTGGAAGACCAAATGTAGCTGTCTGGTTGCAGATGGGAAAAATGATTGCTCTCAATGATGTTCCAGTTTTTCTTTATGATTTGTTTGATCTGCACAGCTTCTTTGCTATAACGTGGGCATGCAGTAAGCTTTGTGGGTTTGCTCTTCCTTTAAGTTGGGACTGACCAATTTCTCAAGTGACACAGCTCTGTTGTGAGCCTTGGTGACACCCTCTTCCTCTGAAGTGGTGCTGAACATCCGGTGATTGAACATAGAAATCCTGATCAGAGTCACATATGCGTCTTGGTCCCTGAATTTGTCCCAATGCGATATTTTTAATGAGCCATGGAGGGTAAAAAAAGTCAGTATGCTGTCGGTGGCTTTTCTAAAGATGAAGGTGTGCAGATAACCATGGTCATCCTTTCAGATCCGTAGGTCCAATGAGTAAATTACTTGTAGGTCATATTCCTAGCTCATTCTAAGATTTTCATTTAAGCTGTTTACATAGGCATCGTAACAATCATTTCATGAAATTTCAAAATGACATAAACATATCTGCCCCATCTCACAATTATGTCTTTAAATGGGTTATTGTCTGCAAAACATGCCCCTATAGCTGTCCTTTTTTCTTGTCTGTATAACTTGTACAGGAAATGGAAGACATTGTTTTTTAGTGTCCCCTCATTCAATAGATTCGCTTGGAGGCATAAGGTCGTCAGGTCTGGACCCCAAACAATATCTCAGATCCTCCAGGCCTTCCTCATGTAAAATGTTGCTGTATAGGGACTCAATATTCATAATGCAAAAACCAATTCTCTGTATTTGTGCTACTTTCTTCTGGACCTGAGAATAATTCTGAATGTATGATTGCAGTTTTACAACAAATGGTTTGAGGAGGTAGTTAACAGATTTTGAGGATGGTTCTATGATGGAATCATTCACACAGACAATTTTCTACCTGGTGGTTTTTCTAAGCTTTGTGGACTTTTGGGAGCATGTTAAAAAAAGGAAGACGTGGATGTAGCATAATGGATTGTCATGTTCTTTTTTCGAAATCCAGTCATACGTTTTCCCTCCGTGAGCATTCATTCCTGATTGAGGGACGCCAGTAGTGCTCCTGCCACCTCTCTCTTTCATAGGTCGAATGACTCTTTAAATGACAGCTCTGCTTAGAAAAGCTCAAGGTGAAATCATCAGACAGACTTTCTACAGAGGGTTTTTCTTTATAGGCTACTCATTTTACCTCAACCCTTAAAAAACATTGGTTATTTTCTGTGGCAGGCATTTAGTTTGAATGATGTGAACTCACTGCCCTGTCGCTCACCTCTGATCATCAGCTCTCCTAATTACTGTATATTCGACTTCTGACTCATGTACATGCAGTTGGTACTTACACCTTTGCCAGACGATGCTGCTACATTACACCTTTGCAACTGCACTTCTCTCTGCCTTCGAGTGTCAATTAACATTGCATAAGTTCATCCATGAATCTATAATTATCAGTTGAGCATGCTTTATGACTGCAGTCACAGGCTTTAAAAAAACACTCAAACTACAACACGATTATTAGTAAAGTATTTTTATACCGTCTAAAAGACTCCAAATAATCATGTTGTTTTAAAGAGATAATGGCAGAATTTACTACAGCACTTGTGTGTCACTTGTGTGTTTTAATTCAAATTAAAACCAAAAGATGTCTGGAGCTCAAGCAATGCAAGCGTATAATAATTTTATTACATTTCAAAGTAATAGCCTAATACCTGCATCATTAAAAGTAAAAATATACATCCATCCCTTTTTCTTCTGTTTGCTTCCTTCCTCATATAGCTCCCTCCTCTTTCCTCCTCAGGCATTATCGTCTTTGAATGGTTGTCCTACATTTGTTATTCCTCCATTGTTCATTGGCCCAAATTCCTCTTAGTCAAACTCTTCTACTTAAAAAGCGCTCCAACTCCCTTCTGACGGATATCAGCCCCCCAACCCCCCCCCCCTCTCCCACACACACATTCACTCATACTGATGTGCTTCTTTTGCAACAGATATGTTCTCCGTTCCTCTCTGTTTCACCACGTGAACATTTTAAAATATATTTCTTCAAGCATCGTCTTATCTTTTCTGTTTGCTCCAAACTTCAAAAAGTAAACCAAGTGCAAACCAAAGGGTGAAGACAGAAAAGACAGCGTGACAGGAGAGGTTTACAGCAGAGTGAGAGCAGAGGGAGTGAATGAGGATGCAGCGTTGCAGCAGCTGGGTATGCAGTCATGCTTCTTCCACTGAATCAGAAACAGCAGCGGACTTAGGGAAGGCCTTCAGTCACCCATCAGACCCAGGGAAGTGGTACGTCCTTAATGAGCAGATAAAGAATAGCTGTAAGGAAACAATGGTTTCAGGCTGCCAAAGAGAAGACTAAAGTCGATCATCCTCTTTTTTTTCACTTTTGACACTTTTATGTATCCTCTGCTAGACCCCTGTCCTGTCTGCTGATAAATGATTGATGAAAGCAGGTGAGAAAACAAAGGCAGCTACTTTAACCAGACGATAAATGAGTTCAGACTTTCCCTTGAGGATCCCACCACCTGGATTATACCACCACTGCCGCTGCTGCTGGTCACTGGACCAGAGCCCTGTTCAACTGCGGAAAACCAAGGCCAACAATTGCACTCTGACAAACATTTAAACACTATAATTTAGTACGTGAGTAGGTCTTGATTAGTCCTCAGTCTACTAAAGACCTAAATTTAAAATGTAATTATGGATTGTTTCATATCCAAGCTAGGACCACCCTAGCTCTGTGTGCAGTGGGTGACGGCTGCATTGGCGGTCTGCTGTGTCTTTGGTGCGTCTGTTGTTCACGTGGGCAGCGATTCTGCTGTGTATGGGCTGTGGAGATGCTACGTCAGGTTTCTGGTTTGACAACTGCATTTCTTGTGTTGTGCAATAGAAGGAGTAGATTTGACGTTGGCTAATTATTAATAATCATGAAATATGATTATTAAAATAACAATTATTTATTCAAAATAATCAAAAATTATAAAGCTATTAATTAAGAGTAGTAAAACAATTAATTAGAAATTATACGGTTATCCATTAATAATAGTTAAAATAATTAATGAAAACAATAAAATTATCAATTAAGAATAATACAAATCTGTAATCATTGCTTATTGTCGCGGGGCACCACCCTGGTTACAGGGACCAACAATTCAATCTTTAAATATCAGTCTCATATGATGTAAGTTATATTAATAATCTCAATATTTGATATTAATGATTATATAATAAACAATGAAGGGTTTTAAGTTTGAGCACAGGCTATAGTAATCCAGCTGTATTCATATACATATGCACAAATAATCACAGAAATAGAAATACTTTAATTACAAAAGTATTTATTAAAAAGGGAAATAAAGTTAATGTTATTTCAATGATTCTTCATTTAACAAACTCCAATATTTCCAGGATGGCAACAACAGCAGCAGCACCTATCACAATTAAGACCACGCATGTGATACGGGGTATCTGTGTGTGTGTGGTCGTGTGTGTGTCTGCCTGTCTGTGTCTCTGTGTGTTGGTGTGTGTGTGTGTGTGTGTGTGTGTAAGAAAGAAAAAGGGGAGTGGCTATGGCGTAATGACGAGGTCACGTGGTGACGTCCTCTGGCCAAATTCAAGGTGATGTTACATTCACGTACTTTCAAGATGGAGAGTACCTAAGTGAAGCCACGTTGCGAAAAGCAAAATGGCTGCCGGTCACTGACCTTAACAAAGGGGATCTTTAAGACAAAGAGATTTCTTATCTCGTGGTTTTGGCGCCGTATGGCGTCGAGATGTATATAGGCTCTTTAAATCTAGATTTCTCCATGTAACATGAAATGTATAAATGTAGGTCGGGACGTGTGTAAAAACAGGTTTAGGAGAAAAGAGAGAGAGAGAGAGAGGGAGAGATAGAGAGATCAGGAAAGCTCTCAAAACATCGTCAGAGACAAACTTCAAGCGAAGCAGACAGTCCAGTTACGTGAGATTTATCTTTTAACAGATGTAAATATCCGCACAATATCTCTGACGGTAACACGTAAAAAGGAAGCGACGCCTCGTTACCGCGCGCTTCTCAAAAACACAGTAGACAAAGGAACCGGATGTGACGTCTCGGCCCGCTGCGTAGCACGGCTAAAAAAAGATCAGCGATCTACAAACAAACACACTCAAATAGAATGACACGCTAAGTATTTAAACTAGTCTCTGCCCAGACAATAAAGCCTCTTACTGTGACCTCCGCGGTGTTGGATGCGTGCTCGAACGGCGGATTCCTGGAAAACAAATCAGTGAAGTCCTGGCCTCTTAAGCGGTGCTCCGGTGGGTCTCGTGGTTGCAACGGAGGTCAGCGCTGGGCCGAATAGAGCGAACTTCTCTTGCTCTTGGAACGGAATTCTGCTTCGTCTCTTCTCCGGATCAACTAACTGGAAAGGTCAGCTCTATCTTCAAAAAGTTAAAGTTGATCCTTTAGAGCTGGAACATCTGAGAGGCCCTGGAGGGCCCTGGTCGAAGTCCTCAGCAGGGAGAAAGAGCAGCGATTATTGATGAGCAGCCGCATTTATTAACC
Organism: Platichthys flesus; assembly: GCF_949316205.1. Classification (NCBI taxonomy): domain Eukaryota; kingdom Metazoa; phylum Chordata; class Actinopteri; order Pleuronectiformes; family Pleuronectidae; genus Platichthys; species Platichthys flesus. Next base: position 2,987,913 of record NC_084958.1, on the reverse strand, counting down.
TGTGGAGGCCCAGCCTCCTTGAGGTGCTGGTCATAGGATGATGCTGGCTTTTAGCCAATTGAGTATCAGAGGTCAAAGGAGAGTGGGAGCGGCCAGGAGCAGAGCATGGGTTTCTGGGGAAACCCCAGGGATTAAGTTACCACCAGAAGATACAATCTCCATGCTTGATCTGAGAGGGACTTTAGCTGGCTTCATCTTGGCTCAAAGGCCTCACTTTTATGACCCATTGTGTGATCCCACCACATGGTCAGTTCAGCAGGGACTCTTGCCCAACACTTGCTAGGGAGAAAGCAAAGCCCTCCGTTGTTTGTCAGGCGAGTGGAAAATATCACTCTGAAAGAGCCAGAAGCAGAAAGATGAAGAAGAAAAATGATTTAATTAGTAAAGAAATAAGCTATTCATCCACCAGTAAACTGTCTAAACCTTTAATGAAAATGATCACTGTTGCAAAGGGATGTAATCAGAAGCGTCATCTTTACAATAGTTGTTAACTTGAAAGATTCAGAGAATTATCATCTGCTCAGTGATTCCCATGTCAAAGGAGTTAACTAAACAAGAATCCTCTCAAAAACTAGGAAATGTTTTCCACTGCTGAGATATTATAGGGAGTGCATGTTTACGGTTTCAGAGAAGAGAATTTTTTCAATTACCTCTGTCTTGAAGCAAAATAAATCAAAAAGAGAAAATTACCAAGTGCACATCATGAAGGAAGAGAACATGTGCAACACTAAATTTTTTTGCAGACATATTTTCCCATTCCCTTGCCCTCAGTCTGAAATTACAGGCTAAACGAAACTATGTGGTGGTGTGCTGGAAAGGGTAGATGCCTTTGGGAACAAATTTGATCTATACTACGCAGATAAGTTATTAGGGGGGCTGGTGCACCTCAGCACTCTGAAGACATTGGGTGAGAGCAACATCACAGAGAATATGGGGAAATTCATCACATGGCTGAGGCAGAATTTTTCTACCAGATCTGATGACATTGCAATTTCCAGGGATGTCACTGAATTTGTGCGTGACCCATTCTCTGTCAGCCCAGATGGCAAATTCTCCGCTAATGTGAGGAAGGTTATGCTGTTGGGTGAAGCGGCGATTCAAAGAGGACTAGCTGACATCCAGGCCCCCAGTGAAATGAAAGCTGGAAAGCTTTTTGGGTGGCCTGTCCCCAAGACTATGTCACAATGAAGATTGTGTATGTACCCACCATGTTCCTGTTAACTTACACCTACGAATATGTTTTCTTAAAACTCACGGTACATGAGAGGAACTGGCTGTTAAAAGTTTTATTTGATTTACAGATGCTTTTGCAGAAGGCAGCAGTGGAACATTCCAATCAACTGATGATTTATGGTAAATTATGCCTGTTTGTTTTATTACTTTATATTCTAAAATGAAAATGAAATGTTACAAGCTTGCATGTTAAATTAGGAAATGTTATATAAGACTATGTAAGCAGTAACTTAAATTTTTAGCTTACATGCTGCAACCTCATCTCTGCATGTGGTTCACCACACAATCCAAAGATGTGATCTGGTCACACCGCAATAAAGAAAATCCCACATTTTTATATTTAATCTTGATTTAGATTTTTCATATGCTAAAGCAACAATTACATAGTGAGCCACACTTTTTCTGAAATTAAACATTCAACGCTTAGTTATCAATTCTGAAAAGGTTTAAAGAAAAGGTGTAATATCTCAAATCAACAATTAACACATTTTAACAAATTCCAAATAAATAAATAATCTTTCACCCCCTCATACAGTGCTTCTATATGCAGAAGATACCACACTCCACTCATTCAATTTCAGCAGAGCTGATGGGCAATTAGTTCAGGATCTTGTCAAAGGAATGCAAACTGGAGGAGCTGGGGATCAAACCATCAATCTTCCTAGTCAGTGGAAGACCCTCTCTGCCGCCTGAGGCATCAGCTGATGCTGAATTTCCCAAAAGGTTATTGGTAAGTCATTTCTAATTTTATAGTGAGTCATATTTTACTACATCTGATACCTCTCATAGATGTAAAAATAATGTCCTTCAGTGATCGAGGCATAGCTGTGCATCAGCATGTTCTCACAGACCTCGGAGTAGCTCAGCTCCAATTCAACACTGCACTTCCTGGAAATATCAACAACACACCCACAATGTCTGAAGTGGATCACATGAGCGACTTGCAGTCATTCAAAGTTAAATATTTAATTTTGTAAATTAATTATCACCTAATTCCAAGTTTACTGCTGTGCTACAATATAACTAATGATAATAATTATAGACATTCGTCAACAGCTAACTAATCAGACATAAGAAGGGATTAAGTTTAGAAGTCATTGTTTGCAAGTTACTGTGTGTGTGTGTGTGTGTGTGTGTGTGTGTGTGTGTGTGTGTGTGTGTGTGTGTGTGTGTGTGTGTGTGTGTCAAAGACAGCAGAGGAGAAGAGGAAGTAAGGATGGAGATGATCAGTTGTAGGGGTAGCCTCACATTTTTTAACCATGAGGTCTTTGCATATACACTTATAACTACGGAAGCCATTTTATTCCAGTCAATCCCACCTTCTCAAAGTCTTTTCATTTTTACAATGGTTTAATTTGGAGGAAAATCAAGTCCATTATTACTATATTTATTTAACAACATATTCGGTAGTTGATGACCTGCAGGCCGTCTTAACTTGGAAAAAAAAAGAACATCATCAGTGGCTCAGATGATGGGTTGGCAAGTCAGAGACTTCATAGATCATTGCTTTGTAAGTTTGTTTTACCAAAGATCATTCCTTGTAACAATGCTGCTGCACTGAAAGACACAGTTACTCTCTCTCTCTAACACACACACACACACACACACACACACACACATAGATATTCTCAAAAGGGAAAAGAGCACTGCACACTGCAAAAATCGCTATTTAGTTTCGTAAGACAAAATCGGGCCAATCATCTTGTTTATTAGCAAAATCTGTTTTCTATTCAAATTTGTTTCATAATTTTGGGTTTGGCTTTTTTTTGGCTGCTGTGTTGCCTGGCCTGCTGGACTTTATCATTATTTGTAGAAATGATGCAGGGATTACGATGGTTGTAATTAAGCACATGCATCCTTTGACCCTTTTGACTGTGGTTGTGTCTAGATTCTCCCAGTCGCACTCAGCTCCTGCTTGCGGCAGTGACTCATCAGAGGAATAGAAACTTCTGAACACTGCTGTTTGTGAAAAACTGTGTGTATTGTGGAAGTCTTTCAGTCTATTTAAAGCTGAGGCTATTTTTGGGAAGTGAACCTCTGCAGCACCGTCTCACTCAACGAGAGAAATTGCTCAATAAGCTGAAATCTGAATGCTTGGGAACATTTTTTCAGATCACTTTTTTTTCAGTACCAGAAAACTCCCACTTGCATCGACAACACTGCAGTGGTTTTTCTTCGTCTTCCACATTTTCCTCCAAGTGCAGCTCACTGCGCTGTGCTTTAGCTGGTCCTCTATTAAGTCAGAAGGGAAATGGATTTGACCATCTTCAATATAAATCCAAAGGCACTTCACCTCCCATATATCAATCTTTTCCCCATCCCGGCATGTTCTGATTGGAACGATCATACTGGGGCTATAATTTACCTTCCAAATCAAAATGAGCTCAGGAGTGAATTGACGCCATCCTGCCAAGCTGACTGTTATCCATTGTCACAGCTGAGATCGAGGCTTGATAAAGTGAAGGTCATCCCCACTGTCTGAGGCTATCTGTTACGCCGTAGCAATCAACAAAATCTATTTTCCATCACAGCGGCTGTGGAGGGGAAGATGGATTCGATGCACATAGACAGATATTGATTTGGCAATTTCCAAGGGACAAACAAAATGGCCTCCCAACTATTTAACTGTTTTATTTGCCTTAGAGTAATGCCTCGGCCCAGGTGGGAGTTTCATACACTCTTTAATCACAAATTAGTCTTTTGGATGGATTTAGGTTAAATGACAGCGTCACTATCAGCTGTAAATTGCGAGACAGGTGATATCCTGCTGTTTAATCTCTGCAGTCCATATCAAACACAAAGAGACAGCATCTATGTCCTAAACTTAAAACCGGTAGTTAAATACCTGCTCTCCTTCTTTAAGCTGCATTCCATTTAAGCTTTAGACACCTTTCTACCAATTTAATTTAATAATTTCAACACAACACATCAATACTATTTACAGCACGTTGATTTTCTCGATAACCCATCTACAATGTTATCTAGGTGCTGTTTTCCTATTCACTATGAGTGTATGTGTGCTTGCTTTGTCGTCCTCTCTAGCTGTTGTTGGAAATATAGTGTGAGGAAATGTTTCACAATAAAAGTCCTGTGAATGGAGGTTCATTGAAAGGATAGGGAGCTTTTAATTTGAAACCCTTGCATGAAGTGTTGAGTTTGTATTAACAGTAGTAAATGTAATGCATTAAGTTAAACAAGAGCAGTTTAAAATGAGTCCTCTGATGTACGTGCGGCAAATTCTACTAATCAAACTAGAATAAATAACATGATACCTTGTGTAGGAAATCCAGATGGTTTCATTATTACTGCAGTGGGATTTCTTCCTGTTCTTCCTTAAATGTTATCGTACATACAGTGGTGTTCTATTTTGTCAACCTCAATCTGATATTGAGGGTTTCATATATGATGTTGAGAGAGAAGCTGACTCGGACTTCCTAATGATGGAAAACAAAATTCCCTACTTTACCAAATATAAAACACTTTCAATCACCTTTCAGTCATGTCTGGTGTAGAAGGCGGCGTGGCCTAGTGGTTAGAGTGATGGTTCTCCAACTAGAAGGTTGCTGGTTCAAACCCCTCTCTCTCTGCAGTATGGTCAGACTGCCACAGTCGACATGGAAGTCATATGGTCTGAGAAGACATCAATTAAGACATGAGCTCAAGTTTAATACCTTATGAAAAGTGCAGTAATATTAGTTTATCAGTTAAATTAAGTGTGTGGACAGTGCACAGTCTTGCATGAGGTGAGAAATGTGTGTGTGTGTGTGAGTGAGTGAGTGTTAACGTGCACGTCTGTGGGAAGAGTAGGGGGTTCATTAGGTTCACCTGTTGTTATCCTATTCAAAACAAAACTTTACCATTATCCAGGCTTTAATTCATTGTTCTTTCTTCTCCCCTGTCAACTCCTTCTTATCCCTTCTTTTTCTAAAGTCTGAATAATTTTACATTTCTAATCGTAATGTTGTTTTTTTATTCTACTCTGCTTAGTTACCATCTGTGACCTCAGCACGCCCTGCAAATGTAAAATTAAAAGCTTGACGGGATCAGGAGAGATAATGTCTGTTGAGTTGTTGGGATGCTTTCAATATGAAATATCAGTACAGTATGTGTTGAGATTCACTTGTAGTAGTTTAACTTTTTTAATAATTTCCAAGAAAGCAAGTTTAAGCTACAAGCACCTTTGCACACATAAACACAATTCAGAACCTTTATTATATCAGAAATCACATGTAGTGTTCACTGATAAGTTGTCTTTACAGACAATGAACTTGCAACCTAGTCACAAAGCAAATGACTGGTAGAAATGTAACGCACAGACCTCAGGGTTTAAAGACTATGAGGCTGTAACTGATAATCTCTATACTTACTTGCTCTTCTCCCCAGCTGTCTTTGACTCTTACACACACTCATTTCATAAAATTCTACCACCTAAAGAAAGTACAAGTACAGACTTCTGAGGACCACTGCACAGGTCAGAGGTCAAGAAGGAAGAGATGGAGTGTTAGGCACTTCACCAATGAAAGTAGAGATCTGTTGCGTTGAGAGAGAGCCAATGATCATAGAGAATCTGGAGAGCTAAAGAGGTTGCAGAAGTGCAGCGACCCTGAAACCCTCAGCGCCGCAAAGATTGCCACTCAAGTGACCAGACACACCTCCACATAGATACAAGTCTCTGCAGGATGCTCATATTATCACCAAGCAGAGGTTCAGGAGGGAGCTACAGGCCACCATGAGATCAGCCAGAAGTATGAAGCTGGCATCATTCCAGTGGGGCAGCAGGCCGACAACCTGAACTGTCAGCTTGAGAAAGAAGTCAAGTCTCACGCAGAGTATCACAGGACAGGCTCTTGATGCAAATCTTCACAAAAGGCTGCTGAGCAGGAAATGTCTCTGTGGAGATGTGGAGGAGCTGACAACTTGACTCAACATTCAGCTCTCACTCAAGGATGAGAGAGAGGGCAATTGAGCCGCCTGACGAGAAGTCCAAAACAACCAGCAGTATCTCCCTACCTCTGAAACGATTGCAACTGAGGTGCCTGAGAAGATCGCCAAAGGCTCAAAGGCTAGTGTGTAGTGCCGGTTCTAAACCTGACTGTTTGGGATGGACTGTTTGCTTGGCCTGTGATATCGCTCTGGGGCTATTTTCGAGTTATTTCTTGTCATTAGTGAGCCCTCTTCAAACAGTTCAACAATATACTCACACTTTTTATTGTTTGTGTGTTGGACGTTGTGTGCAGTGTCTATAGTGCAGAGTAAAGGTACAGAAATTCTTGTTATTCCTACCTGGTTTATCTGCAGTTACGATTTTGTTCTCGTTGTTTTCCATAAAATTAAACAAATGTCTGTTGACATGTGTGGTTAATGATTTACTTCACAACTTTTCTAATTAAAAGCTCTGTTATTCAGTTCAATATAAAGCAAGGCAGCAACAAAACAAATTATTTTACTTTGAAGATGCCCCAACAGAAATTGGTTCTATAAATATTTTTGTCATGATGAAGTTCACCACAACATTGGCGAACGTCGTGGGTGTGCGTTTGCTGATATTGAAGAAAAAACAACAAAGACACAGAGACTTTTTGCTGAATTAATAGGTAGATATAACCGTAAATAGTTCTAGAGCCACTGTCTAAAGCTCTTATTGAACACATAGTTAATCCCCATCTTATGATAAATGATATGTGATGTCACAAAGAAGTCACAAAGAAATCTGAAAAATACATAATTTTAGGTATCTCAACAAATGAATTCCTTCACTTACCATTTGGAGATTGAATTACTCTTAAAAGTAATCTATGGCTGTAGCTGAAATATTTTGATACAGTAAGACTTTGGTACAGTAATACTCATATTGCTCAGCCCCACCCACTTTATACTGCTCTATTGCTTAGTGATCATTAAGTGAGTGTAGCTGATCAGGATGCAACTTGACTGGGGATTGTTGGCAGGGACGTCCTAACTGGCCATAAGAAGGTCATCAATATTTACAAACTGTTAGTCAAAAGAAGGATTTTCTTTTCAATTAACCGGTTGTGCTTCTTGCACGCCTCATGGTTCTCTCTCCCCCAACAAGATTGCTTAAAACAGGAATATTCTCAACATTTTTATGGTTGGATGAAAAAAGTCACATATTTAAAAATCTTTTTATTCGAATTCACCTTTTATAATGTAAACCTTAGTTGAGAAACCTTTTTACCATATACATTGTTTTTCTCTACTTATAGGGGCCCAGTGAATAAACCAGGTGCCCTTAATATTGTTACACATCTGCCTCTCAGACAGCCTGAGCCCGCCACTGACCCTAGGTCTGGTTTAAACTGTCAATTGGGGCCTCATTTTTATGATGCATAGAATGGAAGACCTTTAAATGGTAATTGTGCATAGACTGTATATATAAATGGATGGAGGGTTTGTGACGTCACCCGTTCGTCTCTGCAGAGTGAGAATGAGGCTAGTAGGAGGCGTTCCCCCGGCTTGGATTCCAGTTATGTCTCATGTTGGACATTCTAGAGGAACATTCAACACAAATACACAGATATGTAAAGTCATACATGTGCCATGTTAACTCCTTAACAGACTTTTACATGGTAAAAATAAAAGTGTATTACTTCAGATTTCATCAGATCATTATCATTTCATCCTAGGAAATATGTGGTGGACACCAGCCTCAGGTTCTCTATGAGACTGTCTATTCCAGTAAAGTTACACTTCCTATAATTTATTTATATTTAACACAATAATTCAGAGAAGTCTGCCTGAGATGTAAAACGACGTAAAACTGAAGGTAGCAAACAAGTTTAGTTTTCACTGTAACACGTTACAACACATCGACACCAATACTCTGAATAAAGAGCGTTAGGAGACGTAATGCTACTTTAAACAGCTGCTCTTACAATGCAGATGTGACTTTAAATACTCAGGTTTCAGTTGACCACAGTAAATCTGTTTCTGCACAATAAGAATCTGTGTAACGTAGTCAAGTCAAATGGTATGGCGAGTGAAACAACTTTACGTAACATTAGTTATCTTACGTGGCGGAGCTTATTCTCCGTCACACACAGTCGCCTGTCTTGGTTTAAAAGATTCATCATCAAACTCAAACGCTTCTCCCTGCTGGGCGATCGGCTCATGTCGGTTCATATCGGTGTTTGTTGGTAATAACTCCCGTTCGCATCGCCATTACTGCTGGTATCTTGCCTCAGGGCTAGCGGTACAGAGACACCGATACCTGCGAATCTCTTCTAACACAGCTAAATAAAATACTAAGCTTGACTTACTACAGAAACAGGAGCGCAGACGTCTTTAACTTGTCCGTCAGGAGAGCAAGCAGAACATCAAACCGTGTTATTCATCCGATGTGTGAGTGGAACCTCTCAATGGTATCAGGTGGTGTTCACTGACCAGGGATTAGCCTGTTAGCTCAGGTGAAGCCGAGCAGGCAGGAGGCTAGGAGTTGCAGTCGTCGCGCTGACTGTGACGTCATGTGAATTTCAAACCTCTATATCGCTTAAACGGGGAAGTTAGAAAAAAATTCAACCCCTCAGAAGTGTCATTAAGGAAGAACATCGCGATTGAGACTAAAACCAAATTTTGAACCATGCTGTAAACAGGTTTAATCCTGCTCTAAAGTCAGCCTTTTTAACATGGACTTCTATGGGACTTTCTGTTTCTTGGAGCCGGCCCTCTTTGGCCACCCAGTAAACTGCAGCTTTTTACACTTCCTTATCGGCCTCATCACTCAGCCCAGGATGTTGCCCCTTGTAATTGTGTTCATTCTGTCATTGAAACCAATAAATATCTGATTGTTTAATTGATATTCTCCAAAGCCTGGGATCGTAGATTTATTGTTATCTAACACATCTACATGTGATGTAGATAATAATAATAATAATTCTCCTCTTCCATCCTAATGCAAATTGAAGTCATTTCCCCAGACGGATGACTCAGAGTTCTTCAAATGAACTCTAGCACAGATATTTTGAGTTCTGTTTAAATTATCATTCTTTTTTGTCTCGCTTTGCCTCGTGGCTGCCATTTCAAAATGTATCCTGAAGAGTCAATGCGGCTACAGGAAAAAGGAAATGAAAAATTATGGTTCACAAAAGTGGCATGGTTTAAAAAGTAGAATGTATTAAATATGTAATACCGCACCTCAAATAAGAAGATTTATTAAAATAAATTAAATGGTCGACCGCCCAATTGATCAACTGACACATTAACTGACCTGAGCACAGCCTCAAAAATCAAAACATCAGTTCATGATGTTTTTTATTAAGTAACATGAATCAAAAGACATGTAAACATACAGTACCTCAGACACTTCGAGGAGCTATCAAGTTCACCCTTTTCATTCACCTGTAGCTAGACTCTCTGCTCTTGAGCTAACTGGTGCTGCCATAATTCTACCTCACATGAACAGTTTTCTATCAGCTCAACATCACCTCACATCATTCTAACCAGTGCCTGTCAAAGTAAAAAAAAAACATGTCTAAAAAAGTAAGCTAATTCCCACATGGCTGCTCAGTGTCTCTCCGCTCGTCAACTTCCTCTCAGCTCTCCTTAGACAGAGTGGGCGGCTGTCTGTCCAGGATGCTAGCCAGTATTTTGAACGGTTGTCCCCAGTCACCAAGATAACTAAAATCCCCTGAACTGTCAATTACCCAAGACTCATCTATGGAGCTGAGCGAACCCGCCACGGTGCCGTCGCCCTCGTAAGCGTAGGTTGCTAATGAATCATAGGGCGGAGTGGCATAACCCTTGTGGCTCTCCTCCAACCGGTGTTCGATAAACTCCTGGATCTTCTCCGCATCGCCCTCAGTCCCTCTGCCGCAGGAAGAGAGCGGGGTCTTTTCATTCACAGCAACAATACCGCTGGCTGTTTGACGATGGATGTCAGGTGACCTGACATCGTCGTTGCGGCTGGTGAGATGCAGCAGAACCCCGTCCCCATAGCCATTTTTCTCCGTCTTGGAGACGGCGCTGTGGGCTTTGGCTTGCTGTGAGTGTGTGTTGCGCAGGGTGCCCATGTCGAAGGCATGAGTGTCCGCCTCGCCGCCGCCCTCATCGTCGTAGTGAATGACATTGTCACGTATGTCCTCTTTTGATGTCATCAGAGTCTCTTTCTCTTTGTTGCGCCTCTGGCTCATGTACAGCGCTGCCATAACTGCAAGGTACAAATAGAACAAGGTGATGGGTTAGTTCAAAATTATCAGTGCTAGTCTTTATGTGTTCATTGAGTTCAAACAGATCTTTCAGTCTCCTCAAGCTGTTTTAAGGTGTCAGCACTTGACAACTAGTGTGTCCGTTAACAATTTATCTTTGAAACAAACTTTCCCAAATCCAGCTGTTCCATCTTGCATTTTGTAAGCTGATGGATCATAGCTGTAAGTTTCCTGATGGCAGGGTCTAATAGGGTTGCACTTCACTCCCAGGTCAGATCCAGGGTAATTTGCTCTGCTCTCAGTTGGTGTCTGCATGTGCACATGATGTGAGGGATACAAACTGCCAAAACTGAGCACTAGCAGCTTTGAAGATAGCGAGAGGAGGAAAACCCTGCTGCTCCCACAAATCTCACAACTCCTCTTCCGGGCACAAAACATTGATTACACTCACTCTTGTGTCCTGGACTGCTCTCGGAAGTTCTGCTGTGTTTACTTATCCACCAAAGAACTCTTCCACTTTCTGACATTCGGCCACCACATTATAGATAATGTACAACAAAGATTTGTGAGTAACAATCGCTACTTATTCATCTGATGACTTTAATTCTTCACATAACAATGACTGGCGATCAAAGGAAAAACCACTACACCAACATGTTCTCTAGTAGAGGACAATGTTGTTTTGTTTTAGTGTAGTGCTGGGTCAAAAAAAAGTCAATTTGTGCCATTGTTTCACAATAGTATGTTGTAGACAGGCAGTGTGAGGAGGAGTAAAATGCAATAATGATGTAAGTGATTTTTCAAATTATTTTTTTAATTAATTTTTTTTTGCAACCTTTAATCCTGTTTATTTTACTCAGAGTAGGTGTGATAGCCGTGGAAAGAAGTTGGACTTCCTCAGTAGCTGGCGTTCAGTTCACACACTGCTACTTCAATGTCAACTGGGTAAGCATTATCCACAGAAAACTACCATCAGTTTGCATAAAGTTGAAAGCACTAGGAAAGATGGTAATTGAACCTTGATTTTAGAATATTTTTGTCAAGCTTTGCCAAATGTCTCTTCTACGTGTCAGAATATTAACTTTTTGTGGTCTATGGTGCAATAAATATTCATTTCATGTTGAATTTCAGCAACATGCCTTCAAAATAAGACAAAAACTTCCACAAACTTCATTTTCTCCCATTTCAGCTCCAGTTAGCAGTCTCTCTCTCTCTCTCTCTCTCTCTCTCTCTCTCTCTAATTCTGCTATCAGCTGCAATTTTAGGATGACGTGTGAATCCTCTTATTGTCCTGTTGCCAGTTTTATATATCAGACCTATGGTTATGAAAAATGTTTAGCATGTGTCACCCACACTAATCCATTATTGGTTGAAGGTCGATTAGCCAGTGTCGTCTGTCAGTCACATAATAAGCAGGCATCGTTCTGTCACCTGACATTAAATATTGCAAACAAATTTATTCATGATTTTAGTATAAATAGTAAGATCCAATCAAGTAGGTGCCGTTTCCTATCTGGGCCTATCTTTCCTATCCTGCGCAAATGAAGCCCTGCTCACCCATCCTTTCATCACTTTTGATATCAGGAATGTTTGCTCATCCACTGTGTGCCCTTTCATCAGCTTTATGATAGACAAGAAGATGAGTGAGTTAAAACTGTGCTGTGAGTCCTCCTCTGCCTGGAAAACGCCACCACTGCTGCTGCTGACTGGAAGACTGCAGCCCTCATAGACAGCCAAAAACCCAGAACCATAATTAAGGACCTAAATCTTCAGCCGAGAGGTATCGAGCCTAACTATGCATCACAAGTAAGACAGCCAGCAAGGTGGGTGTCACATATTGATGCCGTTCAATCTTACACCTGATTTAGAGCTGATATAACTGTTCTCCCTTTGTAACAGTCAAGTGGGCGGCTGTGGCACAGGAGGTGGAGAGGGTCATCCACTAACCTGAAGGTCGCTGTTTTGATCCCGGTAAAGCGTCCTTGGGCTATAAACCGAACTACACCACATATTCAAGTGATGCATGAATGTGTATGTGTTTGTTACTAAGTGTCTTGAGTGGTTCAGAAGACTGAAAAATGGCTTAATGAATGCAGTCTATTTACGTCATGGTATGAACACGGACGCATACATACATTTGTGTATAAGAACGGAAAGCTATATTCTGTCATAGCTTGACCTCTTGATTATACACTAATCAAAGACCTCATGATCCATATTTGCGATATTTTCTCTATTTGCCACTAAAAGCCGTCATTGAAAAGTACATGCAGAAACGGTGTCACACACCTACACCCCAGCCCCACTACACCCTATTAGAAAACCAATTGTCGGCTCCTTGAGGCACATCAGTGCACAGAGAAGGAAAAACAACCACATTCCCTTGGGGTACTGTGCGTGCTATAGAAACTAACCAAGGTCATAGTGTAGACTGGGGGCTGGGCTGATGGGAGCTGCTGATATACACTGGAGTATGTTGATGTTTCAGCATGTTGGGCTCTTTGGGAGACTTGATAGAAATAGTCTCATGTCTGCATCGGGTGTGCTGCTGGAGGAAACATTATGGTAGAGCTGAGGGTTGTGACACAGCACAGTGATAAGAGTGACACTACAGTCGGAGGGGGCTTTGAATGTGAGGACACACTGTCTGCGACTTCTCTTTGAAACATCCAGCCACTGGAAGCCAAGAGCTCTTTATTGGCTTCTTTTGTGATTCAAGTCAAAAGTGAAACACTGATTCTTGGTCCGTCTCATGAGGCAGCTTTGCAAGAGTATGAAAGTAGCACAAAAGTGTCAATATAGGGAAACACACAATCAAATACACAGTACAATAGAAAGAGCAGAATAATGTAAAATCATACAGTGGTGATTCAGCAGGATCAGCAGCAGTGGTGTATTGGGCTGCAGGTGGGAGAATAACACTGTTTTAGCGTTAGAGGGGGATTTATTTAGTGTTTGGAGAAGAGGAGATGGAGTTGTTCGCGTGTTAAATTACTGAAATCTTTCCAGGGTGTTTTGTAGCAGAGAGCTGTTTTCTGACCTGAGAGACAAACAAACAGCAATTATAGCCCAAATATGTAAATATAGTGTGTTAAAAATTGTCTTTATTGTGACTACATAGAACGACTAAAGTTTGATGATTTCACTATCAAATTAGAGAAAAAGCATTTTTGTTTAGCAGCTGACTAAGGATTTATTCACACAATTTTTACTCTAGTTAAGTTGAAACATTTCACGCATTGCTCAAAATAAAGCCCATGAGCAGTGTGACAGACAGAATTCCTCCAATCAAATGACAGGATCTAACTTTCAAAAGTTTTCCTAAAACAGTGTACTAAGGAATATAAAGAAATCAACACATCTAAACGGTGTGGGCTTTATAGATAATTGGCTAACTTTTTTGAGAAAACCTGGTCTTGTTAGGAGAGATGGCGTTCATCCTACTTGGGATGGAGCAGCTCTCTTATCTAGGAATATTACTCAGTCTATAACATGACAACCCATAGTTGGGACCAGGAAGCAGAGCTGCAGTGCTAAACACTTCTCTGCGCTCCAATAACAATAACAGAGCGAGAACTCCACACAAAAATTTAATACAAATTAAAACAACCTCTGAAACAACACAGGAAGCCCAGACTTTTAAATGTGGTCTTTTAAACATTAGATCACTGGCAAAAAAGGCTCTTTTAGTTAATGAAATAGTCTCAGATTACAACATAGAGTTATTGTCCCTCACTGAGACGTGGCTGCATCCTGATGAATATGTCAGTCTAAATTAATTTACTCCCCCCAGTCATATCAATTCACAGGTTCCTAGAGAAATTGGGCGAGGAGTTGGAGTTGCTGCTATTTTTAACTCCAGTCTATGAATTAATCCTAAACCTAAACTCAACACACACACACACACCCACGCCCGCTCCTGGTATTTCATGAGGGCCTGATACGATGATGATTTAAAAAATGAACGTGATGTTCAATCACGTTCATCGTTACATTCACGTTAATAATATGAAAACTGATTCATTAAGTCCAGCTATTGCGAAACATATGCACAACACTGTACTGTACAGCCACTGCAGAGGGACTGAAGAGCCGCGTTCGGCTCCAGAGCCGCGGGTTGCCGACCCCTGTGCGGAACCGAAATTGTATAGTGTATTGGACGTTTTAGTGTCTCCTGTGTCCATCCCTTTTAGCTGTCCTCTGGAAACACTTCCGTTGTGTTGTCGCCTCTATTTGCTGCGCATTCGTCTATTTGCTGCGCGTGTGACTATTTGCTGCACGTTTCTGTAATGTGTTGTGTTGTGTTGTGAAATTGATGGAGATGTTTTCTTACTTTGCTTGTGTTTTGTTAACTTGCATGTGTTTTTTCAACTTGCATGTGTTTTCTTAAGTTGCTGTTCGTTGAGCTCTCAGGGCCACCGTAAAATTAGCTCCGTGGTATAATTCCCAGACAAATGAGTTAAAACAATTATCAAGAAAACTAGAAAGGAAGTGGCGCTCCAGCAACGATGTTGAAAATCGAATAGACTGGAAGAATAGTGTTAAAGAATATAAAAAGGCTCTCCACAAAGCAAGAGCCGCCTACTATTCAAAACTAATAGAAGAGAATAAAAACAACCCCAGGTGTCTCTTCAGCACTGTAGCCAGGCTGACAGAGAGTCACACCTCCACTGAACCCAGTATTCCTCGATCTCTAAATAGCAATATCTTTATGAACTTTTTAAATGATAAAATTCAAACTATTAGAAATAAAATCAACCATATCCTGCCCTCAATTGGCACTAATACCCTCCCAACAACAGAGATCTCAGAAACGGCTGAGAATCCTACCCATTACTTAGACAGCTTCTCTCTGATCACCCGTGATCAGTTTACCAAATTAATCTCAGGTTCTAAACCAACAACCTGTATCTTAGATCCCATTCCTACCAAATTACTTAAAGAAATTCTGCCCCTAATTGATAGTTCGTTACTTAACATTATCAATCTGTCATTATTATCAGGTTATATACCACAGTCTTTTAAAATAGCTGTCATCAAACCCCTACTCATAAAAAACCACCCTAGACCCAGAGGTTTTAGCCAATTACAGGCCAATATCTAATCTCCCCTTCATTTCTAAAATCTTAGAAATAGTTGTAGCCAATCAGCTGTGTGAGTTTCTCCAGGAAAATAATATATATGAAGACTTTCAATCGGGGTTTAGAGCCAATCACAGTACAGAGACAGCCTTGGCAAAAGTCACTAATGACCTTTTAATAGCCTCAGATCAGGGACTTGTGTCTGTCCTCGTTCTGTTAGATCTCAGTGCAGCATTCGACACAATTGACCATCAAATTTTATTACAAAGACTCAAACAGTTAATTAACATTAATGGAACCGCCCTTAACTGGTTTGAATCGTATTTTTCTGATCGCTCCCAATTTGTGCAAATTAATGATGAGTCATCTGTGCGCACCAAAGTTAACCATGGTGTTCCACAGGGCTCTGTGCTCGGCCCAATTTTATTCTCATTATATATGCTTCCACTAGGAAACATTATCAAGACACACTCGGTAAATTTCCACTGCTATGCGGATGACACCCAGTTATATTTGTCAATAAAACCTGAACAAAGTAATCAATTAACTAAACTTCGAGCGTGTCTCAAGGACATAAAAACCTGGATGACCCGCAATTTTCTCTTATTAAACTCAGACAAAACAGAGGTTATAATACTTGGCCCCAAACACCTTAGAGATGCATTATCTATGCGCTAGACGTCATTGCCCTTGCTTCCAATGAAACAGTCAGGAACTTGGGAGTGATCTTCGATCCTGATTTATCCTTTAATAGTCACTTAAAACAAATTTATAGGACCGCTTTTTTCCACTTGCGTACTATTTAAAAAATTAGACATGTCCTTTCACAAAAAGATGCAGAAAAACTAGTCCACACCTTTGTTACATCGAGAATGGACTATTGTAATTCATTACTATCAGGCTCCAGCAGTAAGTTGTTAAAGACTCTACAGCTTGTCCAAAATGCCGCAGCAAGTGTCCTGACGAGAACAAAGAGAAGAGAGCACATTTCTTCAGTATTAGCATCGCTACACTGGCTTCCAGTTAAATCTAGAATAGAATTTAAAATTCTCCTCCTCACCTTCAAGGCCCTTAATAATATAGCGCCTTTTTACCTTTAAGAGCTGTTAGTACCTCATAAACCAACTAGAGCACTCCGCTCCCAGAATTCAAGCCTACTTGTCGTCCCTAAAGTCTCTAAAAGTAGAGTAGGAGCCAGAGCTTTTAGCCATCAAGCCCCTCGGCTGTCAAATAAACTACCACTTTCAGTTCGGGGGCAGACACCATCTTTTCGCTTAAAAGTAGGCTCAAAACCTTCCTTTTTGATAAAGCTTATAGTTAGAGCTAATTAGTGCTCCAGAACGTTACTTGTTCTATTTTATGACACATGACACACGGAGCTTCTCTTTCAAGCTTCTCCTTCCTCTTCTCCATCCCTATCCCCGGAATCCCTTTGTTTTATCACCCGCAGATCCAGGGCCTCTGTGGCTGCACCATGGCTTGCGGTTTGTGGATCGCGCACCGAGTGTCGCGGTGTTGGATCCAGTGTGGCGGATTCTGAGTCATGTGGGCTGATCGTGGTGCTGGTGGCGGACCCTGTGTCGCGTTGGCATTGGGCACGGGCGGTGGACCAGGACCACGGTGGTGGCTTGTGATGGGTCCTGGTGGGTGGCGGTGGACGGTGACTGAGGACTGGAGTGGCGTCTGGTCCGGATGGTGGATCGTGGTCCTACTGGTTGCTGACCATGGACTGTGATTGCAGCGGGAGTGCTTGGCATGTCATGTTGGGGTTGTCCTTCGGGATGTCTACCCTCATAAAATGCTGCTAGAGACTTTGATTATTGATGATGTTCTCCTACACGTGGCATCTATTGCACTTCTGTTCCGTCCTGGGAGAGGGATCCCTCACATGTGGCTCTCTCTGAGGTTTCTACGTATTTTTACCCTGTTAAAAGGGTTTTTAGTAGTTTTTCCTTACTCTTGCTGAGGGTTAAGGACAGAGGATGTCACACCCTGTTAAAGCCCTATGAGATGAATTGTAATTTGTGAATATGGGCTATACAAATAAAATTTGATTGATTGATTGATTTGATTGACATCTGAACGACGAAGTGTTAGAATGTGTCACAGCACAAGCTGCCGGTTCAACTTGAAATGCCGCAAAAGCTGCTAACTGCATGCGTCAGTGCTATTTTCAGCTTAAATTCTCAAGAGGAAGAAAAACCAACATTCAGCAGAACAGGGTTCACAAACCAAAAGTTAGATTCACCAAAAGGAAAACAGGTTTACTTGTGCCATTTAGGATTTATTTTGGGTTTAATCAAATAAAGCAGTTTAGATGTTGATTTGATGGCTGCTCCTTTCTTGAACCAGATCTCAGAAAATAATTTGAGTACAAGGTCATAAATGATAGGAATGATGTTAACAAAGTTGAGGTAAAAAGAGCTGAGATTTAAACCAAGAAACAGGGTTTTAACCACATTGGCCTCATTGAAGCAACGCTTTAGCAATAGAGTTTTAGACCTTTGAGCCTTTATAAGCCTGAAATTCTTGGAGAACATCGTTTCAAGCTGTGTCAGAATTCTGACAGAAAACCAAAGGTGAATTAATAAGTGATTTCTTCAGAGCTGCTGTGCTATTACTGCCCCAGGCGTCGGGCATCTTTTTGAAGAACATTTTCTCAATTTATTTTCTGTCAGATTTGTCTCCAGAAATTCCTAAATTGGAAACAACTACCAATTGTCTCAACTTTGGTCTGGTGCTACCATTAGTTGAACAGATCAAATGACTGACAGAAAATAAATCAATTGAATAAAAGTTGAAAAGTCATTTTTTATTTTACTAAGATACATTGAAAACCCTAGTTTTGTTTATTAGACAAAACAAGCAATTAGGGAGTGATCCGTCCATTCATAAATCCTGATCCCAGTTATCATTTGGCGAAAGACTGGTGTGAAATATGGAATTATGATGAGGAATTTTCTAATATTCTGCACATAAATTAGGTAAGCGATATTGCCATTTTCCGTAAGCTCTTAAATATTTGCATCATGGCTTTCTACTTTTTATTTTCTGGTTCTTGTTTTTTTCAAGGTCTCTGGCCAGTTTGTTAATTAAATTTTTGGCATATTTCTCCCAAGCTTGCAGCTGTTGTGCTTCTGCCCTGGAGGTAACAAACCCGAACAGGAACTTAATAGAACAGTAGGAGAAGCCAAGTCAAAGACCATTCCCCAGGGAGGACACAGAGCTGTGTTAATCCTCTGCCATTGTTGTGTTGGTTACCAGCACCAGGAGTTGCTACTTCACGTTTGTATCTATCAAAGGCAAACCCCTGTCTTATAAACATGCAATATAAAGATGGTAGCACTTAAATTAACTCTCACTATGGCTTCCTTTACACCTCCCTTCCTCTTCAAAATGTGATATTACTGCCAGGAAATATATGAGGACATTCCTTCTTTCGGACATGAAAGAGGAGTGAATGTAATGTGTTAGTAGCTATTAGTCCATCCTCCCTTCCCCTTCGTTGTGTCCTCTTTCAGTCATCCTCTCTCCACAGAGGACACCAATAAAGAAGGCACAATACCTTCAAGAGGCTGCGATTCTTCTCTGACATGCCATTAGTCAGTCCACACACACACAAACACACATGCACACACACATTTACACAAAGAAAGAGAGAGATAGGGTGAATGCGATATAAAGGCGGGATAAAGAGCTGCTTTCACACACCTTTCTTTTCATTTCTCCATTCTGATTAATGTCTTAATAAAAATACGTGCGTACAGAAACACACACACACACACACACAATGAGAGTTGTCCATGTGTGTTTCTGCTGTGGTTTGACAGGTGGTTATATAAATCGCTGCAAAAGACTCAAAAATTAAATGAGATGATGGAAAAAGGACAAAAAAGCAGTAAATGAGGAATAATTGAGGTCCTCTTCAAACAAACACACATGATAATTAGAGCATGTTGTTGGTTGTTGGCACCCTCTAGTGTAACAGCGGGTGCACCAATTCATTGATGTTAAAACACTTCAAAGTACTCTGGATATAAAACATGGCTCTTTAAATACCAGTAAACTGACAAACATTGTTAAATTACTTGTTAAAGCTTTGTACTATGAATCTTCTAATACAATATTTAAAGTGATGGGAACAAAATCTAAAGATCTAAATAAAATGCATTTGTAAAACTCCCAATCAGGGGACAAATAAAGTCATTTCATTAATAGTTTTTAGGACCATATGGGGACAGAAAACAATCCAGAACAAGTTAGAAGAACCAGGTATTCTCTGATACACTAATATAATCTTAGTTCAGTTTTAGCTCCGTTTTGGTCTCCACAACTACTCAAAATGGCTTTTTAGCACCTAAATGCAGAATGCTCTGCCAAGCTTGTCTCTAGATCATCTTTGGCTTGTGTGTGTAGGTTGGTGTTTGCATATCCCTGTGTTGTAGGAGGAGCTTACCAATCAACAGACCTACACACAGCAGAATAGCCATCAGGGCTCCAGTGCTGAGGCCCACAGGCAGGAAGATAGCCTCTGCTGAACAGGTCAGCAGAGAGCCCCCCATCTCGCAGGAGCACACTCGGATGGTGAGGGTGGCTGTGCTGCTCTGAGCAGGGTAACCGCTGTCTTCGACCACCACAGGAAGAACGTAGAAGTCCTGCAGCCGCCGCTGAAAACCTGAGCGTCTGGTCACAATGCCGGCAGTGTTGTCTGGAAGCCAACAGAGGATAATGTCACAACAATATCCTTGATATTTAGTGTTCACTGGCTGGCAGTCATCACACCACCTTCTGAGAATTCTGATCTAACCTGAAGGATTACACCCACAGAGGGATGAATGCAAGGTGGCTGCAATGTTCGCCTTGTAGGATATGGCTGATGTTATTCTCTATGTTTTACATTGTCTCAAAATTGGATGAAAAATCTAACCAACAATGTGTTGGTCCCTCAGTTCTTCCCATGCTCTGCCTGCCACTAGGCTGTTGGTTTCTACTGAAGAAAACAGCCCCTGATCTAACCCTAACCCTTACCCTAACCCTTTTTTAAATGTCTCAGTAATTTTTTTAAAGCAGTTGAGCACTTTAGTTTTAAACAAGCATTACTCAAATGAATTAGACACACGAAATTTGTTCCATGTGTTCATTTCAGAAGTTGATTAATCCATATTTTGTGCATTAGTGAGTAGTAGTTTCTACAGTGTTGTGTTTCCAGGTCACCAAGTAGAGCTGTGGCTCACTGATGTGTTTTAAAAGTTTTTGGCCATACAGATGTTCTATTTCATAGAGTTATAAATATATTTCTCTTATAATATAAATGTAATACCTGTCAGCAGGAAACATTCATTGTTTCCTTGGCTCTGCCACCAGACATATCCTTTAAAACAAATGCTACACGACCCAGACTCTTAAGTAAAAACCTGTACTTTGTCTCAGAGAAGAATCTCAAAAAGAAGAAAAATAAACTGCATCATTTCAAACCTCAGCAGAGACTTCCTGTAGTCTGTGCCTCCAAATAGTAATAAGATTTTTAGATGCACCACATGGCACGGGAGGAAGCTCTGCCACAACTGACCTGCAGCAGGAAATTTGTACAAAATATAATTAAGTTCAGAGGCAACATTTGTTTGGGTGGATGGTGTGCTATATATATGAACAGCAGCATGAGGTTTCATGAGGTAGTTAGGACGGATGGTGGACATGCAGAGTGCACAACTGTCACACCAGAGACCAGGGCTCGTTCTTTTCTTATCGGGGTAAATCACCATCGTTACTTATGCTGAACAACCAACCTGCTCCAGATCAATTCCTTTGAAATATCAGCGTTCTTAGAGGATCCCGTGGAGCTCAGGGCGCAGATTGTTAGAGGGTCTCTGAGGAGGACTTTCAGAGACCCACACAATCCTTTGACCTACTCTGATGACTATCTTTATGAAAAATATAGATTTTCGTCAGCGGGAATGATAAACCTTTGTCAGCTGTTGGATCCGAACATAACCAACCTGACACTAAAGGAGCAATGTGCTCTAATATATTGGTCTTGTTAGTATTATCTCGTTCCCACAGGTTATTTTGTTGTGGTCATAAAATATATATTATTCCCAAATGTCACCGGGGGCTCAGTAACCAACACATTTGCACAATTGCAGATTTTTAATGCAAAATACAACAGTAAATTAGAACTGATGCTACTCTTATGCAGTCATGCAAGTTCAAACTCTGACGTGTGTTTGTATAGGTTTAACTCAGTAAGCAAATCATCTTTGAAAAAAATCCAGTTCATAATTGTGTTTTTCTATGAAACATAATCGGGAAAAATAATGATCCCTATGTAAACAATACATCAAAGATATATGGTTTGAAGTTAAAATTATTTTTCAGTTGGTAAGTTTTTGTCCAACACAATTGGCTTTCAGAGCTGAAAGTCACTGTATCCCAAAACTCTCGCAAACTTACTTTCCACTGGACTACTTCAGTGTCCGACAACGGCTTTCTCTGTATTTACTCAGCCCAATGCCTTCCCAGCATGCACCACAGCCTCGCTATTTACGCTAAAGCAGGGTATCTAGATGTCAAGACATGGACTGAGAAAGTGAACTGAACAAAGTGTGGTTAAAAGTTAAGAGGCAAAGTGCTTGTTTAAAATATAATAACACTAAATAACACACTCTCGTTACAGGAGATACAGGGAAACACGAGAGAGAATCATTTGTATTTTTATGATTAAATGTTATTTTCCGAACATGATGATAGTATTGAAAAGATTTGTGAAAAAAACAGACAGATGATTAGATTACACAAAACCTTTTAACTGCTACACACATAAATATTTTATTTTAATGATTCCGATATTTTTGGTGTTGCTGATACAGTTTGAAGAAATTAAATCCAGTTTTCAAGGAAAATCGGAACGTGTTTCTCAATTGTAAGAATGTGTCTTCAAATTAACTGCAGGGCGGAAACGACCAATAATAAGAGGTAATGGGATCATTTATTTCTTGAACAATTTGTGTGAAACGTATTTTGATGAAAATACTCATAACAAATAGGTTTGCAGCAGATGTGTGTGTGTGTGCATGTTTGTGAGTTTGTTTTTGTGTGTCAGGAAAGATCTGTTCTCCCCTCAGTGGACAGAGATGTAGCTTGACAAGGTAGAGACCATTAAGGCACCTTGTTCCTGTTACACACACAGAGCCCCCACACACACACACACACACATGCTCCAGTTCCCCTCTGTGGCTGCAGGCCTGTGTGTCCGACTCTATCAGACGTGATGCTGACAGTATAGTCTAATATACAAAAAATACAGCAGTGCGTGTTTGCTTGTGGTTGAGGTGTTGCAGGGGGAAACAGGAAATGTCAGGGGAGAACTTGAGAGGCCAACACCCTCTTCACTCAACAGGGAAGGAAATATATAAAATAACTTGTTGAAAAGCTGCAATGAAAACTCTGTTAAAAGATTATTAAATCAGAAATAGGCTTATTTTATCCTTCAAGCTGACGTTACGATTCTTTGATTGGGAAGCTTACCAAAGCGGTGATCCTTGATGCTGCATCAGTGCCTCCTACTGGTTTGTTGTGACTCTTGCACATTAATGAACTGAACTCTGTGAAGCTAGTGACACTTGCCATTGACAGGTGAGAATGAAAGTGTGTCTCAGAGGACATATGAAACTTGATATTCCACACCAGGGACTCAATGGGAGGTTTTGATGAAAATGTGTAAAGTGAAGAAGGAGAAAGTTAAGGGGAATTACTGTGTGCACATAATTCTGGGTCTCTGTTGCTACCGGTCCACAAAGTGTGAAGTGACAGAGTCTGTATGTTGTGGGATGCTTATATGTTAGAAAACATTGTTTCACATTGACATTTGTCTTCCCATTCCTACATGAGAAGCAGGTACATTATAATTAAACTGGTCTCTGTGTCAGTTACTATTGTTTGCACTAACCAACAAAAATCACAACATCTGACCTCAACCCCCTTGTCTGTGCCAGACACTTACTGATTGACCGCCTAACCAGCCTGGGTTATTACCACTTCGGACTGGCTGCAAAACGTCCATCCATTTAAACTGTTCACAGGAAAACTGCAGACCCGGTAGGTGTCAGAATAAAAAAGAGAATTACTTTCCTTTGCTGATTAGCAATATGTTGACATACTCTGCCAAAGCAGCTGAGCCAAGGTCGTTGTAGTAGTAGTGGAAGTATTTTCATCCAACTGTTTGAAAGGTCTACTCCATCTTATCAACCCTCCTTGGAGATGATTGTACAGAAAATGTAGCCCTTTAAATTATATGACATTATTGTCTTTAGCAGAGGAATTATGTCAATGTAAAAACATTTTAAATGTCAGTAGACGGCAGGAAAAACTGTTTCATTGAAAGTAAGATGTTTTGCTAATCCTTATAAGATCAGTAATGTCGCTGTTACGACAATAATTGGTGTAGTGTAGAATACTGGGCGGTAAATATACACTATCCATCTATAAGCTATATATCTATCTGAAATAAAACACTAAATCCCCACTGGGATCACTTTAAAATATGACAATTTCGGTAATTCGAAGTTGGTCAAGGTAACTGCATCTTAGGATGTTTCAATGTTAAGTGGTTTCACTGCATCATATTCTATATTGCTTATGTGTTGCCTAAAAAATGTATACAAACACATAAGAATGTATTACACTGTAGATATAGACGTTGCTATTTGAGTTGATGAGGAAAAATTTGGCCAGCTGTTGCTTATTTACATTTCCAGCTTTTATGGACCAAAATTAACATTCATATGGAGTTTCAGATTTACTGGTATATTTATTGTTGTCTAACTCCTGAGGGAAATACAGGCCTTTTTTAGCCTGGATGCCAGACAAACTTAGCCCCGCCCACAACATTTGAGGTCGGGAAGTTCGGTCTGGAGTCGCTCCGTTGAGGAGAAATTATGCCCGACCGGGCCAATCAGATTGTCAGGGCGGGCTTTATACGATGATGGACAGATGATCAACGGTAACGTAATCAACCACGTCATCAAAGTGCCCTTGGGTTGAATTCGTTTTCAACAAACAAGCCTGCCGCTGGAGAGCTGAGATGTGTAGATGCTGCCATTGAGTCTGTTTTAGAAGACATCGACAGCGCATTCATTTTGAAAGAGGAACACAGAACGTGGAGGCGACGCCAAAGCACCGCGCTAATCCCTATCGCGCCAGTGCTTGGCTGTTCACACCGGACACTGAATCGACGCTGAACCGCCGGACAGCGCTAATAATATCACCCGTTGATCCAGTAGATTAAAATCATATACTTACTTGTTGCTCCAACATTAAGCAACAGCGTCCCAACATCTTTATACAACATGTTCCGAGGATCATACAACTCACTGTACTTCTCCACTTCAATTATTAATTTAATGTCATCCATGTTGAAGAACTTCGCTGTTTGCTCCTTTAAATGTCGAGTGTCGGGGGTAAATTACGTATTCTCCACTCAAGCCTATGTGGAGAATACGTAGCCCCCTCTCTCTCTCTTTTTATCTGTATCACTGCCTGTGTGGCTGTAGTGGATGGGCAGAGGGGGACATTTAATAATGTCATTGGTCAAATTAAAACTCCAGGACAACAGAAGGGGACTTCAAAGTATGGGATGCATATTTGATCATTTATATCATATAAAATATGTCATCAATATAGTTTAAGATCGTTTTTCAGTGTGTTTCCTGGTGCGATACACTCGCGTCAAGCGCAAAAAATAGACTCAACGCCGAAACGATCGCTGCACGGTGCGAGCCAGCCTTGGCGCAGGGCGGTGCTTCAGCCTCCGGTGTGACCCATACAAAGTTTTAACATGGGAGTGGATGGGAGCCAGCTGTTATTTAAGGCTTGGCGCTGCGCTGAAGCGTCGCTTCGGCAACGCTTCAGCGCTTCGGCAACGCTTCAGTGTCCGGTGTGAACCCGGCGTTAGTAAATAACTCACAATGCGTTGCTTAATATACGTCACATACTACGTTGCTCTTATTGGTTGTAGGTCTATCCAATTGAGCAAAGAGGAATTTTATTTCCTGGTCAGTTGAAACACCCTCCATAATCACAGCCCAGTGGAGTGGTCTCAGACTCACATTCTGACTAGAATTGTGAGTCTGACAACGTCAGGCTAGGCCTTTTTAGTAGTTATGTTATAATTTGTCCAGCTGCTTATCACAAAAACTCCATAGGGGGGTTTAAGAATAGGAATAGTATAGTAATAGTATAGAAAAGTTGTCGGAATATAATTCTTAGTTGGCAAACCCTCTAACATTGTCATTTCATACTTGCTTCTTCCCTTTACTCACTTCCAAAATCTCGAACAGTGAAGTTTCTGTTGCGGAGCTCTTTGGGGCTCTTGAAGAAGAACCTCTGACCGACAGGAGGAAGATCCTTGTCCACAGCACTGACAGTCTGGATCACCTGGTCAGAGAGCCGACAGAGGGAGAACAATGACTCAGGGAACCCTCGAGAGAAGAGCTGGCAGCTCGTACAGAGAAAATTGCTTGTTCAAGGCACTTGGCTGGAAGGGAAATGTCAGGAGGGAAAGTCTTTTCTCTTGTTATGTGACAAACCACTTGGCTAAAAATAATTTCTGTCCTCACTGATGTTGTAGGTAGCCGTGCTTAATATTTAGCAATTGAAAGTGTCTCGTATGTTAGGACATGAGACTGAGAGACAGAGGCAGCACAGTTCAGTTCACCTGTCCGATTCGGGAGTTCTCACACACAAAGGATTCCGAAGGAACAGCCAGCTCAGGAGGGAACTCGTTCACATCCAGGATGTTGACTGTCACCGACACTTTGGTGGACAGCAGTGGGTTATCTGTGAGGTGAAGAGAAATCATATATGAATGTAGTGAGACACACACATTCATCGGACACCTTGACTGAAGTGTAATTAAAACACGTATTCCTAAAGAACTAACGTTCAATAGCACAAAGCTAGTCATTGATGGAAGTAACGGATAATTAATTAAAGGCAAACTGGTTTGAATAATCATTGTAATCGTCAGAAAATTTGTGGAAAGTCAAATAAAACTTTCATTAATTAATTTCATCCTTTGATAAAAACAATATATTCCATCTAATTTCTATGTCAAATAGACTGCATGTGCTTTTCTACTAGTCAAAGCACTATTGCACAAGCATTCAAACAGTGTATCTACACACAATGCTTTATCCCACTCATTGACATAACAGCTTTCTGCTGGAGGAGCCTGGAATCAAACCACCAAACCCATTCTACTTCCTGAGCCACATGTGCCCCAAGGGGAATGTTGAAACTGACAATTGAGTTCATTCCAGTAGTGTTCTCTTTTTTTATGTGAATCTTTACATCATCTGTCAATGGGATCACATGCATTAAAACAGGCTGTGTTCCTCAGTCTCACGTACAAATATCACTGAAATATAAATATCAATAACAACTTAGTCTTTATTGTTTGGCAATAACACTTGTATCAACCACTTATCTAATCAGAGATATGTACATAGTCACAATAAGATACAAACTGTAGAGAAAATAACTCTTACCAATCTTACTTGTCCTATTATTTATCAAAACCCAAATCCTGTTGCAGGGTTGGCCACAAGATGGAGTCAGACACCAAACAAATATTGACATGGTGTTTTCTTCAGTTAGCTCTCTCTCTCTCTCTCTCTCTCTCTCTCTCTCTCTCTCTCTCTCTCTCTCTCTCTCTCTCTCTCTCTCGGTGCATGCTGGGAGTTAGGTGCGTGAGTGAGTGTCGGAGCGAGTGCGTTTTTCGTTCTTATTTTCTCTTTGTTTGTTTGTTAATGTTATATTTTTTCATTCACATATCACATTAGATTCACAGTAGTTTATTTTTTGGTGGTTTGGGTCTCTCTCTGGGTGTTTTTCCCCTCACCAGCGTCTTGCTGGTGTAGCGATGGCCGTCATGGCCAGTGGGAATTTTAAATCACTGACACGTAAACACGGGGTTAAGATTTGTGTGAGTTTCCCCTGCAGCGTAGAGAGCATCGGTCTCGCTGTGGGGGAGAAGGTCGGTCACAGCTGTGTGGTGTCGGCGGCCCGGATGAACAGCGCCGTGGTCGTGTTTTTGGACCGCGTGGAGAAGGTGAACTCCGTGGTCGAGACAGGGATCACCGTGAACGGTTGTTTTGTACAGGTACTGCCTTTGTCCCAACCCGCTACCAAGGTGGTCCTGTCCAATGTCCCTCCGTTCATCACCGATGAGTTTCTCAGTAGAGAGCTGTCCAGGCACGGGAAGGTAGCGTCCCCGATACGGAAGTTGTTGTCTGGATGTAAGTCTCCATTACTGAAGCACGTAGTGTCCCACCGCAGACAGCTGTATATGATACTGAACAACCGGAACGAGGAGCTCAACCTCTGCTTCCATGTTAAAGTAGATGATTACAACTACGTGATTTTCGCCACTTCATCGGTGATGAAGTGTTTCGGGTGCGGGGAGGAGGGACACACGGTGAGAGCCTGTCCGAAGCGGAGTGACCCGGCTCCGCCCGGTCCTGATGCGGCTACGAGCACTGGGGCGGGAGCCCCCGCTGCTCCTCCGGTACCGGAGCGGCGGGGACCCGCTGCCCGGCGGGCTGCGCCCGCCGTGCCGACCGATCCCCCGGGGGGGACGGTGGCCGCGGGGCTGGCCGGTCCCTCCGCTGAGGGAGTGGCCGTCACATCTGGGCGCCCGGTCGCGGCGCCACGGTTTTCTCCTCCAACATCTCCGCGGAGAACCGAGGCTGTGACCGAGCCATCACCAGGGGTGAGTTTTGTTAATACACCGGGTGTGGAGGTGGAGGATGTTGTGGGTGAGGTAGAGGAAAAGGAGGTGGGAGATAAAGGGGAGGAAGAGGGTGGTGTAGGTATCAAACAGGTGGAGGAGGTGACGGGTGAAAAAAAAAGTGTTGAGCAGGAGGGAGGGGACAGTGGAAGGAGAGGAGGAGAAGCAGCTGAGGGCAGGATGGTGTGGAGTGAGCAGGTGGAGGAGGAGGAGATGGAGGAAGAATCAATAAAAGAAAAGAAAACAGTAAAACGTAGGAGGTCAGCTAGGACAGTTTTAAATGAATCAAAGACGAGTAAAGTGCAAATGGAGAGTGATGTGAGTGAAAGTGAGTGTGTGTCTGATAGCAGCGACTTTCCGCCTTTTAACAGCAGTCAAAAAAAGAAAACCCTTAGTGTAGATAAATTTAAATCATTTTTACATCAAACAAAAAATCAGCAACTGAAACTTGAGGAGCACTTCCCAGATCTCGGTCTTTTTATTTCCTCGGCCAGACTCCATGTCAGCCAGAGGGAGGAGTCTGGCCTCACAGACCAGGAAGTTTTTAGGTTAAAAAAACTGGTGCTCAGAGCAAAGAGACAACTGAGCAGTGATGGAAAGGACAGCAATGTGTGTATTAATTAATTTATTGTTTTCTGTTTTTGTTTCTAACATTTTAAACAACATGGATGTTTTTAAAATTGGGGTTTTAAACGTGAACGGTGCAAGAGATCAAAAGAAAAGAACTTGTATTTATGAAACTATGAAAATGAAAAAAATTGATGTCATGTTTTTACAAGAAACGCATAGTGATTTTAATAATGAGTCTGACTGGAGGAGGGAGTGGGGAGGGGAGGCCATTTTAAGTCACAACACTTCTCTGAGCGCAGGAGTGGGCTTCCTCTTCTCCACGGCTTTTAAACCAAACTCGCTGGAGGTCAAACATGAGATCCAGGGGAGGCTTCTTTTAGCCAAAGCTCAGTTCGACCATTTTACTGCTGTTTTTATTAACGTTTATGCTCCAGCAACCGGTGCAGAGAGGAAGCCCTTTTTACTGAAAATAAGCGAAGTTCTTAATGATTGTGCCATGGAGGACTTTTTATTCTTGGGGGGGGATTTTAACTGCACTGAAGATGCGATTTTAGACCGCAACCACGCAGAGCCTCATCCAGCCTCTCAGCACGCCTTAAAGCAGCTGGTCCGCTCTCACGGCATGGTGGACGTGTGGAGGAGGATGCACCCAGACTGCAGACAGTACACCTGGTCCCACATCAGAGAGAGTAGGATCTCCTCAGCCAGGTTAGACAGGATTTATTGTTTTAAACATCATTTTAACATTTTTAAAAGCTGCGCCATCATGCCGGCTGGTTTTAGTGATCATTCCCTGCTTTTATGTCATGTGTTTATCAGGAATGTTTTACCCAAGAGCGCCTATTGGCATTTTAATTCTGTTTTAACATTCGATAAGAGTTTTACAGATGTTCTTACGTATTTCTGGGGTGTTTTTAGACAGAGGAAGGGCGATTTTAGTAATCTTAGGCAGTGGTGGGACCACGGTAAGACACAAATTCGCTTATTGTGTCAACAACACACCCTCAATGTCACAAGAGACGCCACCCGATCTATGAAAGATCTAGAGACCGACATAGTGGAACTAGAACATTTAAGTGAGTCCACCGGAAATCAAGGTTATATTGAAAGCCTCAAAGAAAAAAAAATGGCTTTAGCCGACCTGCTAGAACGTAAAGTACAGGGCGCGTTGGTCAGGTCTCGGTTCCTGAACATCAGTGACATGGATGCTCCAACTAGCTACTTCTTCAGTCTGGAGAAAAAGAACGGGCAGAGGAGAGTAATCCACACCCTGCTCTCAGACACAGGGGAAGAGCTGATGGAGCCACGCCAGATAAGAGAGCGGGCTGTGAGTTTTTATGAAGCGCTGTACTCTTCTGAGGAAAAAAACACAGGCAGGGAGGAGTTCTGTACAGAACTACCTCAGATCTCGGAAGAGTGCAACTCACAGCTCGCTGCCCCCCTCCGGATGCAGGAGCTGCTGACCGCCCTGCAGGGCATGCAGGGACGGCGGGCTCCTGGCATTGACGGACTGACCCCGGAGTTTTATAAAGCTTACTGGGGCATTTTATCGCACGATCTTTTACAGGTTTTTAATGAGTGTCTGGCGTCTGGCTCCATGCCAGTGTCCTGCAGGAGGGCGGTCCTCACACTGCTCCCGAAGAAGGGCAACCTGCAGGACATCAAGAACTGGCGCCCTGTGTCATTGCTCTGTGTGGATTATAAACTTCTGTCCAGAACACTGGCTTCCAGGCTGGGGAAGGCTATGGAGCAGGTCATTCACAGGGACCAGACCTACTGCGTGCCCGGCAGGTCCATGGTGGACAATGTCCACCTCATTCGAGACCTTTTGGATGTCTCCAGTTCATTTGATGTAGATATAGGCTTGATTTCCCTAGACCAAGAAAAAGCTTTTGACCGCGTTGAACACAGCTTCCTGTGGCAAGTAATGGGGAAGTTTGGTTTCAGCGCTGGCTTCATAGCTAAGATCAAGGTGCTGTACTGTGACGTTGAGAGCGTGTTAAAGATCAACGGCAGTCTGAGTGCTCCTTTCAGGGTAGGTAGAGGGGTCAGGCAGGGCTGTGCTCTGTCGGGGATGCTCTACGCACTCTCCTTGGAACCTCTCCTCCGCAGAATACGTTCTAGCATTCAAGGTGTGTTTTATCCTGGTTTTAGTGGCAACATGATTTTATCAGCTTACGCCGACGATCTTATTGTTTTTATTAAAGACCAGACAGATGTCGATGTTTTAGCCAAAATTTTAAATGATTTTAGCATGGCATCGGCCGCGAGGGTCAATTGGAAAAAAAGCGAAGCCCTCGCGGTCGGGGAGTGGCCTGGCGGTCTCCCAGTTCTCCCCCAAAACCTGAAATGGAAGAGGGAGGGCATTAAGTACCTCGGGGTGTTTTTAGGAAATGACGATATACATAAGAAGAACTGGGAGAACGTCACAGAAAAAATAGAAAGCAAACTGTTAAAATGGAAATGGCTGCTCCCAAAAATGTCTCTTAGAGGGAGGGTACTGGTTTTAAATAATCTTGTGGCATCCCAACTGTGGCACCACCTAATGTGTGTGGAACCCCCCCCTGGCTTGCTTTCCAATGTACAAAAGAAAATGGTGGATTTTTTCTGGGGGGGTCTACACTGGGTGCCACAGGGGGTGCTGTTTTTAGCCAGGGAGGAGGGGGGACAAGGCCTCGTCCACCTGGCCAGCCGGACTGCAACTTTTAGACTTCAATTCATTAAAAAATACCTCACAGGTCCAGCAGATCTGGTGTGGGGAGATGTGGCCAGCAGCATCCTTAGGCGTGCCAATAACCTGGGGTTGGATGATGCTCTGTTTTTAACAGATTCTAAATTATTAAAACTAAGTGGGTTGCCTCCTTTTTATCAAGGTGTTTTTAAATCATGGGCCCTTTTTAACAAAAAAAGGTGTCAAAAAGCAGACTCTCTGTACTGGTTGTTGAGAGAACCGCTCGTGAATGGAGCCAGACTGGACGTCAGCGGCACAACAACACCCGGCCTAATGGCGGCGCTGACCCGGTCTGGAACAGTGACCTTACAGCAGCTGGTGGATGCAGTGGGGCCGGCACTCAACAACACCCAGGCCCTGGGCTCCCTGCTGGGGCTGCAGTCTTCCCGGATGGCCCAGAGAATCCTGGAGCTCTGGACCCAGAGGCTCTCCATCCGGGAAAAGGACCTCCTGAGGGCCTACCAGAGGGGGGAAACCACACCAGAGGCTGCAGACCCCTACCCCGAAATTATCCTGAGCCCAGGCCTGGGAGAAAAGACCGGCCCCCTACTAACTGAAATAAACACACACAAACTAACAATTCACAGAGCGGACAAAGAGACACTGTACAGAAACTGTGTGAAAAGCATCCACCAGACCGGACTGAGCAACAGACCCCCCACTGTGTGGTCACGGAGGTGGGGGGAGCATGGACCCTGCCCGCAGTGGAGGATTTTATACAAACCTCCCCTCAAAAAAAGAACGGGCGACCTCCAGTGGAGAATTTTACACGGCGCCGTCGCTTCCAACGCTTTTATTTCTATTCTTAATCCCACCGTTCTTAACAAGTGTCCATTTTGCGACCTGCGTGAGACTATTTATCACGTTTTTACTGAGTGCAAGAGACTTTCAGGTTTCTTCACTCTTTTAACTGCGGTTTTTAGTGATTTTAACGTCACTTTTACTGAGAAGGTTTTTATCATGGGAGCTGCCTACAACAAAGCAGATAAAGATAAGTGGCAGCTCCTGAACCACCTCTCAGGTGAGGCCAAGATGGCCATTTACATTAGTAGAAAGAACAGGGTAGAGAACAGAGACGGGCAGGAAGCGGGGGCGGTGTGGGTGGTAAACCTCCGGGCCAGACTCAGACTCGAGTTCAGTTTTTACGCAATGATATCTGATCTCGAGTCTTTTTAAAGAATTTGGTGTTTTAATGACATCCTCTGCACCGTCACCAACAATGAGCTGTCCTTTCCACACTTTTTAACAGACTGAGTTTTTTTTAACTGCAGCACTTTTTGTTTATTTATTTGAGTAAATGTTGCAAGAAAGTGTTTTGTAAAATGAGAAAAATGTAAATAAAGTGCTTGTGAAAAATCAAAATCAAAAATCTCTCTCTCTCTCTCTCTCTCTCTCTCTCTCTCTCTCTCTCTCTCTCTCTCTCTCTCTCTCTCTCATCTCTGAACTCCTATCAGATCTTGTCCAGTCATTTTGGATCATTCTGTCATTTAACTTGTACAATCTCGTTGTTCTGTCGGCTGTGACGGATTCAGGGGATTTGTATTGTTGCTCATTCTAATGAGGAGGCTGGGTTGGCAGATCTGTGACTCGGCAGCCCATTGCCTCCTCAAGGAGCTTACAAGAGGAAATCATATGGTGATGGTGCACATGGAGTCAGGATGAGTTAAGCTGCTTGCTCAATTTGACTAAATTTAGTATCCACCACAGTCGCTGCAGCTGCACTCAAACCAAATGTGTAGAAAACTGGGATGGGGGGGGTAATTGTAAGAATCAAAATCCTCTCGGTGTGTAATACTTACTGACTTTGGTTACCACCACATTGACCTTGTGCTGTACAGCTGTCTCTCTGTCCAGGTATTCATTAGTGGAAATAGTTCCCTCAACAGTGTCAATGTCAAAACAGCTGTCAGACTCTGTGTTCCATTCCAATGAGTACCTGCAGAGATGAGAGAAGTCCACATGAGAAGGGAACAGGTTAAATGGTGAGCAGGGTGCAAGGTTCTCAAAGGAGTCGCAGACAACCTTTCATGTAGCAGAGAAAAGTTTTGTCACAGGAGAAACCTCCTTTTCATGCTGAAAGAGTTTTTTTTGGGGGGGGTGTCAGACCTTTTTAAGCCCTTTGAGACAAACTGCAATTTGTGAATGAGCTATTCAATTATGCAGTGATTGATCCCATTCATCCCATCTGGATAAAAAATAATTAATAAGCCCCACCCCCGCACACCTCACATTAAGATCTTGTCATCATATTTGACCCTGTGGTGACACTCTACAAATATACACTCTCGCCAAAGGTTGTTACTTTCAACAAAGGAATATTGCAGAACTCAAACCCTTCCTGTCTTTCAATGACTTCAAG
This sequence comes from Platichthys flesus, assembly GCF_949316205.1. Lineage (NCBI taxonomy): Eukaryota > Metazoa > Chordata > Actinopteri > Pleuronectiformes > Pleuronectidae > Platichthys > Platichthys flesus. Next base: position 2,953,994 of record NC_084958.1, on the reverse strand, counting down.
ATTGTTTTTAATGCTTTAATCTCAATGAAAAAGTGGAGTGACTAGACTTTCTCAAATTGGAGGCTCCCTTAGAAATGTGGCTGACGAATGCATCCTTTCAGCCCGACCACCAAGTGGATCCGGCCGGCCCAACAAATCCCATGATTCACTGCGCTTCTGTAAGGAACTGTTTTTCAAAGACGTAATGGTGGCAGCATTACGGCCGATACATTTATTTTAAAATGTACCAAATTAGCAGTTAATGGTACACATGTTTAAAAAACTAATCGTTTGGATGTTTTTAATCAACCGAATGAGTTTTTTGTAGATAGTCCAGCCGACGAGGTCTACGTAGCCGAAGAGAGTACAGTCTACGATTGTTTTAATTGTTTATAAAGTAAATATACTTGTTGCACTGAAGACCTTCATGATCTCTGAGGCTTTTGATCGTCCTTATTTTGCTCTGTTTTTATTTATAGCACATCACTTTGGTCAACTATAAGTTTATAAGTTGGCTTTATAAATAAACTGGACTCCAGTTGATAATTACAAGGGTGACATGTTTTCTTTCAGGATCTGTCCACTATTTTTCGTTAGGTAAATGAAAAAGAAAGTTATTTTCAGCGATACACTTCAAAACTGGCCAGACAATCAATGCAAAATACAAAAACCCAACACCATAGGAAGTCTAATTATCACATACATCAAGTACCTGGTACAATTACACAATATGCTCAGGTGAGCAGCATCAACCCTTTAAATCCTCCCTTCCGGCCACTCTATAAATAACCCACTCATTTGACTTAACAACTCTTTTCATTCGTTAAAGGGGGAGTAGGTGGCAAATTTCCAGAAGCACCCAGTTATCCTGCATCCCACAGACAGAGCTAAAATGCACCATGGTACAAGTCCAAAGAACGTACCATGAGATTTTTGACCAAGAAGATACATTATTCTACATAACATATGCACTACATTTCCTTCCTTACTGCTACATCTCCGACACATCAATATTTCTCTCTCTTTCTCTTTCTCTCTAACTTGGAGGGAATCCAGTGCGATCTATTTCAAATTGAGGAATGAATTAGAACAACATAATATGAAGAGTTCTTCTAACTTTACTTTTGGAATTTCCTAATCCACGTCCTTTCCTCAGATCATTTTTAATATCCAATCTTATGTGGAAGTTCCTGAATCCAAGTTGTAGCCTGAAAACATTTTTTTTACTTGAAACAAATCAGAATCTAACTAATAGAAATCTCCATAATTCTGAGTTACTTAAATAATATATATTATAAACCATTTTCTGTCCCTGGATGCATCATGAGCAAAAACCGAAGACTGACTCTCACTGTCCTTCTGTTGACAAAACCAATATCACCACATGATCCTTTAACTGTCCTGGATTTAGATTCTGTGCTCTAACAGCAGGGTGATTATCATTTCAATCACAGGATCACATCTAACCAAATAAAACAGAGCTCTCAGACTAACTACACATGTGTTCTGTTAAATGATTGGTCACAATTATCCATTTTTAAAGATACCTTGCAGCAGCTCATGTTAAATTCATACTTGTGAAATCAAAACTATTGACTTGGTAGAACAAAACATTCCTGGAAGGATTCACAACCTTCCAAAATTGTCTGGATGTTAAACGCTGGCATCCTTGATCAGTACAGTCACAAAGATTATTGTATGAGGCTGTGAATAAAAACTGTTTACACCAAATCAGCATCAAACTGAGTTGTGTTGTCATGCAGTGCAGGGTGCTGATAATATTATTCCCACAAAATAATGAGGAGCTTACTACCTAACAGCGCTGCTGCTGGCATCCAGGTCATGGGCGGTTACCGAGCCAATGATGGTCCCTAGAGGAGTGTCCTCATACACATCCATGGAGTAAAACGGCTTGGTAAAGACAGGAGGCTCCGCCATGTCCAGGATGGTCACCTTCACCGTCGCAGAGTCCTTGAAGGGCCCTAGGTGGAGAAAACGGGGGTCCAGTTGTGCGTTGGATGCCTCGACCTTGAAAATGTACGATTTTTTGGTTTCATAGTCGAGGGTCTGCAGAAACACAAGAAGATAAGAAATGGGTGGACAGAGACAGATCAAGTATTATTATTGTAATATAGCTCAGACTAGTATTCTTATTACCATGTGCAATAGTTAAGTTATACATTTTTGTCTCACTTTGATTCAAATTGTCCACAAGAATAAAAACAATCCTTGTTTTCAAGAATAACTTCTAAAAATAGTTTTTAAAGTTTTTGTTATTCTGCCAATAATTTAGTCAAGTTAAGAAATCAACATTTACAGTTTTGCAATCAATTTCCTAAAGACAGAATACGTCTGTACTTTAAACAGCAAACTTCTCAGCTCACTACAAAAGAATACAAATAGAAGATATTTGAAAGTCGATGGTAAGAATCTTGCAAAGAAAGGTCGGAATATCTGTAGCTGTCAAAAGTGACTGCAAATCAACATAAACCCCAGCTGTTTCCATAGTTTCCAATTAGGTGGCACATACAGGAACTTATCTCAAGCAGAGTTTTGACTGAATGTTAAAATGTCTTTTTGAATCTAAAATCACCAATGAAAACAAAATACGGTAAAAAATATATATATCTTTCGTTGAGCTGCTCACTGCACAATTGCCCATATCAAAATAAATTAGGTGTAAGCAATTAAGATGGTGATCTTCAAGATGTGTTTTTCGAAGTGAGATTCACTACCACAGCTGATGCTGTTCAATGTACAATTACAAGATAAGTTTATCAGTATGTCTGCAGTCAGAGCTCAAGAAGAAGAAGAAGAAGAAGAAGAAGAAGAAGAAGACTTTTGACTTTTGAATAACTTTATTTAAGTCCCATTGTCAAAATAAATCCTTAATTATTCAAAATTATGTGTAACAGAAAATGTTAAAAAACATTCAAGGCACACATACATCATACACAACCGATTAAATTACCAGATGTTTTGTTAAAATTTTAAAACCAGAGACCGGTTGTCCCCCAGTGAGCACAGGACCTGTCCCACCCCCCACACAGCCCTGAAACCCTCCAGATTGTCCGTCAGTGTAAAATATGCATGTTCAATTCTGAGCCTAGCTGCCACCAAACCCCTCAGGCAGAGTAGTGGATCTGTCCAGCCTCCCCCCGCCATTTTGTTTTTTCGACTGATCCAGATTGCTATCTTGGCATTAGCAAAAATAAAATTCATTAAAACCATAGAGTTCTTTTTTCTTGCCAAGTACTTGGGTCCAAAAACAAAGAGTGGTAGCGAGAAGGCCTCTCCTAAACCCCCCACCCACTCCTGTAGCTGTTTAAAAGTGTCAGCTAACCTGGGACACAACACTACTAAGTGCTCCAGGGTCTCTGGCAGCGAGCAGAAAGGACACCCCCCCTCAGTGCTTGGGTCCAGGTGAGCTCTGTATCTGTTTGTAGCTAGAGCTCCGTGTATAATTCTCCACTGGATGTCTGCCATCCGTTTCTCCACAGGAGGTTTATACAGGACCCGCCAGCTGCCACTAGGGGAATAATCTGAGCCAAAAACCTCCGTCCATTTCGACTCCCTGACTCCTTCAAGAGAGCGACAGTTCAGGACCTTCACACAGCTGCAGTAGAGCTGTTTCCCTGCAGAGGTGTTGAAAGGGCCCAGTGCTGGAGTCCTGAGGGTTAGCAGTCGGCCGCTCTCTTCTCTCCACTCCCCCACTGCAGGACTCACATTCAGGACAGGAAACTGGTAGTCTTCTGTTTTTGTCCACTGGTCAGCATGGCTTTGGCTCTGGGCGAAGGTCCGAAGAGGCTGGGGCAGTGACTGCCACACCTCGTCCACGAGGCTCCGCAGCATCCTGGTAGATCTTATCCCTGTCACCTCCGCCAGCCTCTCCAGTGATGTCCGTGTCAGGTGGCCCAGCTTCCCTATCCCTGCCTCCCTGAACTTGTTCTGTATTGTTGTTGATGAGGATGTGGATGTTAGGACCAGGAAACCATTGTTGAACAGTGGCTCCTCAAAGAGCCACATCCCAGGCGTGGGGTCAGGAGGCCTCGTGATGGTGAGAGTCCTCCAGGCATCTATCACAGAGGTATAAAAATGACTGAGCCCAGTCAGTCTGTGTAGTGGAGAGTTTAACAGGAACAGCTGTTTGTCGTACCCGAGGCCCCCGGCTCTCCAGAGCAGCAGGCGGGCCACAGCCGTCCAGCACCGTGTGGAGCCGTACAGCAGCCTCTGGGCGGCCTGCAGTCTGAAAGCAGCCGTCCTGGAGATGATGTCTATCAGTCCATGGCCCCCCTCTGCCACAGGGAGGTACAGCACGGACGCCCGCACCCAGTGATGGCCCGACCAGAAGAAGTCCACCAGCAGCCTCTGAAGTTGTTGCAGGAGTCCCGGTGGAGGAGTCAGCACCTGGAGTCTGTGCCACAGGGACGCTGCAACCAGGTTATTGACGATCAGAGTTCTTCCCCTGTAGGACAGCTGGGGTAGCAACCATTTCCATTTAGACAACTTGAGCTGCACCTTCCCCAGCACTCCCTCCCAGTTCTGCCTCTCTAGCTCTTCACTGCCTAAAAACAAACCGAGGACTTTTAACCCTTTAACTCCCCATGTCAGGTTCCCAGGGAGACGGGGTACTCTCCCTGCGTCCCACTGACCAATCACACATGCCTCGCTCTTTTCCCAGTTTACCTTGGCGGTCGTAGCCTTTGCGTACAATGCCAGACTGCCCTCTAATTCCTGTATGTCCCCCTGATCCCGGACAAGAATGTTTACATCATCAGCATAAGCTGATATTATTATAGGGGGACTTTGAGGCAGCTCTGGCAGACGCAGGCCTTTCAGCCGAGTTCTGAGGCGACACAGGAGAGGTTCGATGGCCACGCTGTAGAGCTGGCCTGATATTGGACAGCCCTGCCTGATCCCTCTTTTGACTGGTACCTGCCTGCTCAGCCCTCCCCCCACCTTCACCACACAACATGTATCATTATATAATAACTTCAACCAGGACAGAAAGTGCTCCCCGACACCAAAAGCCTGCAGTGTGGCAAACAGGAAGGACCGATCGACACGATCAAAGGCTTTTTCTTGGTCGATGGAAATAATGCCAATATTAATATTATCTGTTGTACATAAATCAAAAATGTCTCTCATTAAAAACAAATTGTCCTGGATTGACCTTCCTGGTACACAATAAGATTGGTCAGCACAAATAAATACTTCCATAAAAACCTTGAGTCTATTTGCTAAAACCTTAGATAAAACCTTATAGTCACTGCATAAAAGAGAGACGGGTCTCCAGTTCTTCAGTAGGGTCAGATCTCCTTTCTTCGGTAGCAGTGATATTACTGCCCGTCTGCAGGAGGCCGGAAGAAGCCCTTTAGCAAATGCCTCCTTCAAGACATCCAGCAGATCGTGTCCCATACTTTTCCAGAAATGTTTTAAAAAATCTGCCGGTAATCCATCCAGCCCTGGTGACTTGCCTGCAGCCATCTGAGATATAGCAGTGGTCAGCTCCTCCAGCGTGATGTCGGCGCTCAGGATGTCTCGCTCACCTGGACTCAGCTGTGGGAGGTCCTGCAGGAGCTCGGCCACAGCTTCCCCGTCACACTCCTCTGCCCCAAACAGGTCGGTATAAAAGTCCACCGCGTGTCTCCTCATCTCCGCTGGTTCAGATGTAATCTTCCCATCCGGCAGCCGGAGACCCACCATCTGCTTCCCCTGGGCCACGGATCTCTCCAGGTTAAAAAAGAACGTGGTAGGGGCATCTATATCTTTTAATTCCTGGAACCGAGCTCGGACCAGAGCTCCTTTGGCCTTCTCCTGGAGAAAGGAGTTCAGTTGCTGCCTTTTACCTTTTAATTTCTCTGTGTTGGCAGGTACGCTCTCCAGCTCCTTAATGTCTTCCTCCAACTGCTCCATCGCTCTTTTAATGTTCCTTGTCCAGTATGCAGTGTACTGCTGGCAGAAGACCTTTATTTGACCCTTGCCAACCTCCCACCACTGACCCAGGGAGGGAAACGAGTCTTTCCTGGAACACCAGTTGGCCCAGAACAGTTTAAAATTCTCACAGAAATTTAAATCATTTAAAAGCTTAACATTAAAATGCCAGAAGGATCCAGGCTTTCTAGCAGGAGATAAAAATAGCTCTACTAAAACCAAATGATGGTCTGTGAACCCAACCGGGTGGATTTGACAGTTGGTCACACGCGTGATAAAAGGAGCTGATATGTAAAATCTGTCCAGCCGGGCCCCACTGACCCTGCCATCTGTTATTTTTATCCAGGTATACTGCCTGGTGGAAGGATGTTTCCTCCTCCACACGTCCACTAGATCCGCCTCCATGACTGTCTGGCCCAGAAACGAGGAGGACTGAGGATGGAGCTCCTGTCCTGTCCGGTCTAAAGTGACGTCTGTGCAGCAGTTCCAATCCCCCCCCATTATTATACACTCCCCTTGACCCACACTGTCCAACTTGTTTTTTAATAATTTAAAAAGAGTAACACGCTCAGGACCGTGGTTTGGTGCATACACATTGATTAGATTAAAAATAATACCGTGTATTTCCGCTCTTATAGTCAGAGCCCTGCCTGCCACGATCTCTGTGCTGGATAGAGAAGTCAGGTTTACTGAGGGAGAAAATAAAACAGCGACTCCAGCGCTCAGGTTAGAGCCATGGCTGAGTATGTGCTGCCCCCCCCACCATACTCCCCAGTCTGTTTCATTCAGTGAATCACTGTGAGTCTCCTGTAAAAAGAGGACATCCAGCTTTTTTACTTTAAAAAGTTCTGATACTAAAAACCTTTTATTGGCACTTCTACCCCCGTTCATGTTTAATGAGGCTACCTTTAATGCCATGAGAGGATAAAAAATAGAGCGTAAAAGGACAAACAGGTAAACACAGCAGAATGAAAACACCCAGTGATGAATGGTCATGGTCAATTTTATTTACAGTTTTTCCTTCTCTTGGACCGTATCTTACAAGGAAGACCTTTTCGTGCTGCAGTCACATGTTTCCTGAGCCTATACCTGCGTTTCTCATCCAGGACATCCGTCCCTACCTCTTTCTGGAGGGTACTGACTGTCTGGATGAACTTCTTAATGTCTGGGAAATACTCTGCCACCTCCACTGCTTTGCCAAAGGATTCATCCAGAAATTCGTTGACCTCTTTTAATGAATATAAATCTGTGCTAATTGTGACGCTGTCAGCTAGAGACACATTGTCCGATTCATAGTCCTCCTCCACGTCCATCTCACTAACCTGACTGCTGTCCATATCAGGCTGTATCAGTTCTGTCTGCTGAGCAGGACCACACTGCATCCCCTGCTCCGGGTTGGCAACCAACACCTTTCCTATTACGACCTGTTCCTCACTTAACTTCTCTTGCCTCGCCAACGACTCAGAAACAGGCGCAGCAGAGGGAACCTCTGCGCCCCTCACTACAGCTGGACCTTCAGCAGCCGGTGCCGGCCCGGGACCCACCGGACCGACCGCACCCGGCCCGGAATCCACCAGAACCACTGCCGCCACCGGCACCACCGCCGCCGGAACCGCTGCATCAGAACCAGCAGCCTCAGAGGACGCAGCAGCACCGGCCGACCGTCCCCACGCAGACTTAGTCCCCCCGGCGCTGCCCTCCCCTCCCTCCGCTCCAGCGGACCCCGCCGCCCGTCTCCCGTGCGGGCACGTCACTTTCTTGTGTCCCACTTCTCCACACTGAAAACACTTCATGCTTCCCGAGCTCGCGTACACCATATAGAACTGTTCTTCATATCGAACCCGGAAAGACACGTCTAGTGTGTGGGACTCATTATCTAAAAACATGAAAGCTTGCCTCCGCAGAGACTGGACGTGCTTCAGCTTCAGGTCTTTGCAGCCCAGACCCACCGCGCGGAACCCACTCGCGAACTTCCCGAAGCGCCGCAGCTCTCGCTCCAGCGCCTCATTGGGGATGAACGGAGGGACACCTGACACGGTGATCCGGGTGGAAGCTACCGCTAACGGGGACACCTGAATGAACTCCTCCTCTACTGTAACCCCGCTTTCAATGAGCTTAGTGACCGAGTCTGGATCCTTAAAGAAGATCACCAGCGCCTTGTTCATCCTGGAAGCGTAGGTGATGTTCCCGTGACCCACCTGCTCCCCCACGGCCAACAGCACCTGCTCCACTGTGGAGCTGAGCTGAGGCACCAGCCTGACGCCATGTCTCAGGGACATCGGCGGCGTCCCTGCGGACGCCATCCCCGCCACGAGACACGCACAACACACAGAAAACTACACTACACGTACACAAACACTACAAAACAATGATCATACAATAAACATATATAAACCTGAAAAAGTTTGAACGCGCTTTCCTTCACCTCCTCTCTTCACAACTACACCTCCACCAACGAAGAAGAAGAAGAAGAAGAAGAAGAAGAAGAAGAAGAAGAAGAAGAAGCATCTCCATTAGATATGACAATGAGAGATAGTTCATAGTCATGTTTGTGTCAACGCACTTAGAAATGTACGGGCTGTAAATGTAATGTGGCCACCTGGCTTCTACTATTTAATAAACTAGCTTCACTAACCCAACACTAAAGCTGCTAACACGAGCTGCTAGTTAACCTTCTTGAGTGTCTGGTGAAGAGGGTACTACCCAGACATCTCCTCTGCATAAGCAGCAGGATTTCAGAAACAGACCAATGAAGCTGTATTGGAACAGCATTTGAGAGACTTGGTGATATATTACATTGATAAGTTATACTTTTACATCAATGAAAGACGAGCACATGAGCTGTAAAAGCTATTTTCATGTGTTTTTCGAAGATAATCTAATCTAAGACAATAAAGTGTAACATTAAAGTACTATAAGTGTATCATCAACCTGTCTGCACTTATCCCCTAAATAATCATATTGAGAAAACACCATATAGTGAGTGAGAATGTAAAGACACACACACACACGCATACACATGCGAATGATGCCCGGATGCCCTGCTTTATTGTTGCATAGCAACCATGACTGCATCTTATACATTAATTCCTCATAGTGGGAACTTCAAAGAGCAGCATGCTTGGTTACCGATGTCCAATCACTCCGATAAATGCCCCACCAACAGATTGATTTGGACACAGAGAAGGGTCGATTTCAATTCTTCCCCCCATACCTATCTGTTTGTGAAGAACAGGAGAGCGATGCAGGAGACAGACACTTTGATATGGAAATGTAGCCGCAAACTGTACCAAGACAAATTCATATTCATATCAAATTCAGTTTGTCTCATTATGCTGAAGCCAATTCACATTCCGTCGCTTAACTCTTGCTGTCTACGGTATGAAAATAAAACCACTTAGGTGTTTTGGCTCTACCAAAACTCTACCGTTCTTTAAGTGGAAGAGGAGACTTGAAGATCAGTGACTTGCATTGCAACAAATGCTGCAGAGGAGGTGCTTCAAAGCAGAGAGTAAAGCGTCTTTCAACACACTCGGAGATCCAAACATGTGAACATAATCTCCAACCCACACAAACAAACATTTAAGTCCATGCACTCCTGCTGACCTTGTGAGAAACAAATATACTGTTGTTTCCCACGAATATCCCTCCATTGATAGATAATGTGGAGATGACATACATGTGTGGATGTGCCTCATAGCGAGAACCTATGTGTCGAAACCCTGAGCACATGTCTGAACACAACATAAGAGAAAATAATTCAAAAGAAAGTTAATATACAATGGCAATTATACCTTCACATATCTAAACAACTGCCTTAAAAGTGTTTAAGCTGTTGTTGTTGAACTACTCAACATCGAGTGTAACAAATGTAACAAATTAATTTCATAGCTTTATGTTGTGTGTTCCTTATTTATAAATGCAATGATATTAAAAAAAGGCTAAACTTGCAGGGGGTTTGTGAGCTAAGACACAGCACATACTAACATGAGCGATTTTCAGATGAAGAACTGGGTCCGGACTTTCTCCACAGTCTACTTTTCACACATGCACCTTGAGTTGAAGGTCCTCTACACTGACACATTCAGAGCAGCAACAAATCCTCTGCAGAATTCAGGTGCAGTAAAACGTGAAGTAAAATTTCAATTCTGCTTCGGAGATCATGTTATTTTGTCATGCACAAACATTTTTGTCGGAATCTACCACAAGTATGGCACTGCTTTTTCATCATGAGATATTTATATTCTTTTTATTTATTGTTTTTTGGGGGATCTGTTGCATTTGAGAACTTATTTTGAGCTTGAATTCAGTATTGAGCTAGTTTGAAAAAGGTTAGCAGACTGCTAATTTAGTTAAGCAATAGCAAAGAGTTGTTCAGTGGACCATGTCTTTATATAGATATATTTATGTGGCTTTCTTGTCTTAGAGTAAGATTTTCTGATGTTCTTTTCTTCCACTTTAAAAGCTGAAGTGACTTAACACTGTTAACTGACTTGTCAACACTGTGTTATTGTTTTTTTTACAAACTTTGTACATACGTAATGTAGTCACATGATAAGTCACATGACAAATTTGACTTGGCTTTCAGTGGTCACACTAATTTCTGATAAATAACCTGTTCTCGACAACATTGACAGAAAGAAAGAAGGACAATACAATTTCCAAAATCTAGTTTTTTTGTAGTAGATGATCTCTGTATCTGTGACCTGCTGAAGTCATGAAACCATGAACAATAACTGCAATTACAAAAGCTATTTAATATCATATTACTGATGGTTAAAATGGTGGATTTCAGGGAGAATTGGACACGGCACACAAGCTGATGACTGATGTAGTAGGCTGCCTTTGTGATGAATAAATATTGTTGAAAGGCTGAAACACCTGATGATACAATGGTACATAATTGATGATGTGGGTTTCTAACATCATTTCCTTAGTTTCTGAATCTGATGGTTCAACAGAGGCCACGTATCAACTTTTTTTTCCCACAACATACATAAAATGTTGGGATTGTTTCTCCTGCTCTGATGTGTTTCACCTGTGCCCAGTTATCCCTGCCTCTCTTGTGTATCCAGTCTCTGTGCTCCACAGTCTTATTTTTCAGCATGTCTATAGTTTCCTCTCCATGTTCCTGAGTTTCTCCTCTGTTTTGCTGCATGAGTTTTGGACATCCTGAGTTTCTTTGTGCCTTCGTTCGTTCCTTATTAAATATTATTTGTGCACCTACCTACCTTGTCTGACATCTGCTTTTTGGGTTACAATACACTTCAGCAATTCCCAACTAAAAGACAGCATGTGAATTTGCAGAGCAACAAGCCACAGTTTGCCAAAATGAAGAGCCCTTTTTCCACTTTCACTGATTAGTAAGAAGGGATGACTGTGAACAAAGTGCAGCAACTGCTGAATCAGCATCACTTAAGAAATTATGTAAAAGTGATTGTGTTCATTCCCTGTTACCTGACCTACAGTGGAGCACCTCCACATTATAGTGACGAGCCCTGCATCAAAGGGAGTAGAGGTGAGCGAGAGGAGGGCAAAACAAGTTCTCACGTCAATGAAATTCTCAAATAGCCTAGCTACAGAGGAATTAAGTGTCTCCTTACTGATCTGAATTTGTCTAGTGTCCACCAGCAAGATGATTAAAAAAAGGAAGGGAGAGTTAAAACCTCTCCTGGATCAATAAAGTTCACTGTGTTTCAGCGGGCTGACACACAGACTTGTAGGGTTAAGTGAGGGGGAAAATATGTGGGTTGATTGGCAGCAAGGGAGCCTGGGAGGATTAAAGTGATTGGAGTCTTTCCACAGACAGTAGAAAGAAACCGAGTGGAGAGAGGAGAGGTTAGGGTATGATAAAGCTGTAATATGCTACTTTCCCCATCACAGTAATTATATCAGTGTGTCTGCAACCTGTGGGACCTGTTCTCAATTTTCTCTGAATTGTCTGAAGCTCTCTTTTCAGCGGTTTAACAATGTGCCCTCTGCATGGTGCATGGATATGGCCGTTCTTTAACAGAAACATCTCAACAACAAATTGAGGGAGTGAATTTGCTGTGTTTATTGCCTGCCTTTTAACAACCGATGTGGTTTTAGCGATTCTATCCAATCTTAACCCTAAAAACATAATTTGGTTTTATGATCACAAGTGGGTAACAGGAGACACACTCTAATGCACAACTGTGAGATGAAGAACCGGCGCTCTCATCAGTTGAAAGGCATGTTAATACCAGGTGTAGACAGGTCCTCTGACTAATCCCTAAATGCCAAACTGTGTTCTCAGGTGATAGCGCATTACAGCTACAGCTAGAAAGAGAGATTATTTTTGTTTATTGCATTTCTTTCTTACATGAGTCATACTTCATTGTAGTATATAGTACAAGGATAGAGGGGAATTATAGATTGGGTCAACATTTAAGACAATCTCTCTCTGTGTGGCAGGATATAACATTCAGTGTGATGTTGATGAAAATGGATTGACATATGCAGTGAACGGGATTGACAGGTTATTCCTAGAGTCCACTTCTGACCCTGACAGACATACTATATATGTGCAAACTACTGTTTATACAGAAAATATGCTATATTGTATCTTTACTGATTGAAATGTATTCCTGAGTAATTGATTGTATTTTATATTTATTTTCTAAAGATATCGGAACAAATTGCAAGATAAAGTAAAAGCCACAGGGAATACTGTTGCTCTGTTTCTTTAACATACATTGTTTTAAATTATGAATTACGATTGTTGTCATAGTTTTTTCAAAACAGTAACAAGAAACATGAAAAAAACAGGGGGTACATAGCTGGAGATTGAATGTCTGAAAAAGTTTGGGAACCACTGAACTAGAGCAATGGCTCTTCTCTGACCTTTTCTCCTGATTTCCAAACTCCTCACCCTATCTCTTAGGCTGAGTCCAGCTACCCCACGGGAAAAACTCAGTCTGGTCTCTTCTTTTTACGATCTCGTTCTTTCCAAACATGTACGACTGCAGAAAACAATGCAAAACACCAAGCTTACATGTCTCTCGCCTCACTGAATCTCTTTTAACAGTGACTAATGTTTTTTTGCCAAATATCTTTTATATCACTCAATGCTTACACTATGGCACTTAAATTCACCGCCCTTGTAGAGTGTTCTTGTCTGTTTCTTTCTTTCTCCATAAAACATTTGCAGAGCTAATGTTTGCTTACTGAAGAACTGAACTTTAACTGCCACCAGCTGTCTATCACCTTAACAGTATGAAACCGATAGCAAGCCCTGGCATAGCAATCAATCCAATTTGTCTTTATATAATATCACATTTCCTCAACCAGTTTTTCTTTCCTCTGGTGTTTTATATATATTTTTGGGTCTATAATGTTTGCAATTTAAAAAGCCTTGGTAAAGAGTGCTCCTCTCTTCCACAGAAAACACAGCTCCTTAAGCCTCGTCAGCAGTATTCTAGCACAGTGATTCTCAAATGGGGGTACGCGTACCCCTGGGGGTACTTGAAGGTACTCCAGGGGGTACTTGAGATTTTTTTTAAATATATTTAAAATTAGCATCCATTCAAAAATCCTTGAAAAAATGTTATTTAACAAATATTCAATAAAATATAAGTGTAAGTTCATGAACTAAATTTTAATTTCAGTAGGCTTTTCAATTTAATTATCCTAAAAAAACAGAGTCTCCCCCATACCGATGGTTTGACCCAACCTGGCACACGCCACCTGTCATCACCTGTCATCACCTGCCTTGAAAACTTCAACAATGGAGTCGAGTTGAAGTGCAGCAGCAATGCTGCTGAAACACGGAGGGACAAGTACCAAAGATGGCGAAACCAGAGCAGAGAGCCTTCCCTAAACAACACCGTGAGAGCTAGTGCCTCTTCGGAGGGGCGCTAAAATGGAAAAGTTTTCCGTTGTGAAGTTAATGATTCATAACAATAAGTCCGCGTCTCTACCGGTACCCTTTCAAAATAAAAGCATGTAATACAAAAGCGGAAATAAAATTGTATGACCCTAAAGCGTGCAAATATGTCACAATAAAATAACAGAAAGACACTTCAATAATATTAACAATAACATAGATTGGGTTATTTACACTTTATGTTTTTTCTGTGGGGAGAGATTAGCCAGCAGTGGCATTAAGCCACCACATCTTCAGCGGTATCTCCAGACAAAACATGAAAGTCATGTTGGTAAGCCACCTGAGTTTTTTAAGAGGAAACTTTCTGAATTCAGGTCATCTCAAGACACGATGCGAAAAGCCTCCCCAAAGCAAACGGAAACAAGCAACCTGTCAGTATTCTTTTCGATCCTTAAAGAAGATATTTTAAGATGATGAATATTAAAAAAATATGTTTTGAGCTAATCTTTTATTTAAAACTAAGTTAATGATTTATTTTTTGGGAAGAAGTGTTTAGCTATAATTAAGTTCATGAGTTCGGTTTGAGAACATATCTTTATTATGATCCCAAAAGAGGTCACTTTAAGTTGATAATTATTTTGAGGTGCACAAATCTTTATTTATATTGAGATAATAATAAAAGTCTTTAGTTATTTTATATCTTTTTATTTCGTAATAGTTCAAGAGAGACCACTACAAATGAGCAATGTTATGGACATTGATGGAGTTTTAAATTTGAATGTGTCTAGTTACAAGGCTTAATAAATCACATTACATCTTTCTTTCAACCAAAAATGCTTTGCGCTGGTTAGGGGGTACTCGGCAGAATTTTTTCTTCGAAGGGGGTACTACACTGAAAAAAGGTTGAGAACCACTGTTCTAGCACACCACTAACAAAGCCATGTGAAGGGAGAGCGGAGACTGACATTTCCTATAAGCACTTGAATGGTGTAGAACAATCACAACACAGTTGGCCAGCGGGCCAATTAGAGAAGACTGGGCTTTATTAGTAGAGGGCCTTAAAGAGACAGGAGCAAAAACCCAGCATTTCAGACAGAGGCTGAAAAGAGGATCTGCTGCAATAGACAGAATGAGGAAAGTGATAACTTTCTTAGCAATAGAGCCTCTTTTCAAGTGATTTCCAAAATAGAAATAATTAACCTGATCATGAACATAATATATCTCCTTTAAAAATACATTTTTAAATAATAAGTTAATTCTCCTCTTGTACTTCTGATTATTTTAAAAGTGAGGGATTGGATTACTTCAACCGCTGGAATGTGATCTAAACCAGGGCCAGCATTAAACAATAACTGATTAAGATGATCCTCTGGTGCCATTTATCCTCGTCTGTGATACGTGACATGAAGTCAACGTATACTTCAAGCCTTGTACTGCTGTAGGTGTGCAATTCAAATCACTGCAAAAAAGTCAGGCAAACTATTTCATACGTGTGACTCAGCTTGTTTGAATGCACGCCAACTGCATGAAAAGATGAACCTGTAACAAAATGTTGGCACTGAGACACACTGATTTATGGCTTTTCTTATTTCTTAAATAAAAGTCATAGCTGGGAAATGTTTTTGCTCAGAAAGAGGCTGTCATGACTGTTGAAATTTAGAAGACAGTCTGAAATAACCCCTGTGATGTTAAACTTTTTATGTGATATGACAGGGGTTCTGTTTGCTCCTGAGTGTCTTTTCTATGTATGTGGTTGTTTATGGGAGGGTGACATGAGGTGGTCTCTATTTCGATAGATGCAGCATTGAACGAATTAAAAATGTTTGAGTCCTTAGATGAGTCTTTCTTAGAAGAGCTTCTCCTCTTCGTCTGACTTTATGCAAAAACCTTCATGAAGAGTTGAAATCTGAAACTGAATGCTGTGGTCCAGCAAGAGGAAGTGTCATGTTTTCTAATTAATGTTTTTTGTAAAAAGTAAACTGTTTAACATTGTACCTAAAACGATCCTAAAACAACACCACCCCCTCATGATTTTATCTGTCATCTCGCCTCCTCTTCTTTACCCCATCTTCTACCCGTTACCTTCCATTCTTCCTTTCCTCTCTTATCTCCCATCAGGAGTGGAACCGCATGGCTGACTCTGCAAAGTGAAGGGTGTTTTGTGTGCAGCAGAGTGTGTTAGCATGCCTCTGAGTAAAAGGCATTATCTAGCCTAATAAGCTGGTTCAGTGGAAGGTTAAGAGGCAGATTGATTGGGATCACAGCCCGATCAGCAAATTCCTTCCACACTTGGATCGCTGACAGCACATCACCGGTGAAATGCTGATGACTGTGAAATTTGATGGGTTGATAGAGTCACAAACTGTAGAGTATGCTTATATTAGCTATTTTATACATACATATATAAAATATTGTCATACTTTAAATGCTTGAGCGCTGGTAAACGTCACACATTACACTTTAAATAAATACTCCCCACCTATAACCATTTCAAATTAAAAGCTGTCTTGACTGACAGGACTTTTGTTGTGAAAAATCTGCTGGCATAATATATAAAACAACAGATGTGTGGGGTTAAAGAATATAAAGCAAAGTGCACACATACACCCACAGTTGTGGAAATTGAAAAAAATATTAGACCAGCAAAGTGTTGGAAACACCCAGATCAATTAATTAATTAAACGGTTAGAAATGTACATCTCTTTAACTGACATTTACATTAGAGACCTTTAGCAGGATTTTATCCACAACCAGGTTTTTTTTCAGTGCAAACTATATCCTTGTGCATTATAGGAGAATCAGCTTTTAATTTTATGGACAATAATGTAGGGAATGTATGTCGGCTATCATAAGTGTGTGGGTTGTTGTAAGTGTAGGTACCCTTTTCAAGACTACGACTCCCTCTTGAGTTTGGCCATCAGAGATGATTTCAAACATGTTGCCCTCATCTCCTGGAACAATGGTATAATGCACTTCTGCATTGCTGCCAACATCCAAATCATTGGCCCGAATCCGACCCACCGCCGAGCCAACTGGCGCAGACTCTGGCACCCGTAGGTGGAATATACCTGAGCACATGAGAGACATTATTCAGCCATTTACACAGACAACGCAATCAATGAGCCATAGACCACTCCTAACAATCCAACCATCAAATGTTACTGCTGAGACGATCTTACTCTTTGCAAAGCGGGGCGGGTTGTCGTTGACATCTCTGAGGGTGATGTTGATGGTGGTGGTGGACGCCAGCCCCCCCAGCTGACCTCCCATGTCTTTGGCCTGGAGAAGAACCTGGTACTCCTCTTTCACCTCACGGTCCATGTTGGCCAGTGCTGTCCTGATAACTCCTAGAGGAGAAGGAGTAGCAGAGACCCGTAGAGACATGGTTTGATAAGATATTTATCTGAATTTATACTACTTATAAGAGGATGACTCTAGTGTTGCAGTCCCATACTTCTATAGTGTGGACAATAGAAACACACACATGACAGAATAATGACTCCAAGGCATCACCAACTCATCGGTCAGTGAACCTCATTGGTGCTGTTGACAGTATTTGTTATAATCTGTTTAGCAGTAGTGTGAGCATATTTGCATTTTAATGTGTTCAAAATCAATGTCTGTATAAACACAGTTTATACAGATTTTTGCATAAATCATTGTGGCACTATGGCAATCCAGTGAATGCTGCCTTCTTATCAATATAAGTAGCAGTCTGTAAGAATACTTTCTAGAAAGTATGTTCTCAGGGTATTTTCATACTTACTTTGTGCACAATGATGTTCATAACCACTGCTTTTATTTTGGTGAGTTGTAGATCTATAATCTGAGCTGTGTCGTTGGGTTACCCAATACTATACATGTTGGTGTCCTATGCATCTACAATTTTTAAGTTTATTCATGAAAACTACTGTTGGGCCACCCTCTGCTCTACTCAGAATGGGTCAACATGGCATTATAGTTATTGTAGTTTCCATCCATTTACTTAAATACACAGGTTACATCTAAATGAAGCAATTATTATTTTAAAGTCTCTCTGGTGCGAAGCAAACATTAAAGTGGACAAGATTTATGGCTTGTTAAGGTCCCAACTGTAAAGGGAAACTGGTCCCAGTGGCTGATGTCTCTGTAGATTATTCTCCAAGTTTGAACTTTTTCCCAGTGAAACCACCTTTGTTTGAAGACTCTGGGGTTGATGCAGCCTGCGTATATAAAGAGACTGGATAGAAATGCAAGCTGCTCCTCAGGGGGAAAATCACACATGACAGTCCATGTTCAGAGCAATTACTGCTCCGCTGAGATGTCTGTTAAAGGACTGAAAATCTTTATGTCCCTTTCAATCCCTCTTTAAGCAACCAGCAGCATGGACCGGGTCCTGACCGGTTGAATTTCATGCTTTTGTTAGGAGGGAGCACAGCTGGGGGTCTGAGCGGTAGGTTCATGGAGAAGTCACAGATCTGTTATACAACTGGGTGAGTAACTTTTGGTTTATTGTAGAAGTTTTAATGGAAAAGTTATAAAACGGTTGATGTGATGCTGCTGTCCTCACCTGTCTTAGGGTCCACAGAGAAGTAGGGCTGTCCGTGAAGGATGCTGTAGACGATGCGTGCGCTGTTGCCATATGTGGGGTCGTCTGCATCTGTGGCAGTCACCTGTGTCACATAGGTTCCTAAACAAAAACACACACAAATGTTCCCATTTATTGTCTGTGCAACCATCTTATTACAAAACAATTGGAGCAAAGGAGTAGGTTAGGTGACATAGCATAAAGAGCAACAAAGTCTGTGTCGTGTAGGGTTTGTGGTGGACTGTCGCATAGTGAGATGCAAGAGATCAATCATCAAGTTTTTTCTGTCCTGCATGACTGTTCCACAACATTTACTGCATGTTCATTATTATGACCATGATGATGAAGTTCCACTAACATTATGGAAATCCTGAACCTAACCGTAATTTTGTCAATGGATTTGAACACCTGCATATGTGAGTTCAGTGGAATCAGATGGTGTTTTTATATCATCATCAGAACACACGATTTGGCCAGAACGTACGACCACACACTTGCTGTTTGTGGGACATATCTTCACAGTGCTCATTGCAGAGACATGAGAACCCAAAGAAACTCACGTGATCAAACGTGGCTTCAGAAGACAAACTAACATGGTGGAGGATCAAAACCATCAGCTCGCTGCACTTGCATCTGTTCTGTTTACATCGAGATTTTAAAAAAGGGAAAAAAATGAATGGTGTTATTGTAAATAAAGCGGAATAAGTGAGCTGGAGGTGACTTTTAAATGTATTGTGGTTGCTATTATAAGCTAAACAAGCATGCAACATCCGGTTGGTGCAGTTCCTGGTCAGCTCGCTTTCATTGACAATTGCAAGTTTGGTTAGTAGTCCATCTTAGCCAATTATCTTAGAGAACAAACATATTTGATATTTTGACATCAAGATAGGGGCTGGCTCCAAAACAATCTGTTGCATTAAGATTATTTTTTTAAACCCTCACACTTCAGGATTATATAATCGGCTCCAAATGGCCACTAATCTGGAATGTCCCCAATAGTCAGAAGGGGCGAATCAGGTCTAAAATCTGCCCGATTATCCTTAAGTGTGCACCAGCTATTGGTAGCATTCATTCTGCATATGTGAACAGAGGTATTGCACTCTGTTGATGACCAAATTAGTCACAACTGTAGAGGAGGCAGTCTCAAACAAACAAAAACAGTGCGTTGTTTGCTGTTAGGACATGATCCAAACTTTACCTGACCCAATGTACAGGTGTACACTACAAGTATAAGCTAAACGGCTCCTACAGCGGTGTGTGATTCGTATTCTGGAGAATACACCAACTGTAGCAGCCTGTGTAGTAATAGCTCCATGTTAAATTGTAGAGCAGAGCGAACAGTCTCACATGGTTTGTAGTGATGTATCTTGGTTAACCTTTCTCTATATTTCTCTCTATCTCAGCAACTACTGGATGGATAGCCAACTTAAGTTTATGATGAGATACCAGCAGAAACTGATGTTATTCCCATCAGCTGTACTTTATGTTCAGTACTAAAACTAAAAAATCTTTAACATTGTAAACATAACATTATACTGTGCGATCAGGATTAAAATAAGGACACATGACGAATGCACAACAACTGTAAACATGTAATTGAGTGTGTAAATAATGCCTATTTCAAGCCACTTCTTAACAACAGCAATTTAAACTCCTGATTCTTATTGTCTCTCAATAAAAAGTACACAGGCCTTTACAGCAGAAAAAAGAACAATACAACCAACACGTCTTTGCCTTTCAGTAAGCTACATGGGGATTTAATCTTGATTCTCTTTTATTCAATCGTCTTTGGTATTGATGGACATTCTTTTAAATTTGAATTATATGGCTATTTAACTGATCCAGGAAGATCAATGAGTATGTTTCAATGGACCAGCAGGGAATGCAGATATTTTGGAGGGAAGATTCACACCTCCACTGCACAATTTTGGCAAATTAATTCTGCAAATTGCTGACAAAAATAAATGATGAATGTATATATCTCTTAAATGGGAGGTCTTACCCTTTTTGCTCATTATTCTTACTGAAAATATTCTACAAATAATTTGAAGTACGTATCATACAAAAATAAGTTATGACATACCCCACTATTAAAGTGGCATTAAAGCTAGGGTTGGTAAGCCTCGAAGAATTTAGAGGCTACACTTTAAAAAACAAGTGTAGGTGCACTGCCTGACAACTGCTAAAAAGTCAGCATTTCCTTTACTCGCTTGCTGACTTCTGGCCATTGTCTGTGCTTCAGGGGTTTATGTCTTTCCTGAGGACTCTAGGCATATTTACAGTGAGAGCACGGGCAGGGGGCACGAAGGCAGCCATGTCGGCTAGTGACAGATGGGTACGCCTTACCACTCATTTTGATCGGACTGAATGGCAAAACCTTTTTTATTTTTGTTGGACAACTTTATTTATTGATGCAATTGGGATGTGAAGAGGACTTCAACAAATAAGATAGAACGTGTTGTAGAAACAAATGACCAACCCTCCCTCCAGCATTGGACAGAAATGATTAATATGGTGTAAATATCTGATCTCGGAGAGGAAATAAACAGGCACCACTTGAACCGGCTATGCCAGAACAAGGCATCTTAGATGATATGTTTTACTCTTTTTTCCTTTTTTAATATATTGTTTTATAACATTTTATAGTGTATAAGGCTTTTATAGTTAAGCCTAAAACATGTGCAGTATGAGGCAAATGTAAAGGGTATATCAGGAACTCTATGACAAGTCATAAACTTCAAAGAAAATGTTAATATGTTTGAGAAAACCAACTTAGCAGTGGACTCAAACTTCAGGATAATGTTTTATTATATGGGTGCTTGTGCTGTTTGCTCCCATAGCTAATCCGCTACACCGTTTGTTGCTGTATTTCAGTGTAACAGAGACACACTGGGGTCAAGCTTCTCTCAGAGCACTTTGGGCCTTAGCTGAAGCATTAACAGCTTAAGGCATAAAGACCTTGACTGTTAAATTACCTCTCAGTAATGGTATTTAGCAGACAGATGGGCCACTAAGTCTGGCTTAGTGTGTGTGTGTGTGTGTGTGTGACTGTGTGCCACAACTACAACTTAATATGTCCAGGCACATTGCAAAGTGAAACTTAATAGGAAAGCTGAATTAAAAAGCCTAGTGAATAACACATATTTACTCTTCCTATGGATTTCAGAAATTTAAATTTAGCGCAATGCATCAAACCATACAAACGAAAAATTATTTTACCTTGCTTTTAAATGCATGCAACAAGGAGAGTGGTTACAGGCAGAATCTTAAAAAGACAGTTAGATTTTCATTGTTTATATTTCCAGCTCTACTGATTTATGTCTCAGCCCATTCTGCATATTGCACCAGTCCACCAGATGTCTCCATACATAGTTCCAGTTCCTACTTTGACCTGTTCAACTAGCCTGACGTTGTAAGACTCACAATTCTAGTCAGAATGTGAGTCTGAGACCGCTCCATTGGGCTGTGATTATGGGGCGTGTTTCAACTGACCAGGAAATAAAATTCCTCTTCGCTCAATTGGATAGACCTACAACCAATCAGAGCAACGTAGTATGTGACGTATGTTAAGCAATGCATTGTGAGTTATTTACTAACGCCGGGTTCACACCGGACGCTGAAGCGATGCCAGAGCCTTAAATAACAGCTGGCTCCCATCCACTCCCATGTTAAAACTTTGTGCGGGTCACACCGGAGGCTGAAACGCAGCCCTGCGCCAAGGCTGCCTCCCGCCGTGCAGCGATTGTTTCGGCGTCGAGTCTATTTTTTGCGCTTGACGCGAGCGTATCGCACCAGGAAACACACTGAAAAACGATCTTAAACTATATTGATGACATATTTTATATGATATAAATGATCAAATATGCATCCCATACTTTGAAGTCCCCTTCTGTTGTCCTGGAGTTTTAATTTGACCAATGACATTATTAAATTTCCCCCTCTGCCCATCCACTACAGCCACACAAGCAGTGATACAGATAAAAAGAGAGAGGGGGGGGCTACGTATTCTCCACATAGGCTTGAGTGGAGAATACGTAATTTACCCTCGACACCCGACATTTAACGGAGCAAACAGCGGAGAAGTTCCTCAACATGGATGACATTAAATTAATAATTGAAGTGGAGAAATGCAGTGAGTTGTATGATCCTCGGGACATGTTGTATAAAGACACCAAGAAAGACAAATGTTGGGACGCTGTTGCTTAATGTTGGAGCAACAAGTAAGTATATGCTTTTAATCTACTGGATCAACGGGTGATATTATTAGCACTGCCCGGCGGTTCAGCGTCGCTGCAGTGTCCGGTGTGAACAGCCAAGCGCCGGCGGGATAGGGATTAGCGCGGTGCTTTGGCGTCGCCTCCACGTTCTGTGTTCCTCTTTCAAAATGAATGCGCTGTCGATGTGTTCTAAAACAGACTCAATGGCAGCATCTACACATCTCAGCTCTCCAGCGGCAGGCATGTTTGTTGAAAACGAATTCAACCCAAGGGCACTTTGATGACGTGGTTGATTACGTTACCGTTGATCATCTGTCCATCATCGTATAAAGCCCGCCCTGACAATCTGATTGGTCCGGATGATTTCGAACCGGGCATAATTTCTCCCAAACGGAGCGACTCCAGACCGAACTTCCCGACCTCAAATGTTGTGGGCGGGGCTAAATTCGTCTGGCATCCAGGCTACTGTTCAACTGTTTCCTATTCCAAACCACTTGACCTCACTTACACATCCATATTTGTATTTCCTTTCGTTTCCTCCCTTTTATGTATACCAACTCCTAATATTCATAGTAAGTAAACAGACAATTGCCCTCTCCAAGTACATCTAGTTCTTGTCTGTTTGTTTGTATGTCTCTCTTTCTTTTAGTTATGACAAAACAACAAAAGTATTACCGAGAAACTCATAGGAAGGACGTCAGCCTTTTGTATCATTTTTGTGTGTGAATGTGTGTGTGAATGGGTGAATGTAGAACTGTACTGTAAAGCGCTTTGAGTGGTAATCAAGGCTAGAAAAGTGCTATATAAATACAAAGCCAATTTACCGTTTGCCGTATTCACAAATCACAATTTCTCTCATAGGGCTTTAACATTGTGACACATCCTCTGTCCTTAACCCTCAACAAGAGTAATGAAAAACCACAACAAAATATGTAGAAAC
This sequence comes from Platichthys flesus, assembly GCF_949316205.1. NCBI lineage: Eukaryota > Metazoa > Chordata > Actinopteri > Pleuronectiformes > Pleuronectidae > Platichthys > Platichthys flesus. The sequence continues at coordinate 2,930,511 of NC_084958.1, read as the reverse complement.
CTCAGAGAGATGTGAGGGTTCCCTGTCCAAGGACGGACAGAAGTGCAATAGATGTCAAATGTAGGAAAACACGATTGTGGATTATGGTGACATTTGATTGTGGAGACAGCTGAACGTGGACTTATTATTATTATTATTATTATTATTGACAAGACTGCTTAATAAACAATAGAGGATGTCGCATCTTGTTAAGCCCTATGAGACAAATTGTGATTTGTGAATAGGGGCTATACAAATAACATTTTATTGATTGATTGAGATGACCTCTTCATGTGCTGTTCAGGTCATTATTCTCTCTTACATCCTGCAAAGTAAACCATTAAAGCAATCTGCCTGATGGATTCTAGTGTGTTATCTAGAATGACCACAGTACAATTATCAAGGAGAGTTCCAATTAATGTTGCAGCTTCTTACTTGTTGTCATCAACCAATTCGTCCCGGATACTTCACTATTTGCTCCTATCCATTCTGTGTGACCTCATTGTTCTTCTATTTGGGAATTGAATCAGGTCATTACATATTTATTCAATGTAGAATATAATGTGACATACAGTATATTTAGAAAGGCTTCATGTATTCTGTTCACCTCTCCTCTGAAACACTGGCAGCCTTCTTACCTGTTGGGGACATCTCCGGGACACTGCCGCTGTACGGTCCATCTAGGAATCGTGGCTCATTGTCGTTGATGTCCTGCACCTTGATGATGAACTCAGACTCTGGTTCCAGAGGAAGGCCTGTGTTGATGTCAACAACCTGGGCCCTCAGCGTGAAGAAGGACTTTTCCTCCCTGAAAAATATGTATAAGTATAACACACACTGATGGAAATATTTTCGACCTAGAAAAACTGAAGTCAGCCTGTATCTGTAACGTGATTTTCTGTTCACCACATGCTTTTTTGAGCTTGTGCTCAACCAACACTGGGTTTTAGCGAACAATACACTCACACGTCCCTCACATAGTCCTCAGATTATGTATATGTTGTCAGTGGATTTGGGTCGAGGGAGTCAAGACACTGGGCGCTTGAGTAAATGTCCTAGAATCTTATTGTCATGGCAACACATCACCTTTTCACTTCACTCCTCTTTTACCTTGACTCTAAGACGTCTCTACAGCTTTGGGTACTATTCATTTGAAATTCTGCTTTTTTAGATTGTTCACCATTTCCGTGGGAGGAAATATTACTGTATATGCTTAATAGGAGAGTCAAGTTGTCCTGCTATTCAAGAATAGACAGTATCATAACTAATGATCACATACCATCGTGCATTGAGGCAGAGTGAATACAAATTCAGTTTGAACACTTCTGGATTAGAAGAATATTAATGCAAATCTCAGACATCATAGCAGCACAAAAGATGAAGTTAAACTTCAAGACCTATGACAAGAAATGCACTTGGATGAAGTTGATGCTCTTTCTTATTGGCGTTTTCTGGAAGCTGGTGAAAGGAGAACTCCGGCCGCATCTGATGTCTTATGCAGGAGATGTTTATGTAAACTTGGTGCATCAAGGAGACCAGAAGGTGGAACAATATTCAAATGCCAGCAGCGTAACATGAGCAATTGTCAACCCCAAGTCTGAAGATGTCTCCCAAAGCTTCCCCATATATCTCCCTCTACTTGTGTGACCCATTCTAACAGCACATCCATGAAGTTCTAGAATTGCTGTCACTCTCTGTTAACTTTAGGTCCTTGCATCCTACTGGATAGTTAAGCTTAATTATGCATACTTAATCACATTGTGTCTTTCAGCTTACCATTGATAAAATACGTAAAAGGGTTGAAGGTGGTGCCTCAGTGTCTGTCGCGTCTGAGTAATTTATGAAAGTAGACACTACAATGTACTGTTGGTTGGCCTTTTATCTATAACCTGACCTTGGGTACTACTTAGTGAGAGAAGGGAGTATCTGTTGAACTAAACAGGCGCTATTTTCCTGTACAGATATAATGTTTAATATACAAAAACATTAGTGTACATTATATACACATTTTAATAAAGAAATATTGTTTGTAGAAAAATTAACTTGAGAAAAATGGCACAGGATGATTGTACGATGGTGAATAATGTATGTGTGTGTTAGCATAAGGATATATTGAAATATACACTACTACAAAAGGCTATTATGGTTTGGGCTTTTTGGATGCACATGCATACATCTCTGGGGCTGTTGTAAGCTTACCACCTCTGCTCCTCACTTGTGACAGCCTGCAATTGTAACCTCCCCTCACCTGTTTACCATTAGCTCACTGCTTTGGCTTATTAGACTGTTAATCAGAAAATGATGCAGAATCTGTCAGGAGGGAATCGTATCAAATACACCATTAATATACTAACATTCTATGCAAATTATTAAGCTAAAGCCCGAGCTACCTTTGTGAACGAGACAGTGAGAAAAGATGGGGTAATAACTTGGAATAGTTTTTGCACATGTCCGGTATAAGACCTCAAAGTGGAGACTTTATGCTTGCAATAAAGAAACTTAGTGCTATACAGAGGTAACGGAGCATGGTGATGCAAAAATACAGATCATATCAATTGTCAATTTGTCCAGATGTAATTACAGTTTTCATATTCAATAAAGATGCCTCAGTGGACTTTGGCTGGAAACAGCACTGCATTAAAAACAACAAGGGCCTGCGTCACTTGGGCCTTTTGCTTTGTGTAGTGGTGAGACAGTGATATATGATCCAGAATATGTATATGTATTTACAGTTTTGTGTCTTATCAGATCACTTACAGAATACATACTATTAGTGGGATATCTGACTCACTTTTGCTGCGACAGTCACAGAGTAAAGCTAATGAATATAAATATGTCATTCATGTCACAAGGGCTATGTTAGGGGGGTTATGTTTTATCACACGGAGAAACGTCATTGGTCAGGTTGGCCTTACCAAGTCCAAGTTCTGTTTCAAAATCCCTATAAATTTGTATCACTTTAATGCTGAAGCTCACTAACAAGTAAGAGCACTTGAAAAGTGAATTTCATGGGTTGATATCCCTGAAAGGTTTTTATTTTCCTCACTCATCATCATTGTATATTAATCCTCATAGCTCATAGAGGGTTGTTGATATAGCACTGTTAAGCTTCTCTGCTGCTTTCCTAGATCAGTAAAGTAACATTATCTTAATGTTGTCCTAGATAATACCAAAACATTGTGTCTACTTTGCCTAGTCAATAAAATACCCGCTAACTTTTAAGCTGGCGTAGGCGTGGTGTAATATTTTTGATAGAATTGCTTAGGTACATTCAAAGACCAAGAGCGTCATGTGATATACCAAATAATATATTTACAATGTAGATCAATCCTAGTTAATTACTGCAGATGCCAGTAATGTCTGTATTAGAAACAAACAATATTACGTATTGTTATTTATGAGTACTGACCTGTCAAGTCCCACCAGCGCATGAATATCTCCTGTAATTTGATCGATGGTGAAAATGGACCCAGCTCCTTCGCCTGACAGAGTGTACTTCACCGCACTGTCTCCATGGTCCATGTCTGTGTGGAGCTGCAGGAGGAAGAAACGTACACATATGGCTCCAACTGCAGCAGCAATCATTCATAATAAAGCACAATTTATTGCAAAGGTCAATGTCATTAATAATTATATGTAAATGAATGTGTAAAACAGATCCTGTGCTGTTTACTGAGAGCTTGCATGAAAATAAAACGACGAAAGATGATAACAAATTATATTTACATGGTATGTTTCTGATTTATATCTATCTATATATAGATAGAAATATATATATATATATTGTGTAGTTATGAAACATATTTTGACTAATTTCACTCAATAGCTTGGCAAAGAACCACAATTTACACAAGCAAAAAAGAAACAATTTACGAAGTACGAAGTACGAATTTACGTCTGATTTACGAAGTGACTGAGGGTGGAGGGTAATCATTGTTTGACTTCCACAAGCTTCACTGCATGTTTCATATATCATAACCATGACAACATGACCATGGTCTTTCCTAAATCTAACCAAACCTGTAATTTATGTAATCTCTTTTCGGTTACAGTCCCGTGGCTGCATGTGTTGGTTCATTCAATATACCATCCAGTTTCATTTCTCGCCATGTTAGGCGTCTGATGCCCCTCTGCCAGTCATCATATTGAACCCATCAGGATGCTGGGTGGACAAAAGATTGCTGAATGGTCTTTTTCTATTCTTATTCCCAGTTCACCACCTACCAGTTACCCAAGACTTATGTAATACTAGTAGTGGTGTCTTCCACTGTCCCAGCATTTAAGTACATACAAGTATTTTACTGGTACCTGATTCATTAAATGTTATAACACAGCATATTGCAAGATGTATCATAAAGTGTTACCAGAATTTAGGGCCTACACACCAAAAAGCAACTGGATAAGTCTTGAGACTCTTTTTCAACCTGCAGACTTTGTTGAAATGTGTTCAAGCCCAAACAGAAATAACCCTGATGACATTTGAATGGTATCATCAAGGTTATTTTCTCAAAGCTCCTTCAGAGCCTCTGAAGAAATTATACAACGGTGTTCACCGGCTGAGTAGTTCCTCTGGTGACTAGCAAACTGACTTTGACATGTAGAAGTGGGGTTCGTCTTTTAAGCGTGCTGGGGCCTGGGCTTCAATATAAGCTGAGTGAATGCCCGCTCCCACAGCACCTGAGTAGAAACATGACTGATAGATGAATCATAAAATGCAGGGCACTCTAATGTAAGAGGTGCTACCAACTCTACAGTTGGATGTGAGCGGACACATGCCCTATGATAAAGAAATACTCTGTCTTACAGACTCTAGCTCTTTAATGTGAGGTCATACCATTACCATACCATTACAGAGTGGAAATGATTAAAAGTCAGTGTGTGCTCCTCTCCACAGTCTACCCAGGAGCTGAATCCACAAGAATCATCAGCACGTCCACACTCCAATTACATGATTTATCAAGGCAATGCCTCAGCCAGACACCATTTCCCAGCATGCAAACTGGCCAATGTTTAATCAATGTAAGGCTTTCCGGCTGGTAAATTTCTACACTGGTCTCGGTCTAAAAAGAGTAAAGAAACCTCTCTTCCTCCTGCTAGATAGCCGACCTTAAAACTTTAAATAATGTAATATCTCATATTGTTGAAGTTATTAACCATGATAAATGCATTGTTTAATCCACAAAAGAATCTCTACCAGATGCAGTCATTTTGAAACCACAAACATTTTCAATTAGCAGTGAATTAATTATATTTTGCCAAAAGGGATCCAAACACTGATGTGAAAGGTAACAACTAACCAGCCAAGACCCAGTTGGCTCTAAACACTAATGTGAAAGGACCTGAATACTGATGTAATCTAATTATGATCTGGTGGAGCTGCACATTGATGTGAACACTAATAAGGACCAGAGGAAGCCCAACTGCAGGACTAACACAACATGAGACATTACACAGTCCTCCATATGAGGTCAGTGCACAGCAGATCTGCTGTGAAATCACAGTGACATATAGGCTTACATTAGCTCATAGATTTTGAAATATTTATTGTTTAATGCATATTTGAAATGGTAATGCACATGTCAGGGACAAGGAGCAGTGAGGGTTGAGAACAAGTTTTGTCATGTATACAATTATTTTTAATGCAAGTATTTTTAATGGGTTTAGCAAAGCTTGACGCATCCTGTGAAAGGAGTTCATGTGCATACGAAAGAGGCTGCAGCAGAAATCTTTTAAGGGTGAAGCCTGTGCAGTCACAAACAATACAGAAAAAGTTATTATTTGAAGTTCAACATTGACTGTGGACTACAGTGGATCTGATCTGGATGGCGGATCATGATCCTGCTGGTTGCTGACCATAGACTGCAGCAGGACTGCTTAACATATAGTATTGAAGTTATCCTTCAAAATGTTTACCCTCATCAATGCTGCTAAAAACTTTAATCTTGATGATTTTTTCCTACACCTGACATCTATTGCACTTCTGTCCGTCCTGGGAGAGCGATCCCTCACATGGGGCTCTCTCTGAGGTTTCTACGTATTTTTACCCTGTTAAAAGGGTTTTTAGTATTTTTTCCTTACTCTTGCTGAGGGTTAAGGACAGAGGATGTCACACCATGTTAAAGCCCAATGAGACGAATTGTGATTTGTGAATATGGGCTACACAAATACAATTTGATTGATTGATAGATCTAAGATTAAGATCAAGATTAAGATGAAGATACATTTATCTATTTTTCCCAAACACATGCACAGACATGCACAGGCACACTCATGCAGGTAGGGAAATTTAACCTCTGCTTTTAACCCATCTGGTGAAGGACACACAGAGCAGTGAGCAGCCATGTACAGCGCATGGGGAGCAGATGTTGGGGGAGTAAGGTGCCTTGCTCAGGGGCCCTAGACAGGGTAGGGAGAAACCTCTTGGATTTTGGACAGATCAATCCAGGTTCGTCTTTTTGTTGTTTCTCCGTGGAGCCAGAGACCTTTTCTGCCCATAGTCCAGGTTTCTGCCACTAGAGTGACACTAGTCCACCGCCTCTCATGTGGATTAGTGGCCCCTTGAGCGTAAATCTTTACTGTGTTAAAACAGGGGAAGCTCTTTGGGGTTATAGTTTCAGAGACATGTAAAATACAATCGTGGAAAAATTGATGGTATCGCTGTTTTTTTTTTTTATGTCAGGGCTAATCATGGTGTGAAGGTATCTCAGTTAAACCATCCAAATCAAAACAAGGTTTTATAGAGGAGCAAAAAAGCAAGTAAAGTGCTGACCGTCCTGCTTCCTCTGTTTTCCTGTGATTCACAATTCCTCAATAAAACATTTATCAAATTACACTGAGTCGAAATCAGCCAGTTGGTTAGGGAGTATACAAGCAACTCAAATGTATGGTAGCCTCTTACACTGCAGTAAAGGACGGATCATATGCCTTGTTCAGAAAGTGGGTCCTAAGAAACACGCACACACACATACAACAATTAATTCCACAGTTGATTTTAGTGCAAAAAGATCTTGTCCTTGTCTAATGTAAACTCTTTTGGCTTAAATGTCACTTTACTTGATGTGTTTTCAGTTCCTGATGTCATCTAATTTAGATAATTTACAACTGCTTGGTTTGAGATTTAATTCAGGAGCAATGTCTCTTTTTTTCTGCCTTCAAAGTTAACATAAAAGGTTATGAGTTTAAAATCCTTTTGGTTTTTCACACTTGACATTTACTTTGAAGTAAGTGTTTTCAGCACAACAGTCAGCTTTAAGAAACTTTTAATCGCATTTGCATGCACTTGCTCTATACTTCTGCTTCGGGAAGCACATGCGGAAAGTAAAGACATTTCACATAATTGCTGTTAACTTTTAAGATTATCTTTTAAGGAAAGAAGGCCCAGGTCTGTTCTTTGACAAACAAATGTTTCAGCATTGCACTGTAGGCTGATACGTTGCCATAGAGTGACATAATCTATTTGTTTATCCTTCATTATATTGATGGACACTAATGATTCATTCAGTTCAATTTGATTGCATCTTAATCTACATACATACAGTATTATTATACCAATCACCTGTGTGTGGGACCTTCTGAACTGTTTGTAACCACATGCTATATTTATACATGCCAACTAAAAGACAGGAAGCAAACATTTCTTTAAGGACCATCTGTCTAAAAGGCCCTCCTCTGTTCTTCTTCCTCTGTTACCAAAGGACCTTGATTATAAATGGCCTGCTTACATTTCACTAAGGCGAATCCAAGTCATTAGTGAACTACCATCCAATGGAACATTGGATTAGAATATGTGGGTATTATCTGTAGAGAAATCATAAAGAGAGACAGTTTATGCAATACTGCATTTGTTATGTTTTTGTTAAAAACAATCTACTTGAATACAATTTGACAGATTGTTTTATGTATAGTGAGCAGAAATCCAAGCAGTGTTGAAACAAGTTCATAGAAGACACATATTAGCTATGCTGCTTATCCCTTGAGGGTCACTGGGTTAATGGAGCCAATCCCAGCTAATACTAGGCAGGAGGCAGGGAGCAGGTGCCACAGCCTACCACAGAGCTCAGACATACTAATTAACCGCGGCACGTCTTTGGACTGTGGTAGGAGGCTGCAGCACAGACACAAGTAAAACATGCAAACGCCACACAGTAGGGCCCCAGCTGGCAGGTTTGAATACAGCACTTTTATTTTTAAAGGGTACTCTTTATTAGGTATAGGGAGCATGAATGAGCCTCAACAGTACTTTACCACTGTGTTGTCCTTTATAAAAGACGTTTCCAAGACATTACAATGAAATAATGTTGTACTTATTAATGTATGAATAATATAAGTACTGTAATAATAAGTACAGTATTGGTATTCTTTAAGTGATTAACTGGAGTTCGAATAAATACATCAATTTGTCTATGTATCAAAGATCCTGGTTTTAACTGAGCCATTCCATTATGTTCTGATACTTTTGTGGTTTGACTAGCTGCATCCATTTCTCTCTTAATATAAATGCTGCTGTTATAAGTTCTTCACCCAAATACTGTGTGGCCAAAAGAGTCATGCTGGCTACTTATGTAAGCTGAAGACCAGACAATATGCTCCAGAGTGGTCATCTGGCCTTATACCATGACAGATGGAGGTGTCACTGCAAAGGGCATGCAGCTATACTGTATGTAATGAGGGCAATGAGGTGATAGATCTTCAGAAACCCAAAAGGCCATAAGAGATACACACACATCAGGTCTGTACATCTTGCCTGCAGCAACTCAACCATCTCTGCAATGTCATGAACAGAAGGTTTAATAGGAAGATAGTGGACTGATGGTGTGACTTTTCAGAAATTAGCATTTCTGTTTATGCTACATACATACTTGCATATTATCCAATAAACTGACAATTCATCTCGAACTAGCTTGAGGTCATGGTTTAGCCTACTTATCTCATCACAAGCTAAATTGTGAATATGTGCTATAAAAATCACATTTTATGACTCAATTAATGTTTGGGAGTACCTTAGTTAGCATATACTCTGGTGGAAGGGAGGTAGACCTAACCCTAACCCTCTACCAATCGTAATGATCACAATTAATGACATTTAATGGGTCGATAACTAAGCAGGAAGCAAACATAGGATGGAGAAGGTCCTATCTGTTCAAATATCAAGTCACGATCATGTTCTTGGTTGCTCGTCCAAGTCAGACCTCAAATCATTATCTGGTTGAGAGAGGAAATTTATTCAAATTGATAAACATCCACTTCGTGGTCGAAGGTCAACACAACATTTCGGTGTCAATCATGACGACATTTTAAACAAACGTCTAAAGGGATAACATTATGTCTCCATGAATTCAGAAGACATTACCTTTATTTACCTTCATAACCTGGATTTCAACCCTAACCGTAACGTCTACTTCCCCAACGCTGATGCTTATCCTTTAACCCCTTTTTACATTTTACTCGACTCTAGCCTTCTCCCATGTTCTTCTCTTAAAATGTAATGATTAAACCATTTGTGGACTTGCTTTTTTCCCCATACAGAACACAAGTCATCATAATTTAACTGTATGAACAGATTTAGGTCCCTAGAGCAAGATAAGTACCTAGACCACACACACATATAGAGTACTGCTGGGCTTGCACTCTGGAATAAACAACCTTATTTGTCACAGATGACCAGTGAAGACAGAAATCCTAAGAGATTCCACCTCAATCTATACCCAAGATGAATTCAGCTGCGTGTCAGACTACGTGAGCGTGCCACATGACTTTTCCACAGATAGAAATCTGTCTCAGTAGAATGAATCTGCTGTTTGGCCCTAGGTGACAAAAAAAAGCCTTCCTCTAGAGCAGTGATTCTCAAATGGGGGTACGCGTACCCCTGGGGGTACTTGAAGGTACTCCAGGGGGTACTTGAGATTTTTTTTAAATATATTTAAAATTAGCATCCATTCAAAAATCCTTGAAAAAATGTTATTTAACAAATATTCAATAAAATATAAGTGTAAGTTCATGAACTAAATTTTAATTTCAGTAGGCTTTTCAATTTAATTATCCTAAAAAAACAGAGTCTCCCCCATACCGATGGTTTGACCCAACCTGGCACACGCCACCTGTCATCACCTGTCATCACCTGCCTTGAAAACTTCAACAATGGAGTCGAGTTGAAGTGCAGCAGCAATGCTGCTGAAACACGGAGGGACAAGTACCAAAGATGGCGAAACCAGAGCAGAGAGCCTTCCCTAAACAACACCGTGAGAGCTAGTGCCTCTTCGGAGGGGCGCTAAAATGGAAAAGTTTTCCGTTGTGAAGTTAATGATTCATAACAATAAGTCCGCGTCTCTACCGGTACCCTTTCAAAATAAAAGCATGTAATACAAAAGCGGAAATAAAATTGTATGACCCTAAAGCGTGCAAATATGTCACAATAAAATAACAGAAAGACACTTCAATAATATTAACAATAACATAGATTGGGTTATTTACACTTTATGTTTTTTCTGTGGGGAGAGATTAGCCAGCAGTGGCATTAAGCCACCACATCTTCAGCGGTATCTCCAGACAAAACATGAAAGTCATGTTGGTAAGCCACCTGAGTTTTTTAAGAGGAAACTTTCTGAATTCAGGTCATCTCAAGACACGATGCGAAAAGCCTCCCCAAAGCAAACGGAAACAAGCAACCTGTCAGTATTCTTTTCGATCCTTAAAGAAGATATTTTAAGATGATGAATATTAAAAAAATATGTTTTGAGCTAATCTTTTATTTAAAACTAAGTTAATGATTTATTTTTTGGGAAGAAGTGTTTAGCTATAATTAAGTTCATGAGTTCGGTTTGAGAACATATCTTTATTATGATCCCAAAAGAGGTCACTTTAAGTTGATAATTATTTTGAGGTGCACAAATCTTTATTTATATTGAGATAATAATAAAAGTCTTTAGTTATTTTATATCTTTTTATTTCGTAATAGTTCAAGAGAGACCACTACAAATGAGCAATGTTATGGACATTGATGGAGTTTTAAATTTGAATGTGTCTAGTTACAAGGCTTAATAAATCACATTACATCTTTCTTTCAACCAAAAATGCTTTGCGCTGGTTAGGGGGTACTCGGCAGAATTTTTTCTTCGAAGGGGGTACTACACTGAAAAAAGGTTGAGAACCACTGCTCTAGAGGTGTTTATGTAATGGAAGAAAAACCCTATGAGTAGCACAGCCCTTCTCACTTTGTCACTACTCGCCATTCTTCATCCTTCTCTCGTGTTGGATTTCACCTGCCTGTGATTTAAAGCAGTTCTGTAAGTAAAAGTGATCCCTTCCCAATAAGTCAACAATAGTTTAGGTTTTGACATTATAATATTCACCTACAGAACTTTCAATTTGGAAGACCTAATAATTTTTGTAATTATCCAATCTACCATCCTCATGTGGCAGCAGTGGCATGTAGATCATGCAGGTGCAGGCCAGGAGCTGCAGGTTATGTGCACAAACTTCAAAATAGAGAAAGAAATGTGATCTCAGTTACTTTGACCATGACATGATTTTATGCGTCAGACAGGCCGGTGTGAGTATTTCTGAACCTGCTGATCCCCTGAGATTTTCAAATAAAACTTTAACTCAGAATGGAGCCAAAAACCACAGAAACTGTCCACTTAGCAGCAGTTATGTGGACAGAAACACCTGGTTGATGAGGTCAGAGGAAAATGGCCCGACTGGACCGAATGAACAATTCTTCCAACCTTGAGGTGGACGATCTACAACAGTAGAGACAACGTCAGCTTCCATTACTCTCAGCCAAGAACAGAAATGTGAGGCTGCAGTGACAAAGACTCATCAACCATGGATAGTTGAAGACTGAAAAATACAGCCTGGTCTGATGAATGTAGATTTTTGCTGAGGCTGCAGATGGTAGAGTCACAATCTGTAGTCACCAGCATGAATCCATGGAGCCAACCTGCTTTCTGTCGACAGCCCAGGTTGCTGCACGATGTGCGATGGTGTGAGGAAAGTTTTATTGACTTTGGGCCTTAACACCGAATAATAATGATTTCTATCTACTTTCTATCTTTCTATAAGTGTTGCTTACCACGCTCATCCCTGTATTACTACCTTATAATGGCTTCTTCCAGCAGGATAATAGCCCATGTCAAAAGTCTAAACCTGTCTTATGAACATGACAGTGAGTTCTTTGAACTTCAGTGATCACCTCAGCCACCAAATATGAATCCAGTAAAAACACTTTGGGAACAGTTAACCAATGTTACACCACAAAATATAGGTGTAAATATAATATAGGTACAAAATAAACATCCTGATTCATGACTGTGGCTAGAATACAATAGGATGAAGTAGTTTTGTATCAAACCAGACCAGGACCTTTTAAGAGATGCTGTGGGATTCTGAACTTAACCACAAAAAAAACTGGACATGGTGCTACTTATTCAGATGTATTTGGTGAGAACAAAATTTGATGTCTGTAAACTTTGCATCTTGCCAAATATGTAAGTAAGCAACAAATAATCAATATAAAACATAGTTTATGAGACTGAACTGTCCCAGGTTCTAGAAATCAAATGTGAAACCATTTTGTTTCTGTGCGATATGAAAGTTTATTAGAAGTCCTTAGTCCTTTACTGATGCTTTTAGTAATGCCCAACCAAAACATTGATAAATGTGTTTAACTAAGTTTGTTGTCTGTTTGTTTGTGTGTTTTAAAGCCTGATACATAGTATTCCTCTGTGCCACGCAGCTCCGTTGTTTCCAAAATCTATTAAAACACATCAATGAGCCACACTGTTGACCAGGGAGACGAGGGAGTGTGTATTTGTTGACAGGAATTAAAATTGTATTATAGCCTGCTTTATCCTTTAAGATTGCATTCTCATTTGTGACAGCTACAGTAATGTCTTATAATATGAATAAATATACACATTAACTGTAGCATTTTCACTTGTCAGTGATGCAACATTTTATACAGTATAATTATAATTAGGTCAAACTTAATGGCTTAAAACAAAAGTGTTAGGATTCGATTGATGTTCATGCCAAACTATTCATAAGATGAGTTCATATCAGGAAGTATGTAACCAGACCAGTTTCAACCCTTTACATAGAGACGTGATGTGCATGCCAAACAAATCCCCACAATTCAGCTTGGTTACCTTATCTCTGTATATACGTCTTTAGAAGATGTGATTTCAGAATATAAGCCAGAGAAACCTCCTGACCTTCGACCATGCAAGACTTTATATACTTAATTATCCAGTGATTTAGCCCAGCATGTGGCCTATTCAAAGTCTGTGCTTGATGCAGTTCACAGTGTAATGAGGGATTACAGGTCTTTTAGGACAATACTACTGTCTCAATTGAAGATTTGTCTTTATTTGTGCAGCCTGTTTGCCTCTCAGAAGTAAATTGGTAACTGGAGAGTTGTGTTAGCCTATCACGTTTACTTATGTAATATTTAGACTCTTGTTAACCTCTGACCTCTATATCTATACAGTACATTCCTAGACTTGATGACCTCTATGACCCTTACAGTACAGTTTTACCTTTCATTTATTCACACATGTGCAGAACTTTGGAATTCCCCATTTTGCTTTAGGACACTTAGATACGCAGGTTAAGGGAGATAGGGATAGAACTGCCAACCTTCTGGTTAATGGAGAACCCACTCTACTTCCTAATCCACAGCCACCTAACAGAGTAGGGCTGTCAGGACTGGGTTGATCTTAACGACAACAATCACAATCGACAGCTAGCTTTCCACGCAATGCTGAGGTGAAGCACATGGGAAATAAACTTCACAACAAGATGAACGCACACCAGCTGCCTTCCTGTCTCCAAGCTCATTCTGATGTTTGATGAAATTCTTGTGAACATGATTTGATTGGCTGATGTTTGTGTTGCAGCTTGAAAAGTTAGGCTTTTCTGAACTTAATGCAACTTCAATGCACTTTGACCAGGTTAATGTATGTTATGTTACATGATATTAACCTTGTCAAAGTGCATTACCATCCATATGAACTAAAACAAATAATCCTGTCTTCCGCCATTAAACGTAGCTTTTAATGAAGTAAGTAATACCACTCCCTTTAGTAGTTAGATTAATATGGCTTTCTGGATGTGATATTATGTAATATCTTAACGTTTGGGTAATATTTAATGTTGATATAGTTACAGTTATTGTCATTGCTGCCATCTCATCTTAATCTCAGCGTAGGTATTGGGGGAAATATAGGTCACGGATTAACATGCTTGGTCATAGTTTTTATTTATGAAATTGGTACTAATGAGACCTGCGTGTGTCTGCTTGAAGCTACTCAGATCCTGACAGGACTCCCGCTTTGCCTCAAGCCGATAAACCTGCCTGCCTTCACAGATCCAGCCAGAAGTTTTATGACTTAAAGCTCTGCCTAAAACTCCAAGTGGTATAAGGTCATCTGATTCCCTAGGCCCCCCTCCTTCCTCACAGCCTCCTCCTGTGATAATAAAGCTGTAACCCTCCTATTAGCACCAACAACAGATTAATCAGGAGCCCCTGGGCACGAGACCTCTGTGGCTGGGAATGATTAGAGCCTGGTTTATTTAGCCTGACTGCCTCTTTAACTCTTGCACGTGTTCTCCCAACTGCCGGTAGTTGGGCCAACAGAAGACTACAGGGCTTAGAGAAGTTGCTTGTAAGTGCACTCTCTTTGTTTTCAACTACCACAAAGTCAGCCTGGAGCGAAACAGACCACTGTGTAAAAGTCATGTACACTTATCAGCCTAAAGAGACCATATTTGTGCGTCATGGTTGATGTGTAGGTATTGATGTCATGGTGCCAGCTCAGCTGAGAGGCTTGTGGTTTAGACTTTGTAGGCCTTTCAAATAAGTATCCTATCAAGCTGAATGCAGATCATTTGTCATGTGCTACATTATGTAAGTATACACTTTCTGGTTTTTGATTGATCATAGGGTGTGAAGTGTTGCAAAACTTCACCATGCTGTCTGTGCTTCATTTTCTGTTTGCTTTAATACACTTGTTAACTGCAAGGGCTGTCTTTTAATATACATCATATCCCCAATGCAGCAGCAGAACCACTCTGAAGGTTTGCGAGCAGATGGCACGGCTACAGAATGGACACACGATTGTGTTCCACACTCCAGCACTGATATACAGCATGTACCAGATGATACAGATGATCTAAATCACTTTATTTTGATGTGTATCAGTTTTATTTATTTGAAATCTGAACAGCCAATAATTATCCCTCAGTGAAGATCTGTTATCGATGTTTTCAATTACCATTCTGCGTAACAATTTGATCGTTCACCTTCATTTTCTCTTCCATTTACCTTTCAGCTGAAGTCTTTTTCCAACCTATCTAATCATCTGGCTACTCGCATCTCTCGATGTCTTGCACCTCTTCTCAGCAATGGCGAAACTTAAATATAAAACCCCACTGATCCAGCAGCAACTGTTCACTGTCTTACATTCACCTGATGTATTTAACGTTGGTTAGATACTTCACGTACTTAATACAAATATAAAACCAGGACTCATTCATTTCTGGTGTGAGTCTTCAACAGCTCCCTTGCATGCAACAGCACAACTTTTGCATTTGCAATGACCATAGCAGATAATGGAACAAGTGAAGTCAAATATTAGAAGCATATGAATTCATCATTGATTCATAGTTGGTAAATGTGCATTTAAATATTAACCATTAC
This sequence comes from Platichthys flesus, assembly GCF_949316205.1. Taxonomy (NCBI): domain Eukaryota; kingdom Metazoa; phylum Chordata; class Actinopteri; order Pleuronectiformes; family Pleuronectidae; genus Platichthys; species Platichthys flesus. The sequence goes on along the minus strand of NC_084958.1, from coordinate 2,914,835 downwards.
TATCACATCAAATGTGTTAGATGAAAACACTATGATGCACTTGTATCAGAATAAACCAATAGGAATATACAGAATCTGATCATAATATTAATGAAGAACAATTCTGTTCTTTTGTATTTCATCTTCATCTTATGCAGATTCAACTTAAATAGAACTAGGTATTTTCAAGTGTTTGTTAGAGGAGATACTTGATTGTTTGAATTTTTATGTGAGGATCATTTACACTGGAGGTACTGAAAGCAATGATCTGTATCAGGAGAGATCACAGCTGCTGATCAGAGTCTTGAGAGAGGAAACAAACACATACTGCCCTGATTTTAAAGTGTAGATTGTTGATTGTGGACTGGATCATTATTCTGCACCTCACCCTCCTGTCCATTGCTGATTATGAGCAGTGGAAACTGGCCTGTTGCTAAATGGTCACAGTGAATCACTAACAGATATGGATTTGTCAGCCAAGCAGTTTTTTTTTTAATTAGTCCGTCCCAGAATTGCTCACAGCATCCTGCTGCACATGAGTAAGGACATATGCCTTGAAATCCTCCTTTCCTCTTTACAGCTGAAGAACCATCATTCACTCATTAAGCTGGTTGTTAAAACAGCTTTATGATCGAATGTAGGTCTTTCCTAATATGGAATCGTCTCCACCACAGAATATTTTTACAAGAAAAGTATGCCTTGACTAAAATACTACACATGCAACACTACACTCGACAGGGAGAAGGACTGCAATGTAAAGTTTTAATCAGAATGGAAAATCTGATCTCATAGACCTTCATCAGAATAAATGTGTGACGGAAGACGATATCAATAATCTTTATAAGGACATAGAATTATCTAACAGGGACCTTGTCATGTAATTACACATTTGAAATGCTGTTTACAATTTTACATGTCCAAATATGTAGGAACCTAAACAAATTCAATTTGCACTCCAAAGGATGATGATGATGATTATTATTATTATTAGGGCCCGAGAACCTCCGTCGGGAGGCCCTATTGTAATTATTATTTTTTTTATTATTCAGGCAAATTAATTGTCCCCTTTAACTCTCTTGCGAACTCCATGTGAGTATGTTTACGTGATTTTTCCCATGATCTGAATCTTTGGCGATATGCTTCAGGCACCAGCTCGTATGCTTTTAACACGGCAGCTTTAACCATCTCGTAGATCTTACTAGCAGCAATACTCAGCGCGGAGTACGCCTCCTGAGCTTTACCTGATAACACACACTGCAACAATAATGTTCGCTCAGAATCTGTCCAGTCTCTACTGTTGGCGACGCGCTCAAAGAGAGAGACAAACGTGTCTACATCCCGTTCACCAAACTCCCCATAGTCTTGAGATGCTAGTTGTGGTGGGTATTTATGCACTGAATCCCGCAAACTTGGTGAAACAACCAAACTGGCGACTCCACCTGCAGCCTCGGACGTGCTCACAAGACAACTGCTCTAACCACTTTCACACCACACTACCGAACCCCAACAAACTCCAAAGGAAGTCCAGCCTTCAGCCTAACGGGTACAGAACAGCAGCAACTTATGACTGTATACAGTCTCACTCGAGTTAAATGACACAAGGAAACACCCGGCACAGCAACAAGGAGAATTACAGAAACAAGCCAACTCACAACAGCGTCAGAGCACTTACTGAAACCCAGAACCAAACTACGCCGCTCATTCATAAAAAACATGAGGCGCACAGCTGACTTGGTGTGTGACGTCAGACTACACTCACACATTACCTGAGCACAGGTCTCATTCACAAAAATCGCTGTCGCTGCCTATCAAGTCATTCACAAACGCAGAGGAAAAGCGTGAAACAGACGAGCCCCCATTTGTCATTATATTTTTATATTGCTATATACTTAGATGAGTAAAATCTAATATGAAGTATTTAATATGAAAAAAGCTAATGAAACTTTGTGGTTTACTTTTCTGACCCCTTGAAGTCTGTAGCGAACTTTGATCAGGGTCAGCAGGTCGGTAAAAATGTTCATCGGCTTCCTCAGTTTATTAAAAAGTATCTACTACACTGCAGAACCCCTCCACCTCCTGGCAACAATCCACAATGGAAGAACGTTTCACTTTTAATTACTGTCCAGATAGAATCTCACCAAGCAAAGGATTGCTGTGAAATTTAAAACAGTATTTGATAATATCCAATACTCACAGCCTGCTGTGCATTGGTTCTAATTAGGAAAGACTATTCTAGTTTTCATTTTGTGCCAGTGATGAATTGAACAATTTAACAATGCGGCCTGCTGGGCTGAAACAGTAGGACAAGCTGGTAGTGCTGGTAGCAAATCCTCTCTATAGCAGGCCAACTAGCATGTAGCTCAAAGCACCAGTAATCAAGTGCGGCATCTCAGATCTGTTAGCATGGCAGCAGGGTCTTAGTCTTGAAACTAATATGTTTTAATCTTAAATTCCCTGGAGCTAGTCACATAAATTCCTTTTTGTCATGCATTCACTTTGATGATGTTAAGAATATAGAACAGAATATAATCACCTTGTTACTAGCACAGTCAAATATAATAACAATAATTGAAATAATAATTCAATCATTTGTATTTGTAATGACACTGCACTAGTGTCCACTCTATTGTATTACAGATTAAATTTACAACAAAATAAAAAATAAAAAACATCTCTTGTACTTTTCCAGTCTTATTTACCACTCAAAGCATATTGCACATTTAAGCCAGTGGCATAGTCAGTTACAGAGCTGGATCAATGCCATCACAACTGGTCAAGTTACCTTCACGCGATCTCACACACATATTCATACACTGACGACACAGCCATCAGTAGCAATTTGGGTTTCATTGTGTTGCTCAAGGACAGCAGCACCATCCTTGTGGTTACTGGACGTGGTACGACCTCCTGAGCCACAGCAGTCAACAATAAAAAGCTAAGCTCACACCTTAACCTTATTCTTAAAAGTATGATTTAATTAAACCTGGCTAATGAGATGTTAGCATGGATTAATTTAACAAAAATGACCCTGTTTACTCTATACCGCTAGTATTTTATTAGCTTTTTATTATCAGGGACTTTATATCACTGCATCTGCACATTAGAAGTTAAAAAAAGTTACAATTAAAACACACATTCCCTTTCACCTTTTACCCATCACACTGTGCTTTCAGGGAGGTGTCTGAATAATTCATTTTGCAGCAGGGCAATGAGCCCAGCACAGGACTAGATCAATGAAGAACAAGGGGCCCCGCATCAGAACCCTGATGTCAACATCATGGAGTTATTCTGTGATCACATGGAGAGACACATGACATTGAGACAGACTGAAATGACAGAACAATTATGGCAGGTTCTCCGAGATGCTTTGAACCAACCCTCCTGACAAGTACAGTGAAACTGAGTGTAGGTCCACTGAGAAGAACCAATGCTGTTTTCAAGACAAAGGGTGTTCACCGCAAATATCAGATTGAGTTCTCTGTTTTCCCCGAGCTCTATTAGGTTAGCCTCTATTAGCCTCTTCAGAAGGACCTCTATTAGGTCACAGCTGGTGCTGTGTCCGCACCAGCTGTGACCTAATAGAGAATGTGACCTAATACTTCAGCTTATTTAAATTGCCAACAACAATCCAGGTCTTTCTCTGCCTCTTGCCCTTTCTTTACCTCTCTGTCATACACACACGCACATGCTCTCTCTCTCTCTCTCAATCTCTCTCACTCTGTGTTTGCCAGCTGCAGGTCCCAGGCTTCCTGCAGAGAAAAAGCTGCTGCCAGTCTACAGCGGAGAGCTGCTGGCAAGTCAGTCTGCCAAAGTGATCACATTCACAGCCACATCCTGAGCTTCATCATATGGAGCATGGGTGAGGAAGTCTTTCTGTGGTTAGAAAATAAAGAGCTGAGAAAAAAAACATAAAGGCAGAGATTTTATAAACATTACTTTTAAGCCATGTCTCCAAATAACTCAAGTTAAATCTTTGAAACATGACATTTTAGATTATAGTGTTGCAGTATACTTTAGACTCTTAAGAAGCACACGGTTCCTCCTTAGCTCTTAAATCAGCCTCACTTCTTCATGGCATTAAGTTCAGAAGATCTTAGAAACTCTCCAGAAAGATTCTACTGCATGTTTACATCAAGATAAGGATGCACCTGACCACACCTTTTCAATCAATCAATCAAATTTTATTGTTTCACATATCACGATTATGATGCAGCGTGTAGATGAGCACATCAACAATATTTACAACAATCGTAAGAAGAAATTGTTTCTAACGTATTGGAGAAGTGCTTCAATGTTGAAAGTATTGTCTGATTAAATGTCTGATAGGGATGAAGGAAGCAGCAATGACAAATTAATTGAGGAGTTATTGTCAGTAATGGTACAATATGCGGGGAGGCATATTCAGTCCAGCTGCCCCCAAGATCATGAACAACCAACAGTCTGTATCTGATGGGAGAAGGTGCATTTGCTATTCATATAATGCAGGTGATGCACAGGTAGAAAGTGTTGAAACTAGCAAGATACTTGGTTTGCGCTGGGTACCACTTTGCTCTCATTGTTAACATAGGCCCGAAGTCTTACTTCTCTTTGCTGTTCTGTTTAGGGGAGAGCGGGTTAATGTGGGAAATGTTTTACATTTGCTCCCCTCTAGGCGAGCACAAACGATATATCAGTAAGATTTACACATTTCCCATTAATTCAGGATGTTTTCTAGCAACGGAGATGATCAGAATGACTTCAGGACAAAGGGCAGTTAAATATGATTGTTTTTAAAAATGTGGTCTTGTGTCTCACTTTACCCTGGCTCACTTTACCCCGGCTAAAACTACCATTACAACACATGTTGTAATAGTTAAAATACTGACAGCTAGATTGACCACCGCACATTCCAAAACTAATATCGGACTAGTAACAGAATCATGGGGATTGGACAATTAAGCACATTTATGATTATTATGATTCATGTGATCTCTTGCACACCCTAGCTTACCTGCACATTGTTTCTCTGTCCAATTGGCAGGGACAGGGATATTGTTTTTCTCTGCATATTCAAATGCCAGTTCACGGCACTCAACTGGAGCAGGCCATGGAACTGGTCAGTTAGTTGTTTCAAGTGTTTGGCACGCTCCTCCTCCATCTCATCTGTGAATATTCTCTTTACCTCAGCTACTGCACCCCATGCTACTGATTTTACTTTCCCTTTCTCCTTTTTCTTTATGAATCTTTTGAGGGTTGTCTTACCAATATTTATATCCCGTCCAGCTTTTCTTAAGGACTTCTTTCCTTGCATGACCTCAGCAGCTGCACTCTCCATCTCTGCGAGGGGTGTTTGGCCCCAGGTTGTCTTCCTGGTGTATAGTTTCTTGGCATGATGGCTTTTTATACAATGTTGATGACATTCAAAATAAAACATATGTAAGGTAATATAACACTAAAATATGTTGAAGACTAAACTTAACTTGTGCTTCATGGTTAACCCACAGCCACCGTTTTAGAAAAAACAACATCTCTTAGCAATTCAGGCTAATCTTCAGCTAGCATCAATCACATGGTATTTTATTTTGGAAGTTCACCAACATGTATGATATACGTTTTTCTACCTGATTCAATTTGTTTTGACACAACAGTTGATTAAGTTCAAAGCATGAAAAAACATACTTTCCACAGCACCAGCACCAACTTCTCCTTCATGACCACAAATATGTTCCGTTGCCTAGATACAGGGCATGTCTCACATTAGCCGATGTCCCACATTACCCCGCTCTCCCCTAACAAGTATGAATATGGAACGAGGGGGCATTGCTGTTCTACCTTTAATCAAAGAATCCACTTAACAACAATATTTCTGGATCTCTGTATAAAAGGCTATTGTTAAATTACCAATGAAAGCATCAGTGGTTCCATATTTCCGAGTAATTGTGAGAAAATTCTGAACTAGATGACCCCTCTGTGTGACTATGAATATGATGGACGATAGATGCTAGTACAATATCAGTGAAATGAGCCTGTTACTGTTCATTGATTGAGCATGATCAGCTAATGCAAGTACTCTACTGAATGAGCACTATGCTACATTATAATAACACTAACAATACATTAATTGAATTATGGTGTTTCCACAACTAAATTAACTATTTTAAATATAATCTAAAAACATGAACTATTCAATATATTCATAAACTGGGGACTTTTATTTCTGGAATTACATTTTCTTCTGACTCTTTTATTGGCTCTGAATACTGTAGTAGAAATAACATTGTACACAATTACCCATGCAAAGTAAAAAGACAAACTAAAAACACCAACTTGCTTATTTTGTGAATTTGGGATATAACTTGCTTGGATATTGAATTTCATATTTAGGCTTCTTACCTTTCCAACATATTGCGGTTCAGATCCCATATACTCCTCCAGGACGAAGAACTGGTTCCACACCCATCCTCTTTTAATACGTTGGGCCCTTGACCTTCCATGTCTCCTATGCCTCATCCGACCCACTGTAGACGTCACTTCGTCGACAGACTCCCTCATGTTTTTGGGTCCAGTTGCCCCCCTGTCTATGATTACCGCACCCTTAGTTCTGCTCTGGAGCTGAGCACTTTGGGAGCTGTAGTCCAACAGGAAACAAGAGCCCACCAAAACAAGAGTGACATATTCCCTTGTGATCATCAGGGAGTGTTGATGTGAAAGAAAAAAAATATGCTACTGTAAACTTTAGAAAGATGGCTTCTTCCAGGGTGGAAATGGAAACTCATCCACGACGGGATCCGAATCCCAATATTCCAGTATGATCCAAGATTATAACAGGGAACAATGTTAATGTTGTGTCCTCGCTGTAATTTGCAAGTCACGAAAGAATATTATGGTGGGTGCAGGAGTCACCCATTTAGTTTAATGTCAGCTAGCAGTCCCTCAAAGAACCTGTTCAGAGTAAAGCTGTCTGTTGCATGCTGATATTTGAAGTCCTCTGTTCAATTTGTCTTTGTCCTGTTAGTCCTCAGCTTCGACACCTGCAGGAAAAAAGATAATAATCTTTAGTGTGAAAGTTCTTGACCTTAAAAACAGTGAAGAAAAACAAAACAAGGCAGTCTTATCTCAAGCAGCTAAAGTTTGTTCTGTTGCCATACTTTCGACTATCTGACCAAATTTTCATACTCGTGTCCCATTATAACAGTTGTGGTATTTCTATGACAATTTGAAAGTTTCCCATAACAAAAATGGGAATCAGGTTGACTAAGTGAACTACAAACTGTCAATAGTATGAAGCTTTGCTGGCTCTCTTTAATAATTGGAGTACATAGTGGCCATAAGTGGATATATCAGTTGAAAGTTAATGTGGACATCCAAATGATGTCCTTAGGGTTAATGGTAATTATATACCATGCATGAAAATCCCTTGTTACAGCATCTATCACACACATTTATTAATGTTTGTAATTGTATGCGTAACATCTGAAAGATGACGTGAAGTGTTTACTCAGGCTGTGTCAGTCACTGCAGCCATTGTCAACAACATATCAGCCCAAGGACCAAGGAAAGGATCTCAAATCAGATCAGAGGGCTCTAATTAGAAAAAGGCTTTAGCATGCAAGGTTGGCAGCCTTGCTTGATTAGTCTGACAGCTGATGCATGGCACTTGCACGTGCAGAAGGGGCCGTTGGCTAATGCAGGGCAATGTTAGAAAGCCTCATTAGTCGTGTCATCTATAATGAGATAAGATTGCTGTGTCTTGAAATGCAACATACCAGGGGCTTTTCAAAGTGTGGAACTCATCAGAACATATGGAGGACTGCAGAGTGTATAAACAGCAGTTGAGTCGCCATGGGCTTATTGGGGTGTATGATGGGTGTAAGTTTATGTCACACCACAGGCCAAGCCTCACCTCTAGAGTAACAGCCTCTGGTTGGGTTGAGGCAAACTATGTGCTTCTGGTTAAGATCTGGGAAAGATGGTGGTTTTGCTTGCATGGTAATAAACAACATGTGCCTGAGGTCACAGTGCTTTTTTCCTGTATTGAACCCGAACTGGATCTTTTAATAATCTTAACCAAGTGTTTGATAATTCTGTAGTCAGTAAAAGTGGATATACTACAAGTGCAAGATCCATTACATTTTGCTGTTGCAGTTGAGTTTAAGGACAACAACATCATTTATTTTACCTGTAACCTTCTGGTTTGTGGACGACTCGCTCTACCTCCTGAGCCGCAGGCGCCCTGGAGCAGTAAAAACAATGATATCTTTGCAAAGTGTCAGTCTCACTCAAGCTATAAATATACAGAGTCTCCAAAAGATGTGTTCAACTCCACTGTTCTGAAAACTCTTTTAACACTGGTCTCTTTTTTTCAAGTGTCAGTTCCCAAAGAACTACTCCTTTCAGTAAAGGCAACTTTGCATTCAACCTCCACACTGTTGAGTGTTAAAAGAGGCACATTCACAACACATAGGGACAATGCTGGCATCTAAAGACATCATAATTCGTTCCTCTCAGTATTGTAAGGTTTTGCTGTTCTTGAGGAATCTATTCCATTTCTTGTGCCATGCATGATCCAGAAGTGGGTCTGAGTTAGTTTCGTGGGAGTGATCGTACAGGTGGCAGACATGCTGGGGAGGAACACCATCTTTGGATAGTCGGAAAAAATAATCAATCACCAGAAGGTAATTCTTTTCATCCAAGTAGAATAGGATCAGTCCCAACTTTTTACCATGGCTCATGTTATCATCATAGGCTTTTTTGGCAGTTTAACTTGATGCTTTAGACAGATTTCACAGCTTGACACCATCCAGTTAATTAGTTACTGGCCAACAAACGGCTGTTCTGGCCCTCCTCTTATATTTTTCTACCAAGGTGCCCCTTGTGCTGTCTTTTCAGCATCTCTAGTCTCAGTGACTGATGGATGACGATTCTGTCCCTCTTAGTAGAAGGGCGTTAACAACACTCAGCTCTACTCTGATGTTGTAATACTGTTGACAGTCACCTCTAGGCCGACCCTCATTCAGATTTTTGATGACTCTCTGTAGGCTTGTGTCTTTCTTTGTTTCAGCTGCTATCTGCTTGGATTTCATGGCAGACACAGGCAGTGACTCAGTTATCAGGTTCACATGGAGATTGACATCAGTTTCTGTGGAACTCTCGCTGTGTGCTTCACTTTGTGTTGTTTCTCCTGTTGAAGCAGCACTAAGCACAATGTGCTTACCAGGTGTGTAGATCAGGTTGAAATCATAGCGCTGTAGCTTCATCATCAGTCTTTGGATTTTTGGTGACATATCACAGAATTTTTTTTTTTATGATAGCTATTAACGACTTGTTGTCTGTCTCTGTTGAGAATGTGGGAAGGACATATTCTCTCTTTATGTTGACATTCAGATCTTTAGGATCCATGCATACACATTGGTCCTCGTTAGGTCTTCTCTGTGACACACACCATCAAATTCACCTACTCTTTTGGCTCCTCCACTTTTTTGATGACTCACCAGTGATTTCATTCAGTCAAGTCCAGTTTGTCCGCTGGAACCCTCCTGGGACCATGGACGACTTGCTCTGAATCATCTTTTAGCTGTATCTTGTAGGTGAAAGGTAAGAAACCAAACCCTTTGAATATGTCAGGGTACTGACCCACAATTGACTCTACACTGTTCTAAGGATTTGTGTTGGTGCAGTAGACCCTCTTGAGCAGGACTAGTTTGCATATGCTTCGTAACATAGCAATGTATTTTGTCCATCTGGAACAACTGCAAATATAAGCAGGGCTAATGCACTGGCCATGCATATCTACACAGCACCAGTTAAGGCACTGTCTCGCTTAAGATAACACTTTATTGATCCAAAGACCAGGTAAATTCAGCTGTTACAGCAACAGGCAAGTCAGAATGAGTTAGACAAGAGAATAAATAAATATAAAAAGGCAATAGAGTAAATAAATAAATAAATAATTCAAGTAAAAAATGCTAAGTGTGAACATTAGATACAAGATTATTAGAAACCTCAAAAAAGCATCAAAGCTCTCTTCAGGCTGCTGCAGGCATGGACAAAGCACATAGCATAAAGGTTTTGTATTTCTTATCCTTATCATCAACACCCGCACACACAGACGTCTTGAATATCTCCACTGCTTGGGGTCCTCCGAGGGTCTGGTTTAGTATCTAGTCCAATAGCCTGCAGGTACAGCATAAAATGGTGCTTGAATGTCCTAAACTCACAGTCCACATTTCCAGTCCAATTCACAGCTTCAGGTGGTTTAAGAATTCCACTCACTTCTACATCTATTGGTGTGAACATTGATCTAAATTATAGATCGATGTATAATTGAGCTATATGGGCCTACTATGGGCAGTATATGCACTGCCCTATTCACACCAGGATCTCTACTGGACCCTGATTAGTACAGTTGTCTGTAAGTTATGGAACAGAAACATGTTGTCTACCGGTTTAATGGCTATTGGCCATTAATATCTGCCAAGTCCAATAAACTCTCTTAAGACATCTATTATTTCAAATACAAGAGACATAGATCAGGCCAATGTTTAAAACAATTTCTAAAGCGTTGAGAGTTCCCAGTTGAACATTGGCCTGGCCTGAATTGTGAAATGGAGGTAGTTTGTCTAAATAGAAGAGCTGGGCAGAAAGACACTTGGTCAGGGAGGTTACTAAGAAACCAGCAATCACACCAACAGATTGAGAAGTGCTCAGCAGAGATGAAAGAACCGGCCTTTTATAATGAATGTTTGTATGCAATTAAGATTATTGGATAGCTAGCAACCGCCTTCAGCTAAACACACATACGACAGAAACTCATATAATTGATCCTTAAATGTTAATCTCAAATACCCAGCAGTCTATTGCTGACCTCATCCTCACTTATATGGCCAATCAGGCTCTTAGATCATGTTAGCAAAAATGACTGTCTGTTCTCTGAACCCGCTATAAAACCTGAGGTTACCACGTTTTTCAAGCTGTTACACCTAATTTATGGGATGCTTTCCCCAGTACTACCCAACACTCCTGTTATGTAGTTATGAAGCAGTTGAAAATTCCAAATGTCTTATGGTGATTCTCTGAATCACTGCTATATTTTATTTATTGCTTTTCCCTGACTTTTCCTCTGTGTTCAGGACTGTTTTTGTTGCTCTGTCCTCATTTCATTGTTGTGAATTTGAAGTGTATTTTTTACTGATGTAATGCACGTTGTGGTTTTTGTATGTGTGAAAGTCAAATACACTTAATACTTTAAGAATTGCTTTTACCTCTTTTTTTTACTGGCTTTGTATAATATCTGCATGTGGCAACTCCAGGAGGGTTAAGGTTAGCAAGAGGACTTGAAAATAATAACCACCTCCACATAAAGTAAAGGTCTGACATTCTACATTTAAACCGTCTTTTTCGTCTCATTACATGAAGGACAAATTTCAAGAGAAATGATCTTTTAAGTGATTTTAAAATACATAAATATTGACTGGATTGAGATGCAGTGCAAAAATGTCTACAACCAACCCTGTGATGACTACAGACACTTGGATCCCTCTGACTATCAAACAAGTATTAATGTATATACAATCTAAGTAGTAAAAGCATCTCTGTATATAAAAGTGACATAATTTGGTTAGTTTCTCTATAGACTTGCGGAGCTGCTTTGTCACCACCAAAAACTGTGCAAACTGCCATGAATATGTAACCCTTGTACAACTGCTTTCACACAGTCAGAGGTCACAAGATGTGTTGGGGTAAATCACATCGATTAGTTTTAACATTGATGATTGATCTGTTATGTATGGCGTATTTATAGAAAACTGCCCACTTCACACCAGGACCTCTACTGGACATAGATTAGTACAGTTGTCTGTAAGTTCAGGAAAAAAAGATGTTTTGTTCTGCACCAAATCCCCAGTGACGTTGTCTACAAACAAAAAATAACTGAACTTAACAAACAAAGATAATTTGATATAAAACAAAAATGTCTCTTAAGCCCTGGCATTTGATATATTTTTATAATTTGTAATAATATGGAAAATTTAAACAGATGTATATGTTGACTTTATTTTGTCTTTTAGTGATTATGAGGAGATTCTATCATATTTCATTCTAACAGTTTACAGGCCAAAACGCTTAATGCCAGCTTTGTCTCTGTTAACCGAAGACCAACTGCTGCAGGGCGTGGATCTATCAGACTCCAGCTCTGCCACAGAGACTCACTTTTTTCCAGTGCAGTGGCTGTGTACGGGACAGCTTTTCTGTTACAGCTGAGAGGACGTGGGAGCTATGAGGCTTTCTATTCATTCCCTTCTATTCTCCTAATGCACAATCAGTGTTGTAGCTGCACTGCAGAGTTGAATTGAACTGACAAAGTAAAATCAAAGTTAAGTACAGAATATTGTCATGTGGAACACTACTGTTACCCAAGCAATCCCTATTCTTGTTTAGGTCATGAGACGTTTCTGTGCTCCAATGCCCCTTCCATCATCATACGACCAAGCTGTCATGGATCAGTGATCCCTGAAACCGGAGATGGTAAAAATGCCTCTTAGGGGAAGTTTTGTGCGTGTGTGTGTTTGTGTGCATGTGTATGTGTTCTCCAGACAGCCTTTAGCCCAGTCAGGCACATTACCTCAAACCGTATTAGAATTATTTTTATAATAAAATGAAAGTGGAGGGCTACTTCAGAGCAGATAACCTAGTTGCAGCTCTAAGTGAATTTTCAAGCTTGTTACACAATTGGCTTCCATTATATTTCACTTGGTCTAAACCTGTAGTAGAATATCAATCTGCTGCATCAAGAACCAAGTGTGTTGATAAAATCAAAACCGCCACGTTATGCCTGTTGACTGATGCCTCTGTGCCACTGACTGCCACTGCAGTCCCACTCTCCCAGTATGTAAGTGCTCACCCATTCCTATAGTGTTTTTACTCATCATTACACTGCTTCTGGGCTGATGATGTTGACATGTTCACCACTGAGGACTGATTAATCCACACCTGTGTTAGCAGGTGCCAAAAACACAAACACATACAAAGAGTCCAGGATTATTGTGTGTGTAGCCAACTTGTTGTCACATTCAGATCCATACACTGTAATTAAAATGCGTGAATGATTTGAGACGACAGTTTATATTATCTGTTCAAGCTTGGATGCACACTGAACAAAAGATGTAAAAAAGAGGCAGTGAGTGCCGACAGTGGTCTGTCTCACAAGATCTTAATGTGGTTGCATGTATGTGGCATATCCATGGTCAGTTTTCAATAATATATTCCAGATGCATAATCAACATGGTTGATTTCACTCTTTCACACAGCAACAAGTGTAATTCACCTGATGTGCAGCTTTGGTTATTAAATCATAAACCCTCCAATATCATTTATTTTTGCAAGTCATTAGTGGTTTTGCGTCAAAATAATTCAATTCAATGTTGGATTGGAAGTGCAATGGGGAAGTGAACCACGGTCATTGTCACCTAAGTCTTGAAAAAAGGGGCAACTCGCAGTTTGTATGAATTAAATTAATCTGTCACAACATAAATACCTCAAGGCCATGAGTGCTGTAGCTCCTAACTGGAAGATTTAAGAGAAACTCGTGGAAAAAAAGGGGACCTGTCAGTTCAACAGCAAAAACAAACACTGGACACAATTTACACAGCTGGAGACTATCTCTAATTCTACTTAGTCTTCAGACTCCACTTGAAAAATATTTCATTTCAGATTCTCTGACCCCTCGTCTGTCAAAGAGCAATCGTTGTGGACATAGTGAGGAGCCACTAGCAGCCCTTCGGCAGCTTTGTGAAAAGCTCTTAAGAGCCAACTCTCAGGCTACGTCTTTGATTTATGTGGTGTCCACACTATTTTGGGAAATGCAGGTGGCCCTGTTGTAGGTGGAAACTCTGGTATTGCGGTTTAGTTGAGACTGACAGAAGCTGAGACTACTGGAAATAATATTGTTGATGCCAGCTTCCTGATCGGTTCTTATCAGCCATGACTCAACGACTACATTACATTACATGTCATTTAGCTGACGCTCTTGTCCAAAGCAACTTACAATTAGTACACTCAACATTTATGAGGGGCCATTTAGGAGTTCAGTATCTGGCCAAGGACACTTCGGCATGCAGATGGGAGAGAGTGGGGTTTGAACCGGCAACCTTCTTGTTTGAGAACCACCACTCTAACCACAAGGCCACACCCCCCACACTAGTTTTGCTTTGGCCCAGATTTGGTCCACACAGTCACACTGCCACACTGTCATCTGCCCCACATACAGCATGGAATGATAGCACTTGGTTATTTGCCTGTTTGCCAGATCTGGGCCACAAGTAAGCCATAGCAATACTGCATGTCAACCAAATGTGCCAAAGGTGACCCAAATTAGTTTTGTGCTATTTGAACCCTTAACGTCATTTACAACATGGGCCACTTTAGGTTCGCATCCAGATTACACCTTGACTATAGCACACATCCAATTTGTCCATGCCACAAGAAGACCAGTAGTGCCGCATCAATGCCTGAAGTGCTGTGTATCATTGCTGTTTCTCACTGTAACACTTCCTGCAACTCAGCAAACAGAGAGGGCAAACCGCCTTTTGTTTACACTTGCATGTACATGACTAGTGCAAATTGATATGAGTTTCCAGGTGTGTTAAAATGGATGAATACTATTTCTGGATTTTTTTTTTAAAACTACAAAGTACTACGAGTTTAAAAGACAAATATCCTCATTTCATGACGCCGCTGATTATCCCCTGTTAAATTGCCATAAAATCCAACCAATATAAATGGTCTTTATTTATATGGTGCTTTGCCACTCATTCATAGAGTGCAGCACTTTGTTATGGGCAAATCAGGGTTCAGTATCTTGCCCGGGGACACTTAGCATGCAGATGGGGAAAATTGGGATCGAATTGCCGACCCTTTGGTTACAGGACGCCCACCCAACCCCCTCAGCCACAACCGCCAATGTAAAACAAATGTTTACAAAAAACCTGAGTAATTGAGTTGCAACATGTTTGGAGAATTTCAACTCTTACTGTTGTTTAGCTGTTGTTGTCAAGTACACATTTGACATAAAAGTGTGCTACATACAAAGATGTGGATGATTCCGATGAGAGGTGGGGCAGCAGGAGCAGAGGCAAATACTGATTCTGTGCTTGTTATGGTAAAGTGAAATATTCACACTTCTGGAGAGACAAAAACGAAAAGGAGACAAACGAGAGCGATTGAAAAAGAACATAAAGAGTTTGTGGAGAGAAAACCCTAGTTTTCCAGTGAATTCCCAGTGGCTTTGAGTCTTCTTGTTGTGGGGCAACTGTACTCTGTTGAAACTCTGAGCCACCTCAACGGATTCAGCTATTCTTGGATGCTATTGATTTCTTTGGCCTGTGGTCTGACTGCCGAAAGACTCAGCTACACTTGATTGTTTGATCTCCTCCAGAGTTGAAAATTCCCACAGCGGGAATGACAAGCTACAAACTTTTCCAAAACATGTTTCAATCCTATTCTAATAGGAATCCTAAAAGCTTGAAACCTATCAACTACATTTGTTGTGTTGGTTCCATGACTTAACCTATAATAGAACACAAGCATCATGAGTACATTTCATGCAGAACAAATTTTTATGACTTAACATTTTTTATTAGTGGGTCAAATGTTTGCTACAGTGCTGCTACGTAATTCCTTGGTCATAGTGGAACATAAAAGTATGCCCCTTCATTTTGTTTGCATAACTACAGTGATTGTGTTTTGGGCTCATACTGCTGACCAAATGCACATCACTGTGTCTAAACTCAGTTGGTGATAACATGTTATTTGTGCCTCAGCCACAAGAGGAAGCAACAAGTCTAATTATTTTTGCACTTGAGAAATGACTTTCAATGACAGATGTTCAGTTCAGAAACTGTATGTTTTGGTTTTACAGGATTTTCAAGGATTTAATATTTTGTTTAACAGAAGAACTATGCTAATCGTGTTTGTTGCTACACTGAGTCATATTTGACTTTACTCTGATTGGTTGTAGGTCTATGCAACTGTGACCAGAGTTATTTTGGTCACAGTGTGGGGGGCAATGTCAGACTAACACAGCTGACAGCAGCTTATAACATTAAATAAGATACCCCACGTCAATGAATTCAGTGTACAGAATACATTTAGCTGCAGATGAAGTACTTTTACTTAAAATTAAATGCTATGTATTAGGTAAAAGTTAAAATGTAATCGAATATTTCAAAGAACATCCAGGATGGTTAGGCTGTTTATACACAAAATATATCTAGAAAGATCATTTAAATAGAAGTCAACCATGTAAACGTTCTAGGAAGGCTGATGAAGACACTGAAGAGTGGCCTGAATGGATAGTGCGTTTACTGACATGCGCTGACAGAGTGTAAACGTACATGAGAAATGCCACTGCAGCACAGGCCGCTTGGACTTTTTGGTGAAAACTCTTCTGCCAAATGGACAGGTGTCTCCTGTAATATTCCATGCAGCACTGAACACTAACTGGCTAATTAATGACCCCGTCAATCCCACATCAAAGACGACACCCAGGGAGGAGCAGTGCAGCACAGGAAGGTCAGAATCTGCTGCTGTTGACATTTAGATGGAGTTGGTGGAATTTCCAATGTCACCTATTAAGACACAAATTCAACATTTCTTTGAATTATACAAATTGATTTAATAAAATGAGAACGGAAAGCAAGCTGACGGTTTATTACATAATACTGATAATCATCATATTATTATTCCATAATCATTATTTGCTTGTCTTGTGTTTATGCTCTGGATCTGCTTCAGAATAATTCCTTATCATTAAGGTTGTAGAATTGTAGAATTTTTTTTCTACTCCATATTCACTTTTAATTATTTTTGTGCTGGACTGTGTATGATGTGCTTTTAATAAAAGGTCTATGTTGCAAGGGTGAAGTCAGATAACCTTCATCAGTTCCCACTGATAACACAAAGATTTAAAAACAGCTCACCAATATACCAGTTAATATATCAGTGTTAATAGGACCATTGTCGTGACGTCTAAATCACATGACTCAGCAGAGTTAGAAACAAGAGATAAAGGGAGTGGAACGTTTATTTACTTTTTTATTTGTATTACCCTGAATGGCCATCAGCCATATTGGCACACAACAGCTCTACGAGTGCTGAGAAGGATCCAAATTCAAATACTTTTTATAAATTTAAACTTTAGCTCAGTTAATTCCTGACAAAGCTGATCACAGTAGTTTCCATCAGACAAAACTCAAACAGGAGGATATAGTGAATTGGTTGAGGACGTATGACCAACTGCCAATGTTCCCATGTTTGATGCCTTTGTGAGTATTTGGGGCAGCAGGACAGTGTGTGTGTTTGTTTTTGTGTGGGTTTTTGTCACCAACTGCATGAGTGTTTATCAGTGATGTGCTTTTCATTTTTCCAGGTATATTTTTGAAACTTTTATCTTTACTAGATAGTGATATTGAAGGACATGCAGTCAAAGCAGAGACCTGCTGCTTTAGGGCATGTATGCTCAGCTGGTACATGGCAAAGCCATTAGTTGATCTGGGCCCTGTACTATTTTTGCTTATCGGGTAACTTCTCTATGCTTCCCTTTAAGTAGGTGTATCCTATGAAATTAAATATTTATTGGATAGATGGTGGGTAGATAGTTTACAGATTTACCTTGTGACAGCCCCCATTCCTCCCTCCCCTCTCTCTCTCTGCGACTCGAACAGTCAGCCCTCACCAAAGTGAAGCCTGAAACATGCTTCTGCGACTGCGTCTGCGTCTTTTCACGCCGCTGTGGCGCCAGACTCTTTTTCATTCATGCTTCCCCAACCGTTGCGCATCTTACAAAGCAATTCCGCGCCAGAACACTAGGCGGAGTAATGCTTTTTGTCGAAGACAACCTGAGAGACGCCTTCTTTGTGCTTGTGGCAATCGTTGTTGACTGTTTATTTACCTTCTACCAGTCGTGTTCTCCATTACAAACACACGGTGAACCATGGCAGAGAGTGTATTCACGATTCCAACCGAACAACAATTGATTGAGATGGAGCTGCTGGACATTGAAGAGCAACTTCTTATAATTAGACTGTTTATTTACATAGCCACTGCGGCTCCTCGTAGCCTTTTTCTGGCGGACAAATCCGCCAGTCAGTGACAGGTTATACAAGTGATCATACTATCGGATATCTTCTGCCAAGTGCTCTTCTATTTGGTCCATATTCGTTCTTCTAAATGTTCCTGATTTCTGCCGGTATTATGGGGCATGAAACCGGAAATGCAGCTCAAGAGGGGATGTAGAGCAGACCAATCACAGCCTTGCGGGCTGAGTGAGCTTGCGGAGCTTTGCCGTAAATTTTAGAAAAGGGGGTCGACACCCGTCAGCATGTAAGGAGGGATACATAAGCACGTAAGGAACCCGGAAGGGCTCTTGCGCTTAGAATTTATTATTTGGAATGTTTTATTTGTTATCATTATTGACACATTTAAATGCCACAAAAAAGATTTGTTTTACATTTGCACTTTGCAATTTTGTTAAAGTTCAATAAATAGATGTTCATATAGTCATTTGTGTCATTTATGTCATTTCATTTGTGACATTTGTATGCATTCACATGGTCATGGTGCGGCATGCTATACACTACACCTCCCCACGCCAACCCCCCCCACGACGAAGTGTCCTCTTTTTTACAAACTCAAATCTGGTCACCCTAGTTAAGTCGACCCCCACCGCTAACACGCACGGTACATTACAATCTCTCCCTGTTTCAAGATGTGCTGGCTGCATCCCATAATACCAAATGCGCACCGTCATGTTATTCCTGCATTTAGCAGCTGTAACTGTGTTTCTTTTAGCTTGGATAATATACTTTGCTCCTCGTTTGTGAAATATGTGAATCTGCTGTCAGTCCAAAGCTTGTCCATGTCTGTGGTTGGTCATATGCAGTAAATCTTGCCCCGTTAATGTGCATACGCTCAGCTCTTGATGACCTGGGTTGACTTATCGGGTTGATAACCAGCTTCGTGATCAGCCTGACTGCGACAGTTAGGTTAAGTTCATACAGATATCGGAAAGAGATCCTGGGTATGTTGAACTTGCTACGTAGTGCAGAGCCCTGGTCACTCCAAAGAGAAGTGTTTTTAGACACCAGTGTAAAGTAATCAGACATGTGCACACTGTGCATGACAAGTATTGTGAGTGTGTTTATCAGGCTCTTCTTTGGGGGCATCATCACAATTATCCCTCAAGACCACTTTCTTGAATAGGATTTTTTGTGATCAATGTTTTGGAGAAAAATGAAAACGACTCAAGTGTTTCCTCCATTTTTCGGAGTAGCACACTAATCAGCAGCTCTTTATCGTGACAGAATCACCGTGAACTGATGCAATAAGCTACCTGCCGGCCAGCTGCTGCGATTGATTTCAATCCTCTTGAATTCCTGGTCATTTTCCTCCTCTTTCCACGAGTGCTCAAGTGAATGAAGGAAAATGTTGATTTAATTGTGCATTAACGTGTACAGTCGATTCTAATTCTTATTCTTACGGGTAAATCAAGCAGCTATGGTGTGAGTTTAATTAACCATATGCAAAGCAGTCCATATTAACACATCCACACACAGTCATTAGCACTAAACACATCCACCATCTGCACACACAATTTCTAAAAAGTTAACAGGGTGTGAGTTCTATAAGTGTAAAGTGGGATCATTATTTGCATGTGTGAAATTGATCTCAATATAACGTGAGTGAGTGTGTTCACACTTGTTAATACTAAGAAGAGCTGAATGGAAGGATTAACATATTGAAAACCGTGTTGTTGTGGCCGCTCTGCCAGAAGAAATACAAACAGGCTTTAAGCGAGGTTCATCCTGAGGATGGTGCTCAAAAATTCATTGCATCATTCAAATTAAAGTGTATTTGAATTTCATTCTACAGTCAAGTAAAGTACTTCAAACAGGTTTTTGATGGATACAAAGAATGTATGACATAACTGTATTCATAACTAATTTCATAACCTGCATATAATTTATGCATTCCCAAAGGCCCACATCAGGATTTCTATCAAGTCAAAGTATTTATCATGTTATGCTTTTTAAGAAAGATCATCATACAATACTACAATACCATCTTTAACACTGCAAATGGAATTAAAGCAACAACTGATTGAAAATTAAACTATAATGAGATGCTATAAAGAGATTGATAGAAATTGGTTTGTTGATGTTTAAAATCAAGTTGATTTGTCTAGTTACTATAACATCACTGCATGTTGTCTGAAACTGTTCCAACTTAAAGTCAAAGTTTTACTTCCACCTAACGAATGTGAGTTAACTTGGGCTCCATCACTGTACAGTTCCCTGTTTAGCATAAAGAGCTGCATCCAGTGACTTGTTTGTTAAGTTATAAATTTAAGGGGTGATTTGATACAAGTCTTCATTCTGGTTAACTATGTTTACACAGTCATAAGAAGAAACAACCCTGACTTGACTTAAAGACACACATCAGGTTTCTATAACTTTGCCACAACATGCTAATAAGAGATAGATTAATTTTAAATGAGTAAGAATTATAAGTGGCATGAATTATTGTGATTGTATTACTGCCAATTATCATACTTTTGTTTGCAATTCAAAAGGTTAACAAAATAACTGGATATGAAGGAGAGAGAGTGTGTGTATGTGTGTGTGTATAGCGTTGTACTAGAGCGGAGTATCAGGGCACAGTTCCACTGCAATGATCTTTAAAGAGCCAGACAGCGTCACAGTGATTCAGACTCAGCAGCAACCAGGCAGCAGCAGCAATTTATAATTTTCTGGCTAAGACAAAGGATAGAGAGGTTTAACAAAATACTTGGATATGAACTAGTGTGTGCCTGTGTGTGTGTGTGTTTGTGTGTGTGTGTGTGTGTGTAAAAGTGCAGATACTCTGCAGATTCCATCAAGAATTTGCAGTCTCACTCTGAATTCCTTGGCATATTTCATTCCAATCTAAATTTAGATTCTGCCCACGTTCGGCCACATCATCACATACTGTACCAACTGAAAACAATGAAACCACTTTTCCAACAGAAGCAGATTGTATTACATATACCAGCAGATACGTTTTGTGGCATGGTCATCACTTTTAAATACTTTGTTTTTACAGTAGAAGTACTGTACTATTTCTGTTGAAACAATCAGATTCAAACTTTCTACAGTAATTTGGAATACTTCATATTAATTTGTAGAATCAAGTTGGAATAAATATATTTATATACTTGTAGAAAATGTGGCAGCAGCTTAAACTATGATGTAAGCTAATCAAAAATAAATCAAGTTTCATATTTCCATCATACAGATGCAAATATGACTGGCTGACTAGACTGTAACAGGGAAGACTCTATTGATGATGTTCTTTGGCACAGAAAAGAAGGAAGCCTGAAAACATTGTCAGTTTATTTGCCCAGGAGCAAGTCACTTTGGAATGTATGGGGCATAGAGCACAAAAAGGCAGGTCCGCTTAAAAATACATTTTTAAACTAAAAACTTTGCTTCACAATCACCACTAGTGCATCTTCTTAGTAAACTGCAAATGACGAACAACAGGACAGATTCAGGAGGCTCACAAAGCTCATCAAATGGCCTCTTCTAACCTTTGCTCACTAACTGGCATTGATTCCACAAGATGTTGTCAATGCTTTTGTCAGACATGAGCTGTCCAAAAGGTATCCTGTTGTTCTCATATGAGCTCACAAAGACATTTTCTAGATTTCTTACTACAGACAGAGGAACTCAGAAGAAAATCTGCGTCTCACTCAGACATTTGCATTCTCACATACTCATGAGATTATCATTTTATTCTGCTCCATGTTGACATTATGAAGCATCTACTAGATTAACATCCGGCAAAGGTCACTGAAACCAATTTGTGACATCTAGCATTATCCTGCCATTAGATGATGGTGGTGAACATGGTCAATAACAATACACCAGTAGACTGTGTCATTTAAACCGTGATTGATTGGTATTAAGGCCCAAAGCTGTTGATGCAAACATTCTCCCCACCATCACATCAACAGCAGCATTCTAGACTGTTGGCACAAGGCAGCTGGCTGCGTGTATTCCTGCTGCAGATTACAACCTTAGAAGTGTCCCATGGTTCCAAACTGCTTCCATTTCACAGTATTTGCGGCCAATGTGCTCCTGGGCGCACTCAGCACTTTGGAAATGGTTTTATACTCTTGTCCTGATCTGTGCCTCAACACTGTTTCATGTTTTTTCTCCATAGAGTTCCCTGGTTTCTGACCTGACAGCAGTTTGATTTGTAGTACTTGTTTACACAGGTGTGCAGAGTGTGCACCTTTTTTTTAAACTATGTGCAATCAATTCAGTTGGCCACAGGTGGTCTCAAGTCAGGCTCTAAACATATCTAAAAGATAATAAAGCCAAGATGATGCACATTTTGAATTGCACTTGGAGAAACTCCAAATGCACTGGCTTCCTTGTCCTTTAGACGATGAGCTCAAACCTCAAAGTCAGTAAAACGTCCCAAAAAGATGAGATAAGCTGGCGAGTACAGGACTTTTTCATATGTACTGTTTAACAGTGAGTCACGAAAGCCTCTGTATATTGTTCATCTAAACACAAAGTCCTGGTTGTTCCCTTCTTTGTCCTTCTGTCCTCCCCCTGACACCAGAAAGCTCCTACATAAGGAAGTAAAAATGTCAGCGCTACAAACATGAAATTACTCCTCGAAACAGCTCTGGTGATGTAACTGATTTTAACAGAGGGCCTGTAAGCAACCCATTCCATTTCCGTTTTGTCGGAGCTCTGCATCCTTTTGATCGAAAAGGTCATATGGGCTTCTACTCAGCACAATGTTCACGTAAAACATGAGTGAACTTTTATTGGGTGAATACAGTCGCCATGCTCTGTTAAGCATGTAAATATGATGAAATACCAGAAAGCAGCTCAGCTAACAGGCACCTCGAGGATGGGAAAAGCGGATCTCTGCATGTGCAAGTGAAAACAGTGTGCACTGGTTTGAGTCACACAGTCAGAGCGTTTAGACAACAGAGAAGAGTCGAAGGATAGAAATAGAATAAATGAATAGCAAAATTTGTGCATGTAATAAAAGTGATAAACCTCGTATTAATAAATCATTACACCATTATTCTATATAATTAAAATAAAATAAAAAATAATGTGTTAAGCGAAAATACTTTTTAACAAAGTAAATATTGATGCATTGCACCACATGATCCCGCATAAACATTAAATAATGGCAGTAAAGCGGCTGAGCAGAAGCGGGGTGAGCATAGCAGGGTGAGAGAGTGAGACTGGGGGGGCAAATCCCAGAAGTCATTAATCTTCCACTGAGGTGGAACAAGGCGGGCTGCCCCAGTTGGAGCCACACAGCAGCTCTCCACACAGCCACATGTATTACTCTCATTCATTTCCATCTACCACCAGCTCTCCCTTCATGATAGTAACAGCAATATGACAGGAAATTTGAATTTTGATTTATTTATTGATTAAGGGTCTCTTTGTTTCCACTTTCAGTTTTTTGCAGCCTTGATTCAAAATGGAATTTCACGTCTTCTTTTGGCCCTCTCGCAATGAAAGTTCATTACAATCCAACGACATCATCTCTCCTGTAGTGTTTTTCCAGTTCACACTTAAAAAGAACTAGTTCAAGGTCAGTTCATACATATGAAAATTAACTACTTCACATGCATAGGTAATTTTAAAGCATTTTGAACTAAGTTCACAGTTCCAAAAATGAACAAGTGCAAGTTAATTTGTTCAGATTGTTTAATTTGTTTCTATTCTTGAGGGGACATGTCTGAATGACTGCATACCTCTTTTGACTTTACTCAAAGGCTGCAGATCACCCACAAAGTAGTCCAGTACAAGCGTGTCTACTTTTTGTTCGGACACAAAGGCAATAGATCTTTCAAAAAATGCTGTGAACGTGTTCAATGAACGCCTCCTTATTTCGTTAACTTATTTGAAGACATCTATACAACTTGAGTAAATTTGGTCAGAGCCAGATTCACCTTTAATTCTGGCCTCCTCAGGAAAAATCAAGCTATGATGTCTCAAAATGAATTACTCTCAAATGCTTTACCTACAGACCAAGCTGAGAATTCAGTGTCACACAGACTCTCTATTTGAGGACTGAATGTACAGTGACCTCAGCAGGGGAAAAGAAAGAGGGAATAGAAAATACCTAATTTGACACAGCTCCAATAATAAAATCGTAAAAATTTTAACAGCACAGTAGTTAACTTTGGCCTTGTCCACACACGGATATTTTTTTCTCTTTGTGATAAGAATCTGTCAGATACAACAACAATGGTGGTTATATACCGATAGCCCATCTCCACGTTTTAATAGCATTTTTCAGGTCTGACTAAAAGTTTGCTGCTCATTCTATGATATTTGCATCACATTACTGGCAATCTCATATTACCTGGACCACAACGTTCTTCTCTGGTATGTGACGGATCCTTGACGTAGACGTTATCACCACCTACCAAGTGTTTGTAGTTGTTTTTGTGTGGAGATTTTATAAAGCGAAGGTTGTGCAATTCGAGACTTTCTTAAATCAGACGAAATATTTCAGTATTAAAATGCTCAGTGTGTGTCAGTGTTGAGTATCAGTGTTGAGTATTAGTGTTGAGTATCAGTCATAGCTTAATGAAGCAATGTTTTAGTAATCCAAACAAATTATCAGAAGAGAACAGAAAAGTTCATCCCAATAAAAGTACAAACAAAATGAAATAAAATCCAAACTTATTCACAGAACCCACCTAACAACCATCCAGTAATGTCAAAACATAAACTTTACCTCATATATCTCCATATCTTGTTGGATCAGACATTCATGATAACCAGAGGACAAATCCCACACAAACACACACCCAACACAGTTAATAGTTTGACATCTACTGCCACATGATTTGGAAGAGACGCTTCATAAAATGAATAATTATGAAAACTTTCCATCGTTAGTTGCTGCTCAAGGTTTCTGACTATTGGGCAGCCAACTACTTTATTGTTGTTGATGCAGAGGCCAAGAAAACTCCCCTTTTTTCCAATTTTATCGCTCCATCAAATCATGCTTCTTCTCATACCTCCAGAACTTTCTTTAGATTCAAGGGTTCTGAGATGAAGTGAGGAATTTCGCACTGATTTGTCATACCGACAGTCTGAAGTGTGAGGATTCAAATTTTCAACCATGTTGTGTTTCTCCTGGCCTTGACAAACTTGCTGTGTGGCTTTTAACATAACGTTCATGAAAGCCCATAAGTACTACAGAAGTACAGAAGCAGGTGCAGGAATCATGCAGGAAAATGACTTAGTAGAGTGGAGGAAGAAAAACTGGATTTCCTGACACATCCACATTAACATCCAGATGAATATTAATAAGGTGTCACATCTCAATGGACTAACTGGCTAGAGACATTTCAAGTTATATTCAAACAACACATGAAGCATTGTGATTTAACAGTGTGATAATCCACTTGAATGTTGTTAACTCAGGTATCCGTACAAGGAATTCTTTGATTTGTGCTATTGGCAGCTAGCAATTAAAGGACATGTCCAAATTAACAAGCACTGTGGTAACATAAATAAAGATTAGGTCTAGAAATAGATTATTTTGTGACGTTCATGTTGTAATGTGCAACATCTAAAGGCATTTAATGCTTTTAGTCCACTCAGAGTGTAACAAGATCAGATTCCAACAGCACTAATACAGTACTGATGTAGTAGATTAACAGAGTTAATACAGATACGTCATGCTATTAATTTTTTTTTGTTTTCATGTGGTTTGTTGTCTATAAAATATACTCTTATCCACAACATGTCATATATTTTTAAATAAACACAAGTTGTAACTGATCAAAAGACTCATTGTAAAAACATGTTGCTTCATTGTGAAGGAGTCAGAATGAGTTGAGGGACTTTGAGGCTTGGAGAGAGTGTTCTTTGAGTGGGATGTTAGCTATGATGCAGCCCATCTCTCTATGCCAGGCTTACTATTTCCCAGGAGATGTCCCAGTTGTTCTCTGTAGCCACAGCTGAAGCTCCAGTCAACTTCAGCTGAGCTTCAGGAGATAACTAGTGATTTGTGATTCAAGTGTTTCCTCAGACAGAGCCTGCTCCTCCCGGGAGTTTGACAATGCTGCTGAGGGTGAGCAAAACACAACGGTAGGTCACACTGTGTTCTTATTAGTGATGCTGAATTGTCTTATACCCACAAAATGAATTCTATTGTTTAAAACCACTTCTGCTGCTGTGGGTAAGGACTGCTGAATTAGCTGCAACATCACTACTGTTCACGTCGAGCTCGGCCTCCCGGGCATGGATTCAGAATCTTTACAACTTAATAAATGTAGTGTGGACACTATATGATAAACAGTGTGTTACACTGTATTGGTGTTACATTGAGGGTGAGCAGTATCTACTAATCCTCAGTATTTGTTACTCCCTCTATTAAAATGGTAATTGGCATCATTCGGGTCATGTTTACACCTTCTTCCAAGATTGAATACATTCATGTTATCTGATGCCGTATGTATACAATGATGCAGTGAACCACAATTATGCTTTAAAATTTGCTAAAAGGAATTTTATTTCTGGTCATTGCAACAACAATGGTAAATGGTCTGTATATATTTTGCACTTTTCTACTCTTGATGACTAGCCTGGATGCCAGAAGAACTTAGCCCCGCCCCCAACATTTGAGGTCGGGAAGTTCGGTCTGGAGACGCTCTGTTGGGGAGAAATTATGGCCGAACAGAAACTGTTCGGACCAATCAGATTGTCAGGGCGGGCTTTATACGATGATGGACATTTATCTTTATCACTGCTTGTGTGGCTGTAGTGGATGGGCAGAGGGGGACATTTAATAATGGCATTGGTAATATTAAAACTCCAGGACACAGAAGGGGAATTCAAAGTATGGGATACATGTTTGATCATTTAAATCATATAAAATATGTCATCAATATCGTTTAAAATCATTTTTCAGTGTGTTTCCTTGACTCGAATAAACAATAATAAACGACTCGATGCCGAAACGATCGCTGCAGGGCGCTAGGCAGCCTTGGCGCAGCGCGACGCTTCAGACTCCGGTGTGACCAGCACAAAGGTTTAACATAGGAGTGGATGGGAGCCAGCTAGGCTTGGCGCTGTGCTTAACCGTCGCTTCAGCGTCCGGTGTGAACCCGGCGTTAGTAAATAACTCACAATGTGTCGCTTAACATACGTCACATATTACGTTGCTCTAATTGGTTGTAGGTCTATCCAATTGAGACAAGAGGCATTTTTTTTCTGGTTCGGCTGAAACACGCCCCATTATCACAGCCCAATGGAGCGGTATCAGACTCACATTCTGACTAGAATTGTGAGTATGACAACGTCAGGTTACTTGATGACCACTCAAAGCTCTTTACATTACAGATTTGCCATTCACCCATGCACAAACACTTTGATACAGTGCGTCCATGTGTGTTAAGTATCTTGCCCAAGTACACTTTGGCATTCGGAATGGGGAGACAGGGATTGAACTCCCGGCCTTCTGGTTAGTGGACAACCTGCTTTATATCCTGAGCTACAACTAATCAGGTAGCAACAGCAGTAGCAGATCAAAACCATGGCCCCTTCCTTTTCTTTGTTGCCTTTCAATGTGATTTATGCTTTGCAGGCTTCTAAATATGTCTCAGAAAGCAGTAGCTAAAATTGTTATTTCTGCTTGCTATGCATCCATTCCAGATGGAGATTTGCCTATGTGGCCTGTGGGCATAGCTGTAACGTGGCTGACTCTTGGCAAAGAGTCTCTCACGTATACGACTTTGTGGAAATGAATGAATGAGACGAAATGATGTAAAGAGGTGGTTAATCAATCAGACTTTAGACCTTTGGTATTTAGTATCAGACTCACACAACCGACACAAACAACCTTTAGAGCAGATACGCAAGTCTTTGCTTTCTTAAATCCAGTGATAAGGACTCCTACAGACAATAATGTTTTTGAATTATGTGTTGACATTTTATGTATGTCCATTTCCAGCTCCATAAAGAAAGTGTTTAACCCTCTCCTGGTTACAGTTTGCCTTTCAAGAACTTCAGTCCCTTTTTACTAATTCCATCTCTAACCATGGGAAAGACAGGTGTATGTGTTTCACAAGAGTAGTAAATTGCAAAATCAACATTCTGAAACTAAATATACCAACTTAAAATAACAGCTTCAAAATTATATTGATGGTACACTGAAGGTGTTTATCTCTGATATCATGTAAACTTAAAATAGCATAATTCAAGTTAATCTGTAATTGTTGTATTTGATAAATTTACAGCATTTCCGCTTTTGTAAGCCAGGGATCATGAAGAATATTCAATATCTGGCCATGCGTCAGCTCAGTGAGTGGGTCTGCGCAGCTCAGTCAAATGATTGATAGTTTGTTTTCTATCTATGAAAACTGCCTAACTCTTTTGACTCTGGGCGCAACAGAATTAAGTACCAGTTGTGACTGCAGGCCGTCACTATTTATAATATGTATGTAGTGTTGCTTTAAGAATTTGTTTATAAACACGTGGCTCCATACAACTCACAGTGAACAGATTGCTCAATAACAAAAAATTCGAATGAGATTCTTATACCAGAACAGTTTCATGTTTTTCCACAGAGAAAATCTATTCTACAGTCCACTACACTACACCTCACTACATCATCCACACTGGATGATGGAGAGATCCTGCATGCTCATGTTGCTGCCACCACCACCTCCAAACCACTGGAATCTACCACAGTGACATCCAATGCATCACTACAGGCAGCCCCAGCCGTGAGTGTGTGTTGGCTTAGGTTTCAAGATCCAAATGTATTCATCACCTTAGAAAAACTAGTTTGACAAACAAATCCCAATACAAGGCTCCTTCCTGACTAGTTCAAAAAAACGTGATGGGTAAAAGATTACTGCTACTGCTCAGATCATATGTCAACAGATCTCCATGGCAACTGAGAGCATTTCATTTATTGAAGACTGCGTGATATTTTAGACAACGCTGTAAAGAACATTTTTTAAATTGTCTTTACTTTGTCCGATTATGGGAGTGCCCTTGCCTATTGCTGCTGTCAGTAAGGCCAAGTGATAAAGGTTAAATCCTATTTCCACCGACAGACTTAAGCTCACCATACTGTAGTATAGTCATTACACACATGCCCACATGTGTCACAAACCTACAACAAACACAATTGTAAAGAAAATTCAGTACGCTGGTCAAACTGCCTGTTGAGCATTCAGAGAAACGGCATCTCTTCATATTCAAGAAGCTGAAGCTAGCAAACGTTATGTTATCAATCGCTACACATGTGGAAAGTTGACTGTTTATTGATTACTCATATAAGCTCCAATCAAAATCAGATTTTGTTGTATTTGAGAGGTTTCTACAGCTCTGGCTGTGTAAATGTTTTTCATTATAACTGCTAACTGAATGTTTCTATATATAATATCTTCGAACATTCATTGAATAAAGTAAAGACGAGGGATTTCACTTGGAGAGAATACAGACAAGAGGTAAGTTTATTCATTAAAAAGTTGTCACTTAACCAGGTCTTTTATTCAAAATTTAGGGTTGTAGTGGAGCTTCGAAACACTCAGTTATCTACTGATGTGGTAGCCCAACTGTCTCCTCCAAAGACAATGAGTAATAAGGTGTTTTCATTTAATTTGCTTTGTGTGTTTGTGCAATAAAGATTTTATTCTTTTACTTTAAATGTCAGAGACGAGTGTAAAGTTACATAAGTGGAGCACACCCTTGGACATTCCAATCTTTGTAGTTGATATATGACGATCTGAGGAAAATGTAAAGCCTAAAACATGCTCATACTTTGTGCTTCACAAATAAGTTTTTTTAATTTTTTTTTATAGGATAAATGGAAAGAGAACCATCACCAGTCTACAGTTCCTCTCAGCTAAGCAAAACATTTTAGCATCTTTAGCTCTTTCTTTTTGCTTCTGAGTCAAGCAAAGCAATAAGATGCATGATGTTGGTGGTTCATTTAGGCTACGTTGACACTTATACGAATTTGTTTAAAACACGTATTTGCTGCATTAACACAATTTTCCATTGTTCTCTTACATGAACAATGGTATTAGCCTCGCCTAGCATTGGGTTAGCGCTTGAGGTTACCAGTTAATGCAACATGGATAACACGTTAAAAGCATCGCTGACAAGTAATCTGCAACAATATCGGTGGGATTTCCCAGTTTTCCAAAAATGTTAATTCAATATGAGCTTTTTGCCCTTATTTAACTTTCCCAAGTGGCACAAAGAAGAGGATGTAAAAAGCAATGAACACATCTGAATCATGTGTAAATAATACAGCAAAAAAGGAAAACTGAATATTGATGAGGGTCGCATGACTAACAGAACATTAAATAACACCTAATTGTGTAAGAATAATTCTAATCTTATAGAATATAATACTACAGAAGCTTAACGATTTAATGCAAGGGAACTTTTCTGGCACTCCATGTTGGCAGGAGCATGTAGGCGTGTGACAAACTACAAGTCCCTGAGCTCTGACTCATTGAGGAAAATATATTTATTAATGCTGATCATGATGATACCAATTAAAAAAGCATAAACTCAGAATCTCCAAAAAAGATCCTTGTTCTTGTTCTTAGTTAAATTAAAGGGTTTTAAACCAGCCACCATCTTAATAATTCACCTTTGTTATGTCAACCAATGTACTTACAGGCTGACACTTATTTGTTCAACTCACTTCCTTCCCTTTCTTACCACTGATTTATATCATTAAAGACAGACTCCACTCCACTGCGTCACATCCGATAAATCCCTGTGCAAAACAGTGCTCGCAGAAATTAATCTCCTATTAGAGACAGCGGGATTCTAACAGTCACTATGTTTACGAGGATAACGTTCCTCACATGTTAGGAGAGTCATTGTAAAACATGATGAGGATGCGATAAGCTTTGCAACCTCACCTTGTTTTCGCAAGAGATAATGTGACACTGTAAATGATTGTGAAGTAAAAAAGAAAAAGTTTCCTACATTGTTGTTGAGAGATTTGAATGTTGTCACTTGAAAATAAAGAAGTTTATTGATGACAGAGTGCAAATATGTTAATGACCTACAGTTTACGCGTAAAGATGAACGTCACGACTATCGATGTTTTGATCCAGTTCCCTGCAGTCAGGTTGAAACAGAGCAACAGTCATGGTTGAAAATGTATTTGAAAACCAGGCAAAATTATTGTACAAGGGCAACATTAGATTTCTATGAGCGTCCCGTTTGTATCATTTCACCAAGCAAACAGCTACATTAGATTGTTCAGTAACTTCTCTCAACTGTCATCAAGCTTCATATCAGGAAATCATAAAGTGATCAAAGGGCTCAAACCACACTTGTGTGATTCCCCAGGGAAGTGAAAAGTCTTTCCCTGTTTAGGAATGCACAACATGTCCTGATTGTAGCTCCTCTTCTGTAGCTGTCACTTCTTTAACTGATTAAAGAGAGCACCACCACCACCACCACCGGCAACCTACACCAACCCCCCCGCCCGGCTTACTGTCCCACCTCTCTCGTTTAAGTAGTATCACAGAGACTTGGTTTGAATTGATGAGGAGTAACATTTCCTCATTAATAAGCAGTGTTAGGAATGGGGGAAAAAAAGCAGAGCAGTTACCTCACACAAGCCTCTCAGTGTCCCCCCCCTCCTGAGCTGCTGCTGCTGAGTAGAGTAAGTCCAAATATTTCACGTGAACTCTGTCTGTGGTGATTTCTCGCTGCCTCTGTTAGTTCACCCTGTTGAACTGAAACCACGCTCTAGTTGCCTTCATCCCTTTTCCTTACTCTTCTCCTCTCTGTGTATCCTCTCAGCTCTCTCTCTCTCTTTCCCTCTAAGTCCCTCCCTCCCTCCCTCAGCCTCTTTCCCTCTCACACATCCCTCTCTCTCTCTCTCTCTCTCTCTCTCTCTCTCTCTCTCTCTCTCTCTCTCTCTCTCTCTCTCTCTCTCTCTCTCTCTCTCTCTCTCTCTCTGTGCATGCTGGGAGTTTGTTGCGTGAGTGAGTGTCGGAGTGAGTGCGTTTTTTCGTTCTTATTTTCTCTTTATTTGTCGTTAATGTTATATTTTTTGAATCACATATCACATTAGAGTCACAGTAGTTTATTTTCTGGTGGTTTGGGACTTTCTCTGGGTGTCTTTCCCCTCACCAGCGTCTTGCTGGTGGTGCGATGGCCGTCATGGCCAGTGGGAATTTTAAATCACTTACACGAAAGCATGGTGTAAAAATATGTGTGAGTTTCCCCTAGCGTAGAGAGCATCGGTCTCGCTGTGGGGGAGAAGGTCGGTCACAGCTGTGTGGTGTCAGCGGCCCGTATGAACAGCGCCGTGGTCGTGTTTTTGGACCGCGTGGAGAAGGTGAACTCTGTGGTCGGGACAGGTATCACCGTGAACGGTTGTTTTGTACAGGTACTGCCTTTGTCCCAACCCGCTACCAAGTTGGTCCTGTCCAATGTCCCTCCGTTCATCACCGATGAGTTTCTCAGTAGAGAGCTGTCCAGACACGGGAAGGTAGCGTCCCCGATACGGAAGTTGTTGTCTGGATGTAAGTCTCCATTACTGAAACACGTAGTGTCCCACCGCAGACAGCTCTATATGATACTGAACAACCGGAACGAGGAGCTCAACCTCTGCTTCCATGTTAAAGTAGATGATTACGACTACGTGATTTTCGCCACTTCATCGGTGATGAAGTGTTTCGGGTGCGGGGAGGAGGGACACACGGTGAGAGCCTGTCCGAAGCGGAGTGACCCGGCTCCGCCCGCCGTGCCGACCGATCCCCCTGGGGAGCCGGTCGCCGCGGGGCTGGCCGATCCCTCCGGGGAGCTGGCCGTCACATCTGGGCGCCCGGTCGCTGCGCCACGGTTATCTCCTCCTACATCTCCGCGGAGAACCGAGGCTGTGACCGAGCCATCACGAGGGGTGAGTTTTGTCAATTCACCGGGTGTGGGGGTGGAGGTGTTGGTGGAGGATGTTGTGGTGGAGGATGTTGTGGGTGAGGTAGAGGAAAAGGAGGTGGGAGATAAAGGGGAGGAAGAGGGTGGTGTAGTTAGCAAACAGGTGGAGGAGGTGACGGGTGAAGAAAAAAGTTCTGAGCAGGAGGGAGGAGACAGTGGAAGGAGAGGAGGAGAAGCAGCTGAGGGCAGGATGGTGTGGAGTGAGCAGGTGGAGGAGGAGGAGATGGAGGAAGAATCGATAAAGGAAAAGAAAACAGTAAAACGTAGGAGGTCAGCTAGGACAGTTTTAAATGAATCAAAGACGAGCAAAGTGCAAGTGGAGAGTGATGTGAGTGAAAGTGAGTGTGTGTCTGATAGCAGCGACTTTCCGCCTTTTAACAGCAGTCAAAAAAGAAAATCATTTTCATATTTATGAAACTATGAAAATGAAAAAAATGTATGTCATGTTTTTACAAGAAACGCATAGTAATTTTAATAATGAGTCTGACTGGAAGAGAGAGTGGGGAGGGGAGGCCATTTTAAGTCACAACACTTCTCTGAGCGCAGGAGTGGGCTTCCTCTTCTCCATGGCTTTTAAACCAAACTCGCTGGAGGTCAAACATGTGATCTAGGGGAGGTTTCTTTTAGCCAAAGCTCAGTTCGACCATTTTACTGCTGTTTTTATGAACGTTTATGCTCCAGCAACTGGTGCAGAGAGGAAGCCCTTTTTACTGAAAAAAAGCGAGATTCTTTATGATTGTGCCATGGAGGATTTTTTATTCTTGGGTGGGGATTTGAACTGCACTGAAGATGCGATTTTAGACCGCAACCACGCAGAGCCTCATCCAGCCTCTCAGCACGCCTTAAAGCACACATCCACATTAACATCCAGATGAATATTAATAAGGTGTCACATCTCAATGGACTAACTGGCTAGAGACATTTCAAGTTATATTCAAACAACACATGAAGCATTGTGATTTAACAGTGTGATAATCCACTTGAATGTTGTTAACTCAGGTATCCGTACAAGGAATTCTTTGATTTGTGCTATTGGCAGCTAGCAATTAAAGGACATGTCCAAATTAACAAGCACTGTGGTAACATAAATAAAGATTAGGTCTAGAAATAGATTATTTTGTGACGTTCATGTTGTAATGTGCAACATCTAAAGGCATTTAATGCTTTTAGTCCACTCAGAGTGTAACAAGATCAGATTCCAACAGCACTAATACAGTACTGATGTAGTAGATTAACAGAGTTAATACAGATACGTCATGCTATTAATTTTTTTTTGTTTTCATGTGGTTTGTTGTCTATAAAATATACTCTTATCCACAACATGTCATATATTTTTAAATAAACACAAGTTGTAACTGATCAAAAGACTCATTGTAAAAACATGTTGCTTCATTGTGAAGGAGTCAGAATGAGTTGAGGGACTTTGAGGCTTGGAGAGAGTGTTCTTTGAGTGGGATGTTAGCTATGATGCAGCCCATCTCTCTATGCCAGGCTTACTATTTCCCAGGAGATGTCCCAGTTGTTCTCTGTAGCCACAGCTGAAGCTCCAGTCAACTTCAGCTGAGCTTCAGGAGATAACTAGTGATTTGTGATTCAAGTGTTTCCTCAGACAGAGCCTGCTCCTCCCGGGAGTTTGACAATGCTGCTGAGGGTGAGCAAAACACAACGGTAGGTCACACTGTGTTCTTATTAGTGATGCTGAATTGTCTTATACCCACAAAATGAATTCTATTGTTTAAAACCACTTCTGCTGCTGTGGGTAAGGACTGCTGAATTAGCTGCAACATCACTACTGTTCACGTCGAGCTCGGCCTCCCGGGCATGGATTCAGAATCTTTACAACTTAATAAATGTAGTGTGGACACTATATGATAAACAGTGTGTTACACTGTATTGGTGTTACATTGAGGGTGAGCAGTATCTACTAATCCTCAGTATTTGTTACTCCCTCTATTAAAATGGTAATTGGCATCATTCGGGTCATGTTTACACCTTCTTCCAAGATTGAATACATTCATGTTATCTGATGCCGTATGTATACAATGATGCAGTGAACCACAATTATGCTTTAAAATTTGCTAAAAGGAATTTTATTTCTGGTCATTGCAACAACAATGGTAAATGGTCTGTATATATTTTGCACTTTTCTACTCTTGATGACTAGCCTGGATGCCAGAAGAACTTAGCCCCGCCCCCAACATTTGAGGTCGGGAAGTTCGGTCTGGAGACGCTCTGTTGGGGAGAAATTATGGCCGAACAGAAACTGTTCGGACCAATCAGATTGTCAGGGCGGGCTTTATACGATGATGGACATTTATCTTTATCACTGCTTGTGTGGCTGTAGTGGATGGGCAGAGGGGGACATTTAATAATGGCATTGGTAATATTAAAACTCCAGGACACAGAAGGGGAATTCAAAGTATGGGATACATGTTTGATCATTTAAATCATATAAAATATGTCATCAATATCGTTTAAAATCATTTTTCAGTGTGTTTCCTTGACTCGAATAAACAATAATAAACGACTCGATGCCGAAACGATCGCTGCAGGGCGCTAGGCAGCCTTGGCGCAGCGCGACGCTTCAGACTCCGGTGTGACCAGCACAAAGGTTTAACATAGGAGTGGATGGGAGCCAGCTAGGCTTGGCGCTGTGCTTAACCGTCGCTTCAGCGTCCGGTGTGAACCCGGCGTTAGTAAATAACTCACAATGTGTCGCTTAACATACGTCACATATTACGTTGCTCTAATTGGTTGTAGGTCTATCCAATTGAGACAAGAGGCATTTTTTTTCTGGTTCGGCTGAAACACGCCCCATTATCACAGCCCAATGGAGCGGTATCAGACTCACATTCTGACTAGAATTGTGAGTATGACAACGTCAGGTTACTTGATGACCACTCAAAGCTCTTTACATTACAGATTTGCCATTCACCCATGCACAAACACTTTGATACAGTGCGTCCATGTGTGTTAAGTATCTTGCCCAAGTACACTTTGGCATTCGGAATGGGGAGACAGGGATTGAACTCCCGGCCTTCTGGTTAGTGGACAACCTGCTTTATATCCTGAGCTACAACTAATCAGGTAGCAACAGCAGTAGCAGATCAAAACCATGGCTCCTTCCTTTTCTTTGTTGCCTTTCAATGTGATTTATGCTTTGCAGGCTTCTAAATATGTCTCAGAAAGCAGTAGCTAAAATTGTTATTTCTGCTTGCTATGCATCCATTCCAGATGGAGATTTGCCTATGTGGCCTGTGGGCATAGCTGTAACGTGGCTGACTCTTGGCAAAGAGTCTCTCACGTATACGACTTTGTGGAAATGAATGAATGAGACGAAATGATGTAAAGAGGTGGTTAATCAATCAGACTTTAGACCTTTGGTATTTAGTATCAGACTCACACAACCGACACAAACAACCTTTAGAGCAGATACGCAAGTCTTTGCTTTCTTAAATCCAGTGATAAGGACTCCTACAGACAATAATGTTTTTGAATTATGTGTTGACATTTTATGTATGTCCATTTCCAGCTCCATAAAGAAAGTGTTTAACCCTCTCCTGGTTACAGTTTGCCTTTCAAGAACTTCAGTCCCTTTTTACTAATTCCATCTCTAACCATGGGAAAGACAGGTGTATGTGTTTCACAAGAGTAGTAAATTGCAAAATCAACATTCTGAAACTAAATATACCAACTTAAAATAACAGCTTCAAAATTATATTGATGGTACACTGAAGGTGTTTATCTCTGATATCATGTAAACTTAAAATAGCATAATTCAAGTTAATCTGTAATTGTTGTATTTGATAAATTTACAGCATTTCCGCTTTTGTAAGCCAGGGATCATGAAGAATATTCAATATCTGGCCATGCGTCAGCTCAGTGAGTGGGTCTGCGCAGCTCAGTCAAATGATTGATAGTTTGTTTTCTATCTATGAAAACTGCCTAACTCTTTTGACTCTGGGCGCAACAGAATTAAGTACCAGTTGTGACTGCAGGCCGTCACTATTTATAATATGTATGTAGTGTTGCTTTAAGAATTTGTTTATAAACACGTGGCTCCATACAACTCACAGTGAACAGATTGCTCAATAACAAAAAATTCGAATGAGATTCTTATACCAGAACAGTTTCATGTTTTTCCACAGAGAAAATCTATTCTACAGTCCACTACACTACACCTCACTACATCATCCACACTGGATGATGGAGAGATCCTGCATGCTCATGTTGCTGCCACCACCACCTCCAAACCACTGGAATCTACCACAGTGACATCCAATGCATCACTACAGGCAGCCCCAGCCGTGAGTGTGTGTTGGCTTAGGTTTCAAGATCCAAATGTATTCATCACCTTAGAAAAACTAGTTTGACAAACAAATCCCAATACAAGGCTCCTTCCTGACTAGTTCAAAAAAACGTGATGGGTAAAAGATTACTGCTACTGCTCAGATCATATGTCAACAGATCTCCATGGCAACTGAGAGCATTTCATTTATTGAAGACTGCGTGATATTTTAGACAACGCTGTAAAGAACATTTTTTAAATTGTCTTTACTTTGTCCGATTATGGGAGTGCCCTTGCCTATTGCTGCTGTCAGTAAGGCCAAGTGATAAAGGTTAAATCCTATTTCCACCGACAGACTTAAGCTCACCATACTGTAGTATAGTCATTACACACATGCCCACATGTGTCACAAACCTACAACAAACACAATTGTAAAGAAAATTCAGTACGCTGGTCAAACTGCCTGTTGAGCATTCAGAGAAACGGCATCTCTTCATATTCAAGAAGCTGAAGCTAGCAAACGTTATGTTATCAATCGCTACACATGTGGAAAGTTGACTGTTTATTGATTACTCATATAAGCTCCAATCAAAATCAGATTTTGTTGTATTTGAGAGGTTTCTACAGCTCTGGCTGTGTAAATGTTTTTCATTATAACTGCTAACTGAATGTTTCTATATATAATATCTTCGAACATTCATTGAATAAAGTAAAGACGAGGGATTTCACTTGGAGAGAATACAGACAAGAGGTAAGTTTATTCATTAAAAAGTTGTCACTTAACCAGGTCTTTTATTCAAAATTTAGGGTTGTAGTGGAGCTTCGAAACACTCAGTTATCTACTGATGTGGTAGCCCAACTGTCTCCTCCAAAGACAATGAGTAATAAGGTGTTTTCATTTAATTTGCTTTGTGTGTTTGTGCAATAAAGATTTTATTCTTTTACTTTAAATGTCAGAGACGAGTGTAAAGTTACATAAGTGGAGCACACCCTTGGACATTCCAATCTTTGTAGTTGATATATGACGATCTGAGGAAAATGTAAAGCCTAAAACATGCTCATACTTTGTGCTTCACAAATAAGTTTTTTTAATTTTTTTTTATAGGATAAATGGAAAGAGAACCATCACCAGTCTACAGTTCCTCTCAGCTAAGCAAAACATTTTAGCATCTTTAGCTCTTTCTTTTTGCTTCTGAGTCAAGCAAAGCAATAAGATGCATGATGTTGGTGGTTCATTTAGGCTACGTTGACACTTATACGAATTTGTTTAAAACACGTATTTGCTGCATTAACACAATTTTCCATTGTTCTCTTACATGAACAATGGTATTAGCCTCGCCTAGCATTGGGTTAGCGCTTGAGGTTACCAGTTAATGCAACATGGATAACACGTTAAAAGCATCGCTGACAAGTAATCTGCAACAATATCGGTGGGATTTCCCAGTTTTCCAAAAATGTTAATTCAATATGAGCTTTTTGCCCTTATTTAACTTTCCCAAGTGGCACAAAGAAGAGGATGTAAAAAGCAATGAACACATCTGAATCATGTGTAAATAATACAGCAAAAAAGGAAAACTGAATATTGATGAGGGTCGCATGACTAACAGAACATTAAATAACACCTAATTGTGTAAGAATAATTCTAATCTTATAGAATATAATACTACAGAAGCTTAACGATTTAATGCAAGGGAACTTTTCTGGCACTCCATGTTGGCAGGAGCATGTAGGCGTGTGACAAACTACAAGTCCCTGAGCTCTGACTCATTGAGGAAAATATATTTATTAATGCTGATCATGATGATACCAATTAAAAAAGCATAAACTCAGAATCTCCAAAAAAGATCCTTGTTCTTGTTCTTAGTTAAATTAAAGGGTTTTAAACCAGCCACCATCTTAATAATTCACCTTTGTTATGTCAACCAATGTACTTACAGGCTGACACTTATTTGTTCAACTCACTTCCTTCCCTTTCTTACCACTGATTTATATCATTAAAGACAGACTCCACTCCACTGCGTCACATCCGATAAATCCCTGTGCAAAACAGTGCTCGCAGAAATTAATCTCCTATTAGAGACAGCGGGATTCTAACAGTCACTATGTTTACGAGGATAACGTTCCTCACATGTTAGGAGAGTCATTGTAAAACATGATGAGGATGCGATAAGCTTTGCAACCTCACCTTGTTTTCGCAAGAGATAATGTGACACTGTAAATGATTGTGAAGTAAAAAAGAAAAAGTTTCCTACATTGTTGTTGAGAGATTTGAATGTTGTCACTTGAAAATAAAGAAGTTTATTGATGACAGAGTGCAAATATGTTAATGACCTACAGTTTACGCGTAAAGATGAACGTCACGACTATCGATGTTTTGATCCAGTTCCCTGCAGTCAGGTTGAAACAGAGCAACAGTCATGGTTGAAAATGTATTTGAAAACCAGGCAAAATTATTGTACAAGGGCAACATTAGATTTCTATGAGCGTCCCGTTTGTATCATTTCACCAAGCAAACAGCTACATTAGATTGTTCAGTAACTTCTCTCAACTGTCATCAAGCTTCATATCAGGAAATCATAAAGTGATCAAAGGGCTCAAACCACACTTGTGTGATTCCCCAGGGAAGTGAAAAGTCTTTCCCTGTTTAGGAATGCACAACATGTCCTGATTGTAGCTCCTCTTCTGTAGCTGTCACTTCTTTAACTGATTAAAGAGAGCACCACCACCACCACCACCGGCAACCTACACCAACCCCCCCGCCCGGCTTACTGTCCCACCTCTCTCGTTTAAGTAGTATCACAGAGACTTGGTTTGAATTGATGAGGAGTAACATTTCCTCATTAATAAGCAGTGTTAGGAATGGGGGAAAAAAAGCAGAGCAGTTACCTCACACAAGCCTCTCAGTGTCCCCCCCCTCCTGAGCTGCTGCTGCTGAGTAGAGTAAGTCCAAATATTTCACGTGAACTCTGTCTGTGGTGATTTCTCGCTGCCTCTGTTAGTTCACCCTGTTGAACTGAAACCACGCTCTAGTTGCCTTCATCCCTTTTCCTTACTCTTCTCCTCTCTGTGTATCCTCTCAGCTCTCTCTCTCTCTTTCCCTCTAAGTCCCTCCCTCCCTCCCTCAGCCTCTTTCCCTCTCACACATCCCTCTCTCTCTCTCTCTCTCTCTCTCTCTCTCTCTCTCTCTCTCTCTCTCTCTCTCTCTCTCTCTCTCTCTCTGTGCATGCTGGGAGTTTGTTGCGTGAGTGAGTGTCGGAGCGAGTGCGTTTTTTCGTTCTTATTTTCTCTTTATTTGTCGTTAATGTTATATTTTTTGAATCACATATCACATTAGAGTCACAGTAGTTTATTTTCTGGTGGTTTGGGACTTTCTCTGGGTGTCTTTCCCCTCACCAGCGTCTTGCTGGTGGTGCGATGGCCGTCATGGCCAGTGGGAATTTTAAATCACTTACACGAAAGCATGGTGTAAAAATATGTGTGAGTTTCCCCTAGCGTAGAGAGCATCGGTCTCGCTGTGGGGGAGAAGGTCGGTCACAGCTGTGTGGTGTCAGCGGCCCGTATGAACAGCGCCGTGGTCGTGTTTTTGGACCGCGTGGAGAAGGTGAACTCTGTGGTCGGGACAGGTATCACCGTGAACGGTTGTTTTGTACAGGTACTGCCTTTGTCCCAACCCGCTACCAAGTTGGTCCTGTCCAATGTCCCTCCGTTCATCACCGATGAGTTTCTCAGTAGAGAGCTGTCCAGACACGGGAAGGTAGCGTCCCCGATACGGAAGTTGTTGTCTGGATGTAAGTCTCCATTACTGAAACACGTAGTGTCCCACCGCAGACAGCTCTATATGATACTGAACAACCGGAACGAGGAGCTCAACCTCTGCTTCCATGTTAAAGTAGATGATTACGACTACGTGATTTTCGCCACTTCATCGGTGATGAAGTGTTTCGGGTGCGGGGAGGAGGGACACACGGTGAGAGCCTGTCCGAAGCGGAGTGACCCGGCTCCGCCCGCCGTGCCGACCGATCCCCCTGGGGAGCCGGTCGCCGCGGGGCTGGCCGATCCCTCCGGGGAGCTGGCCGTCACATCTGGGCGCCCGGTCGCTGCGCCACGGTTATCTCCTCCTACATCTCCGCGGAGAACCGAGGCTGTGACCGAGCCATCACGAGGGGTGAGTTTTGTCAATTCACCGGGTGTGGGGGTGGAGGTGTTGGTGGAGGATGTTGTGGTGGAGGATGTTGTGGGTGAGGTAGAGGAAAAGGAGGTGGGAGATAAAGGGGAGGAAGAGGGTGGTGTAGTTAGCAAACAGGTGGAGGAGGTGACGGGTGAAGAAAAAAGTTCTGAGCAGGAGGGAGGAGACAGTGGAAGGAGAGGAGGAGAAGCAGCTGAGGGCAGGATGGTGTGGAGTGAGCAGGTGGAGGAGGAGGAGATGGAGGAAGAATCGATAAAGGAAAAGAAAACAGTAAAACGTAGGAGGTCAGCTAGGACAGTTTTAAATGAATCAAAGACGAGCAAAGTGCAAGTGGAGAGTGATGTGAGTGAAAGTGAGTGTGTGTCTGATAGCAGCGACTTTCCGCCTTTTAACAGCAGTCAAAAAAGAAAATCATTTTCATATTTATGAAACTATGAAAATGAAAAAAATGTATGTCATGTTTTTACAAGAAACGCATAGTAATTTTAATAATGAGTCTGACTGGAAGAGAGAGTGGGGAGGGGAGGCCATTTTAAGTCACAACACTTCTCTGAGCGCAGGAGTGGGCTTCCTCTTCTCCATGGCTTTTAAACCAAACTCGCTGGAGGTCAAACATGTGATCTAGGGGAGGTTTCTTTTAGCCAAAGCTCAGTTCGACCATTTTACTGCTGTTTTTATGAACGTTTATGCTCCAGCAACTGGTGCAGAGAGGAAGCCCTTTTTACTGAAAAAAAGCGAGATTCTTTATGATTGTGCCATGGAGGATTTTTTATTCTTGGGTGGGGATTTGAACTGCACTGAAGATGCGATTTTAGACCGCAACCACGCAGAGCCTCATCCAGCCTCTCAGCACGCCTTAAAGCAGCTGGTCCGCTCTCACGGCATGGTGGACGTGTGGAGGAGGATGCACCCAGACTGCAGACAGTACACCTGGTCCCACATCAGAGAGAGTAGGATCTCCTCAGCCAGGTTAGACAAGATTTATTGTTTTAAACATCATTTTAACATTTTCAAAAGCTGCGCTATCATGCCGGCAGACTCTCTGTACTGGTTGTTGAGAGAACCACTTGTAAATGGAGCCAGACTGGACGTCAGCGGCACATCAACACCCGGCCTTATGGCGGCGCTGACCCGGTCTGGAACAGTGACCTTACAGCAGCTGGTGGATGCAGTGGGGCCGGCACTCAACAACACCCAGGCCCTGGGCTCCCTGCTGGGGCTGCAGTCTACCCGGATGGCCCAGAGGATCCTGGAGCTCTGGACCCAGAGGCTCTCCATCCAGGAAAAGGACCTCCTGTGGGCCTACCAGAGGGGAGAAACCACACCAGAGGCTGCAGACCCCTATCCAGATATTATCCTGAACCCAGGCCTGGGAGAAAAGACCGGCCCCCTACTAACTGAAATAAACAAACACAAACTGGAAATACACAGAGCGGACAAAGAGACAATATACAGAAACTGTGTAAAAAGCATCCACCAGACCGGACTGAGAAACAGACCCCCCACTGTGTGGTCACGGAGGTGGGGGGATCATGGACCCAGCCCGCAGTGGAGGATTTTATTCAAACCTCCCCTCAAGAAAAGAACAGGCGACCTCCAGTGGAGAATTTTACATGGCGCCGTCGCTTCCAACGCTTTTATTTCTATTCTTAATCCCACCGTTTTTAACAAGTGTCCATTTTGCGACCTGCGTGAGACTATTTATCACGTTTTT
This sequence comes from Platichthys flesus, assembly GCF_949316205.1. Classification (NCBI taxonomy): domain Eukaryota; kingdom Metazoa; phylum Chordata; class Actinopteri; order Pleuronectiformes; family Pleuronectidae; genus Platichthys; species Platichthys flesus. Next base: position 2,871,666 of record NC_084958.1, on the reverse strand, counting down.
ACTGAGTGCAAGAGACTGACAAGTTTCTTCGCTCTTTTAACCGCGTTTTTTAGTGATTTTAACGTCACTTTTACTGAGAAGGTTTTTATCATGGGAGCTGCCTACAACAAAGCAGCTAAAGATAAGTAGCAGCTCCTGAACCACCTCTCAGGTGAGGCCAAGATGGCCATTTATATTAGTAGAAAAAACTGGGTAGAGAACAGAGATGGGCAGGAAGCGGGGGTGGTGTGGGTGGTTCGTTCTCTCTCTCTCTCTCTCTCTCTCTCTCTCTCTCTCTCTCTCTCTCTCTCTCTCTCTCTCTCTCTCTCTCTCTCTCTCTGTCATGGCGGAGTGTGCGTGGGGCTGAGAGCTGTGTGTGAGGGTGAAAGGTATAGTGGGTTTAAGACTTACTTTGCTGAGCTTTATTATTTAGGTGTATGTTTATTTGTTCGTCTTTAGTTGTATAGTTGTTTTTTTCTGTTTATAATAGTTTGCTGAGTGAGTGTGTGAGTGAGTGAGTGTGAGTGTGTGTGCTAACAGGCAGCATGCCTGTGGCAGCGGCAGCGGCAGCAGACTTTGAGAGTCTGACTCGCCGGCATGCCATTAAACTGATCCCCGCAGTGGCATGCAGTGTGGCAGAGGCCGCGCTGGCTGTGGGAGAGGTGGTCGGATGTGACTCGGTCAAATCGGCCTCCCGGATGAACGGAGCTATCGTCATGTTTTTAGATAGCACGGCGAAGGTGAGCGAGGTGGTGGAGACAGGAGTGGTGATTCACGATACTTTTAATCCTGTTCTCCCACTCGTGAATCCAGCCACGAGGGTGATGATATCAAATGCACCCCCTTTTGTGAAAAACGACACTCTGGCCAAGGAACTGTCCCGGTACGGGCAGATTGTGTCCCAAATTAAAATGGTGTCTCTTGGGAGTAAATCCCCAAAACTCAGGCACGTAGTGAGTCACCGGAGGCAAGTTTTCATGGTCCTAAGAGACAACTCAAAGGAGCTGAACATGTCTTTTTCGTTCAAAATTGAGGGTTTTAATTATGTGATTTTTGTCTCATCCGACACGATGAAGTGTTTTGAGTGCGGGGAGGAGGGGCACCTGGCCCGCTCCTGCCCGGGGAAGGGTGGAGCGCAGCGGCCGGCTGCCGCAGCTACGGCTCCGGCCCAGGCAACGGCGGCTCCGGCAGCGGCAGCTTCGGCAGCTCTGGCAGCGGCAGCTCCGGCAGCGGCGGCTCCGGCAGCGGCGGCCCCCGCTGCCGCTGACGCGGAGCTTCCGCGAGCGGCGCAGCCTGAGGCTGCTGTGGGCGGAGCCCCGCCCACAGAGCCTCCCGCTCCTCTGGTGGAGGAGGGGGCTCCTGAGACTCAGGTAGCCTCCGAGGCTCCGGAGAGTCCGCTCCCGGAGGTGGGAGTCCAGGGGGGAGCCCCCCCAGTAAGCAATGCCTCTGAGCAGGCAATTCAAAAAACTGACAGCAAGCCAGAGTCAATTGACTTAGACGAAACTGAGATGGAGGAAGGAATGAGTGAAGATGAAATGTTTAAAATGTCACAAAAGAGGAAAAATTCAGGGTCTGGGCACAGCAATGCAAAAGCTTGCAAGGCAAGCCGCGGGTTGAGATCCAGCCAGGGGAGCGCTCCCTCCTCTCAGGAGGAAGCGGACGGCCTCTACCCCCCCTCTGACATAAGAACCTTCCTTGAAACCACTAAAGGCCAGAGGCTGCCCTCGGTTGAGGATCACTTCCCCGACCTCAAACTGTTTTTAAAGTCCTCCAAACCACTCACCAGGAAAACAGGCAGCGATGAGTTTTTAACAGACCAACAAATTTATAGACTCAGGAAACTCGTGTTGAGAGTAAAAGGCCAAATGATTACTGATGATGACGAGTTTTAAAAAGTCCTTTTACTCTTCTCCTTTACTGACCTGTTTTCTGATTGTTTTTCTCTTTCTTTTATCCATGTGTGATTTTAAAATCAGCACTTTAAATGTAAACGGAGCCAGAGCTGATTTTAAAAGAGCGGCTGTTTTTAAACTCATGGATATTAACAGAATAGATATTATGTTTTTACAAGAAACCCACAGCACCGAAAACAATGAGTGTGACTGGAAGAGGGCTTTTAATGGGGAAGTGATTTTAAGTCACAAGTCCAGCTGCAGTGGGGGGGTGGGGATTCTTTTTGCCAGGAGTTTTTTACCACTTTCTTTTATTGTAGAAGAGATTATTCCAGGTGTATTGATAAGGGTGAAAGCCGAATATGAAAATGTCAAGCTGGTGTTTTTAAATGTCTATGCGCCCACGAGTAGGGTGGACAGGATGGCACTTTTAAACATTTTAGATGATACTGTTCAAACCTGTAGTGGTGATGATTTTATGTTTTTAGGAGGTGATTTTAACTGCACAGAAAATCCCACTTTAGACAGGAATCATTTAGAACCACATCCCGCATCAGGTCTCAGGCTGAACCAACTGACCGAGGCTCACGAGCTGTCTGATGTGTGGAGGATTTTTAACAGTAATCACAGACAATACACCTGGAGCCATGCCAGAGACAATGTTTTATCCCTGGCTAGACTGGATCGACTCTATTGTTTTAAACACCATTTAAATATTTTTAAAAGGTGTTTTATTCAGCCTGTGGGTTTTACTGATCATTGTTTAGTCTCTTGCTCTGTTTTTATTAGAAATGTTCGTTTAAAGAGCGCCTATTGGCATTTTAACACAGCTCTTTTAAACGACCAGGCTTTTAGAAATGCTTTTAAGTTGTTTTGGTTTTCCCACAGAGAGAGCAGGTCTGCTTTCAGGAGCATTCAGCAGTGGTGGGACATCGGAAAGATACAAATAAAAAAACTTTGCCAGCAGTTCACTCGCAATGTCAGCAGAGATTTAACCCGGACAATGAGGGATCTGGAGAGACAGGTAGAAGAATTACAGTCTTTAGTAGCTTCTACAGGAAATCGAGGGCATTTAGACTCCCTCAAGACCAAACAGTCGGCTATAGCCAACCTGCTGGGGGTCTCAGCACAGGGGGCTCTGGTCAGGTCCCGGTTTATGAACATCTCACAGATGGATGCCCCCTCCCAGTTCTTCTTTGGGTTGGAGCAGAAAAATGGACAAAGGAAGACCATTCACTGTTTACGAACGGGTAGTGGCTCTGAAGTCTCAGACTCGTCTGAGATCAGGAAGTGTGCTACCGGTTTCTATAGAGACCTCTTTAAGAGTGAGTGGTCAAGTAATCCAGATGTGCACAGCAGTTTTCTGAATGGTCTCCCTCAGGTTAGCAGGAACAGCAACACGGAGCTAGCTGCAGACATTACGAAAGAAGAGCTGCACAGAGCCACTATGAGCCTGCAGAGCGGCAAAGCTCCAGGGATAGACGGCCTTCCTGTTGATTTCTTTAAGTCCTTCTGGGACATCCTAGGACAGGATCTGCTCGAGGTAGTCAACAACAGTTTACAGACTGGAAGGCTACCTCTGAGCTGCAGGAGGGCCGTAATCACCCTGCTGCCGAAGAAGGGAGACCTTCAAGAGTTAAAGAACTGGAGGCCGGTCTCTCTGTTGTGCACGGATTACAAAATCCTGTCCAAAGCTCTGGCCCTCAGACTAAGGGAGGTGATGGCGTCCGTCATCCACCCTGACCAGACATACTGTGTACCCGGCAGGCTCATAAGTGACAATGTCACTTTGATTCGAGATGTTTTGGACCTCTCCAGTTCATTGGCAATAGAGACTGGTCTTATTTCCATAGACCAGGAAAAGGCTTTTGACCGGGTTGAACACCAGTACCTATGGCAGACTCTGGCTGCTTTTGGGTTCAACCCAGGCTTTATAGCCATGATCCGGGTTTTCTATACAGACATTGCGAGTGTTCTTAAAATAAATGGTGGGCTGAGTGCTCCTTTTAACATTGGGAGAGGGGTGAGACAGGGCTGCTCTCTATCTGGGATGTTGTACTCTCTCGCCATCGAGCCTCTGCTCCATAAGCTAAGGAAGGTTTTAAAAGGTGTGTTTTTCCCCCAGTGTAGTGTGTCTTTTAAATTATCTGTGTATGCAGACGATTTGATTTTACTTGTGAACACACAAAAAGATATTGATCTTTTATCTGATACTGTAAATGACTTTGGTTTTATTTCTTCTGCAAAGGTGAACTGGGGGAAGAGCGAGGCTTTGATGGTTGGAGAGAAGCTGGGGGATCGGCTCAGGCTGCCTGGAGGTCTGGCCTGGAAGAAAGGAGGACTCCAATATCTCGGTGTCTTCCTGGGAGATGAGACCCACATCAAAAAAAATTGGAATAATGTCCTACAAAAGGTCAAAGGCAGACTTAAAAAATGGAAGTGGCTGTTGCCCAAAATTTCGTACAGAGGCCGGACATTAATAATAAACAATCTGGTCTCATCTACCCTGTGGCACCGGCTGGCCTGTGTCGATCCTCCACCTTCTCTCCTGGCAGAGGTACAACGGGTTTTAATAGATTTCTTTTGGGGCAGGATGCACTGGATCCCACAGAGTGTCCTTTTCCTTCCTATAGAGGAGGGGGGGCAGGGCCTGGTCCATCTGGCCAGCAGGGGCGCTGCCTTCCGCCTTCAGTTCTTACAGAGATTGCTGACCGGGCCAAGGGACGCTCTGTGGAGACCTCTATCCCGGTGCATACTGCAACATTTTAACAGCCTGGGTCTGGATTTTATTCTGTTTTTAATGAATGATAACAAAATAGTCTCACCATCTCTTCCTGGCTTTTATAAGAGTGTTTTTAAAGTGTGGAACCTGTTAAAAAAAGAGCGAAGGTTACAGGGGGACTCCCTGCACTGGCTGCTGCAAGAGCCTGTTCTGCACGGGACCATTCTAGATCCCCCCCGCTGGGCACAAGGCACCCTCTCCAGAATGCTGCAGGCTGCCGGGGTCTCTACGCTGGGTCAGGTGGTGGAGCTAGCCGGTCCTGAACTGGAAGACCCCACAGGGCTGGCCAACAAACTTGGAATCCGATCAGAACGGACAATGGAGAGGGTGCTTGGCCACTGGAGGACAAGACTTGCGGATCAGGACATCTTGCTTTTAAACTCTTTTAAAGATGGGTCTATTTCCCCCAATCTTGAGGACCCTTTCCCCGCCACTTTCCTGGCACTGGATTTAAATGACTGTTCTGGACCTCTGGTGCAGCCTGCTCGCCCGGTCTCCCTGGAGGGAGCTTCCGGGAAGAATCTCTACCAACTAATGGTAAAAACACTGAACATTCAAAAGCTGAACGGGCGGAGAGACACTCTTTGGAGGAGCTATTTTGCCGCAGAAGAAGAAACCAGACCTCAGTGGAGGTCGCTTTACAAACCTCCACTGAGTAAGAGACATGGAGACCTCCAGTGGAGGTTGCTCCACGGAGTCATAGCGGTGAACGCTTTTTTATCAATAATTAAGAACTCCGTGGAAGACAAATGCTCATTTTGTAATGTAAAAGAAACCCTCTTTCACTGTTTTAATGAGTGTCACCGTCTCTCTGATTTGTTTCTGTTTTTACAAGTTGTTTTTACCAGTTTTAAAGAGGTTTTTAACAAGCAGGTTTTTATTTATGGTTTTAAATACACTCGCAAACAAAAACACAAAAGCCAGCTTTTAAACTTTGTTTTAGGGCAGGCTAAGATGGCCGTGTATATAACCAGGAAGAGGAAGGTAGAGCAGGACGTCCACATTGAGCCGGTCCCTGTCTGCATCAACATGATAAAATCCAGAATATTGGTTGATTTTATTTTTTATAAAGCAGCAGGTGACCTGGACTCTTTTAATGATCTGTGGTGTTTTCAAGATGTTTTATGTTCTGTGACAGATCAAGAACTTGTTTATGCTGATTATCTTGTGTGATTTTATTTAATTATTCATGGCTAAACGTGTATTTTAAAAATAACTTATTAGGTGTTTCAATGTGTTGTGTCAACCAATAGTACCAAATAAAGTTGTTTTCAAAAATCAAAATCAAAAATCTCTCTCTCTCTCTCTCTCTCTCTCTCTCTCTCTCTCTCTCTCTCTCTCTCTCTCTCTCTCTCTCTCTCTCTCTCTCTCTCTCTCTCTCTCTCTCTCTCTCTCTCTCGATTCGCAGTCCCGACATTCACTCTCCAGGTTTTTCCTCTCACATTTGAATTTGTTTATACTGGCAGAGCCATTATTGTGTATTCTGGCTCCAAAACAGCTTGTACAGTGATTTTAATTTAACATTAAAAAGAAAATTGTTTTACTTAATTCACAATGAACAAACTTGTTTGTATCCTTTTTAAGGGTGAGGTGAAAAGATCTCTGGAAATAGTTTATAGACTATACAGATAATTTGAAACATCCCATTTTTTAAGCAAACATAATATTACAAAATATTAAAATTACAATTGCGATGGAAATCCTACTGACCAAATCCTGCGCTTGATTTTGCGGAATACTAATTAAAATAGAAACAAATACGAAAAGCAGGGAATTACTTTCCTGAAAGTCAATGGTCGGATCGACATGAAGACAATATACAGCTTGAATGTTTTGAGCACACTACTACAAACAAAGCTCCCAATAGAGCTGCAGTATAGGGAAACATTTGCAAAAATTGCTTTTTGTCATATTTTCTAAAGCTGTCACGACATCTTGAAAATTGTAATTGAATCAGGTAACATTAGTAAAACTTTGCTCCTTTGGCTCCACCTACAGCTTCTGATGCAACCTGCATCCAACGCTCTTGTTTCAAAACCACCAATCAGAACTAGGGGGAGTGTCTGAGAGTGTCAATCACTGCATGTGTACAATAGCCCCCACTCCAACCCTTGTGCGCCTAGTCAGGGTGACTTGTTTTATAAGCTTGTTTATTATTCCTTTTAATGGTTAGTGTCATTTTATAACATTTACAAAGTTGCTGAAAGTGTTGTTGGGAAAAGCCAAAGCCTTGTTTTTCTCTCTCCTTTATTTTTGACATCCTCACAACTGCAGCTTAATGTATCCTTTTTAACATTATGAGGCACCAAAATAATATGTTCCCAAAATGTTTTTGAGGGACGAAAATGAAAACATTACCCAAGGGACTACAGGGGAACCCTCCTTGGCTGTGTGATTACATTCCATTGACCTGTAAAGGTCAGATGGATGATTATGAGTTTATTCAGCTGTGATCCAACCATAGTGCTTTTGTTGCCTCAACAGGTGAGACTTCAGATCCAAAATGTCTTTGATAACTCTGAACAGCTGCGAATGACTACCGCCACCTCCTGGTGACTCTGCTGCTGATTAAAACCCTTTTTTATTTATTAATTTATTCATGTAATTTTTTTTCTGGATAAAGGTTGCTCTAGGTTGAAATTAGAGACAAATCTGATTTTTTCTCTCCATAGTTGCCAACCGTTTGCTCATTGAAATGTTATTTTTTTTCTCCAGTGCTGTCAGTTCTCGGTCTTACTGTTATAGAAGTAAGTTGGTGCCTCTCTCTGTGTGGGCATCTGAGTTACATATGAACTTCCCTCAACGTAGACACTACAATGTACTGTTGGTTGGTCCTTTATCTATAACCTGACCTTGGGTACTGCTTTGTGAGAGAAGGGAGTATCTGTGGAATTAGACTGGCCATTCTCTCCTGTACAGATATCTGTAATATATAATACAAATTATTTATAATGGCATATACAGTAATGTCTGAGCATGGTAAAAAATTCCTCAACACTTAATATGTAGAGGTCCTTGAGATAATGTATGAAAAGCATCTATCAATTAGCTTGTTTTGTCAGACTGAATTTGAATCAGGTTCCCATTTGGGTCGCAAAAAAAAGTAAAGCCTGCTGCAACTTGTGCAATAGAAATTTGGAAGAGGAAAGTTTAAAGTATATGTGGCATGGGATCCCCCAAAGATGTTTAGTCACTCAAAAATAATCAACAATTTAATAAAAACAACCATCTTGTCACTCTAGTAGGCAACCACTGGAAGACGCTTTACTCACAATCAATATCTAAAAAAAGTTCACACACTGTACCCAAATCGTGATGTGTTTTAGCGATTACAGCGCTAACTTCATTCCCTTTGCAATAATCCAACCATATCTGAACATATGAAAGCAATCTGCAAAGCCACTACAACACGTTTGATCCTGATTTTGTATTTCCCCTTTCCTCACTCCGGTCTGGGTTTTATTTTTGATATGAGAAGTTATTTCAATGAAGCCGATGAAGTGGACACTATGCACAGAGGGTTTTCATTGACAAATATTTAAAGAAGGAAAGAGTGGACCTCCAGGAGCCCTTTAGAAAAGACTGAATGCGTCCTCAGCATGACGGCTTACCATTAGCTTACCTCACATTAGATCAGTAAGAAAGCGTCAGCAGCATCACAATCTATGACACAGTCTATGACTCATATAAGCAGCAGCTAGGAAAATTATATATTGACTGATTGACACAGTTTACAGCCTATGTAAGTCTAATTTCATTATGGTAAATACTAACACAATTTATCGTTATCTATCTATTTTATACATATATTTGAATGGACAATCCCGGTTATCTAGTAAGCGGTCATTTTTACACTGCTGTTAATTTCAAACATTTTCTACTCACGATTGTGCTGATGGAGGGCTGAGTGAAGTTTCCACAAACATTTTAGGTGTTTCAGGAGTAAACAGCGTTGCTGCCAAATCAAATACATTTGAAGCAAATGGTGACCAATTCTTTAAACTGAAAAAAACTACAGAAAAGACAAAAACATGCCTCCATACTCCTCATAATGAAGCTAGCGTAAGTTCAGTCAGGTAGACTTAACCTGCAGACGATCAGCTGATCAGGGGCGTTCCTATACATAGGAACGCCCAATGGAGGACTTAACCTGCCTAGTGATCAGCTGATTGGGGGTGTGCCTTATCATCCAATCAGGTCGGACGCGGGCTCTGTCAGCCAGTCATTCAGCAGCTGTCAAACTTTAAAAGTCCCTTTCCTCTCTTCCTCAGCCTGCCATCATTCGGTGACTGACGAAACGAGCCGCTATTTTGTGATCGCAAACAGAGAGCACGCTCTTGATTATAACCTCATCTTTCATGTCGGACTCCGACGATTATCCCCAGGAGCTCCTGGCTCCTAACTCAGACCTGCTCCAGGACATCGCCTCCAACTCCTCAGGCGGTCGGCGTAAGAGCGCTCGCCTAGCTGGACGGTACCAACCCATCATGGACGAGGCAGACCTCCTCATCACGCAGCTCCAGGACCATGGCATCACGCCAGCGCCAGGCCTGCTCACCTCACAGCTCCGCGAGCTAGCAGACAGCGCGTCTATCCACCCCGGCCCCAGTTCCCACCACGAGTTGGACCCGAGCACCCCAGCTGACGTCTCTGCCGCACCCGGTCGCAAAAGGACCAGGAAATCAGCTGCATCCAAGACCGCGGCTAAAAAGCTAAGTAACGCATCTTCACAACCTTGTGCGGCTGCTTCCACTGACGTTTCAGGTAACCTCCTGACTGCCACCCTGCAGTCCCTGGCATCCACCCTGCAGAAAATCAATACCAGGCTGGAGAACATTGAAAACGCCACAAACGTCGTTCCATATCCGGCAATCACTAACAGGCCGCATGTCTCCTTAGCACTACCTGCACCACACTCATCCACCTTGCCCAGCGAAACCGTGCAACACACTCTGGCCTCAGCTGTCCCCGCAGCGGCTGTAGGTAGGCCTTACAGCCCTCAGTCCGCAAACATTTCCGCACGCCTCAGGGCTAAAATCCTACAAGGCAAAGATATAAACTTAGTCAGCCTCATTTTAACCATCGCCTGAGTGCGAGAACACCATGCCACAGGAGAGAATATGACGGCCATATTTAAATCTGCGGATCCACGGCTTATCAGGGACTTATCTATCAGTCAATTCCTCATCGCCTTTAGCATTTTCCGGGATACCATCTGCTCCGTATACCCCGAAAGAAGATCCGAATTAGACGCCTACCTGCTGCTAATCGGCGATCTAAACATCAGATACGGAAAGGACATATTTTATCGGTATCACAAAGCTTTTTCAAGCAAAGCCGTGCTGTACATATCACAGTATAATACACAAATTAACTGGTCTGAATTAGATACGGAAATCCTCATTATGGTCGCTGGAGGAACCCAAGCTATCTCTTGCAATTCCTATGGGAAGACGGGCCATACATATCTCCTATGTCCTTTAGTGCCATTCCAAAATCCGAGTTCCGTGCCTTCCTCCTCTCGGCGCAACGAAAATCAAGGCTACCAGGTGCAGCAGCTAAATCAACCACCTATTTGCCAGAGATTCAATATGAGCGTGTGCACATATTCCAACTGCCACTTTCTCCATATTTGCAGCATTTGCAGAGACGCTCACCCGAAGTCTGTCTGCCCCAGGTGCCCGCCTTCATTCTGCAACCCACCTCAGACTCAGAAACGTGGTTCAAAGCGCTTCTAAACAAGCATCCCTCCAATCCGATAAATGTTAGGAAATTAGCAGCAGAACTGTCTTCACATCCCGACTCGGTTTTCGTTAACTATTTAATTACAGGTCTCTCTCAAGGCTTCCAAGTGGGTGTCCTGTCCTCTCCCACCGTGACTTATGTCGCAAAAAACCTTCAGTCCGCAGCAAACGAACCCGAGATAGTTTCTCAGCTGCTCGAAAAAGAAGTTAAAAAAGGCTATATTATCGGTCCGTATAAATCACCCCCATTCACTGTGTTTCGCTCAAACCACATAGGCGTTGCCACAAGGAAGTATTCGGGGAAAAAGAGACTAATATTTGATCTCTCAGCCCCCCGCTCCGGCCCTTTCGCAAGCGTAAACTGCCTCATCCCACCAGACCCATTTTCTTTAAATTATGCCACAGTCGATCACGCTATCAAATTAATAAAGCTCGCAGGACAAGGAGCCTGGCTGTCTAAAGCGGACATTATCGACGCGTTTAAAATCATCCCAATTCATCCCTCGCAGTGGAATCTGCTGGGCATTCGCTGGGATTCAAAATACTACTTTGCGGTGCGCCTCACCTTTGGCGGTAGGAGCAGCCCATGCATCTTCAATCATCTATCTGAGGCGCTGTGCTGGATCTTACTCAACAGAGTCAGAGTTCCAAGTGTCCTCCAACTACTGGATGATTTTCTCCTCATAGACTCTCCTCAAGACTGCTCAGGCGCTTCCCTCTCCAAACTTAAATGCTGCTTCGAATCCCTCGGCGTTCCTCTGTCAGAGGAAAAAACAATAGGCCCAGAGACAACTCTGGAATTCCTGGGCATTACGTTAAACTCCATCGAAATGAAAGCGTCCTTCCACTCGATAAATTACAGCGCATTCGCGAGATTTCAAGAACATACAGTGACTTAAATAATATTACTAAGCAGCAGCTGCTTTCTCTCCTCGGGCACCTTAATTTTGCGATGCGCGTCATTCCGCAGGGACGCTCTTTCATCTCCCGGCTTCTGGACACAGCTTCCTCCGTCCCCAATCTGCATGATAAAATATCGCTGGATGAAGGGTGCCGTTCCGACCTGCGCTTCTGGTCTCATCTGCTCGACCACTGGAACGGCGTAACATTCTTCTATGATGATCTGGTTCATTCATCTGATTCACTGCAGTTATTTACGGATGCCGCCCCATCCGTAGGTTTTGGGGGGTTCTATCATCTGGGGGAAACACTGGCAACGTAAACGTATATCTGTCCTCTGTGACAACCAAGCGGTCGTTAACATCATTAACAAAGGGCGCTCCTCATGTTCGAACATCATGCCGTTCGTGAGAAGCATTACATGGTCTTCCATCACTTATAATTTCATAATCACAGCACGTAACGTACCCGGGAATCACAACGTCCTTGCTGATTCTCTCTCCCAGTTTCATTTTCAGACATTTCGTCGCATTTGTCCAGAGGCCCGCTCCAGTCCGGCTCAAGTTCCTCCCCTCCACGTTCTCGCTCTTTATTAAGGCGCGAGCCCTTGGCTGGATACTTAGAAGCGGCCAGGACCTACATTAGGAAAGGCCTTGCAACGTCTACCCTGAAATTGTATGATTTCGCCTGGAGGATTTTCGCTGTTTTCGGTGTCTCAGTTCACGCAACACCAGAACCCGTTCATATTAACTTAGTGTGTGCATTTATCGGTTACTGTATGGACGTCCGGCACTTTAAACCCACAGACATTCGAAGACTTGTAGCTGGTATACAGTTCAACGCCAGATGTCACGACCCTTCCTTCCCCAGTTTATTTTCAAATCCGGTCGTCAAACTTTTACTCAAGGGCATTTCCAAAGTTTCTCCTCCCCTCCCAGATCAGAGAAAGCCCATCACTCTCTTCATTCTGCACAGGATAATCTCGGCGCTCAGGAGCGGCACGTTTTCCCCCTACATTGTTTCACTTCTCGAGGCTGTATTTCTATTAGCCTTTTATGGATTTTTAAGAATCGGGGAGTTTATGGCGCGCTCCCATATATTTAACCCTAATGTTGACATTTCCTTTATAGATCTCAACTTCCACTCCGCGCACTACAGTCTCCAGCTAAAACACTCTAAATGCTGCGGTGCTTGCGTAATCATAGTTGCTCGCGTCGATTCACTGTTCTGCCCGTTCAAATCCATGTTAAAATTCCTTAAAATCAGACCGTCGAATAGCCCCCGCAGTCCCCTATTTCTCATACCCGGGAATCTTCCCTTATCAAAAACCTGGTTTAATAATCACCTCAAACAAATTTCATTTCGGTCAATTGACCTACTTAAGTTCGGTCTCCACTGACCTTTTGCTTAGTTCTACATATAGGTCCTGCTCTCACCATGGCTTAATTGGTCCGGCGACCTTTACATAAGTTTGCCATGCATTATAAATTCTTGCGGTTGCTACACCCACGTTAAGCACTTCATTATCCATTCTGGTACATTAACGTTATGTGCGTCTACATTTTAGATCCCGGGTCATCTCTATATTTTATCTGACAAATGTTATAATGATCGTCTGTTTTCCTAACATGTTTATTTGTTTAGGATGCCTCTTACGAGGTAAGACTCATCATTAACTCACTCTCCTGTCCCTTCTTAGTCTTATTTCTTTTGGGGGTATTCCTGTTCGATGCTCTGCTACACCCCCTTCTAAATCCTGATGACATCTCACAGGGGTCTAAAATGCCAAAGACTGTCTAACATTCACATTTCTGTGCGTGCAAAAAGAAAATAATAAAATCTGTTAATTGGAAATCAAGTCTCTCCTGATTGAAATGAAGCTAGCGTAAGTTCAGTCAGGTAGACTTAACCTGCAGACGATCAGCTGATCAGGGGTGTGCCTTATCATCCAATCAGGTCGGGCGCGGGCTCTGTCAGCCAGTCATTCAGCAGCTGTCAAACTTTAAAAGTCCCTTTCCTCTCTTCCTCAGCCTGCCATCATTCGGTGACTCACGAAACCCCTCCTCCACCCCATTCTCCTCCCGGCTCGAAGGACATTCACCTCATCCGGACCCCGACCTCAACGGATCGCGGACTACGCCAACGGATCAAGGATTATAGTAGCGCTCAATCATGGTGGCAGCTGATTGCGGACAAAGACATTCAAAACCGCCTATCAATATACGTTTACGAGTGGCATTCATTGCACTTCTGTCCATCCTGGAAGAGGGATCCCTTGCATGCGTCTCTTCCTGAGGTTTCTACTTTTTTCCTGTCAAGGTTTTTGTAGTTTTTCCTTACCCTTGTGAGGGTTGAGGGCAGAGGATGCCACACTAGCGAGTTCAATTGGACTACGAGCCAAGATTCGCCTTTTCTTGTTCGATGCTCTGCTACACCCCCTTCTAAATCCTGATGACATCTCACAGGGGTCTAAAATGCCAAAGACTGTCTAACATTCACATTTCTGTGCGTGCAAACAGAAAATAATAAAATCTGTTAATTGGAAATCAAGTCTCTCCTGATTGAACTGTAGTATGGCCTCATTTACACCATGTTTTTAGCCTTAATATCTGTTACTCAAAGTAGTAATGCTGGCACGTGGCCTTGGGCAAGAGGTTGTAGGAAGTGTGTGCGTGCAAATGTGAATGCGGCTCCAGAGAAGGATATCAGAGGATATTTAGGCCTAAAACCATAGGAGAAATAACGCGATTTCAGATTTGAATGTCAAGGCTTCCCTACAATCGGATGTCACTACACGAGCAGTATAGAGGCATTTTATGTGTTTTTTTTGTAGCCGTTTTACATTTGAAGACTAGGTCCCCAGTTGCTTCAATTGTAAGAAACTTAGAAAGGGTTTTGTGGACTCAAACCTCCATCGGCATAGTGGTGAGTGGATCATTTGTTAAATTGTATTTGCCTGTGAACTATCCCTTTAATGTACAATTTTGTCATCAGTCTGTAGAGAGGAAGCTTTATTATATTTGTAACCATGTTAACCATGTTATTTTTTATATAAAAACATGTTTAATAAGGTTAAAAATAAGTGTATATATAAAGTATTCTCACTGTGTTGTCAAAAGCTTATATTTCTGTCTTCCAGTGGCAGAGTCTCTGCCTTTGCCTCTTCTCTTTTTTTCATTTTATCTTTTTCACTTGTTCCATTCCTCTCCTCTATCTCCCCCAGTCCCCCCACAGTCATCCCTCCCAGTAAAGACGGTTCAGAGTTGTTGACAGAGTATCAGTCGGGAACGTTCCAAGCAAACAGTCGGTTTCTCTGCTGGCTGTTTCTGCTGTATTGTAACTGAGACGATATCTGAGTGCATCTCCCCCGAGCTCCTCAAGCAGGGCTCTCTCCCAGCACTAAATCCCCCCCCCCCCCCCCACACACACACACACACACACACACAGACAGAGACTTCCATGCATGCCTTTTATGAAAGCCAACTGTGACTCTTGCATGAATATAAGCACAAATACAGGGTGTGGAAAAACACCCTGTATTTGTGCAAGAAAACATGGCATGTATGTACACAAAAAATTGTATGCATATACACACAATTCATCACTCCACAGATGTGACAATAAAAACCAAGTCCAACTGTTCAACTTTTAAGTTTGGAGAGCAACAATGTAGAAATCTTAAACACACAAACACTTGCACACACTGACCTGCATTAATGACCAAACAGGCAGCAGGTGAAAACACCTAACCTCACCGCCCCCCTGCACCACAAGCACAAACACGAAGACTAAATTGAGGATTAGCATCACCCTCCCTCTCCCATCTTAAGGCTTGACGCTGCAGGGGTCTCTGCTGCTGCAAAGACACTCATCCGACTTCAATCTTAACCAATTAAAGACTTAACGTGTGATGAGATGCAGTGTTGGTGAATCTATGTGTGTTTACCTGGAAACCTGTCACTTTCAGAAATGTGCACGTGTCCTGGCAAATCACATGCAATCTCGTGAATTGACAGTGGTCTCCTTGGCTGAGTGGTTTGACAGATGATCAGAGATGTTTTGTATGTGTCTTAGTGATGGGAAGTTCGGATCTTTTTACCGTATCGGCTCTTTGAATCTCGTTCACTAGAATGAACGAATCTCTTTTTGAGTCATTCGTTCGTTTCAACGGGGGAGGGGGGGGGGGGGGGGGGTGCAAACGATCCAAAGACTCGTACCCGGCAGATGAACGAATCGTTCAACTCCCGACGTGTTTCGTTCATCTGCCCACAGAGTCTTCGGCAAACGTGTCGGCCACGCAGAGTGAGCTCATTTCGCCGGTGACCGCGGTACGGGCGGCGGACGGGAAAATCGCTCCTCCGAAAAGCAAGCCGAGCTCCGGGGCGGCGGGGCTCCAGAGCCCCCCGGTCATCTACATGCACATCTGCGAGACGGAGGTGTTCAGCTGTTCCTGCTGCGGCCCGGCGCCTCCATACCGCTGCACGTCCACCCGGACTTGAACGGGGATCTACAGAGCTGCTGAGCCGCACGCTGCCAGCACATCCAGCTGGCCCGCCGCATCCGCGGACACAGAGCTTAAACTGCTGCTGATCCACTGACTATAACAACGCCGCATTCCTACACTTATAAAATGTAATTCAATGTGGAATAATCCAAGTATTCAGTATTCGTTACTCAGATTAGTTAATGTAACGGAATACGTTACAGATTTCATTTTTTGGCATGTATTCTGCATTCTGTAACAGAATACGTTTTGAAAGTATCCTTCCCAACACTGGAAATGTTACTGACTTGAGAGCAGTAAGACACCTATATTTAAAAAAAAAAAAATATTAAATTTGCACACACTTTTTAAAAAGTGCATGCCTTGTATTTATACTTAAAATGACTTTGATTAAATTACTTAATTGCACACCGATTTGTTATTCTGGTTTCTGTAATGAGCAGTTAAATAAAAATGTGGGAAAGAATATTGTACAGAATCTAATATTGTGTTGGTCATATTTAAATCATTCATTACGTTTTTTTTGGGGGGAAAGAGAGGATAAAATAAAAGAATCGCATATTAAATCTTAATCGCAATATTTGGGGGGGGGGGGGGGGGGGAAATCGCAATTTGATTATTTCCCCATTTCGTTCAGCCCTATTCAAAATGACTGGTTTTGTTATTTTCACTTTACATTTACACTTACAGTTTAGTGCAGTGTAATTATTTCCCGGGATAATTAAATGCCAGTGTGACTATAAATGACAATTTAAAACCATACAAACTGTCATGTTTTACTGTATATAATAGGGGAGGTTTTCTTAAAAAAAATATGATCTGCCACACAAAAGCTGTCAGTCATGGCTGCTTTTTAACAGCGGTCCCGCGATAGGGAATGAGGTATCTGTTTCCTCTTCTGAGCCTATGGAGGTCACGTGGAAAATGATCTAAAGACTCGTACCCGGCAGATGAACGAATCGTTCACCTCACGACCGTGTCTTCAGATCAGTGACTCGTTCTTCTGCCAACAGAGTCTTCGGATCAGTGATTCGTTCATCTGCCGGATACGAGTCTTTGGATCATTTTCCACGTGACCTGCAGCAGCCTATGCAACAGTCCCGATGCGCGGCCACGAGAAAATGAACGAATCACTCTTTGAGAGGACTCGTTACTCCCGAGTCCTTGTAACGATTCGTTCAAAACGAACAAATCGTTCAAGAACGACACAACACTAATGTGTCTTTAATCTAACGTCTAATCAGGAAAGCTGCAGCTCTTGCATTTTTGATAGAGCCTTGATGGATGAATGTCCCTCACTGCTGACTGACCTATATACAAACTTCTCTTGTATTACTCCTGCTATTTCTCTGCTTTATTCTCATTGATGGACCATCCTGGTGTCCCTGCCTGCCTTAACTCCACATTTTATGGTTTTTATCTGGCTCACTCTGTGCTTTTATATATGAAGAAGAGTTAAAAAATGTAAAATGGTGAAAGGGACAAATATACATTTTAAGTGGAAATATTGATCACAAGAGCCTCTCAAAATGGATGATCCTGTGATTGCAAGGGTTATTATAGGGCTTGAAATAATGCTTGATTGCTGCAATGGTTGCATTTATAAATATTTATACACACAACATAATATTACAACACTGCATATCAAGTTATATTACTGCAAATACTGTAGTGGGTAGACAAAAATCAGTAAACACTTTTTAAACAATTCTGATACCCTGCAGTACTCAGTAACATCCAGCAGTCTATCACTTCTTGTTCAGCGAAATTCTTCCATTCAAAAGGAAACTTGCATGTCCTGCTCTTTCGAGGTCAGTCCACAGATATTGGATGATGTTGAGGTTGGGGAACTGTCAAGGCCTTCACAGAACCTTCAGCTTGTGCCGCAGTCCATTATGTTTTTTTGAGGCGTGTTAAGGATGATAATCTGTTGATCTTTTAACTGCTGTAGCGACCCTCTTCTCATCTTCAGCTTTTTCACACACATCTCAGTGATGTTTCTCTGGCAACACAAGTCCACAGCATTATCCCGTTCTGATCACTTTCAGAAGCTAGCTTTGCTCATTGAGGCAACAAAAAGTTATCTTTTCACTTCATGAATCCACAGGCTATACCACCATCCATCAGGTTTTTTAGGTGCCTTTGCAAACTTCTGATACTGAATGTTTTTATGGACTTACTTCTGATGAGTGTCCCATCCATCCATTATCTATACTGCTGATTCTATCATAGTTGGGGGCGGGGGCAGGAGCCAATGCCAACTGGCATTGGGTGAGAGGCGAGAAACATCCTGGACAGGTCAATAGTCTTTCACAGAAGTCTGCTAAAACCTCTTGAAGGTCTGTTGCAGTCAAACAGGCGGTTCTGAGTTGAATCAATCCTTTGAGCAGTTTTATCTGGATGTTTTCTTTACAGTGAGGATAAACACTGACCCTAACAAGCTATTTAAGGTCTGACATCTTTGTAAATTTTACCCCAGAGCTCACACCTCTGAAGTGCCCTGACCTTTTTCTGTTCCTTTCCTCTTTATTATGACTAATATATAGTACATGTCATCCATTTAGCTTCTACTCCATTTATGACCAGGTGTACCCAAACAGAAATATGGACTTGGTGATGCGGCAAAAGGAAAATAGGGATTCAACCATGCAACTATTATCTACAGCGCTTACCCTTTAGTCGCCAGGACTATTTGCATCTCACAGGGGCAAAATATAGAGACAAACAACCATTCTCTCTCTCATTCACACTTATGGATAATTTAGAATCTCCAATTAACCTAGCCCCACAGAAAGGCCTTGGCCAAGAACCCTGTTGTTTTTTGTTTCAAAATAAGGATACCAAAGTATCACACATGGTATGAGAACCGTTAAGGGCTGATTATGAGACTATTTGCATGTCCAATTAATAGATTTCATTGTGTGTATGCTTAAAGTCTTAATTTATTAGTGCACTGTAAATGAAGATTTTCCTGATAACTGTGTGAGATATTTCACAGAGATCTTAAAGTACAAGGAGATCTTGAAGTTAGCGTTCCATAATCCCAGTTTACTGACACATTGACACCCAAGCTCTACTGAAACCAGTGAGGTGGTTTTGTTTTTGAATATCCCAATAACTACAAACTTTGCACAAATCCTAATGTCTTGAAGTGAGATGTAAATATAAAAATTGCTCGGTCACAATCTTTACATTAATAGTATTGTCCAAACAACTGGTCCTTTTTCGGCATACAGAGTGAATGAGAGCTGCATGTAGCAGTCAAGAGGGCTGTATTTGGCCAGCCTGTGATATCCACTTCTGCAGTCTCCACACTGAGTTATTTAGCAATGGTAGCAGAAACATTCTTGGTGAAAGATGCTAATGCAACAATTGGCTTCCTGGGGACAAAGTACAAGCTGAAGTGTGATACCGTCTTCCAACTGACATCAGCAGAGACACATGATGGTGGATTTCAAAGATGCCTTGAAGACACTATGTTGACAGCACGTGTGAGAGGTGCCAGCCAAACATTTTTACGGCTGACAGGAATTCACATGACCAATGTGTGTAGGCCAAAAATAGACTATTATACAAAAACAAGACATGGAACTACACTATATTTTCTAGCAACAAACTGGAAATAAATAAATAGTACTGAAAATGAGAAACGACAATGTCGACTTCTACCTCTTTAATAGTCCAGCTGTCTGTCTGTTCCATATTTTGAACTGTTTTGTTCATAATCAACAGTTATCCCTCCTCTTAATAAGGTCTAGAGACCTGTGAGACAAACAGTTGATTTGATTGATACAAATAAACATACACACACAAAGTCAAGCACAGAAACAAGCCATCCATCATATGTGATACACTACTATTTAGTCATTCCATAGTACAGTAGGTTGCTGTTGCTGGCAGAAGCATTATATATCTCTGAAAGGCATTAGTAAATCAAATACACTCTCTCCTCCATCAGCACAAATTAATTAGAAGCAGCCTGCAGCTCACAAGTTCTTCTACAGTCCCTGCAGATGTGTGTGCGTGTTAGAGAGAGAGAGCACTTTTCATTACATATATACATGTACAGTAACGTATACGATTTAGCATGCAACCATGACCATAACATGCATACATTTTGTTGTTGTTTTGTCTTCAATGCAAATCAATTAGGGTGGTATACTATTTGTGAGTATAGCCTCAACAATGCAAATTACTGTGTGTGTGTGTGTGTGTGGGAGGGGGGGGATCTGTGTGTCCGCCCCTGCACAGATGGTATGGCATGATCCTTTAGAGATGCACAACCTAATCCCTCACACACATGGTGGGCTTAAACGGAATGTGTATGTGTGTGTGAGTGTGTGTGTGTCAGGATCAGGGAAAGATGGTGTGTAAATGTCACAAGAAATAACCCTGTATTTGTGTGTGTGTGTGTGTGTGTGTCTGTTTGTGTCTGTGTGTGCTCTTGTACAGATATCTCTGTGAGGACCAATTTGAGCCTACAACCTATGGATTTAGGACATTTTGTCACGTCCTCACACTGACAGACCTTTAATGGACTGTTTGTGGGTTAAGATTTGGTTTTACGGTTAGGGCTAGAATAATGTTTAGGTTAGGGTTAAATGGTTTACATTAATAAAAAATTCAATTCCTTGGATGTAGAAGCAACAGCACTTCCAAACACAGCTTTGATCTCAGTCTGCAGGACTGCCACTGTTGGAACCCTTGCAATAGAATCATGTTTCTAAACACGCAACCTCCTAAAGAACAGTTAACACAAAACAATGAACATTGGGATGTTTTCATTTGTATAGAACAAATGATGAATATCCATCTTAAAAAGTGGTGCAAAGTCTAAAGTGGTACGCTGAAATTCAAATTCAAATTCTCTGAAACCGTGAGCTTAATTATATGGAACATCTTGAAAAAATAAGTTGGCAAATAAGTCACACTCACAATCATCCTCACAATTGCAGCTATCCCTGGCAAAAACTGGCTACATGTTGGTTAGATACTGGGTCCCAGGACAATTATCTTACTCCATTTATTAAACACATCTATTTGTTCCACCATCCCAGTGGACTAATGGTGCCTGGAGAAGTCAGCTTGTCCCTTCATCCAACATCCAACGAAAATTGAATGAAGAAACCGAGAGATGGAAACAGAGAAAGCTTGTTTTTCAGATTGTGATGCGCATTAGCTGAGGCAATCAATTTGAAGAGAGCTAAACTAAATAAATAAACACACAGTCTAATGATTGAATATAATAACTGATTTAACGCTATATTTTTGTCTCTTTCTGCAAATTATTGTGACACTTGTATTTGGACATACTGAGCCAGAGCTTTGTATCAGTGGGTATTAAGATATGTCTGTTGCCGAGAGGACGACTTTCACTCAATGTTTCTTTAGGCAAAGGCTGATAAAACCTGGGGTGCTGCACTTTTGGGTGCTAAAAGGATGTTACCTTTGTGTCATACTGTGCTTGGGGACTTTATCATTCAGCTTTTTGTGTCGACGCAAAACCTATGACAGACTGTTACCCATGTCTATATTTCTTTACAGGTCTAATGAAGAAGAGTGCCACCACCTGTTACTTAGCAACAATATTGGGATTGTCTGTTTTTTAAGGCTTTGAGTGTATTGAAGACTCTGCACTGTGTTCACATACAACACAAATCCATGGATGTTTATAGCGCTGACCAGTTGGATTCAACTTAGGCAACTTAGGCAATAATAATAAGAGCGATGGGATTTGACCAAACTTCGAAAATATTAGTTCAGTAGTTTTAACATAATCCTGCTAACACAAATAAACAGCAATGAAAACGCTACCTTCTTAACAAAGTAAAAAAACTAGATAGATATTATTGAAGGGAAGTGGAGATTGGCATTACAGTATTGTAGAAACCAATTTAAATATTAGTTTCTTAGATAGACGACACATGAATGTACAAAAATTAACCCAGAATAGCCTGGATACGTAGTCTGTGGAATATATTGAGTAATTATTTTTGCTAAATACTCACTTCCCTCTCCTCCATATCTGTCTCTCGAAATGTCTCTGTTTGTCCATGTCCAACTCTCACTTGTCTTGCTCTTTACTTGTACTTTGTGTGTCTCCTTACCAACCCAAAGAGGCCTGTCTCTGTCCCCCACAGACACAGTGGCATCCCAATGGGCGAACTCTCTCAGCTAAGTTGTTGTGCTTTGCTGTGCACACAGTCAGGGATGGGAGTAAACACAACCTTTATGCTGTTATGATTCATTTGTTCATCACGCCAGACAGAGTTACGTCTCATTTCCTTGGACTTGTACTCCCTCACAGGTTCACATTTTATCAGTCTCCCTTGTGGTGAGGCGTAGTCTCAAGGTGGATGTTGTCTTCAGCCTTTAAGGCCAGTGCATTTTTGTGCAGTTTCCTTTGTATATCAGGACAAAACGTCTGGAGAAAAAATGAGTATCATAATTTTATTGAAAGTACTGCAGAGAAAGACAAAGTAACACAGTGACCTGGAGCCTCATGTTATCTCAACATTAGGATGCTGTGTAAACAACAGACCCCTTTCCTACCTCTTACTAAGTGTCTTAAGACATAAATATCATGACAGGCTCAGACACACACTGTTTCATACATCACAGACACAGACATTCTCTGGTCAGATCCAGCTAGGCAAAGAGATAATGTCTAGTATTTTCTGTACCGTATTTTCAGTTTGTTTCTGTTGTTTTGTTTTTACTGTAATTGTAACCTGTATTGGATACAGGGTTTTCTCTTTGTCTGATATTTGCTGAGTTTAACAGTGTTATGCACACTACTGTAGTAGAAAACTGGGACATGTTTTGTGGTGATTCTCCATGTTGACATGTTGACTGATTCGGGTATAAAGAGAGAAATCAATTATATTTTCATCAGTCTGCAGCATTATTCTTGTGTAGTGTTTGGTGAATTTATTTTATATCTGCACTTTCTCTGTGTACTTCACTTACAATACTCTAATCACTGAGAAGTGAGTGTTTCATTTTGCAAAGGATCTGAGGTGCTCTTCTAATTGGGTGTGTGGTTGTGCTAATTGTGTGTAGTGTTTTGAAGAAAACCGAGCCCTGTTTTTAAAATCGTGCTTAAGCAATCCAATCGAGTAAAACACTACATTCACCAAACTCTACACAAGAATAATTTGACAGTCAGTGCTTTGGAATTGCAAGGAAGTGACCTTGTGATATACTTCTTTGTCTAATGTATCCAAGTGTGTTCAGTGATCACTGTGTGTATTGTTTTGCAAAAAGTGTGAAGCTGACATTGTGCTTATAGTGGTGCAGATCCGGGACAATGTTTTGCACCTTGAATGTAAGGTTCTGATAAATGTGTAATACTTTGGATTTTAGGGTTTATGCAATTGAAAAAAACTGTATTACATTACATTATTACATTTCATTTAGCTGACGCTTTTATCCAAAGCGACTTACAATAAGTGCATTCAAACCCGAGGGTACATACCAAGGACGACAAGAATCAAGAAAATACAATTTCTTCAAATAAAGCAAAACTACAAAGTGCTATAAGTAAGTGCCATTTAAGTGCTAGTAAAGTGTTAGTTTCAAAAAGTTGTTAGTGTTTTTTTTTTTTTTTTTTTTTTTTTTCATTCAAGGTAAAGTCGGAAGAGGTATGTTTTTAGTTTTCGGCGGAAGATGTGTAGACTTTCTGATGTCCGGATGTCAATGGGGAGCTCATTCCACCATTTAGGAGCCAGGACGGAAAACAGTCGTGTTTTTGATGATTGTTTAGCTCGCAGTGAGGGAGCAACGAGCTGATTGGCCGAAGCAGAGCGGAGTGAACGGGGTGGGGTGTAACGTTTGACCATGTCCTGGATGTAGACTGGACCGGATCCATTCACAGCATGGTACGCAAGTACTAGTGTTTTGAACCGGATGCGAGCAGCCACTGGTAACCAGTGAAGGGAGCGGAGGAGAGGAGTAGTGTGAGTGAATTTAGGTTGGTTAAAAACCAGTCGAGCTGCTGCATTCTGGATGAGCTGCAAAGGTCGGATGGCAGTAGCAGGTAGACCTGCCAGGAGCGAGTTACAGTAATCTAGACGTGAGATGATCAAAGCCTGGACCAGAACCTGCACCGCTTTCTGAGTGAGAAGGGGGCGTATTCTCCTGATGTTGTACAGCATGAATCTACAGGACCGTGTTGTTGCAGAAATGTTGGCAGTAAGGGAGAGTTGGCTGTCCAGTGTTACGCCCAGGTTCCTAGCCGTCGGAGTGGGGGTTAACACAGAGTTGTCAAAGTTAATAGTCAGGTCGTGGATGGGAGAGTCTTTCCCTGGAAGGAAAAGAAGTTCAGTTTTGTCAAGGTTAATCTTCAGGTGGTGTTGAGACATCCACTGAGAGATGTCGGTCAGACAGGCAGTGATTCGTGCTGCTACCTGTGTTTCTGATCGGGGAAAAGACAGGATTAGTTGGGTGTCATCAGCATAGCTATGGTAGGAAAAGCCATGTGAGTGAATGACAGAGCCGAGGGAGTTGGTGTACAAAGAGAAGAGGAGAGGACCTAGGACAGAACCTTGAGGGACCCCAGTAGTGAGGGAACAAGGTTCAGACACAGACCCTCTCCAAGTTACCCTATAAGTGCGTTCATTGAGGTAGGAAGAGAGCAGGGAGAGAGCAGAGCCTGAGACACCGAGGTCCTGAAGGGAGGAAATAAGGATCTGGTGGTTCACTGTGTCGAATGCAGCAGAGAGGTCTAGAAGGATGAGGACAGAGGAGAGAGAGGCTGCTCTAGCAGTGTGAAGCTGCTGAGAGACAGCAAGGAGGGCAGTCTCAGTTGAGTGACCTGCCTTGAAACCAGACTGGTGAGGGTCAAGAAGATTATTGTGGTTAAGATAGGAGGAAAGTTGATTAAAGATAGCACGCTCAAGAATTTTGGAAACAAAGGGAAGGAGAGAGACAGGTCTGTAGTTATTTACTTCAGACGGGTCCAGGGTGGGTTTCTTCAGGAGAGGATTTACTCTTGCCTCCTTCAGAGAATTAGGAAAACAGCCAGTTGACAGGGAAGTGTTGATTAGATGGGTAAGAAAAGGAAGAAGGTCAGGGGCAATAGACTGGAGAATGTGAGAAGGGATGGGGTCAAGGGGGCAGGTGGTCGGGCGGGCGGAGGTTACCAAGGTCAGAACTTGATTGGGAGACAGGGGGGTGAAAGAGGAGAGCGAAGGGGACGAAGATGAAGTTGTTGGAAGTGTGGTTATAGAAGGAGGATCAGAAAATGAAGAGCGTATGTCATCTATCTTTTTGGTAAAGTAGTTGACAAAGTGGCTTGGTAGAAGAGAGGAAGGAGGAGGGGGACTGGGAGGGTTGAGGAGGTTGGAAAAGATGGAGAAGAGTTTTTTGGGATTAGAAAATGAGGCTTGAATTGCAGTTTGGTAAAAAGTGCTTTTGGCTGTGGAAATGGAGGCAGAAAAAGAGGAGAGAAGAGACTGATAAGATAGCAGGTCCTCCAGGTGTTTAGATTTCCGCCATTTCCTTTCTGATGATCGCATAGTGGCTCTGACGGCACGTACCGAGTCAGACAACCACGGAGTGGGGAGGGACTTGCGGACCTGTCGTGACGTAAGAGGACAGAGAGAGTCAAGAGAGGAGGACAGAGTAGAAAGGAGAATGTCAGTGGCAGAGTTAGGATGCATGAGTGAGAAAGAGTCAGTGGAAGGGAGGGCTGATAGAACAGAGGAGGCTAGAGAGGAAGGAGAGAGGGAACGAATGTTGCGACGGACAGGTACCGACTCTGTTGATGTGTTAAGGTTGTCAGTTCGAGATAATGGGAGAGAATAAGAGATAAAGAAGTGGTCGGAGACATGAAGTGGGGTTACAGTGAGGTTAGATGTTGAGCAGTTTCTGGTGAAAATATAGTCCAGGTGGTTACCAGCTTTGTGAGTAGGCGGGGAAGGACTGAGTGAGAGAGCGAAAGAAGACAGTAAAAGTAAAAGGTCAGATGACTTGTCTGTCTGGATGTTAAAGTCACCCAGAAGGATAAGTGCAGGGCCATTTTCTGGGAAGTTTGACAGGAGGACGTCTAATTCCTCCAGAAAATCTCCCAAAGAACCTGGTGGACGGTAGATGACAACAATAGTTAATTGTACCGGTTGAGTAACAGTCACAGCGTGAAATTCAAAAGATGTTGGAGTAAAGATTGGAAGCGAGTAGAGAGAAAAACTCCATTTGTGTGAAATGAGTAAACCTGTACCGCCACCCCTACCAGTGGGTCTTGGTGTGTGGGTGAAGGAAAAAGGCAGTGGAGAGGGCAGCTGGGGTGGATGTGTTGTCCGGTGTAATCCAGGTCTCAGTGAGAGCAAGGAAGTCAAGTGATTGCTGTGTAGCAAAGCCAGAGATGAAGTCTGCCTTGCGGGTAGCTGACTGGCAGTTCCATAGGCCCCCTGTGACAAGGTGTTGGGTATGTGTGGAGCGGGTTGGATAGATAAGACAGGAAAGGTTACGCTGTTGGTGTGAGCGAGTACAAGGCCTATAGTAACTACGATTAGAAATGCGCACAGAAATTATACACATATTGAAAATAAAAATGCAGCTTTATACTCAGCCTCCCCGAAGACTCCAACGAAAGACTCCTTTGTCTTTATCCTCCGAGTCTTCACAGACGCTGAAGCTGACGCTCCAAACAATTCCTGGTTTTAAACCAGGGTTGACGATGGCTGGCTTCAGCTGTGCTGACCACTCCCCCTGCTCATGAGCCAATCAGGCACCACGTGGTGTTAATGGCCCAGCAGCAGATCATCAACACAGTTTAAAATAACAAGAGAGACTTGTCCCTTTAATCAGGGACACTCAGCTAAGTGTCCTATCTGGACAGAAACTGTTTCTGGACAAAGGCTATTTACCTCAGCAGGTACAAAGTAAAATAGAATTATGCTTTTTAACAGAATTGGAATAACAACAAAGCAATTTTTTTTTACCTTAGCTGGTTCCTATTTAACTCTCACTCACCTGAGTGAAACTACAAGCAGTAGACAGAATTCAAAAACAAAGAAGCACTCGTCTCATACAATTCCAGGTGAGACCAAACAGTTGAAACTATCAATCTAGTTAACCTAAGACAGCAGATACAATAGCAATTTGATAGAGAAGCTTAATAAAGAATGTACTTAACTGAATCTAAGAAGGCCAGTAGTATGAAGGCCCCAGAAGTCAAATGCACACTAACTTTTCAAATTATGAACCAGGTTTAAATAACTATCTCAGCTGTGCTGACCACTCCCCCTGCTCATGAGCCAATCAGGCACCACGTGGTGTTAATGGCCCAGCAGCAGATCATCAACACAGTTTAAAATAACAAGAGAGACTTGTCCCTTTAATCAGGGACACTCAGCTAAGTGTCCTATCTGGACAGAAACTGTTTCTGGACAAAGGCTATTTACCTCAGCAGGTACAAAGTAAAATAGAATTATGCTTTTTAACAGAATTGGAATAACAACAAAGCAATTTTTTTTTACCTTAGCTGTTTCCTATTTAACTCTCACTCACCTGAGTGAAACTACAAGCAGTAGACAGAATTCAAAAACAAAGAAGCACCCGTCTCATACAATTCCAGGTGAGACCAAACAGTTGAAACTATCAATCTAGTTAACCTAAGACAGCAGATACAATAGCAATTTGATAGAGAAGCTTAATAAAGAATGTACTTAACTGAATCTAAGAAGGCCAGTAGTTTGAAGGCCCCAGAGTAGTATGAAGGCCCCAGAAGTCAAATGCACATAAGTTGAGCTCATGATCAGTATCAAGGTATATCAAATGTTAACAATATGTTATTAGTTTTAAAATATGCACATATACATATGAACAAATAATTTAGTTTTCAACATGCCTGTATTATCAATCAATCAATAAAATTTTATTTGTATAGCCCATATTCACAAATTACAATTCATCTCATAGGGCTTTAACAGGGTGTGACATCCTCTGTCCTTAACCCTCAGCAAGAGTAAGGAAAAACTACAAAAAAACCCTTTTAACAGGGTAAAAATATGTAGAAACCTCAGAGAGAGCCACATGTGAGGGATCCCTCTCCCAGGAAGGACAGAAGTGCAATAGATGCCACGTGCAGGAGAACATCATCAATAATCAAAGTCTCTAGCAGCATTGATGAGGGTAGACATCCCGAAGGACAACCACAACATGACATGCCAAGCAGTCCCGCTGCAAGCATAGTCCATGCTCAGCAACCATCTAGACCATGATCCACCATCCAGACCAGAATAGCATATATAAGCATATATAATGAGAATAAAATTGGGCCGAGCACAGAGCCCTGTGGAACACCATGATTAACTTTGGTGCGCACAGATGACTCATCATTAATTTGCACAAATTGGGAGCGATCAGAAAAATACGATTTAAACCAGTTAAGGGCGGTTCCATTAATGTTAATTAACTGTTTGAGTCTTTGTAATAAAATTTGATGGTCAATTGTGTCGAATGCTGCACTGAGATCTAACAGAACGAGGACAGACACAAGTCCCTGATCTGAGGATATTAAAAAGGTCATTAGTGACTTTTGCCAAGGCTGTCTCTGTACTGTGATTGGCTCTAAACCCCGATTGAAAGTCTTCATATATATTATTTTCCTGGAGAAACTCACACAGCTGATTGGCTACCACTTTTTCTAAGATTTTAGAAATGAAGGGGAGATTAGATATTGGTCTGTAATTATTAATCACTTGTCATCGAGGCATCTGTAGGTCAGGAGGGGGAACAGGAACAGAACAGAACACTAACCAAAGGTTTTGATCCCTGTCTCCCCCGCATGCCCAAGTGTCCTTTTATGAGATACTGAACCCAAATTGATCCTGATGGCTGTGCCCGCAGTGTGTGAGTCCTGTATGATAAAAAAAAGTGCTGCACATAGATGCTGTATGTGTGTGTGTGCGTGTCTTAAAACTGCACTTTAAAGTGCTCTGGCTGGTCATCAAAGCTCTATATAAACACAGAACATTTAGATACAGTAGCAAAACAGAAAACAAGCAGAGGTTGTAGTGATGAGCAGAGCCAAAGCTGCAGTTGAGCAGCAAATGGAAAAAGCCAGAAGTAATCTGCATATTCATTCTTGAATACTAAAATAACCGACAGTATATATTAACATCAAAGACATGTTAGAGCCGTTAATGTATTTTTTTTTAACAGTAAATAACTTCTAAATATATATTTATGTGGAGAGGACGTTTTTCTGGAGTTAACTCAATGCAAGCAGAGGAACTTTACAATTGCAATTCCAACTTTATACTTTAGAGTATCCAAATATCATTCGCTGGGATTGGTTCGTAGTTTCACTTTGCAGCAAATTGTCTCTCAGTAAAAAGAAGACAGATAATGAATAAAATTGCTTGGTATTTTAATTTTAATGGTATAATGCTTTATAACCATTAATAAACTGCTGTCTGATTTTATAGTGGTCAAAAATGGGAGTTTTAATATTTTGAATGTGTTTCTTTTGTGAGCAGCTTTGTTCTTTCCTTTATTATCTTAAGTGATTACTTTTGACAATCTCAAACACACATTAACTTTTTCATAATAATAATTAACAATAATAATAATAATCGTTATTTCTATAGCATAAGAGTTTAAAAAGCAAATACAAGAGAAATAACATTCAGCATAAAAAAAGGCATATTGCCATGATGATTATTTGCGTAGTTCTGGGCATGTAGTTATTCATGGAGTCTCTAACCCTAAACCTATAAAGACACAGGATAATGTCCAAATGAGCTGATGGTAGAACCCAGTAGCAGATCCTCCAAAGGATTCACCGCACCAACAAAGATGAAAAGAACGCTTCTGGTGTTAAAAGCTAATGCCGGTGTCAATGTTCTGTAAATAACAACAAAACGTGATCCAGGCTGCAGCATTATTTCATTATATGCTTCCCTGGCTTCCAGCACCACTCCTCACCTGAACACTCCTATGTTGTTGTAAACGCGTCTGACCGGAGAGTCGCCGGCTAAGTTGTTAATGTGTGAAAGGCAAACTCCAGAGAAAGTCCGGACCAGACTTTGTCCCATGCTTGTTTGCTGGATCTTTTTGTTGCAGGAACCTCAGTCTTTTTCCGTTTTGTCTTTACACACCCTGTTCCTGACTTGCCTTGTGTTTGCAGCTGTCAAGCAACACATGTGTGTAGACCTCATTCTTCAGTCTCACAATCTGGTGTAATCCATAAAAAGTTTACTGATGTCAAAAAGCAACCTTTATTCACCTTCAACGAAACTACCATCTTTCAATATCATAAAAGTTTGTTTTTTTTTGCCTAAACCACAGACAGTACCCTCATGTGACAATCATTGCTTTTGCAGTTTAGTTTTTAATCAATTAATTTTAATTCAATCAATGCTTTTTTTTTGTTTTTTTTACAATTTTACTATGTTGTCCTATAGGAGGGATGTATTCTTCTGATGGTGTTAAATATCTCTGGCCGGCAGTTATTAATATCATCAGATATCTATGTAAATAATATTCAGACCGGGTCAAGAAATACCCTCTTGTCAGGACATTAATTTAACAAGTTCAACTTTTTACTTATTGTGCTTCATTACAGTTGAAATAAACATAGGTTTGTATTTTCAGCCACTTTATGGGTCAAAGTTAAATTCTAAATTTCAAGAAGTACATTGGTAAGCTTATTGTGCAACAATTTGTCTGTCGGCTTGCTTTAGGCAATCTGCGTATATATATATATATATATATATATATATAAAACTCCACTTCTTTCATTGAAAACTAGTTTCTCTCTCTTGGACTTCACAGATGCCTCTAGGTGGGTCGGGGCTGAGCTTCAACGCATCTAGCCACACAGCTCACCTCTGGGACTAACCCCAGGGGTGATGGGAGCTGAGTTTGGAGCTGGTCCTCTGTGACGAGAGCCTAAGGGCTGAATGCTTTCGCAGCTGGGCAACAAGTTTTTTTTCATGGCCAAATGCAACCCATTTCTATTGTCAGTGTGATGATGTCACCACCAATTTATGCTTTACAATTAGGGAGAGTGAATCAGCTGGCCCCAAAAGCATATGATCGGGTCTATTTAATTGTGTATCCACTCATCCATCCATCCATCCATTGTGTACACCACGAGTCATAGGGGAAGCTGGAGCAAATCCCAGCTGACGTTGAGAAAGGCATGCCAGCTTAAAGGGGACATATTATGCCCATTTTACCACAACTTGATATGGCTTCTTGGGGTCTTAATGAAATGTCTCTAACATATTTTGGTCAAAATACCAAAAGGATCATTCAAAACAGCACCCTTTTTACCCTGTCTAAAACAGCCCTCCCCAGAATTACCTGTTTTGAGTGCTTGTTCCTTTAAAAGCTCATGGGCCAGCTCCCCCTCAGAATCAGAATTATTTTTATTGCCACGAAAATTGCTATATATTGGAAATTGCCATGGTGTGGTTGGTGCACTGTAGATACAATCAAAACAACAATATATACAGTAAGATAATATATACAGTAAGAAATAATAAATCATGGAGATTATCACCCCTCCTCCTCCACGAGATACGAGTACCCGGATTGTTGGCTATCCATTAGCTTGCCTCTGTAGAAATATGGCCAGTGGAGACGAAGATACAATCTTGCAACCATAACGTTTTCAACCAGAGTCAGGTGGGCCGAAGCCTGCCTGTGACAGCCCCAGGACCCCAGTGCAGCCCTGCAGTGGGAGCATTGGGAGCTGGAGCATCCTTCCACTCTGTTGAGTCAACGTTTAGAGGTGTCCTGGGGGTCTCTGCCTCAATGATCGGTATCTTTATGCGGCCACTTAGATGTCTGACGGGTAGCAGCAGCGAGCTTATGCTAGCTTGCAGCAACTTAGATCGAGATCTACGCGAGGGCAGCTCACTGGGAGCCGGGAAAGCGGCGGATCTGCCGATGCGATGACATAGCGGCTGGTATCAGCTAACGTCGCCACCTCGGACAGCCGGGATCGCACCGTGTCACCGCCCATCCCCCCGTCGCTTTTGCCGTGTGTTAACTCACTGCTTACCTTGAGCCCATGACCTACATGGGCATGGTACGACAATGATGTGCTACACAGAGAAGCGGTGGACTAGTGGCAGAAACTTGGACTATGGGCAGAAAAGGTCTCTGGTTCGACTCCACGGAGAGACAACAAAAGATGAACCTGGATTGATCTGCCCAAAAATCCAAGAGGATTCTCCCTACCCTGTCTAGTGCCCCTGAGCAAGGCACCTTACTCCCCCAACATCTGCTCCCCAGGAGCCGTACATGGTCGCTCACTGCTCTGTGTGTCCTGCACCAGCTGGGTCAAAAGCAGCGGTATAATTTCCCTACCTGCATGAGTGTGCCTGTGCATGTCTGTGCATGTGTTTGGGACTAATAAATGCATCTGCATCATCTTTATTTCTGAAATAGAGGAACCACAACAAGCCGTGTGAGTTTTGGGGTTGGGAGACATGCCAGATACCCAAATGAACGTAGAGTAGATTATAAATATAAATAAATACAAAACAATTTGAATAGTTCATAATATATGAACTGTTAACAAAAGTTTACACGATACTTACATAAATAAAAATAAATACAAAACACACACTACAGCTTCAATACTTCAGCAATTCTTGTGCAGTAATATGAGCATATTTGCCTTCTCCTGCTAAATACGACACCTTACCTGACTAATTGCATGACCTGCACAGGAGAAAACCCTCTCAGATGGTGTTGATGAGGCCGGTACACACTAGTGTTGTGTCGTTCGTGAACGATTCGTTCGTTTTGAACGAATCGTTACAAGAACTCGGGAGTAACGAGTCCTCTCAAAGAGTGATTCGTTCATTTTCTCGTGGCCGTGCATCGGGACTGTTGAATAGGCTGCTGCAGGTCACGTGGAAAATGATCCAAAGACTCATATCCGGCAGATGAACGAATCACTGATCCGAAGACTCTGTTGGCAGAAGAACGAGTCACTGATCTGAAGACACGGTCGTGAGGTGAACGATTCGTTCATCTGCAGGGTACGAGTCTTTGGATCATTTTCCACGTGACCTCCATAGGCTCAGAAGAGGAAACCGATACCTCATTCCCTATCGCGGGACCGCTGTTAAAAAGCAGCCATGACTGACAGCTTTTGTGTGGCAGATCATATTTTTTTCAAGAAAACCTCCTCTATTATATACAGTAAAACATGACAGTTTGTATGGTTTTAAATTGTCATTTATAGTCACACTGGCATTTAATTATCACGGGAAATAATTACACTGCACTAAACTGTAAGTGTAAATGTAAAGTGAAAATAACAAAACCAGTCATTATGACTTTTGAATAGAGCTGAACGATATGGGGAAATAATCTAATTGCGATTCCCCCCCCCCCCAAATATTGCGATTAAGATTTAATATGTGATTCTTTTATTTTATCCTCTCTTTCCCCCCCAAAAAAACGTAATGAATGATTTAAATATGACCAACACAATATTAGATACTGTACAATATTCTTTCCCACATTTTTATTTAACTGCTCATTACAGAAACCAGAATAACAAATCGGTGTGAATTTAAGTAATTTAATCAAAGTCATTTTAAGTATAAACACAAGGCATGCACTTTTTAAAAAGTCTGTGCAAATTTACTATCTTGAGAATTTTTTTTTTTTAAATATAGGTGTCTTACTGCTCTCAAGTCAGTAACATTTCCAGTGTTGGGAAGGATACTTTCAAAACGTATTCTGTTACAGAATGCAGAATACATGCCAAAAAATGTAATCTGTTACGTATTCCGTTAAATTAACTAATCTGAGTAACGTATTCTGAATACTTGGATTATTCCACATTGAATTACATTTTATAAGTGTAGGAATGCAGCGTTGTTATAGTCAGTGGATCAGCAGCAGTTTAAGCCCGCCGCAGAGCTGGCAGCGTGCGGATCAGCAGCTCCCTAGATCCCCATTCATGTCCGGGTGGACGTGTAGCGGTATGGAGGCGCCGGGCCGCAGCAGGAACAGCTGAACACCTCCGTCTCGCAGATGTGCATGTAGGTGACCGGGGGCTCTGGAGCTCGGCTTGCTTTTCCGAGGAGCGATTTTCCCGTCCGCCGCCCGCACCGCGGTCACCGGCGAAATGAGCTCGCTCTGTGTGGCCGACACGTTGGCCGAAGACTCTGTGGGCAGATGAACGAAACACGTCGGGAGTTGAACAATTCGTTCATCTGCCGGGTATGAGTCTTTGGATCGTTTGCACCCCCCCGTTGAAACGAACGAATGACTCAAAATGAGATTCGTTCATTCTAGAGATTCAAAGAACCGACACGGTAAAAAGATCCGAACTTCCCATCACTAGTACACACAGGTATGTGTCTGAAAGTACAGACAATATGTGCAGGCTGTCCCGCTTCAGCCACCACCAGTCTGCAGGGTCTTGTCCTAATGGCATTGAAGGCAGACTTTTGTATATTTCGATCTTTATTTAGGGTTTCGGCCGCTGATTTGTGCCTTTAAATCGCCTCGAGCCCGGCACGGCTTCCGAAGACAAGTAAGGGACAAGTTTTTACTAGGCAAGTGCCGGGGAAGTTTTGTTTCTGTGGGGCAAGGCTTGGTGTTCACTGTGTGTGGTATCAGACATTCATATTGTCATATAGCTGAAATTTATTTTGCGGTGCATCTTTGAGATGGCTGCGTTTGATTTAGATGTGCTTATTTCCAACCCGACATTAGGTCAATTTGGCCGGTGTAAAAAGTGTGATTTATATAAACTGGCGGAGTATTATGAGATATCCGTATCTATTTCTCTTGCCAAGGCTGAGCTGAAAGCGGTTCTTCTGGATATCCTCATTAGTAGAGGGATTATCTGCGCCCTCCAATCCAGAGGTAAGTGAGGGGACGGGGCAGCCCGTAAGTGTAACTCCTGTTGTCTGACCTAAGGGAACGACACTCAAGCCCTTCACATTGCCACATTATGACCCGTTGTCTGCGGAGTCGTCTCCTGGGTCTAAATTGTACGTCCGATTTCAAGCTACGTTGAGCTCGCCTTCAGGTGGAGAAGGAGGAGCGCGAACGGGAGTTTCACCTCCGGAGCAAGGAGCTGGAGCTGGATTTAAAGCGGTTAGATTCGGAGTTAGACCTAAAGAGGCGGGAGGCAAAGAACAGTTTGGCAAGAGAGCAGTTAAGCGATAATTTCAGCCAGGTGATGAAGTGTTGATGTTTTTGCCCACACTTGGTTCTGCTCTTACTGCCTGGTCTTCAGGTCGTTTTGTAGTGGAAAGTAGAGTTTTGGACACCGGTTACATCGCTGTCTCTCCCCCTCATATCTCCTCCAGGTGGGAGCTTCAGAAGCACCTCCACTGGCGCAGCTGAGGCCACTCCGTCATCAGGGTGTGGCTAATAACAATGAGGTACTCCCACTCTTTTATCCCTGCAACCATCAGGTTACTAAATGATGACAAAAGTAAGGAGTAGGTGGAGAGCACACCAGTGTTGCTGGGTGTTTCCGGGGGCAGGGTGGTTGTATTGGCTGAAATGAATTGTGAGTTAAATGTGTGTGTTGGACTGCCTTTGATATATGTTTTTGTCTACCTCCTATTGCTATTTATTGTATTTATTAAGTAATCTATTATGTGTATCTAATAATAAAGACCCTCAGCTGTGCCAGTGAGGGAGGCAGGAGTTCAGGAGCCAGTGGGCCGGTGAGCTGTGTCAGTGAGCGAAGCAGCCGTCCGAGTACTGACGTGCTGTATGCTGTGTGTAAACTGTCACGTGCTTTGTGCTTTATTGTGGTCGTTGGTTGGTGTTTTATTTTTCCCCTTCCTGTTGGGGAAGGGTGTTTTTTTGTTAACGCAGTTATTTAATAAACCCTTATCTTCTTGTTAAACTTAAAACATATTGGCTTCCTTGATTAGTGCCCGGTTTTATTTTCTAATTGTTCGTCCCTCTCCCTAGACAGCTTGGGGGACGTAACAGCCATCCTTCGCCAAATGGTAAATGGTTTTGTATCCTATCACCACGAAACTACTCTCAAGGTTGCTGTCATCCGTCCCCTTCTCAAGAAACCCACCCTGGACCTGGAGGTTCTAGCCAATTACTGGCCTATCTCCAACCTTGCCTTCCTGTCCATGGTGTTATAGAAGGTAGTCGCTTCTCAACCTCAGGACCAACTCAAACATAACAACTTGGTTTCAGGCAGGATTTCGTTCAGCCCACAGCACTGAAACTGCTTTGCTCAGGGTTACGAATGACCTGCTGATGACAGCCGATGCAGGATCACCTTCACTCATCCTCCTAGAGCGCCTCTACAACGCTGTTGGACTATCAGACTCTGCACTCAAGCGGTTTCAGTCCTACCTCTCTGGTGGACTGAATATGTCTCACTAGGAAGATGCAAGTCCAGACTGCTCCCTGTCTCCTGTGGTGTTCCGCAAGGGTCGGTCCTCGGCCCCATCCTCTTCATTATTTACATGCTCCCCCTCGGTTGTGTCTTCAGCAAACATAGGATGTCCTTCCACTGTTATGCTGATGACACACAGCTTTACATCAAAACTGCCCCAAACCCCTCTCCAGCCATTTCATGTCTCACCGCCTGTCTTGGGGAGATAAAGTCATGGATGAGCAGCAACTCTCTCCAGTTAAACAGTAGCAAAACTGAAGCCCTCCTTGTTGGCACTCCACATCAGGTTCAGTCATCCTCCTTAACTCAGCTGACCTTCGACGGTCAGGTCATACCCCTCTCCTCCACAGTCACTAATCTGGGAGTTAGGTTTGATCCTCACCTGATCTTTAATGACCATATAAAACTCCTGTGCAAAACTTCCTTTTACCATCTAAAAAAACATCTCCAAACTCCGCCACACTTTAACCCTATCAGATGCAGAGAAGCTCCTCCACGCATTCATGTCCTCTGGACTACTGCAATTCACTTTTCACTGGGATCACTGGCAAGAACATCCAAAAACTGCAATTCATTCAAAACAGCGCTGCCAGGATCCTGATGAGATTCCGTAAATATGAGCACATAACCAATTCTCGGGCAGCTCTTAAAATTTCATTGACTTATCTTATTTTTGCATCTTCTAAAGGCCGATTTATGCTACTCCGTTTTGACGGACACATGGGAACGGCCTCGCCGTCGTGGAACGCCCTGTCCGGGCACCTCGGAGAGCTCTTTGTGCAGCTCTGATTTTTCTAACTACACGTCGGCATGGCGGAGAGCCTAGGGATAGCCCTTGGCTGTGATTGGTCCACTAACGACAGCAATTCTGAACGAAATTTACGGAATCTCACACCGGACCTCAAACTTCCTGTTTCATTCCCTATGTAGTGATGTGACAGTGAATGTCAATTTGGTTCTACACATATATCCAGAATAAAACAGGATGGGAGGCTGAGATATCAGAAATATACAATTTATTCAATTTGTGCAAATGATTTAAAAAGACTGATCAAACAGCACAGTGACGAGTGCAAAGGTTGAAGTACTAGCCTTGACTTGATATAATTAAAGAGTAAAAGAGAGAAATTAAAGGGTCCAGACCCAATTTTACAATGCTGAAATATCATGCATTAAAACACAGCACACTTTAAGAAACACTGCAAGCAATATAATACAATAAAAGGGCAGAAGAGGGCAGATTTTTGGAGCCAATAACTCATCATTATTCAAGTCCTTAAAGCCGGATTGAACAGTACCAGTCGACCAGATTGCACATTGCCATAGAACCAAATAAAATAAATAAAAGAAAGCAATTAATCAGCTAGAAACTAAATCTAAACAAGGCCAAATAATAAAAAAGAGAATCCAAATGTGGGAAAAAACAGTGACCGTAAATCACACTTTAACAATTACTAAAACAGGAAAAGACAACTTGACTTAATGTCACGGATACAATAGTATTATTATTCTTATGACTGAAGATTACAGTGTGCATTTAAGCTGATACCATCTCACCAACACGCACACACTCACAGCTGTACGCTGGCTCTATGGACAGAATAAAGGTTAATATTTGCTCAATGTTTTCTGCATGATCTCCCTTAACATTAAAGTTACTTTCAGCAAACTGACCGCAACTGCTGCGGCCATGCTGCACTTACTCAAACACACACACAGGACCGGCAGTGGAGAGGGAGAGGGGATGAGCTACCGCTTTATTTAGAATTGACCCTGTTACACATATATCACAATACCCAAACACAACTACGATTAATGTGACAGGTGTGTTAATCCAGCGGAGTTGTCCGGCTGACGTTGGCTGGTTAGAGCACTAACGGCATGTGTGTACAGTCACATACGGTAATAATGCCCTGTCATAACGGCGCTAGCTGATTGGCCACCATGCTAACTGCGGTGGTAACAGTGCAAAAACCCACTGTCACGACTTTAATTCCAAGGCTATCATGACAGTGTTTCTTAAACACTGTCTTGTTAAAAGCAAACACTTGGTAGTAGTTAGTATCGGGAGTCCCTGCTGACTGTGTGTGGAACCTGGAGGGGAATTAAGCTGCTCCGTGTAGCTTCAAGCTGTGGAATTAGCAAAGCAGTTCGGAAACAAGACCGGGGAACCGCTTCGCTAAGAAACGATAACATAAGCATTTCGACCCGCTGGGTGTCACTTTATTTCAGCTAAAACTGTCCTTTCTACGCGTCATCCACACCCTATGTCTGTTAGTTGCCATCGTTCACTGTGTGTGATGGAAGCCGGGAGGAGGTAAACAAACAATCAACGACTTCTTCTGCATATATAGAACTCATGAGGTAGGCTTCTCTAAGCTCGTCTTCCGTTGCACCACCTGTTCTGGCGGTGAATTGTTTTCAGCACCTACAGCTTTCGGAGAACCATAAATGAAAACGTGTCCGTCGGATCCGTCCGTCCGTAACGGATTCAGAGTAGCATACTGCAGCCTTATTTCTCATGTCATTTCAGAATTCAGCCACTCACCCCTGCTCTGCATCACCTCGTCTCACAGATCCCATTACCTGCCCCACCCCTAGACTCACCTACTTTCCATCAGTCATTATTCACCCAGTATATATACTGGCTCATTTCCTCTGTTCTCTGCCAGATCGGCTAGTGTGTTTTCCCTAGCTTTCCAGCGTTATGCCTTGATTCATTGTTCTGCCTGATCTCGACTCTGACCTGCCTTCTGGACCCTTGATTCCTGTTTGCCTGCTCCCTGTCGGATTTGCTACCTGACTGTCTTCCTGGCTTTTAGGTTCACGTTTGACATTTTTCCCACCCTGACAACGTCTCACATCTACTGAGCAGCAGATCAGACAAATATTGCAGCTCAGACTTTATTATTTTTAAAATCTTAGTGACAAAATATGTATCGTACCACTTTAGTTAACTGACAAATATCAAGGTCAGCACAGTCCTTAATATCTATAGTGGCTTCTCCCTGGGATCCACCAAAGA
This sequence comes from Platichthys flesus, assembly GCF_949316205.1. NCBI lineage: Eukaryota > Metazoa > Chordata > Actinopteri > Pleuronectiformes > Pleuronectidae > Platichthys > Platichthys flesus. The sequence goes on along the minus strand of NC_084958.1, from coordinate 2,832,475 downwards.
GCACATGCAGGATTGGTGGACTCAGTCAACTCAGGCATGGCCCATCATACAGAAATGAATGACCAATCATTCGTCCAGCAACAACAAAGAAGACACTCTCCAAAAAGATGTGGGAAGTGAAGATGATCATTTTCACCCTCAAAAAGAAGAGTTCCTCCTGGCGCTTAAATTTAAATAGTCAAGTCAACTCACATAGATTTGTAACTGTCATACAGCAATAGTAAAGGGATTGTCAATCAGCCACTGGATACTCTGATTGACTTTATCCAGCAGAAATTTACAGGTTAAAAAAAGCTACATTCACATTCTTGGGATGATCTGGTTTCAGTCTGGAACCAGTAAAACCAAACTGAACCAAGCATTGACAGACAACGGAATGTTACCTTAACAAAGCAACAAAATATGAAGCTGCTATAACACATCTACAGTCTGGAGTGTGTCATAAAACACAAGTGAAATATATGAGGTAGTGAACATTATAATTTTTACTTAAAAAATTCATCTCAAAACCATGCTGAAGTTTAGACATGATGGTTGCAAAGAAATGACGAGTCACACCATCTCCAATTGCTGGAGATCCTGAAAAAGCTTCACACACAGCAAAAACTTCAGTTAACAGAGAATAGGATTTTCATTGAAGAAGAAACGTGGCTGGGTCTTTTAGCATGACAATGATCCCAAACACACCGCCCAGGCAACGAAGGAGTGGCTTCCTAAGAAGCATTTCAAGGTCCTGGAGTGGCCTAGCCAGTCTCAAGATCTCAACCCCATAGAAAATCTGTGGAGGGAGTTTGAAAGTCTGTGTTGCCCAGCGACAGCCCCAAAACATCACTGCTCTAAAGGAGATCTGCATGGAGGAATGGGCCAAAAGACCAGCAACAGTGTGTGAAAAGCTTGTGAAGACTTACAGAAAACGTTTGACCTCTGTCATTGCCAACAAAGAGTAGATCACAAAGTATCTTTTGTTATTGACCAAATACTTATTTTCCACCATATTTTGCAAATAAATTCTTTAAAAATCAGATTTTTTCCCCCTCATTTTGTCTCTCATAGTTGAGGTATGCCTATGATGAAAATCACAGGCATCTATCATCTTTTTAAGTGGAAGAACTTGCACAATTGGTGTCTGACTAAATACTTTTTTGCCCCACTGTATCTTGATATGTCAGACCTTTTTCCCTTAACCTTGCAGAAGCAAGTCTCTCTTTGGTTAGGGACAATGTCGTCACTTTTATTCTCGACACAGCAGAAGGAATGAGTGTAAGAGGAGAGTGTGGGCACACCAAGGATTCAGCGCCTTGTCGAGCTTCTCCCTCCATGTGTATATGGACCAAACAGTCTTGACACCTCGGCTAGGATCAAGAGAAACCCCAAGTTTTACAAATTAAAGCTAACTAACTAGTCTGCTGCGCTATCTTGGTTAATGTTTGCCTTGCACACTTAACTGGAATGTGATGTGCTTTGCATGACTGAAAAAATCATTCATCACCAGCATCTTAACTTAGTCCACAGATGGGATCTAGCCTCACAAACTGTTCACTGCAGAAACTTACAGTCCACTGGGTGTCTTATTGTCACATTACTGGAGGGCGTGGATGAATTTGGCCGGCCACCGGTATCCGGTGCTGCAAAAAAATACCAAAGCGATGATCACCACATGTGTGGCTTATTCCAGGTAATTCAATACATTGGCAAAAGTTTGTCACGTCCACAAGGCCTTTAGATGGTGCAGTCATCAAATTTGGCTAAACAGATCATCTTTTTCTTTTAAAAGTGTTGTGCTCCCTGCTGTGGTGCTCTGACAGTTTTGTAATGGATGAGCAGAGCAGGCAGTGGAAACACTTCTCCCAAGAGAGAACTGATGTCCTTGGATGCAGATGGCATGCCGCCAAGGGCAGATGATGTTCTTTTTTTAGTTCAATTCATATTTCTGCAGGCACTGAATTTCCTGACATGTTTTGCATTATTCTGTCATTTCCCTCCAGTTCGTTTTACATGACTGATTAAAAAGGTTACATTCATTTAATTCCTGGCAACATAAACCCATAAGCAATAATGAAGCAACAGACAATAATGTAAGAAAAGCTCATTTTCAGTTAAAGATATTTGTGCGATTTAGTTAATTAAAAATAATCAATTAAATGTTTTTGAAATTATTCAGTAGCAGTCCAGATGAAGTCATGTACTTGCAATTTTTTTATTTATTTTTTTCAAAAGAAAAAAAACTTTATTTTAGACATGTCATGCACAAGTTAGGTTTACAACCAAATATCTCCTGAAATCTTCTGGGTGTACATTTTCTGAGAGGTTGACAATGCCCCCGGTGCTGAAATGTAATGGAAATTTGAGGGTCTGAATCAGTCAGTCAGTGATTGAACTTGAGATCACCTTTACTCAATACACTCAAATTAATTTGGTTTAATGAACCCACACAAGAATCCCAGCAAACCAAACGTTGGCTGCTGGAAAAAGACAAAAAGCAAACAAATAAAAAACTGCTAATCTTAACTCACCTACTCTTAAAGTCAAATGTAACCAGTACTGGCCATATACACACTGAAGAGCTATCTGAACTGAGAAAGCTCTACTGACATCATCCTGAAGGGACATACGGATGAAAACTGTTGGTGTATGGAACAGATTTCATAACCACAAATAAATAACATGTATGTCTGATCTCTCTCCACACACTATCACCCTCCGCCTGTCTGTCCCTCTCCTCTACCTTTCCTTCAATAACTAGAGAACAAGTGCACAGATGAAACAATTATAAACATAACCAGTGAAAGTGCAAAACCCTTCATGAAATGTGCATCTACACAAGCCCAAAGCCAGAACTAATTGAACTAAGGACCATCATTAAATCACGATGGAACATTGCGTAGGTCTGGTAGTGGCTGGGAAGCTTCAACTTGAGGAAGCAGGTGAGAGCCACAGGGTAAGTTGAAGTTACAACCTCAACAGGAAGGCTTTTTGTCAGCTGCTCCCACCCAAGCCAGAACTTCATCAGGTTATGCAGCACCTCTGGAGATGCTTCATCTATGAACTTCCTCAAAAATACAGTGATGACACTGACTTTCTCCAGTGGAACAGGGTCATCCTCGTCCTCGTCACAACTGGGTTGTGGCCATACGATGTGCTGGATCACAGTCTGTGAGTTAAGCTCCTTTTTCGCCTCTCTCAGAAAGAATATGGGATGGACATCTGGCCTTTCAGAAAGAAGTGGCCAGATTCCTGTTTCTTTCAGGCCTATGTGGATCTGTTTAATTGGCTGCTTGACACGACAAAGTACTCCATGTATAAGGAGCTCCTGGAACAGCCAGTCATGGATGGTGGAGGTTGGAACAGGAAGATCCCAGGACAGGCAAAGATCAGTCACACAGGTGGTTTCGGCTGCAGTAAGTTCTGCTTTCTTGAGAAAACCAATAGTTTCATGGTGATCAAGATCAGGAAAGTCTTGCAGGGTCAGGGCTGCTGCTGCAGTGTCAGTGCTCCCACCAGTCAACAGAGTCACCACAGGCAAACTGAGTCCTGATAAACCGATACCACTATGCAGGAAAGAATGACCCATCATCCGACCTGCCATCTCAAATATGTTGCTTTCCCGAAGCACAGCAGCTGCAGAGGGAACCAGATGTTCCTTTTCCCCTTCAAAAATGCTCGTCAAAGCAGCAGAGCCTAAATTTGTAGAGAAGCCAGTCTTGAGTTTCTGCATGGCCATTGACAAAACATGTCTTTTGACACCTTCGCCAACTGCTGCATCTCCTCTCAACTTGCACTTCAATGGAGCAGCCCAGTGAACATTGTGTTTATAAAATGAAATAAATGAGCTGTCCTGTTCTTCTGCATCAAACGTGTCGGCGTTCTGCGTTATGGTGCAGCAGTTATTCTCGGAACATCTCGCAAGCTTTCCTGGGGTCTACTTCATTCACCCATGCTGCTGACACTGGTGTTGGTAAGTGTGGAACTGAGGGTCCTGGCAATTCCTCTCCCCTGGCTGCTTCACTATGGTCAGCAACGGTCATTCCATCACAACAGGTACTTGCATGAGCTGGGAGCACATCGGTAGTAAAACACTCCTGACAAATTGGGCAAACCTCCAGTGAATTCTGTATCTTTGTGGGGGGTGGGTCAGTCTGCTCGATATCTGAGCCATCTCTCTCGCATGTAACAGAATCAGTCTCAGTTGTAGTGCCATTATATCCCTCCACAATTTTGGGACCACATGTCATGCATTGCGACTGTGGCATCTTTGAAAACTCTGCACAGTCATATGGCAGTGGCAGGGTGCATAATTGCTCCTGAAGTGGAATTATGTACACCACATTTTTGCCATTGTTCGTTGCAGCTCTTAGGAAGCGCGTTGAGTATCCCTCAGAGTCAGTGGGAATCACTGACAATCTGCGTCGCCCACTACCACCTGTGCTCTTGAAAAACATCCAACCTCCTTTTAATGTTCTCAGTTTGGGGAACTCCTCCTCCAGTACGGCCACAATCTCATCGTGTTTTAAGTTTTCTGCCATGGTTATCATTCTTTTCCCAGGGCCTGCATGGGCAAGTTCTAATTCCTCTGAACCTTTTGGGCTTAACTGTGTTGGCTCTGTCTTCTTCACAGTCTAGGGGCTGGGTGTGCAGAATCTCTTTTTCTCTCTTGGCTGATTGGTACCGAACATGCCAGGGAATTGCCCTTAAGTGACCAGAGGCCATCTTGCCAAAGTCTCCTGTCTTCTTTTCCAAAAATGGGCGGCCGTATTTCTTGCGCCTCAGCAGCGTCTACTCTTTATATGTCTATACTTGCAGGGTTTTTAATGGATTACACATCTATAAGGAACTAAATTCTACCAAGAACAGCTTTGGTGATTGTTGTCAGTGTTTGACACTACACTATGATGAAGTACTTTCTCTGGGTGAAGTTATCCGTAACTATTTTGCGTTCAATTGTACTATGCATGCTGTCAAACTCCATTTGTGTTTTCCCTGCAACAAGGTTCTGTGATATAAGTACCCCATATTTCGTTGCAAGCTCAGAGAATGCATTAGCCACACATGCATAGCTGTTCTGATATACTCGCAGCTCCATAGTCAAAATGCTGGCTAAAAAGACTGAATAAAAATACTAAATACATATATATATATATATATGTATATGCAATAATTATAGCCCAGCCTATATTATTGTAAACCTAATCAACTACCAATAGGGGCCATGCCCTGAATCATGGAAGTAATTTCAGCGGCTATGTAGATTTTCATCCTTCTTGATGCAGCCACCATCTTGAAAAGCTTGTAAAATTGCATAAAACATTGTTTTTTGTTTACACAAAATAAAAACGGCCTAAGTCACACTCTTGACATAAGTCATTATACTTCAAGGGTAGAATCACATGATTTGTTAACCTGAGGATGTCGGCGATTTTAACAGAGGTTGCCAGAATCATGAGGAAATGATTTAGGCAAAAAAAAACATTTGCCAGAAAATGACTTAGGACATTATTTTAGGAAGATGACAATAAAATAGTTTAAATATTAACTTTGGTTAACCAGCTTATGAAGTTTGGCTTCAAGGAAGCCCAAACACAGGGTACTTTTTTAAGCCAAAAGTCCATGGCATCTATGAAAGACTTCATAACTGTGTAAGATTGGAATCTTGATCCTATTTGAACAATTGCCACAGGAAAGTGTGAGGTCTTCTGAAAAACTAGCTGTTGCTGTATTGTCGCAGGAGGAACTTCCCTCATCCCGGTCCCAAACACAAGGGCATCCTCCAAAGATGGGCTCGCCTCTTTTTCTGGCGGGAAATATATTCACTTTTTTTTATGAAATAGATTTTGGCAGAAAACAATTGCTGCATTTTTATTTTTATATCTCACTGTTTAATTCATTGATGCTTTTGCATGTAGATCAGATAATCCCGCCAGTAGCCCAGTAATCTGGCCTCCTCCTGACACTTGGTGCTACCAGGGGGACTGAACTCAATGTGAAAGATGTTATCCACAGCATCATGTTGTCTGTGTGTAGCACATGAAAGAAGAGAACAATGACGGATGCTGTTCCAGGGCGTTGACAAAATCGAGCGTCGCTAGTCCCTACTTGAACCTACAACACATACAGAATTACAATGTACAAGGAATTTGTTCCACAGAATAGACCGGATATGTTGCACCTCTGGACTGAATGATGGTCTCGGTAGATGAAATACCTGTGACGACCCTCCACTCCACTAGGTGTCTTCTCTCTTTCAGGTGTCCTGGTGGAGTGATGGGTCGTCAGGAATCCCTTCCCGGTTGCAGACGGCTGTTTTTCACTTCGTCATTGACTTTGGCTATTGTTAACTTAACAATAATAAATAATTGTTATTTTGTTCATCCCTCGTCCGTCTCCCTCGTTTGTCGACAAAGCTCAGAGTCAGGCTGCGTCACATGGGGGCTCGTCCAATTGTGTTTAACCTTTTGAGTGTGACGTCAGAGGTTAGTGTTTAGTAGTGGTAGCAGCAGTGGCTGTGAGTGGTGGTTGTTTGGGAGTGCGACGAGTGCGGTGAGTAGTTTTGGTATTTGAATAAGCATTGTGTATTGTGTAGACGGGCAGTTGTGCTGGTTGAAAGGCTATCTTGTTATCGGTTGTGTGCCGCTGAGATCTGTTGTCTTGTAGTCATGTCAGTGGTAAGTTGCCGTGTTCTGTCCCTGGTAGGATAAGAGCGTCTTCCCTTTGGAATTCGTTTGGGGGGTGGTTAATGTGGTGTGGAGTGGTTAGTAGCATTTGCTCGGGGACACTCCGTAGTTGCGGCGTGAGGTCGCCAGTTTCTGGTTGCCTTACCGGACTATCGGGCTTGGTGTTTTAAGGAGCCCGCCACAGAAACGCCTGAAGACTAGGGGGGGAGCTTATTTAGATTTTGGGTAGGCCGTTAGAGGGACAGGCCTCGGTAGCGCCGGTTGACTGGCAAGGCTGTGAGCTCAGTGGCGTTGTGGTTTTCTGATTGTGTTGACAGATTGTTCTGGTGGCCAGTGTGGAGGATTTTCTCAAAGCTCCTTCGGAGGAGTTGTTGAACAGCTGTTCTAGAGACCAGCTGTTGGAAATCGCGGAGCGTTATCATGCGCAGGTCGGGATAAGAGGTCGAAAGAGGGCATTAGGTTTAGCATAAAAACGCATTTGGTAGAAGCAGGGATTATCATAGAAACTTATGCTGCTGCTGATTTACCTGTTGCTATGGAAGCTAGGTTTTCTTTTGACCAAAACAGGGAATTGCTTTTGTTGCAGATGGAGAGAGAGAAAGTGGCTCTTGAGAGAGTAAAACAAGAGGTTGAGGGTAAAAGACTTGAGCTGGAGGCGCGTAGGTTGCCTGCTGTAGCTATGGGTGTAGGCCAGCTTGGTCATCCTGCCCCTGGTCATGGGTTTGATGTTGCCAAGGATCTGCGTTTGGTTCCTCAGTTTAATGAACAGGAACTCAAGACTTTTTTCTTGCTTTTTGAGCGGGTAAGCGAAAGTAGAAACTGTAAAAGTAATGTGCTGTCAGCGTTTGACGAGTGTGTTTTAACAGTGAGAGCAGAGTAGGCTTCCTGTGCTTTACCTGTCGCGGACAGTAGAGTTTATCTTAATGTCAAGGCTGCAGTGTTAAGCGCGTATGAGTTAGTGCCTGAGGCGTATCGCCAGAAGTTCCGTACATGGGAGAAATCGGCTAAACAGACGCATGTGGAGTTTGCCAGGGAGCTGGTTTCTCATTTCACTCGGTGGGGTGCTGCCCTGAAAGTTGACACGTATGAAGCATTGTGTGACTTGATTGTGCTGGAACAGTTCGAGATCTCCATCCCTAGCCACATTGCTGTTCATATCACTGAGCGTAGAGTGATGACTGCTGCAGAGGCTGCTGTACTGGCAGACGAGTATGTGCTTACCCACAGGGAAAACCGTGAGCTCTGTTCTCGTGATGTTGGGTACAGGGGGGGAAGCAGTATGTTTCGTGCAGGTACAGCGAGGGAAGCTTTTAGTCCTCCCTCAGGTAGATCAGAATTTGCTACACGTGGTCAGATGGAGTTAAACACATGCAATTATTGTGGGGGCAAGGGCCATTGGAAAGCGGAGTGTCCAAAAGCTAAACGTGGAAGTGGTAGGGGACAGGTTACACCAGCACTGTTTGCTGGTTCTGTTGACTCAACAAATTCTGTTTCTCCCTGTCAACAGGTGCAATCTGGAGTGAAAGGCAGCTTGGGGTCTGATTTCTATGCGTTCTTGTCGGACAGCTTTGTGTCACTCGTGGGGAGTGACATCACTGTACCGGTAAAGATTCTGAGGGACACTGGGGCTTTTAATTCATACATAGTTAGCTCTGTCTTACCTTTTTCTGGAGACTCGGATACAGGGGACCGAGTTTTGATGCAAGGTATGGGTTTGAGTGTGTTCCCTGTCCCACTGCATAAGATGGTGTTCAACTGTGGGTTGGTCAAAGGTGAGGTGGTCCTGGGCGTGCGGCCTGCATTACCCATTGAGGGCGTGGAGGTCATAGTGGGAAATGACCTGGCAGGTAGCCGTGTGTGGGCTGGAACTCAGCCAAATCCCATTCCTCCAATAGTGACATCCTCACCCTGTGTTACATGAGAACCTGATGAGAGTGCTCAGCGCTTCCCTGGGGTGTTTACTGCCTGTGCAGTGACATGGTCTATGGGCCGTGCAGAGTCGGGGCCTGAACCTGCATCTGAGCAGGAGGGGGCAGAAGAGAGGCTGCCTATTCCTAACTCTCTTTTGTCCGTTTCTCGCAGTGACCTAGTGGCGGAGCAGAGAGCTGATTCCTCGCTGAGCCAACTGTTTGACTTGGTTCTCACCACTGAGGAAGGAAGGAGTGCTGCTAGTGGGTACTTGCTTCAGGACAAGTTGCTGGTGAGAAAATGGCTTCCACATGGTGATAGCTTTGCTGATAATCCTGTGTTTCAGGTAGTAGTTCCTTCTAAGTTTCGTGGAGAAGTTCTGAAAACTGCTCATGATCAGTCAGGCCATTTTGGAGTTAGTAAGACATATGAGTACTTGCTGCGATACTTTTTCTGGCCCTGTGTAAGGAGGGATGTGTCTGGTTATGTCAAAACGTGCCATACATGTCAAATGACCGGTAAACCCAATCAGGGTATTTTCCCGGCTCCTTAATACCCGATTCCGGTGGTGGAGCAGCCATTCGAGCACCTGATAATAGACTGTGTGGGTCCTCTGCCTCATTCCAAGTCTGGTAGCAGCTACCTGCTGACAGTAATGTGTCAGAGCACCATGTATCCGGCAGTGTATCCATTGCGTTCCATTACTGCTAAGGCTGTAGTCAAAGCACTGACACGGTTCATTTCCATTTTTGGAATTCCGAAAGTAATTCAGAGTGACCAAGGATCAAATTTTTCATCCCATTTATTTGCCCAAGTTCTAAAGCAGTTGCATGTTAGACATAATCATTACATTACATTACATGTCATTTAGCTGACGCTTTTGTCCAAAGCGACTTACATTTTTAGAACACTCAGCATTTATGAGGGGCCATTTTAGGGGTTCAGTATCTTGCCAAGGACACTTAGGAATGCAGATGGGAAAGAGTGGGATTCGAACCGGCAACCTTCTTGTTGCAGAACACCCGCTCTATCCCCTAGGCCACGCTCACCCCATAATCAGGCTTCTGCATACCACGCTCAGAGTCAGGGAGCTTTGGAGAGGTTCCACCAGACCCTCAAGTCTCTGTTACGGGGGTATTGTGTTCAATTGAACAAAGATTGGGAAGAGGGGCTACCGTGGCTACTGTTAGCAGCCAGAGAGGTTGTGCAGGAGAGCACAGGTTTTAGCCCGAATGAACTGGTTTTTGGCCATACAGTGCGTGGGCCACTCGCATTATTGCATGACACTGTGGAGAAGCCAGTACCGCCTCAGAACCTGATTAATTATGTTAAAAGTTTTGGCCACAGGTTGTACGCAGCTGGGGAGATGGCTAGGGAAAAGTTGGCATCTTCACAGGTGAGAATGAAGCGGCTTTACGACCGTAAAACTGTGCAGCGCCAGTTTAGTCCTGGTGACCAGGTTCTTGCCAGTTTTCAGCTCTCCTTTTGAAGCTAAGTTCACTATGCAGTTGACGGTGTTGCGTCAGACTTCAAGTCAAAACTATTTATTGTCAACACCCTTGCGCAGAAAACCAACCCAGCTCTGCCATATAAATCTGCTCAAACCCTATTATGCTCGTGAGTCGGAGGATTCTGTATGCAGCAGTAGGGAGCTGAAAGGGTCTATTTTAGTCGCGGTCCCAGTTGGTAGTGCACATTTTCCTCTGCAGGAGGATGACGGGGTTATATCGCCCGATGACACTCTGTTGAAAGGTCGGTTGAAAAACTCTGAGACACTGCGTGATCTGGAGTCTATGTTTGGTCACCTGTCTGCGGAGAGGGGTGCTGAGCTGTCTGCTCTTGTTAATGGCTATCCTTCTTTATTTGGTGATACACCTAGTAGAACACACTTGATGGAGCATGATATTGATTCTGGTCTTTTCTCTTATTCAGTGATGAGCTTTGGGTTGCAGAATGCACCAGCCACCTTCCAGCGCCTGATGAACATGGTTGTGTCTGAGCTTGAAGGATGTGCTGTGTACCTGGATGATGTTGTGATGTACAGTAATACTTGGGAGGAGCATGTGGTTCGTATTGAGCAGCTGTTTGACCACCTGCGTAATGCCCGTTTGACTGTAAATTTGGCAAAGTGTGAGTTTGCTAAGGCCACAGTTAGATACCTGGGCAAGGTAGTGGGGCAGGGGATTGTGCGGCCCCTTCAGGCTAAAGTGACTGCCATTGAGCACTACTAAAAAGTGCCCACCACTAAAAAGGAGCTCCAGCAGTTCCTTGGGCTTGTGGGTTACTACTAGGGATGAGCGAGTACAGCAATATCTGTATCTGTATCTGTTAACCATATGAATTATCTGTATCCGTATCCGTACTCGGAGTGGGCGGGGCCTAACCCGGAAGTGGGTGTGATTTAACCCGGGAGTGTGTGTGTGTGTATGTGTGTGAGTGTGTGTTTCAGTGAGTAAGAGCGAGACATAGAGAGAGAGGGGGAGTGTGTGTGTGTGTGTAGCTTAATTTGTAATATTTTTTATACCACTACTACATAGAATGTGTCAGACACTCAGTGCGTGAAGTAAAATAAAACTGGTTAGAGCCAACTGACGGTTTAAAAAAAAAAAAAAAAAACTCCAACGACTGGTAGAGAGAGGGAGAGAGAGAGAGGGAGAGAGAGAGAGTGAGAGAGCGTAGCCAGACGCTAGAGAGTAGTCAGACACTTAATGCGTGAAGTTTAAAAAAAAAAAAAAAAAAAAATCTCCGACAGGCAGAGACACAACGCGAGTCGCTTTCTACCAGCACCACGTCTGAACGAACCCACGTTTAACAGAACTCTACTGGTTAATAAGTAAGTACAAACTGAAATAAAAACAAACTTCAAGCTGAAGAAACCCTAAACGTTAACCGAAAAGACCCGCGAACCTGAGTGACTGAGAGAGACAGAGAGCTGTTCTGTGAGTGAGTGAGCAGAGCGGTGTGTGAAGGGGAGGAGCGCTGTGACGCTGTGTGAGGATTTTCATTCAGTCCGAGCACAGATAATGACTCGTATTACTCGTATAATACTCGTGCTCTGCAAAAGTGCTTTATCCGTACCGGATACTCGTTTCAGTCGAGTATCCGGCTCATCTCTAGTTACTACCGCAGTTTTTGTAGGAACTTCTCTACGATTGTCACTCCTCTGACTGACCTACTCAAGGGTAAAGTAAAATACATCTGGTCATTGTCCTGTCAGCAAGCATTTGATAATGCGAAGTCTGTTCTTTGCTCACCCCCTGTTCTTGCAGCTCCATGCATGGATCAACCTTTCCACCTTCATGTGGATGCAAGTGATGTAGGTACAGGTGCTGTTTTGTTTCAAAGTGACACCCAGGGTGTTGAACGTCCCGTGAGTTTTTACTCAAAGAAATTTAATTCTTTTCAGTTAAATTATTCTGTTATTGAAAAAGAGACATTATCACTCATCTGGGCATTGCAACATTTTGAAGTCTACGTAGACTCCAGTGTTCCTCTAGTGGTCTACACAGACCACAACCCGATCACATTTTTGCACTCGGTGCTTTGTCCAAACTGCAGGTTGATGCGTTGGATTTTGTTTTTGCAAGCCTACTGTTTGGACATCCGTTACATCAAAGGCTCTGAAAATATTGTGGCAGATGCCTTGTCGAGAGCACCTTGCTCTTAAGTTCTGTATTCATTTTATCTTTGTTTTACCTGCTCTGTCTGTGTCTCTCTGCTTTCCAAAAGCGTCTCTCTGGGAACCGGAGTTACTAGGTGGCGGGGTCGACTTAGGTTGGCGGTTCCAGGTGGGAATGTTTTTTTTATGGGTGGGGGTGTGACGACCCTCCACTCCACTAGGTGTCTTCTCTCTTTCAGGTGTCCTGGTGGAGTGATGGGTCGTTAGGCCTGATGAGCCACACCTGTGCCCGGTCTGGTTATATCAAGACGACTCTTCCAGTTCGGGGGAATCCCTTCCCGGTTGCAGACGGCTGTTTTTCACTTGGTCATTTACTTTGGCTATTGTTAACTTAGTGTGATAATAAATAATTGTTAATTTGTTCATCCCTCGTCCGTCTCCCTCGTTTGTTGACAAAGCTCAGAGTCAGGCTGCGTCACATACCACTGTCAACTTCCTAGGTTTTTTCCTCAACTCTTGCAATCGCTTGATACATGAACCCCAAAGGACGCACGGAACAACTCTTTCCAACATAGCTCAATCTTTATTTTTCCTTATTTGTTAGTTGTTTGCTGGTTGGTTCATTTGGGTGACAACCAGTGGCTTATTTGTTGTACCATGAGCTGAATCCTCTCGCTCTCTGCTGAGACATTTGCTGAGAGTCCCCTTCCATTTGCAGGTGTTCCAACTCAAGTGGTAATGAGCAGCCTGCACCGGCCTGCTGGTGGTGCATTATGCGACTTGACGATTTTTAGGTAAAGTTCATCTTTTTACCTCAACAACCAGTGAATGTAATCATAATTTACTAATTTCTTCTGATCCTCCAGTGTCGTCATTAAGCGATAACAGCCTGTGGTCTGAAGCATTCTGGAGTGTTTTTCTGAGTCCCCAGTGATGTAGTATTCTTTATATTTAGTCGAATATAAAGCAGTTAACAAACCATCAACAAAATTAACTTCAACAAATTTAGATTTTATCAAATTTTTTCTCCATTGCTTTGGCTCATTTCACGAAATAGAAATGACATACTCAGAGCTCTAAGTGCAATTGGTAAAATAGCCTATATAGTCCAGCACAATTACATAGATCACCTTCAAAAGGTCATGTCTCACCCAAAACAGTTAACTCAAGCTTCAAAACGAAATAATTTTCTCATAAATAGTCAGTGCCCCCTAAATGAAAAGTTCTTTCTCGATTGCTGTGGCTCTTCTCTCGGGGAAAAAAAGGACATTCTCAAAGTTTGAATACAGTTGCCAAAATATCATAGATGGTTCAGCAAAACTCCATGGCACACCTGCAAAAGGTCATATCTCTCCCAAAACCGACAATTCATCAGTAAAAACTAAATCCTTTTTTCAAACAAATACTCTGTGCAAACACTACAGGTCAAAATGTTTAGATGTTTTGTCAGTATGGCAGTGGACCATAGAAATATGCTTCATGTGCACATTTCAATCTTATTAAGATGCATTTATTAGTCCTAAACACATGCACAGACATGCAAAGGCACACTCGTGGTGGTAGGGAAATTTAGTCTCTGCTTATGACCCATCTGGTGCAGGACACATAGAGCAGTGAGCGACCATGTACGGTGCTCAGGGAGCAAGGTGCCTTGCTCAGGGGCACTAGACAGGGGTAGGGAGACTCTTGGACAGATCAATCCAGGTTCTTCTTTTGTTGTCTCTCCGTGGAGTTGAACCAGAGATGAACCAGAGACCTTCTCTGCCCATAGTCCAAGTTTCTGCCACTAGACCACCGCCTCTCTTGGCTCAGTCCTTTGACACTGAATGGTTACAGTAGATGATTTCTTTCCAGAATACTATGTGTATCAAACAGAAAATATTAATTTAAGGTTTCACATAAAATGCTTTATTGCACTCATACTACCATGGAAATTGTTACAGTAATTGCCATACATTGTGGTTACAGTAACAGTAAAATGTGTACAGAACACATTATACTGTCAAACAATAAGAACATCAAAACTAAAATTAGGTAAAGCATACACTAACAACACATACAGTAAGAAAGTAAAGCAAAGATGGAGTTTCACTAGTTTTTATCTTCACTCTCCTGCTCATCCTCGCGCTCTTGTCTGTCTGGCCACAGACTTTCATCAACATCACATCTGATGTTCTCCCTTGCTATGCAACGGGGGAAGAATCGGCGTGCATGCCCCAACCATCCCTGACTCTGCTCTGCTGTGACATCACCACAAGCACCATCCATTGCCTGGAGAAGGGACCTCTGGTTTTTAGCCCGATAGTCATAGACCCTCCACCTCCATGCAGAAAAAAAACTCCTCCATAGGATTGAGGAAAACGGGGAGTAAGTTGATAAGAGCACCATCAGCATTATTGCATGGGCAGTGAACCACTTCCTGATGAGTGGGCCACGGTGGAAGCTTACATTGTCCCACACAATGACAAATGTAGGCAAGTGAGGCCCTAACAAACCCTCTCATGTAGAGGGATACGATCTGAGTGCAGGCGGTCCAAGAACACCAGGCGCTTCTGGGTATTGTATGGGCCAAGACTGGGAATGTGGGTGACTACACCATTCCCTGAAATGGCAGCACACATGTTGATGTTGCCCCCGCGCTGGCACATCCATTGTTGCCTGGTGGCCGATGACATTCCGGCCACACCATCTTTCTTTGGCCAGGTTGAAGCCAGCTTCATCCACAAAAATGAGGGTGTGAGGGGTCTCATTCGTCTCAATCTCCATTATTCTCTACACTACAGTAAACAAAATATTACTTGAAGTTGGTTATGCAGTAGAATCATACATCAAATTATATGGAAATGTTCTGTGTTCTCTGCAAGGTCAATAAACTGGGTTCTATGCTCCACTGCTAACAAGTCATAATGATATACAACGCACAACACTGTACAATATACTAGGCGTAGTGCACACCACTGCTTTACCTGTACATACTGGTAGCACAGCTCCTTGGTTCTCTCAAAGCTCCATTCAAATGGTACGCTATACAGTTGCTTCATACTCATCAGGGGCCGTATTCACAAAGCATTTTATCTTAGCGCTAGGAGTGCTCCTAACTCGCGCTAAAACATTTTACGTAGGAGTTTTTTCTTAAAAGTTATTCACAAAGCCTTTGAGACCTACTCTTACTAAGGATAAATCACTAAGAGTGAACTAAGAGTGACGCGCCGTTGCTATGGATGACGTTGATTCTCGTGCACGAGTTTAGAAGCGGTCAGTGAGGTGATTGGTTGTTCAGACGAGCCCACTAAATTACCGAAAAACAAGGAAATAGACTAGGCTAGAAATTAATTCCTATGAAGTAGATATGGACAGTGCAGTTAGCAGAATACACGCATGATGACAAGTTTGTGCAGACCACGATATTGACGTTGTAGCCTGCACGTTCAAGAGAGAGAGAGAAAGCAAACAATAAAAATACGTAAATTGCTTTCAATCAAGGAGGCAATTAAAAGCACCCTGCAAAATACTATCCAATGAGCATTTTTCAGCACTTAAAACACTTTAAATAACAGCCCATACCGCCGTTCAAGTCCCCCTATCATGATGGATGTTGAAAACGTGAAACGCAAGCGAAAGGCCAATTGGTCCCAGGACCAATTGTTACTACTTGCCCAGTTTGTGCTGGAGCGGAGGGGGGTAATAAAGGGTAGATTCGGGGCTGGAGTGACCAGTAAGAAGAAGCGGGAGGCATGGGAAGAAATATGCGTAAACATAAATGCTTCCTTCCCTGCTGTTTGTCGCTCTACCGACGATTGCGAAAGACGTTGGTATGCCCTGCAATCACAGTGTAGGTTTGAGATTGCCGACTATAAAAGAGCTGTTGCGGCTACAGGTAAGTCCATTATTATCATTGCTTGCATTCATTTGGGAAATGCATTTGCATGTCTTAAATTTACAATTAACAAAGGCTACAGTGATATGAAACGTGAATGAAACTTAATTTGTTGGAGGAGGATCTGCACCAAAGCCGTTGTCCCCGGTCGCATCGGTGGTGTACGCCGTCCTAGGCTCGGACGCAAGCATTACTGGCCTTCAGGGTGCAGATGATCCTGCAGTCGAGTTGCTAAAGGAGATTGAGGGGTATGCATGCAATGATTTCAAAAGGCTTCATGAAAAACCTTTCTGTTTAATATTTACAGAAGAATTACAACGTGCAACTGGTCAACCCACTTCCCAAAAATGTGTTACAAATTAAATATATATATATTCCCCACAGGAGAAATGAAGGTGAAAGTCCAGCTGCAGCATCACATCACACAGCTCTTCCTCTTCTCCCCCTCCTAGCCCTTCCTCTGCCAGCTCTTCCTCTTCCAGCAGCACCTCCTCTCACAGCTCTTCCTCTCCCAGCTGCACCTCCTCTCACAGCTCTTCCTCTTCCACCCCTTTCTCTTCCAACTCTCCCTCTTGGTGCACCCACTGGCTCTCCTCTCCCTCCTGCTGCTGGTACCAGTTCACTGTACGAGAAGAAATTGAGGATGGAAATGAGGGTTTTAAAAAGGCAAAGAAAGGTCCTCAAAGCGAAAGAGTGGCTAATAAAAATGAAGACAGAATATTACAGTCTTAAGATCGAAAAGTTGAAAAATTGAAAAAATAAATGTTATGAACTACACATGTGTGTTGACTGATTTGTGCCAAGGTGTTAAAATGTGCCAACAATACCTAAAATGTATATTCACAAAGTGATCCCTAAATGCCAGTCCACTCGGTTCCACACGGCCAAATTCATTGTCATGTTGTTGAGCGCCATCATCATCATCATCGGGGTCATCGTCCTCTTCATCATCATCATCGTCTGGCTGTAGATTGTTCCTCCGCTTGCAGAGGTTGTGTAGAACCTCTGCACAACCTCTGTGATGATTGTGCTTGCCCTCTCTGGGGTGAGGCGTATTTCGCCGTGGAGTACATGAAACCGACGTTTCATCTGCCCAATTCCTCTCTCCACAACAATTCGTGTATGTTTGTGTGCTTTATCATATATGGAGGAAAACGGTAAACAATAATAAATATGGATTTAACAAATAAAAGGCGTCAAAGAGCCAATACGATGTGTTTTACGCATAGGACTAAGCGTAATCTGCGTAATCACTTACATGTTATACTTTAGCTGTGCTCCCGGTTGTGGATTGAGGTAGGGTGTCAAAAGCCACGTCTTGCAGGGATAGCCACTGTCACCCAGCAAGTGACACCCAACTGGTACATTGTGCCTCTCAAAAAGCTGCCTCAGACCGCTCTCCATTAAAATGCGCGAATCATGGGTAGCTCCAGGCGACTTTGCAACAACATCCAGTATATTGAAATTTGCATCAAAAACAACCTGCGTGTTGATGGAATGCACTTTCTTCCTATTGACGAACACGTCCTCATCTTTTGATGGAGCAATTCTTTTTATGTGCGTCCCGTCAATAGCACCGACCACACCGGGCATACCTGCAATCGCCATGAAGTTGGCTTTGATCCTGTGTAATTGTTGAATGTCCAAAGGAAACCGGATAAACTGTTGGATGATATGTGGTCTAGCTAGCGCGTTGATAGTTTGGTTTATGGCACGGCTGACTGATGGTTGTGATATTGCTAAATTGTCGGCATTGCAAAGTTGCATTTTCCCTGTTGCTAAATAACGTAGTGTTACTAAACATTTTATTTCGGGACTAATGGGATTATTCCTGTTAGTCGGGGATGTTATTGCATCCCGCACTAAGTCCACAACAAGTTGAATACCCTCACGATTTAGCCTATATTTCTTGATTAACTCACGGCCTTCCATTGTCTCCAAAGCATTTCGTCTCGCAGCCATTTTAGGATTCTTTGTGAATAGGTCTTAGTGAGTTAGGAGTCCTCTTGAGGACTTTTAAGCTCTCCTTGACTTAGGTGCTACTTTTAGGCCTAAAATACTTTGTGAATTGCTCTTAGTGAAAAAAGTTAGGAGTCCTACATTTAAGAGTGACACGCCCATTATTTTTAGGAGTTACTCCTAAATTCGCCAGTTAGGACCTACTTTTAGCCCTAAAATCCTTTGTGAATACGGCCCCTGATGTTTAGACAGGACCCTGTCAATTGTCGAGATGCTGACAGCGTTTACGTTCTGGAAGATTGTGCTCTAGGATTTTGGTCCGGATTTCTCTCAATGTGATAGCATTGTTCGCCACTACAATATTGCAGAATTCTTGTTCTAGCTGTTGGTTGAAAATTGCTCCTCTGCCACCCTCACCAGGTTGTCATCCCATCCTAGACATTAGAATTCACAAAAAGACATAATTACTATTTGTATTTAGTTGTTTTACTTTGACTTAATTTCAAAAAATTTGAAAACACCTGCAGCTTTCTCTCGTTGACTTTTACGGGCAGCTGGAAAAAGGCAGATTTCGAGAAATGCGAACATTTGCTTAGAAAATGCTGAGCTTATTCGGCTCAACTTATTTGTGTGAGCAGACATTCTCTGTCATGAACTTGAACAAGAACCAATTGAGGTCAAGACTGAGTGACTCCCACTTACGTGACATTTTACGGATCTCAACCACTGCCCTCAAACCGGACCTGCCCTCTTTAGTGAAATCCAGATCTCAACATCACCCTTCTCATTAGTGTCAGCAAGTTATAGGTTTCTTGATCAATCTGAAATTGAGTGGTTTGAACTCCTGTTTAAAATGACCATGAGGCAAAGATTTTGATCTAACTCAAGGAAATGTAATGTATATAGTTCAATGTTAACTGAGTCTCCAGATATAAATGTTTTGGGCAATAAAGCAAGCTGCAGCTATTGTCCTTCCCGTCATTAGAGTATATAAGGTACAGCACAGTGAGTCTGTATGGCATACAGAATTTTTAGTTTTATTTATTGTTCTATAGCAGTGTATATTTGCATGCAACTTTTGTGGTTAAAAAACATCAGAAGAAAGCATTGGCCCCCGGGCCTCTTCACTTTATCAAATCTGGCCCTCTTTGCAAAAAGTTTGGACACCCCTGAGTTAACTCTACAATTAATAATTCTGTAGTTGACTGACCACATACCTGTTTTCCCTGCGGAATGCTTGGATGATAGAGGACACTGTAGAGCGTGGCACATTAGGCTGAACTCGATGAACTGCCTCTGCCATGGTTGACCTCATGGTCCACAAGTGTAGCCCGAAATTTCATCTGGCACAGCTTGTTGTCTTCGGCCTCTTCCCCCTTCTCCACCACCACGCACCCTTGCTCCTCTTCCTCGAGCAGGCAGTTGCCCTTGGTGGTTTCCCTGGCCAGGTGCTCCCATGTTCATAAATTGTACTGAACTTGATCAAGGTATAGATATTTGATGGTAGCATTTATACTCCGGGATAGCATCTGTCAGCTAACTAAACTTACTGTGTGATTGATGATCGGATTGGTGAAACTCACCTTTGATTAGTAAAGTTCTAGTTGCACCTGAAAATTAAGTCGATGATCCAAGAGATCTACATTACTGTATATACCATGATGTTTTTCATTGTATTAGCTGCCAGCTGGTGCTCAGTGAGAGCCAGCTCCAGTTTGGCCAGTACCGGGGTAAAACCTTCAAGTGGCTCCTCACTAATGATGTGGGCTACGCCTGTGGGATCGTTGTGTCCCACATGCAGGAGAGGAAAGCCGGGGACCCAGTCTCCTCTTGCCGTCAACAAGGACGCCCTTGCCTCCTACGCCCGGCTGCTCCCACAGATGGTGCAGCTGATCCAGTGCCGTCGGATGTGTGAGGGCTTTGTGTCGGTGAGGGGCATGGACCGGACGCTGGTGGGGTTCGGTGCGCACGCTGGCATGTCGCTCCAAGCCCTTTACGAGTCCACCAGCACAGAGTGTCAAACGTAAGTATTTCGGCCACAGGTGCAGTTGAGGATGCTAGCTGACGCGTGTTGACATGATACTTTGTTCTTTTTTCCCGCCTGCAGCTACAAGCGGTGGCTTAAGACCCAGCAGTGCAACACTGTACAGCTCTACATAATGGGCCGTGAAAAAGAAGGGTCAGCAGCAGGGCCGTCGGCTGCTGGGTTAGGTCGCAGCCTGCATTGAGTAAGGCCTGCCTGCCTGTCTGCCTTTTTGCTTGCTAGCTTGCTTGGCTGCCTGCCTGCCCGCCTGCCTGCCCTAGCTAATGAGTAGTGTGTTCAAATGTTAATGATCACATTCCTACCTGCCTGCCTGCAATAGCTAATGAGTAGTGTGTTTGATTGTTAATAATCACATTCATTTGTCCTCCTCTGCACAAACGAAGGCGTGACATCAGCGGCTGAAATAATAGAGCTGTCTGACGACGATGAACTCTTCGCTGCTGCCATGGAGGTGGACACACTGCGTGAGTGTATTTGACTTAAACCTCATTGTTACTATTGTGACAACCCTGGTGTTGACTATATATATATATGCGCCTGTGTATGTCTATCAGTGTGGCAACTTGAGTGTGTATTTTACAGTTTCCCAAGCTGGACCCACACTGACCAGACCCCAGGTGCCTGCTGGACCCACCCTGACCAGACCCCAGGTGCCTGCCGTTCACCAGCCTGTTGGCGATGCACCTCATCATCCCCCGCTTCTGCTCACCAGTGCACAGGTAAAAGTGCAGGAACGACTTCTGTGTAGTTGGCAATATCATCTGCTTGAGT
Organism: Platichthys flesus; assembly: GCF_949316205.1. Taxonomy (NCBI): domain Eukaryota; kingdom Metazoa; phylum Chordata; class Actinopteri; order Pleuronectiformes; family Pleuronectidae; genus Platichthys; species Platichthys flesus. The sequence continues at coordinate 2,811,629 of NC_084958.1, read as the reverse complement.
TTAATCTGCATATGCCATGCACTTGTCCACGCAGCTCCTGCCCAAGGGCTGGAGGCAGACGCTGCCGGAGGAACAGCATGAGTGGTTGGGCTGGGCTCTGTTTACCACCTGCACTGGCAAGCATCCTGTCCTCACCAGCGAGCTGTGCCTCTGGTGGACCCCTCCGGGAGCCCGGCGCCTCTACACCGAGATCCCCTCTGCACAGGCCTTCTTCCAGCGCCGGTCTATCCTGTGGGCGCCCTACAGGATGTGGGCCTACAAGCTGTCCTGCCCCAACTGCAAGCGGCAGCTGACCGGCGCTGGCCTGTACAAGACGGTCCGCCGCTTTCTGGACTTCGGGGGCTGGTACCACCTGGAATGCGCTGGCTGTAAGAAGAAGTATGCAGCGTGGGCCCAAGGCATCATGACTCAGCTGGACCTGGCTCACCAGGCACAGTTTCCGGCCGTGCTCGCATACAAGTAAGCTGCAATGTTAAAGTGTGTGTGTGTGTGTCAGTCAGTTGACACTAGTCTCCTTGTGCCTTTGCAGGTTGTCTTGCGATAAGAGGGTGGTGGGCATGATGAAGGCTCGGACTTTGGGCAACAGCGCCTCCCGCCTCCGTGCCGCTCTGCTGGAGCAGCACACTGTCGACTGTTTGCTGCGGATTCTGCGCTACCTTTCAGTGCTGGACCAGCTCCAGCTACCCGGCGTGACTCTGCAGCAGGTGACGGTGCCGCCCCTGAGAGCTGTCCCCAACGTGCCCTGGCTGATTTCCGTCTAAGCCAAGGAGGCCCTCAGCCGCCTGGAGGAGACGTAAGCCAGGGTCACGTTAGTCTTTGGGGACATCCTCAAAATGGACTCCACCAAGAAGGCAAGCGCAATAAATAAATAAGTATTATAAGTGGCAAACACACACGTGTGACAAGCTCCGGTTCTCATTTTCAGATGACCAAGAAGCTCGCTGGTGTTGTGCAATAGTAGGAGTAGAATTGACGTTGGCTAATTATTAATAATCATGAAATATGATTATTAAAATAACAATTATTTCTTAAAAATAATCAAAAATGATAAAGCTATTAGTTAAGAATAGTAACACATTTAATTAGAAATGATACGGTTATCCATTAATAATAGTTAAAATAATTAATGAAAACAATAAAATTATCAATTAAGAATAATACAAATCTGTAATCATTGCTTATTGTCGCGGGGCACCACCCTGGTTACAGGGACCAACAATTCAATCTTTAAATATCAGTCTCAATGATATAGGTTATATTAATAATCTCAATATTTAGTATTAATGATTATATAATAAACACTGAAGGGTTTTAAGTTCGAACACAGGCTATAGTAATCCAGCTGTATACACATACATATGCACAAATCACAGAAAATACAAGTACTTTAATTACAAAAGTATTTATTAAAAAGGGGAAATAAAGTTAATGTTATTTCAATGATTCTTCATTTAACAAACTCCAATATTTCAAAGATGGTAACAACAGCAGCAGCACTTATCACAATTGTCACACATGTAATACGGAGTATCTATGTGTGTGTGTGTGGTCGTGTGTGTCTGCCTGTCTGTGTGTGTGTGTGTGTGTGTAAGAAAGAGAAAGGGGAGTGGCTATGGCGTAATGACGTGGTGACGTCCTCTGGCCGAATTCAAGGTGATGTTACATTCACGTACTTCCAAGATGGAGGTTACCTTAGTGAAGCCACGTTGCGAAAAGCAAAATGGCTGCCGGTCACTGACCTTAACAAAGGGGATCTTTAAGACAAAGAGATTTCTTATCTCGTGGTTTTGGCGCCGAATGGCGTCGAGATGTATAAATGCTCGTTAAATCTAGATTTCTCCATGTAACATGAAATGTATAAATGTAGGTCGGGACGTGTGTAAAAACAGGTTTAGGAGGAGAGAGAGAGAGAGAGAGAGAGAGAGAGAGAGAGAGAGAGAGAGAGAGAGAGAGAGAGAGAGAGAGAGAGAGATCAGGAAACATCGTCAGAGACAACTACTAGCAAAGCAGGCAGTCCAGTTACGTGAGATTTATCTTTTAACAGATGTAAATCTCCGCACAATATCTCTGACGGTAACACGCAAAAAGGAAGCGCAGGCTCTGTACCACGCTCTTCTCAAAAACACAGTAAACAAAGGAACCGGATGTGTCGTCTCGGCCCCCCGTTTAGCACAGCTAAAAACAGATCAGCGATCTACAAACAAACATACAATCAAACAAATGACACGCTAAGTATTTAAACTAGTCTCTGCCCAGACAATAAAGCCTCTTACTGTGACCTCCGCGGTGTTGCTTGCACGTGGGGCGCGGATTTCCTGGAAGTCCAGTGAATCTGTCGTTAAACTTCAGGATGCGTGCGAACGGGCGGATTCCTGGAAAACAAATCAGTGTCCTGGTCTCTTAAGCGGTGCTCCGGTGGGTCTCGTGGTTGCAACGGAGGTCAGCGCTGGACCGAAAAGAGCGAAGTCTCTTGCTCTTGGAACGAAATTCGGCTTCGTCTCTTCTGCAGGGATGAGCAGCGGTAACGCCGCTGTGGATTTGGAAAGAAAGTCTCTGAGCTCGGCCAGCGAGCGAGTGAGTTCCTGTGCACGGCCTTTTCAAGTTAAAAACAAAAATAGTCTCTATCAAAGTAAGATCAGACTTAAGATAAAAGAAAATGAAAGAAATGAAAGAAAATAACTCTGGTTGCCCCCTTTAGCAACTAAATCATCTGGAAAGACCCGGAGGGGTCTGTTGACGTCTTCAGAGCAGGGAAAATGGCAGCGATTATTGATGTCTCAGTGGTTTTGTTCTACCTGAGAGGTCCTGCCTCCTTGAGGTGCTGGTCATGGGATGATGCTGGCTTTTAGCCAATTGAGTGTCAGAGGTCAAAGGAGAGTGGGAGCGGCCAGGAGCAGAGCAGGGGTTTCTGGGGAGACCCCAGGGATTAAGTTAACACCAGAAGATACAATCTCCATGCTGGATCTTAGAGGGAGACTTTAGCTGGCTTCATCTTGGCTCAAAGGCCACGCTTTTACGACCCATTGTGTGTGGATCCTACCACATGGTTAGTTCTGTAGGGACTCTTGCCCAACACTGGTACCACCTGGAATGCATGGGCAGGTGCTCATGTCTGTCCTCACTGAGTCCGAGGGGGACGGGCTGTTGCCCATGGCGGACAGGGTGATGCTGCGCTACAGTGCAGCTGGAAAGGCCCCATTTCGGGTCCTGTATTTTGACCGGGACTGCTGTTCCGTCACTGGACGCTGCAAGGTAAAGATAACAAAATCAACCACCACACAGACGGGCCGCTTGATTTTGACTGAAACAAATGTCGTCTTCTTCTTCTTCTTCTTTAGACGGCGCAGAATTTCGGCTGGTGGTGAGGCTGGACGTCTGGCACCTGATGCGTTACTTCGCCAGAGGCGTCACAACCGACAGCCACCCAATGTATGGCCTTTTAATGTCACGTCTGTCGTTCGCCATTTTTGAGTGGGACGGCGAGGACGTGACACGCCTGCAAGAGGCCAGGCAGTCCCCCCTGGATCCCACGTTCAGAGAGCTGTCCCGTCACTGCCTCCGACGCACCAGGGGCGTGGAGGAGACGGAGCGGCTCATCCAGGAGCTGCTGGAAAGCATGTGGGACGTCACTGACGGCACGGGTGTCCCCCTCATCGACCGCCCGATGATGGAGGGCATCTGGAGCCTGCGGCGTCGCCATCTCCGCTGCATCCAGGATCCGACGGGGGAGGTGACCAGGGGTGGCGTGGTGCTGCCCGTCTACCGCTGCGCCCGAGGCTCCACTTCCCTCGAGTCCTTCCACCTCCACCTGTGCCAGTTCATTCCGGGTGAGTGTGTGTGACTGTGTGTCACTGTGTCAGGATGAGCCAGCGTGTTCATACGGACTGACTGACTGACGTCCTTCTCCCTCCTCTGTCTCTCCCCGCGCAGGCACGTCTGCCAACGCCCTCCACTTCCAGGTGTACCTGCTGGAGGGCCTGGTGAGGTGGAACGAGGACCGCGCCCGAGCTGTGGTGGCCGGCGGTGCCAAGCTCTCCACCACACGCTGCTACATTGCCCAGCTGCTGAAAAGCGTAAACAGGCTCAGCCAAAAATACATGGGGAAGATGCTGGTGGAGAACTTCACGCAGCCTGGGGAGTACACAGGTATACACCTGCGTACAGAACATGGGTGTAATGCTCTGATGCTTTTTGCGGGGTACAAACCATATTTCTCTTTTTCCCCTTTAACTCAGGGGAGCTCATCGGGGTGGAGTACCTCTACTCCCAGACAGGCAACGGCGCTCTGCAGCGGGCGACGGGACGGAAGAGGAGTGGGACGAGGAGGAGGAGGAGCCAGAGGATGAGGGCTTTGAAGAGGAGCTGCCCGGGATTGAGGCCCTTTTGCGTCATCTCCCGCCCACGGAGGAGGAAGTAAGCCTCGTTGAGTTGTGCGACAGAGGGATGGGCCTTTTGCCGCGGCTATTAAATGCTTAACCTCTGCGGTTGCTTTCCTCTGTTTGTTGCAGGATGTACCCGGTCCAGACGGACACCGTGGGTATCCGTCTGGACCGGGTAAGCTGCCCCAGTCCAACTCCTAGAGGTCAACCAGCCTTTTGCGTGCGATAATAATAATAAAATAATAACCAATAATCAATATCATTGAATTCACTTCCATCAGGCACCTCAAGCGGAGCAAGCAGAGGATGGCGGAAGAAGTGTGCCAGGTGTACTGCACTATAAGTTCGGTACAAAAAAGTTAAAATAACAAAACCTGTAATAATTACAGTCAAAATTAACGAATCATTTGTTTTCTCTAGCTACCAGTACTCAGCCTATGCAGTTCACATGGAAAATGATCCAAAGACTCATACCCGGCAGATGCCAACAATCTTCGGATCAATGATTAATTTATCTGCCGGATACGAGTCTTTGGATTTTTTTTCACGTGACCGGCATCTATGCAACAGTCCCGAGGCGCAGCTACGAGAAAATTAACGAATCTCTCTTTTAAAAGGACCTTGTGAGGATTTGTTCAAAATGAACGAATCGTTCACGAACAACAACACTAGTGTCGAAAGACCTTGCTGTACAAAGGATAAAAATTAGAGGGTCCCGACAACATTGGTATCGTGGTTGTTACACATTGGCTCATGTTGTACAACAAGAAACAAGGAAGGTCACAAAGTTCAGCAGTTGCAGTATTTATTTAACAAAGAAAAGTTAACTTAAAGTTAAATGTGGTTACCCGTTCTGTGGATGGCTGTACAGAAGTAAGAGTCACGCAAATGCCAAGCTGGGATGTCGATGTGAAGGTAGACCTGGTGAAGGGGAGAGAGAGCCAGAGACCAGTCTCCAGGCTTCTTAAATATTGGTCATTCCAGGTGTGCCACATCCCTGCTGAACAGCATGAACAAACTACTAGTTTAAGATTAAGATACATTTATTTGTCCCAAACACATGCACAGAGATGCACAGGCACACTCATGCAATTGTAGGGAAATGTAACCTCTGCTTTTGACCCATCTGGTGCAGGACACACAGAGCAGTGAGCGACCATGTACGGCGCAGAGGGAGCTGATGTTGTGGGAGTAAGGTGCCTTGCTCAGGGGAATTAGACAGGGTAGGGAGTATCCTCTTGGATTTTTGGACAGATCACTCCAGGTTCATCTTTTTGTTTTTTCTCCGTGGAGTCGAACCAGAGACGAACCTGAGACCTTTTCTGCCCATAGTCGAAGTTTCTACCTCTAGTCCACCGCCTCCGAAGAAGATGGACCTTTAAAAACATGTAAGGAAATTGGTTAAGTCACTGTCAAAACTGTTACGTTTTGCTTCAAGGCTTTGTTAAATCCTTGAGTTTCAGTGTTGAGGGCGATTGATCTGAAAAATCCTATCAACCATACTCATTTGAGTGGAGTGGCATTATGTTTTTTACTAGGCAGCTGTTCTACAACTTTGTCCACTCTGCAAACTAGGATGCAAATTAGATTTTTATTTTTTACTGAGGAATTTTAAGTGAGTCCAATTTTAGCAGTGAAAAGGTAATCAAAGACCTTATCCCAGACTAAGTCTAGGTTTGAATCCAACATCACGGTGGAGTTTGTTGTAGTTCCTCAGTTGCCTCTCTTTTGATTTCCTTATATTTTCCTCAACATCTGCTTTGAGTTGTTTTAGTTGATGGACTACATCAAAAAAAGGTGCATCAGGTGGGTAAATCTTTCCCTTTAAACCTTTATCCATTAGACTATTTAGCTTTCTGCCGGTGTTACTCTTACACACCATTTCATTGCAAATCTGATTTCTGGGAGGTACTGATCCCATTTACATAACATGCTATCATACATTTAAGAGTATGATTCACTCTCTCAGTCATATTAGTCTGTGGATGATATGCTGTGGTAAGCTTGGGAGTAAAAGTCCATTGTTCACAGAGCTCACGGAACACAGAGGACAAAAATTCCTTCCTTAGGAATTTAGCCACTGCCCTTGCTGTATCAGTTTACCGAAGATAAAACTCAACCCAGAGGGTAGAGTAATCTACTACAACTAATAGGTATTCCTTTCTTTCTGAACTTCTTGGTAGAGGACCCATAGGGTCAATGCCTAGCATCACATAAGGGCCTTTGACAGAAGTTTTTTGCATCTTTCCAGCAGGTTTCTGATTACCTGCTTTTGATACACATTCCAGGCCAATACACTACCTCATAAAGCCTTTTATAGGTTTTGAGCATACCTGGGTGAATTTAGAGCCTAAAGTGTAACTGATTTTCTGCCATCGTTTTTTGTGATAAAGTTGATCTTCTAGATTGAAAAATCCTGTTTCAGTTTTTGGTTGTCAGCTAGCCGCTTCATGATTTTCTCCACTTTACGTTCTTCATGTTGCTCTTCCCAAACTTTTTCGAGGGAAAAGGAGGATCATTTTTAAGGCTATGTCGCAAAGCTGAGTGTATTCCGGTATCAATGCTACCCAGAATGACGAAAGATGGGAGGTGGTAAACAGATGCTTTAGTCTATTGTCACTCTTCAGCTCAATAAGCTGCTCTTGCATGTCTATTGACAGCTCGTCTGCTGAGTAGAGAAAAGGATCCCGAACCCAGGCGAATGAAAGGTAGTCCTCTTTGAAATAGGACCCAAACTGATTCTTCAGTGCTAAAAAGGTGATCAGTAGCTGATTGGAGGAGAGAGGAGAAATCAGTTCCACGTGCATCGGCAATGAAGTCAGCAAGGCTGGAAAGCATGTCACAGTTTCCAGAACTGATGCGACCATGCCAGAGAGCAATTTTTTGCGTGAAGGCATTCACTCTATCAGTGAGGAGCAGAACGTTAAATTTGCGGCCTTGCAAAGAAAGGTTAAGGCCATTCAGCCGGTCAAAATTATCCACCAAATAGGAGAGAGAGGCAAGCAACATGGCATCATCAAGGTGCTTCACCATATCTGTTTGACTTTCAGTCCAAAACATTTTTACCTCCTCTCGCAGCTCATACAGCCGTTGTAACACCCGCCCCCTGGAGAGCCAGCGATCTTCAGTGTGCAGCAACAGCTGTTCCTGCCCTGACCCCATCTCCTGGCAGAGGACCCCAAACAAACGGGAGTTAAGTGGACGAACTTTAAAACGGATAATTATTTTCACGGCTTGGTGAAGCACTGACTCGAAGAGCTGTGGCATTTTCCTGGCAGCAAGTGCCTCGCAATGGACCATGCAGTGTGTCCATTGCACAAGTGGAGCAACTTGCTGGACACGAGCTACGAGGCCACGCTCACGCCCATCTGTGCAGAGGCCAATACACTCTCCCCAGCCCAAACCACTGTCTTGGATGAATGAGTCAAGGACATCAAAGATTGCCTCCCCTGTTGTCCGGGTCTGAAGAGGCCTGCAAAACAGGATTTCCTCCTCAATTTCCTTTTCCCGCACATACCTAACGTAAGTGAGAAGCTGGGCCTGTCCAGCGATGTCTGTGGATTTGTCTAGCTGCAGTGAATTGTAAGGACTGATTCGAATGTAGTGTATTAGTTGCTCTTTGATATCACCAGACATTTCTGATATTCGGCGTGACACAGTGTCATTTGATATAGGTATTGCGCTGAGTTTAGCAGCTACACTCTGTGTTTTTCAGCAATTGTATGGGGTTTGCCAAGCTTAGCAATTCTATGAGCAACTACATACGATGCCTCAAAACACTGCTTGGAGACAGTGCTATACTTGGAGATGGTGTTTTGTTGTTGCTAGAGGCCATCACGTTTACCTTTTAAAGAAGTCCACAGGCTTCTCTTTCAAGTCGGGGTGTTTGGTGTCGAGGTGCCTTTTTAATTTGCATGGCTTCATGCTGTCATTTGCCAGCACCTCGGCAGACAAAACACACTGAGGACGGTCGTGCCAGTGACGGTGACACCAAACAGCAAATACCTCTCGTCATACTTGTGAGGCTTTGGCTTCTTCACAACTGGCGCATCGGTTGCCTGACTTTTAAGAATCAGAAACTTGTCCATGGTTGTGTTTGTTTGCTGATACAGTGTGTGTGATGTTAATAAAATTGTAATTGCAACATCGTGGTCTTGTGAGTGGGCTGTGAGCGACTTGCACACGAATAATGAATAAGGCTGTGCTAGGCAATGGTTCCTAACAAAACGAAAAGTACACAATGTAGACAGGGACAGAACAGAATAGTATTCAAGTGCTGGTGATTTATTTGTTGCAACACGGTGGATGATTGAAGATGTAAAGGTAGGTGTTAAGGAGAAAGTGCTAAGAAGAAAAGTGCTAGCTGCAGTTGGAAGAATTAGCTAGCTAGGTGTAAGCGCTAATCCCTAGCGCGCTGGCGCTTGGCTGTTCACATCGGACGTGGAAGCCACGCTGAAGCGCCGGGCAGCGCTAATAATATCACCCTTTGATCCAGTAGTATAAAAGGATATACGTATTTGTTGCTCCAACATTAAGCAACAGCGTCTCAACATTTGTTTTATTTTGTGTTGTCTTTATAAAACATGTTCCGAAGATTATATAACTCACTGTACTTCTTCACTTCAATTATTAATTTAATGTCATCCATGTGTGGAAAGTATGCAAAGATTTCTTCAAGTACCTACAAAGACGTATCATAAAATCACATTATTAAAAAAATAATTATAATTTGAGTGTTATCATTCCCTATTATAGGGATTAGAAGAAAGAGTCATTGATTGCTATTTTCATCCTCTAGATTGAGCATGTTAGCTGCCTGTGATTGGCTAATAAATCAATAAAGAAATGCAGCTGAGGCTGATGGGAATTTTGCATATTGTGAAATGATGTGCATCTTACATATTTGTTCATTACACAGTGGACATTTTGACCTGATGGTCCATCAAGGAATTTTAGGGGATCATATATTTCATTTCTTGAGGAGTGCCGCAAAGTTGCGATCTAATTACCATATGAATCGGAGTGAAGCCGCTGGTGAGAACTCCTCGATTCACCATTGGATGAAACCACAGACTTTTGAAACGAAAATTCACTTGTAATTGGCTGGTAGATCTGCTGCTTTTGGTCAACCTGGATCATAATACACGTGGGTAAAACCCTCCCACACAATATTAATAATGAATATATAGTTGTAACTAATAGTTTATCTATTAATAGAGATTATTATTTATTAGTCAGCCTTTACCAAAAGCACTGCAGTTAATAAAGATTATACATTCATCCATGTGATGCTTGATGTGATATGTTGAGCATAATGTACATGGAAAAAACATGAAGGTATAAGTTGAGTCAAAGCTTTATTTACATACAGAACAAATATTGTACAAACACAATTGGCCTAGTGAAAACACAATGATGAAATGGATCAGGTAAAGTAAACCACGAGAATGTATTTTAAACAGCACAGCGTGTCTGTGCTCAGCCGGATGTTTTTTGTCTCTGGATCTTCAAATAACGATATGCTGCATTTTCAATCTTTCTAGATAGCTTTGCTGCCTGTTAACTGACCAGTGCATATCCTGTTCCTGTTCTGACAATAAATGTCGGCATAAAGATTTGGATATAAAGATTGTCAATTATTTTACTATTCTGCTTCATGCTTCATGTGCTCTAGAATTCCTTTTCCTCTGACAATGACAAGCATTGAAAAGATGTCAGGTAACTCATTTCTGCTGGCTCTTCCAAGGTCTGTCAGGTTGACTGTTCACAATGCAGTCACAAAATGATTGTCAGGGTACCAGGAAGTGTCTTGGTGCCCCTGATGGCCTGCCAGCCTCTAGCATTTTCCAAATTAGACACCATGTCCAAGCCTTTGTTTGACTTTCTCTTCACTGTTTCCATCTCTGTCATATTCTCGTTTGTTCTGGCATTTGAATTTTTGTCTAACAGTATTGAGTCTTTTCATTGTGTCAAATATCTTTGTCTCTGAACAGCGGCTGTTCAGTACGTGGTTGTGCTCTCCCACTTCACTAACAACCTAATCCACCGCATCCCTTTGATCATGCAAGACTGAGTTCTTGTGAGAGAAATTGACTACATGTGCTGTGACAGTCACATTTAGCTTCCCTTTGTTGCCTTTTCTCTCTTTCACCAAAGCTGGCATATATAAAGTGGTGTATAAAGTAATTGAAAGCTATACTTGAGTAAGTAGAGATATCTTACCTGAAAGTGAATCCGGTAAAAGTCACCCGTCAGAAAATGACTTGAGTAAAAGTCTTAAAGTGGCTCATATTAAATGTAATTAAATATCAAATGTATCTGGTGTTGAAATGTACTTAGGAAAGGAAAAGTACCAAAATTACAAATGCTAAGTGCTTTTTATAGTATGCCTATACAGACACAAAACAACCCAAAATTGTTCTCTTCAGGATTTATTTCAACTGACTGCAAAATTATAACAATATACATATGTATAATTTTACAAATTTGGAACCCCAGATGCTGAGGTTCAAATAGTAATGGACTAGTGCATCTGAACTTCTAGTGACAACAAAGAATCAACACAACAGAATAAACAAGTGCCTCTTGTGTCTACCTAAGAACACTAATATATCACTAAACATGGACCTTTCATCAGTAGCAGGAATGATACACAATGCCCCTTATGATAACTCAGCAAAGGGAAACAAGATAAGACACAAAATACAAGTTTCTCTTTTGTTGACAGCCTGGACAGTGCTAGTACAGAGAAGAACAGACACTCCTTTTGCTGCCAAATTTCAGACCAAATAATAAAGACTGAACTGAGGCCTGTTTCAGGTAGCTTGTTTTGAGGCAACCCCGAGTTTGTTCGCTCTGAGTTAGTGGAAACTCTGGGTTTTCCGTTTCAGGTAGCAGGTTCAGCGCAACCGAGAGTTAGTTGCTGCGGCAACATACGCCGTGGACCTAACCTGCTCGGGAGGTGGTTAGACCTACTCTGAGTTTGTTGTCTATAAGGCTGAAGGCAGCTCTCCGACAGAAGGAAGTGTTAGAAATGGCATGTCCTTTTCTAAGAGAGCCCGTGGACTTAGAGGCTGCGATCCTCAGAAGGAATCTCCGTGAGGAACGATTATTAAGACCCCGGTAAGACTTTCTTTTCCTGATAATTTTCTTCACGAGCGCTATCGTTTTTCAGTGCAATCTATCATTTATTTAGACCACCTGCTCAGCCCCCATGTTAACTGTCAAACGCACCGGGGGCATGCTTTAAGTTCAATACAAATTATTTGTGTGGCACTCCGTTTTTTTGCAAACGGCAGCTTTCTTTACAACGTCGGTGACGCCGAGCACATTTCAAAGGCAACCGTGTGTCGGTCTGTCAGAAATGTGACTTTGGCACTGAAACGTTTTCTTTACACGTTTGTGATGTTTCCAAGTCACCGACCTATACGAACAATCAAGGAAGAGTTCTACAGAATTGCAGGTAACAGTAGCAACAATGTAGCCTATTTGTTTCTTGGAACGCTTTAATGTAATAAATAATGTGCACAATTTAATTAAATTAATTAATTTGTAATGTTCTAGATTTTCCGGGTGTCATCGGGTGCATCGATGGAACTCATATTCCTATTAAAGCTCCTTCAGTGAATGAAGGAGACTATGTTAATAGGAAGTCCTTCCACAGCATCAATGTGCAGGTACAGGTGAAGGCCTAGACCTTCAGCATTCTAAATTAAAGATACTTAACAAAACAGCCTCTGTATCTAATTATACTCCTCTGCAATTTGAAGGTTGTATGTGATGCCAGAAATATCATCACCCAAGTGGAGGCAAAGTGGCCGGGGTCTGTGCATGACGCACGCATATTTCGGGAGTCTAATCTGAGCACTCACTTTGCCCGTGGTGAGTTAAGCCTATATTTGAAGGATTTAGAATCCATATTTGTTCAGATGATTAATATTTCACCTGTATCGTAGGAGAGTTCGACGGTCATTTTTTAGGTGACAGAGGGTACCCCTGCCAGCCTTGCCTTCTGACCCCGTATGCCGATCCCGTGCCAGGACCACAGCAGCGCTACAACCTGGCGCATATGAGGACGAGAGCCAGGGTCGAATACACGTTCGGGATCCTGAAGGCAAGATTCCAGTGCCTCCAAATGCTGCAAGTCACACCAGAAAGGGCATGTGACATAATAATTGCATGTGTGGTTCTACACAACATCGCGATTTTGAGAGGGGAAAATTGCCCAGCTGCAGTTGCAGATGAGCAGCACATAAACCCAAACCATGCCATGGATCCACAGGACGGAAGGGTGGTTAGAGAAAGACTCTGCCAAAATCATTTTGTTTGAGTTTTCTATGTAGTTAAATGTATTTTATTATTTCCGAAATGTTTTCTTTGGCATTCTTTCGCCTTCCTGTATGATAGTAAACTCGTGTGACAGACCCAGCCTCTGGTGACACTGTTCAACAAAATAACTTGTCCCACCACAGCCTGTGTTCTAATAAAGACAATCTACTTTTTATGAGGATTTCTTTATTTCCTGAAAGCACAAAAAAAAAAAAAGGTCATTCATATTGGGTATGTTTTTGGAGCAGGAAACAGTATCCCAGTTTGTACCTCACCCACCTTTAACTTATGTTCCAAAATTTGGATCTCCAAAGCATCCTTTTGCATCTTTTGCCTAATGTGGTCTATTTCCAAGTCTGCTTTGTTTATTTGTTTTCCCAGATAGATTTTATAGAGCTCTTTGACTGGAAGCTATAGGAATGCAAAAGATGACATTGGATTTCACAGTGCCAAGTACAGCGTTTCATTATAATTCCAGGGAGAATCTTACAGAGGTAAGCTGTGAAGTAGAGCTAGAAGTGGATGGCCTCTCATTGAATTCGATTTCATCCTGTTTGAGAGAAAGAAGTCAGTTTTAAATTGTACAACGCTATCATCAACTTTTAGATGTTATTTTTAAAAGGTGTTAACCTCAATAGGCCTTTCCTCTTCCCTTTCAAATGCTGCAGACAATGTTTCTCCATCATCTTCCTGTAATGACATTAACAGTTGTGTTCAGCAATTATCAAGACATTATTAATAATCTGTGGAAGGTGAAGAATTGTTACAATTCCATGGAGGTTGGTGAGGGCATCTGGTTCCAGTAGATGACGCCATCAGTAACTGGAAGAAGATGATTAGACAGTGAAATTATTACTTGAGCCAGAATATTGCCCCATCTAATTTGCAACGCGCTGGGTTGCATGTACATATTTAATTATTTTGAATAACCAACCTCTGATGAAGGCACTTCTATCCTGGGGGGTGGGGGGGATCAGAGGAGCTCCCTCCAGGAATGCCCTTAGCCACAGGACGCATACTCTGTTGGCTGAGGGCCATCTCCTCAGCCTCTGTGAGGGCTGCAGGTGGTGGACCCCCTCCAGTCTTCCGGGCCTCTGCTTTTTTTCGATTTGCTAACATGGAGGAAAATGTTACCCTAATATTCAGTAAGCGCTATTTTGAAGACACATATATTCATATACACATACATACATACATACAATGCATTTTGCCTAGGAGTAGCCTTCTAATATATCTAAATCCTATTAAATATTGGCAGTGTTGGGGTGGCTGAGAAATGTACTACTTACAACTTTCCTCTTATTTTATTTTACTATTTTATTTTACTCACGCATTGACTTGTTCGGCTATTTCCTGCCGCGCGCTCTCGCTGCCGCGGCGGTATTACTTTTTTTGGTGAAAATGGATACCGGCATATGCGTGCATTAATATTTCCAATTCCATGGGTGAAAAGTAACTGGATCTACGTTTTTGGTCCATGTTTGATCATGTTATCAGAGATCCATTGATGATGGCTCTTTATAGTCAACAGGCACGCCCCCAACCCAGCGCGAACACACTCAGAGTTGATTAAGCCAACGCTGATCACCTGTTCTGAAACCGAAAACCCAGAGTTGCTTTTCAAACCTGAACTCTGAGTCAACCAACTCAGAGCGCAGGATTAAACTCACAGTATGTTAAACCAGCTACCTGAAACAGGCCTCTGAACTGTTACGTCCCCAAAACTGATTGTTGGTAAACCAAATCAGCCAGTGCCCCGTGCTCCTCTGCAACCAATACCTGCTTTTGGTGAGCCTTTTGAACGTGTCCTTGTTGATTGTGTAGGGCCATTGCCTAAATCCATGTCAGGAAATCAATTTTTTCTCAACATGATGTGTGTCTTCACCCGTTTTCCTAAAGCCATCCCCTTACGAACAATAACAATAGCAGTCACTAAAGCGCTGGTTAAGTTTTTCACTACTTACGGATTGCCAAAAACCATGCAAACGGATCAGGGAACCAATTTTCTTTCCAGTGTTTTTAAGCAAACTCTGCAGGCATTAGGTATTTCACACTCGGTGTCCAGTGCCTATCATCTAGAGTCACAGGGTGCCCTTGAATGCTGGCACCAAACTTTAAAATCCACATTAAAAAAATACTGTCATGAGACAGGGAGGGACTTGGATGAGGGTGTGCCATTTGTCCTCTTCGCTGTACGCGATGCAAAGCAGAAGTCCTTAGGATTTAGCCCTGCTGAGCTGGTGTTTGGTCACAATGTGCTCGGCCCATTGAAAGTGTTTAGGGAGAAGCTAGTGTGCAGTTCTCCTCCCAAAACTAATGTGGTTGATTTTGTCTCTCAATGCAGGGAGCGGCTACACCATGCCACCAAACTGGCCAGAGAGTCTCTCGCCTCTTCTCAGGTCAGCATGAAATAACGGTTTGACAGGAGAGCAGTTAAGCGACAATTTCAGCCAGGTGATGAAGTGTTGGTATTGTTGCCCAGACTTGGCTCTGCTCTTACAGCCCAGTTCTCAGGTCATTTTGTGGTTGAAAGTAAAGTTTAGGACACACATTACATCATCCGCACGCCTCAGCGTAGACGGAAAACCTGTATGTGTCATATTAACATGTTGAAACTTTTTCACTCCAGAGAAACAGATCAGGAGAAGCCACAGAGGACCTGAGAGGTTGCTGTAGTGGGCGCTTCTCTCGCATGTGTTCAACCTGATGAGTTGGAGTCCGATTTGGAGACACCCTGTGATGGTCATCAGTGTGGTAGGCTGGCTAATTCACAGTTTTTGTCTACTATCAACAAGTAGTTGTCTTATCTTTCTGCACATAGGAGACAGGATGTGATTAACTTGCTTCACTCATTTTCTTCTGTGGTGAAGGATGTGCCGTCTTGCACGAATGTGCTGGCGCATGATATTGACGTGGGTAATGCTAAACCTATTAAACAGCATGCTTACCTTATCCTTACAATTCTAAAGGGAATAAATGGATGGGGAATGTGATCGTGTTGATTAAGTCCCTGCCCTTTGTACACACATCGCTACTACCCATTGGATGGTTTAGTGAGGTCCTCGGAGCGGCCCTGATAGAGCTGGTCACGGCCCTGGCAGAGCGCCGAGAAGACGATGAAACTTGACTATCTAGTGGAAGTAAAACTCCTAGCAAAGTTTCTGAAGGTGAACCTGTGGAGGGATCGTAACCAGAACAGCCTGCTCAACCAAGGCAGCCCGACCAACCTCCCGACACTTAGGGTCTTGCACTGTCCCCTAAACGGCAAACGCCGGAACTGCATATCTCCCAAGGCAGCAGGCATGCGAGTGAGGTACGCCGTGCGTAGAGAGGCGTTGCGCCAATCTCCGCTGCTCAAGTAACGAGCTAGTTTTGAGAATATACAAAGTAGAAAGTACAGAAATGTATCTTCAAATGTAGCAAGTAAAAGGTAAAAAGTCGTCAGAAAATAAATACTCAAGTAAAGTACAGATATGTGAAAAACATACTTAAGTAAAATAATGAAGTATTTCTACTTCGCTACTTCCCACCATTAAGTATATGTATGATGTGTGTTACAAAAAATGCATGGCTCCTTTTATTGTTATGAAGATGGAACTGTTGGGCAAGTTAGCGGTTTTATTTGTTTCATGTGTCTCCTCAACACATAAGTTGTTCTAGCTGTTTCATTTTATTCAAAGGAAAAAAATGCCTTCATGTCTCAGAACCTGTGGTTGGTATTTTGTTCTGCTACAAAGATAGCAAATATAGCTATTCAAATATTAAACGGGTTCATATATTCATGTTTTTAATTTAAACATGTGCAAGGTACAGGTCAGCCATGCTACTGCCATTTATAAACAGACATCTTGCGTACAACAGTGAGCTATTAAAGTAATTCACAGATTCATGTTTTTATTTTACACATACATGTAGAAGTAAGATAGATAAGTTGTGTGCAACCTGATGGGTAGTTAATCTTCAGCCAGTCCCAAATCCAGGCCAGGCCATCAGCAGCCAACATATGGATGACAAAAAATGATTACAATTTAAATGGTCTTTTTGCACTTTAGCCACCCCGCATGGCTACCAATGTAATAATGTGCAACCAGGGCCGACACGGATAGCAGTGACTCATGTGCAGGACATCAAGCCTTCTTACGAACTTTTCATTACGAAACTCATTCTGGATTGCACTAATTTGGAGGGACAGCATGTTTTCGTATAAAGCTAGAATTAGATGGACCAAACCCATTTTATTGCATACTTTGGGGTTATTATCCGTGCTGGAGTTTTCAAATCCAAAGGGGAATCAACAGAATTCTTGTGGGATGCAGTAAATGGCCGAGAACTTTTACGTAAATGTGCAGGAATGTGGGAGCAGAGGTGATTGAAATATACAATTTAACACTTTATGTAGTCCTGGGTCCAGTGGACCCCAACATCACATATGTAATATAAACGTGTAGGGGGGTCGTAAAGTGTAAAGTCACTGAATACATGTTCCTTTATATGTTCATTACAGAAAATGAGCCAAGGCCAATGAGTCTCAGGTTGAAAAATTATTTATCGCGTCATTTTTCTTTTAGCAAACATTGAAAACGGGTCCCACAGACCCGAACACCATACAAGGGTTAAAGATAGTGGATTCAATTTTTAACTGATTATTACGCACTGGGTAATAGAAGCAGGAGACTGCGGCCAAGCAGGACATTTTAAACACAATCAGTTAAAAAGTCATTAAATCCGATCTGTGGATAACTCACCAGCAAAGTATTTATGACTTTTTTTCAATTTATAAATTTCCTCACTTGATCGATGTATATACTTTTATTTTTTAAGTCTTTATTTATATGCCAGTCAAATATAAAAAAAAAAAAAAATTCTAAAATTTTATGAAAAATAAAAAAGATAGTAGTCTAAAGCACATTAATCAGTCAGATGTAAAAATCAAGAATAATTAAAATAGAGTTGTGGTAGTTGACCTTGCCCCGGGCTCTCCCACACACAGCCAGGGAAGGTAGTGTTCCTTTTAAACATACTTTAATACCTACCGAAATCACCAAACATGAACTTAAATCAATCATAAATCAGACTAGCTTTGCATCTCAGTCTGGGCATCTCTCCAGGGTCTGAGGCTCTGAGTCTGTGAGGCAGCGCAGATGCTGCCTTTTAAGCACAAGGACCAATCAGCTAACAGCTCTCACCTGCGCTGATTGATCCTCTGAGGTGCAGGTGAGGGTGCTGTCCCAGTCCCCTCACCTCCACTATAGTAAATAGAATCAAACAGTAATTAGACCAAATGACATGCAATCTTATTGTGGGGAACCTGGGCCACATCAGTAATACTAATTGATAATTATGAATGTACAAAGACAAAAAAGGGATGACTTCAGCAA
The DNA here is from genome assembly GCF_949316205.1 of Platichthys flesus. Lineage (NCBI taxonomy): Eukaryota > Metazoa > Chordata > Actinopteri > Pleuronectiformes > Pleuronectidae > Platichthys > Platichthys flesus. The sequence continues at coordinate 2,793,544 of NC_084958.1, read as the reverse complement.
GGGCAAATTACATGAATATATTGAACAACATTTGAATACTGAGGTCTTGATTTACCTAATGTCCCATCAACAGATTGACATCACTGATCATCAGATTATGCCCTGTTTACTGAACTCTTCTTAAATTTAACTCTTCCAAAAAACTCAACTGCTTAGGAAATCCTATAAAGGGAAACATGGAGGCTGAACAAAGGTTCAGCATCATTATCTGCCATTTAGGTAAGTGAAGGAGACCGTTTACGTGCTAGAATCTCAAATCAAAACAGAAAACGCTCCAACTGCAAAGGGGCTTCAGGGCATGTGGGTGCCAAGTCTTGGCGGATTACACTCACATTAGAGACAATTTGTGTCTGCGATAGGTGATGGCTATTTTCCTGATGCTTGCTGCTCATTTGCAAAGCTTGCTTAAATGAAAACTTAATAACATATTAATGCAAATCAGAATGTCATGACACAAAACTGAAGAGCCTTTGGCTTCAACTCACTCAACTCTTGCCAAGAGCTGGATTTCTAACAAACTAAGAAGCCATCATAGCAGGCCCTGAGCTACTCACTTGTTTTGCCAGCTACAATGGTTTGGATCGATCAGCATAAAATAGGAGAACAACTATTGGTAGCAATGGTGACTGTGAGCAGCAACTGTCCATCTACAACAGTGGCATCTCCTAAATTAAGGTATTATCAGTGATACTGCTGTCACAATTTCAATAAAAAATATATTCATACACAGCCAGTAAATTAAAATGTGTAAAAAGTCCTCAATTATAGATTTAATAGGACAAGTAAAATAGTGGCAATCCATGGCAGGCTCAAGAGTGCCGATTACAAAATGTGAGACCAAGACTGGTTTAGGTATGTTGTGAAGTTCATCCACTTATTCTGGACATGATTTTAGGTATATATCGATACCTAATGGGAAACCCTGCAGCCACCTTCAAATGCAACAAAAGACTGAGGCTGCTCACAGCTAAATTAAAAGATCAAAGTTAGCAGTGTTCAGGTATAAATACATTGTAAAATGTCAACTGTAAATCTAAATTCATCTCCAGATTGGGAAACTGTTTGATATGATAATGTGAAAATCTGGGGATGAAATTGTTAATTGTTTAATAGTGTGATCACCCAAAAAATAAAAAGCATCTTTTGTTTCTGTGAGCACCACTATAAAATTTGATCATTTCATCATGTTCCTGGTCACAGCAAAACATCGACCTGCATTGCAATTAAAACGCAAACACTTCTTGTTTAATTATGGCAACAATCTAAAAAGAAGAGGATATGTACAGTTGTTGCCTGAGTTACAGTGGGGGGGCAGGGGGGAGAGATGGGAGTGGATCATATTGAGAGAGTCATTAAGAAAGAGTGTGAAGTTTAATTGAACTTCGATTTTTCATGAAGCTTTTTTCATCTTGTCACCCTGAACACCTGTTGATCGGCAAAAGAAACATAGAAGAAAAACATTTGTGGGATCTCACCATCTGGAATTGAATGTACATAGAGACATTTTTAAGCTGTTTGTTTGCCGCAAGCTCCCTCTCTGCTGCTATGTTGCTGTTCGGACCAGCATTACATATGTATGTAGTTGTTGTATATGGATTGAAATGACAACAAGACTGCGTTTACACTGTGTTAAATGTGGCAACAATGTGTGACCGCCTCCAGAGGTGATTTGGATAATCGGATCACAATCTATCCTCAATGCATCTTGGGTGCATTTAATCCATTTGAGCATTACTACATAATCTAAAAGGGTACTGCACACAAAATAAACACAGTATCAAAAGATGCAGAATAACTAGATATAGAAAGATAGTATTACATGCTGCATTCACAAATTTGCAAAGTATCAACATGCATGTGTGTTGTACAGGTGAGGAATAGAGCACAGAGAAAAACGACAAAAAAAAAAAAATTGGCAAGGTTACATTATCCTGTAGGTACATAATGTTCTCCTCTCATTCATAATTCATAACCATGTGGTTTTACACAGCTCCAAAAGGATAGTGTGGCTCTAATCCCGCCAGGGGGCTGAAAATTAGATTCTCACTGGAATCTCTAACACTAAAGATATAAGCACTCATGAGGTGAGAGGCGGTGAACATAAAAGGCTCTGCCAAATGCCATACAGTATGTGACAGTATGCTGCAGTACACAGAGGGGAAAAAAGAATGTCATGTAAAGATGAAGGCCTGGTGATGAACAATGAAAAGTACGCTCAAGCATAAAGGATAAATCCTAACTATGTAAAGGACTGTACATACATCCTTGCGTATGCTCTACATGACCAGCATACATAAAAAAAATTGCATACAGTGGTGCATACTGATATATCCACCATACACCAGGGATTACGACTATTCTTCAGCACATCCTAGGCCGTCATGGAAACCCACACACATGAAGAACTTTATATGAAACACCATACTAACAGTGGGTACTTCCTCCAGTTGCTCTCATACAGCCGCATTAGCCTATTTTTAAGTGGTGTAAAGGACCATGGTTGAACCATCATCAACAAAGATTGACCCCCACCATTCTAGACACCTGTAAACCAGGGACTACTTGCAAAGTTTACATAAAGTACAGTTTTACTATCGCTGAAACAAAGTCATGATATTATAAGTTTCAATCGAGAGATACTGTGAAATCAAAGCCTTCACAAAGTATGAGTTGTGTTTTCATGTGAAATGCCCATGTTAAAAGGAGTCGGCAGTGAAAAGATTTGGAGAAAAACGTACTGGCTTGGGTGTATTTCTTTAAATCAGTCACCTAAACAAGTTGTCTTGGGTGGTGGAAAACTCAGGATTCAGTAACAGTGCTCCTGCCAAGATAGTGTCATAGGGCAGTGTTTTTTTTAAGGGGAAAAATTACATATGCTCAGGCAATCACTTTTATTGAAATGTATATATCATTGCTCAAATTGTTACCAATAGAAAATGGGATTTTGTAAACAGTAAAAGGACAAACAGAATGGGAGGAGAATGCCACCTGAAATTGTCACCCAGCAGCAGAGTGATACTTATTTGTCCCACATTTGATGAGTCAGTACTGCTGCATGTTAGGAAGGGTTGTCCATGAGAAGAGTTGATGTGACGTAGCTCTTTGAATTTAGGTTAGGGGGTTAAATTCTGGAATATGTATAGATTCCCTAAGCCTGCACTGCTCTCTGGTAACTCCTTACACCACTACTCTTTTGCCAAACTAAGTGACAAGTTTATTTTATCATTCAAATGTAAGCGTAATTAATCTGCTTGGTTACATCCTCTTGCTGTATGTTCATTATTATGAATGCCTCATTTATTCTGGTATTCATATACAGTTTGCTATAATTGAATTCACTCAAAGCAGAAACAAGAGATCACTGAACTCAGAGCTCAACTACTATCTATCTATCTAGCTATCTATATATCTATGGATGTATCTATCTATCTATCTATCTATCTATTTATCTATCAATCTAACTGCTTAAATTCTAAACAGTTATGTTGTCCTTATTATATACAAAAGAAATTATGAAATGAAGCAGCAGTAACTGAAGTCTTTAAATGACCAACTGTGGCCACTGAAAGTTGTATTCAACAGATATATTCTGTATAAGTCTGCCATCTTGTGGTATGAACTGACATAAACTGCAGTTTGATCCAGTTTAAACATTGATGTTTACTTGTATATTGATTTTCACTGACTTTACTGTGACTTATTCTAAGCATTATGTGTAAACCTTTTTTTAAGAAAAAGTAATGTTGTTGTGTGTTAACAACAGGGATGACAAGAGATTTAAGGGGTTGCACTAATCATAGACAGAAAACAACGGTACAATGGTAAGTGAGAAAATACAAACAATGATTGTGATATTAGACAGACATACAGCGTAATGCACAGGCAATCAACTAAATAATGTTGTTAAGAAATAAGAAAATTATGTTCAGGTCAGTTTCCCTCAGTCTTCGTCACATCAATGTCTCAGATACATACTACTAATTTGACTTCTTCCCCGATGTCCTTGTTATTGTTTGCAGATGCAGGATCGTTGCTGTGGTCATGCTGTGGTCATATTGTGGATCTTGATCATGGTGGATTGTAAATGTGATGGTGGACAGAGGATCCTGAACTGGTCCACCAACACAGACATTCAAGAGGGGCCAGATTTGTCCCCATCTGCTGAGCAGAATGAGGTCCTTCGGAGTTAGCATAGAATAAATATGCTGTTTAGGAGAGCCAGCTCTCTCTAAGGTTTCTATATTTTATTCCCCCTGTTAAGATATTTTTTTGGGGTAGTTTATCCTTCCTCTTATCAAGACCAAAAGGCAAAACTTTTGACACAAGTTGAGAGTTTTGAAGAAAGTTCACTGTGATGCCTTTTCATTCCCAAACTTACTCGCCACAATATTCATTCAAACACAGAGCAATCAATTATCTCATGATTTATCACTTGAAATCTCACTTTTTACGTCTTGTTAGTTCCTGTAACTATTCCAACTAATTTAGCTGAGCATGTGAAGAATTTAAATGACTTCAGATTTTTACAGCAACCCTCCTGGTATCAGGGGAAGAAAAATCATTCAGTTTAACAATCCATTCCCAGATTAACAAACCGTTCCCTCAGTTTAACAAAACACTTGGAAGCATGTAAACATATAGTATGATTATGATAATAGATAAATCAATGTTTTGTTGTTCATTTTTATATACAGTCTATGTTTTTAACTGAAACCTAGTGGTGTGTGATATATATCCTCTTAGATAATATGTTACTTGTTTGCTTTAATGATGTGCCAGCTCACGTTATAGAGATAATGATAATCCATGCGCCATGCATTCACACTCTGCTTGGATAATATATTTGGCCGATCAGATGATAAATGAAAGACATTGAGATCATTGACGGTTTTTGGGTCTTTGATTTATTGTCAGAAGAGAAGAACAAGAGAATAGAGAGAAAACAGAGTTTGAAAACAGAGATATGAGGGAGCCGCGTTGCTCCCTCATATCTCGTGCCGCCTCCTCCGACTAAATTCAACTATGGAATGTAAGTGATCACGTTTGTACAAGTGTAACAGGCAAAATCCCCCCCCAGATTAAACCTCAGACATACATTGTCCAATTGACTGGAAATTAGACATGTAAAACAAAAGTCCTGGCTTGATTACATCGACACAGAAATTATGAGTTAAAATCACAGCGCCCCCTGGTGGCAACAGGAAATGTCTTGCTTTTAGAACTTCTTACACTGGTAAGTATTCCTCCTCATCCACTGACCACAACCATGTCAAACTGTGTCAAAAGTGTTTCCAGACATTGATAATGGTATAAGATAACTGTTCATCAAACGCCATATTAGTGGCGTGGCGTCAAAGTTCATCAACTCGCCGTTAAACACGAAATTGGTGTAGCTTCAGTGTTTATCTTTCAGTCTCCCTCAAAATACATTTTTGTCATAACAGCACCCCCCTGAAGATATTTATATGGTTTTAAGGAATGTGCGTGGCAAAATAACTGACTAGCGCCCCCTAAAGTGCAGCCCGGGCACTACGATTTGCCGACATGTACAAAAATCGATAGAGGCATTTCTCATGACAAACAATAAGTCTGATGAACTTGTCCTTGGGCTTTCATCAGTCAACTTCATCATCTCAACAAATGGAGATATAAACTACCTTGGTTTATATGATTTCAACACACGGTATGACCATTGCGTGGCATGACATTTTGAAGATTCACGAAAAAAGCAGGATTTATTATAACATTGCATTGTTCTTTCAGCCTCCAACCTCATTCACACACTCACAGTCCCATGTGTTTTGACCAATATTGACTCATGGAGTCTTTAGTGTCTATCCAATGCAATAGGCTAAACACAAATATAAATAGTATTAATATTATTATAAGTAATAATATTCTAAAGGTTTGTATATCAAAGAGAAAGCAAGTTGTCAAGCCCCTACTTGAACAGATCTAATAGTCTGTATGTAATAATAGTGATGGTGCCACCTACTGGAAATAGGAAGTAAGCTTTGTTTTACAACTATCATTCAATTTACATAAAATGCAGAAGAATGCAAAACGCATGCAACGCAGAGACATCGGTCATTGATCGCTCTCTCCACCGACCGCAACAGGCTTCAAAATGCCTGTGCTCGGGGGCCGTTAGTGCTACAGCCCTAGTTATTATTTTATATTTCAGGCAAATTAAGTGGCTTTTTTTGAGGGTTTTAACATGCTCCAATCATTACCAAAGTTTGCAGAAAATTTGAAAGGACATACATGAGCCTAGAAGCCTTCGATTCCGAGCCGTCAACAAACAACTCTCCTGCATTATCAGCATCAAAGGATTCAACAACAATTTGAAAATTACTCCAGAAAAGATAATTTTTTACCACTTTCAAATTTTCTGCAAATTTTGGTAAGAAGATGAGCATGTCAAAGTCCTTCAAAAGCCAATTAATTTTCCGGAAAAAAAAAAAAATTCAATAGGGCCTCATTGTCTCTCAGTGCTCGGGCCCTAATAAAGCCCTTAAATTCTCACCAAAGCATGTGCTCGGGCTCATTATTGTCTTGTTTCATTAATTCTATATAGTTATACGTTTAATTTATACATCTTTTCAATTTTAAATTATATTTATATTGTAGAGATCATGGTGAGCTCCAGCTGTTTTGAAAAGCCATTTCAGACTAAGCCATTGCCTGAATTGTGCGCACTTATTGATTTTTCTTCTTTTGTCTGTTAAGATGGCAAATAACTGTTTAATTATGTGCACTCTAAAAAGTGGGACTGGGGTTAATTAATATTTAATAAATAAATAATAGTAACCTTTATATAATAAAAATGACTTTGTGCAGTTTTGAATCAAAGTGAGCTGAATTCAACAAATAAGATTTTTTTATTAATTGAATTTTACTAATTTGTGACAGAGTAAAATCAGCTCTGAATTGCTTAGTAGAATTTAATTGTAATTTTTAGGAAAGTCAAAAGTTCCAGATATTTGATCAACTTTACTCATTGTGAGGCCTTAGGTTTTAATAATGTTACACTTCCGCCAAAGGCATTTTGAGCCACATCAGTTGTGATCTGCCGCATATTACAGGGACTGCCGTTTTCTTTTCAATTATTTGTGATGTGTAACCAAGTTGCTGCAGCAGTTAAAAATTGTTTTGCGGTATTGAGTTATCAAACATGTAGAGGTGCAACATGGTCTAATGAAACGGTTCGTAAGATTTCTTATGAAAAGTTATGTACAAATTTCAAGAGTCATGAGGCTGGGGACACGTGACCTATGCAGGCGTACTTGTCATTGTGTGAATTTCGTGGACGACTCTGCACCGATGCCACTTCTGTCTGCGTCAGAGTCTCTGTCGGAGTGTGTTCCCTCCTCATTCCCCCTCTCACCTGCGCTTACTTCATACTTGTACAATATACACCATCACTTATCACAATTTATTAGGAAAAGAACAGGACTGATGTTTACTTTCTTTGTTTGAGATCAGTTCTAAGTTTGAGTGATTAAAAACATCAGAGGTTCATGAGAGAGAGAGAGAGATAGAGAGAGAGGTGAGCACATGATTCAGTTTGTGTTGGAGCACCTGGTCTGATGGATCTGATTCGACACCTTCGACAGGAGAACTCTGATTGGCTGCTGGCATTTTGACCACTTGGCTTCAACTCAGCTCAGCCTCTTTCATCTGCATCTGAGGTAAGTGATGTATCACTCTATATGGAGGTTTAGCCAGCATGCTAACTTATATACTTCAGACTCATAATTTAAGTTTAAAATTAAAATAGTGTAACATGATAAGTTAGCTGCTGTTACCTGCTGCTGCTTAATGTGTAAATACTCTTGCTGGCTTGCCTTGTGTTTTCTGCTAGTTATATTTGATCCCAGTGGTATTCTTGTCATTATATATTGGCATTTAAATGAATGAGTGAGAAGCTAGCTGATGCTAAGTAGCATTAGCTCGCCTCGGTAGAGCAGGCCAGTGTGAAAAACCAAGGACTATTTTCGCATCTAAGTCGGCGAACTAAGGGTTCAACAATACCCGACGTCAGTGTGGGTGGTTAATGAAACAGTACAGGCGGGCTTGGTGAATTTTATTTAGTTTCTGCGGAGTTTGAGAAGTAGTTGGCCGGGAAGCTAAGCTAACGCACACATTTCATTAGCCACGTAGCTCCCTTCACCGGAGGTTTCTGCTGTGTGAGTGGGCGTGCGAGAGAGAGGGAGCCTGTCCCGTTGAATACACGTTACTCCCCCAGATGCATGCCAAGTTTCAGCGCCGTGCTGAGGAAAGCAAGCTAGCCCCAAGGTCTGTTGGTTTTGCATATTTAGCTCTTACATACAAAATGTATGTTTTGTGTTAGGTGGCTTCTTGCTTTTAAAAATGTTGAAGAATAATATGTACACTTGTAATATTTTAGGCTTTAAAGCTGGTTTCATAATTTGTCTTCTAGATTGAGGACGAGTTTCAAAGAATCACAAGGGTGCACCTGGAATCAAAGTTCATGTCCAAGCTGGATGAATATCCTCCCAAGCTTCTGAACCTCTTCCAGTCCAAGGGAGGAACATGGGGTTGAGGTTGCAGGCTATTCTACTCAAGGTATCCTTCAATTAGTATAATATTTGCTGATATTCTATTTTAGGCATTTTGAGATTAAACTGCTGGTTTCATTTGCTTATTACTTAAATCTACAGGAGGAAATGTTTGTCTGGGATTCTCTACAATAAGAATATTAAATAACTGCATACCTTTTGAAGTATACAATCAACGGCAACTTTATTAGATACTGAATTTTTCAAGTTTATAATCAGTTGTTGTTGACATTGTTGGATAAATGTACATTCAATTATATGTTGATTAATAAGGTCAGAGGTGTGTGGTGCTCTATTGAGCTGCATTGATCTAAAAGTTGTTTCTAATTCTTTGTAGTCCATTTAGATTCATGTGGGGGTCAGGAAAAGACGGTCTGCTGTGATCATTCACAAATAAAGTGCTACATATGTGTGTTTACATCTAGACTGTATGTCCCTCCTGTGTCTTATCTGGTTCACAACACCAGCTTAAACCAGAAAAGGGGGGGAAACAGTCTGGCTCTGTCCAAAGGTGACACAATTTGCCTGCCAACATATCTAAAGCTCACTGAATAACATTTTATGTCATGTTTGTTTAATCCATAAAAAAAGCAAGCTCTAAAATGTTGACTATGATTCTTAAACCATGAACTTGAATAGTGTTTATTTTTGTCATTTCAGGCTCCAAGCAATCCTAGCATCAACGTATCCAGAGATGTTGTCATTCGTTGTTTGATTGTTTACCTCGGGGAATCAACAGATCAAATCTTAAAAGAGTATGATGTAAGTTGAAGAACACATCAAATATAAAGATGGTGATCACTATTTCTTTCATCTCTCCCCCTTTGTATGTCTTGGGAAGGTCAAAATACAATCACAAGTAACTCCCAGTAATTCTTTGCAAGCTACTAAGGTTTGTGAAGTCATGCAGGTAATCATTGTGCATTGTACATTTGTTTTCCATTAGGGAATTTTAAAGTACTAAATCCTCCCCATCCATCTGTTTCACCAGCTGGCAGAATTCAAAAGTTATCAGTAACTTATTGTCTTTATAATGTAGCCCTAAACGTTCCTAGCTAGGAGTTTCTTCCTAAGAACTATTCACAAAGCAGTTGAGAGAGACCTTTATAGAGATACAGAAGGAGCAGGGTTGATTCAGTTGCTGTGGTCGACTTCAAGAATCAATAATGAGCTAACAGTGCTTTATAAAGATTGGTTGACATGTGACCAACCTTTGTAAGTCAATGTAAAATAAGATAAATATCAAAACATGCGTATCCATTGATTTCATTTTAGAATTGAATTTACAAATATCTACAGTTCAGATCATCATCTCTGGTGTCATTGAATTTGTATAATTTGTTGGTCAGCTGGTTTAATCCTTTTAAAGTTATCTGGGATGGCAATATACTTTTGCAATAACATGATCTCAGATTTTTTTTTTTATAAATGGTTAAATAGGCTTTGACAGCCCATTTCAATAGATTTTATTGTCCAAAGGGTTTGATGCACTTGGGGAGATGTTCAATTAGGACATTCACATTTGGCTGTATAGTCTGAGAAACAATATTTTTGCTCTTTCAGGATGCTGATGAAGACAGTGTGTCGCAGGATCTTGCTGACCAAAAGATGAAGATCTTCAAGATTAAAACGTCAGAGGGTGTCGAAAAAGTTGGAATTGTGGTGGAAAGCGTAACAGTTCTGATTGGACTGACACATTTTCCAAGGGCTTGCTCCATGCTCGTTGGACTGACATATGCAGTGAATCTTGCCTATCCTAAGGAGCTCAGGTACAGTTTCGAAGCCTTCCAGAAACTCTTCCTGGAACTGGATTGTTCAAAGCTGTCCCCAAAAGTGAACAGCCTCAAGAACAAGCTACTAGATAAAAAATGAAGGGAAGTTTGTTAGGTCAATGGCAAAACATCAACAGTTTCTCCTTTCATTTGAAAGGGTCCCTCTTCAAGTTTAATGTTTTTTAACTTCTTTTTATGTTTTGCTTCAAAGCTTTGTTAAATCTTACAGTTTCTGTGTTGAGAGATTGTCCTTACTCAACCATATTCATTTGAGGGGAGGGGCATTATGTTTTTTACGATGCAACGGTTCTTAAACTTTGTCCACTGTGCATACTAGGGATGCAAATTTGAAATTTTTTACTGAGAAATTTTACCAGTGAAAAAGTATCCAAGACCTTATCCTAGAGAAACTTGAAGAAGAGGGACCCTTTCAAAATGAAGGGAAGTTTGTTAGGTCAATGGCAAAACATCAACAGTTTAGACATTGACAAAACAAATCTCCTTTCATTTGAATGGGTCCCTATTCAAGTTTAACGTTACTTGTTATGTTTTGCTTCAAGGCTTTGTTAAATCCCACAGTTTCTGTGTTGAGAGATTGTCCTTACCCAACCATACTCATTTGAGGGGAGGGGCATTATGTTTTTTACCATGCAACTGTTCTTAAACTTTGTCCACTGTGAACACTAGGGATACAAATTAGAATTTTTTTACTGAGAAATTTTAAGTGAGTCCAATTTTTGCAGTGAAAAAGTATCCAAGACCTTATCCCAGATTAGCGGTATAAATTGTATCCCTATTGTACATATACATGTTTTGCATAATGTTTTTCTCTAGATTTTATTGTATTTTTGCATTTGCACTTAAAAAATGTTGAATGAACATGTTTAAGCAAAGTTGCACAAATAAATGTTTTTTATCTGCTGTTCTTGTTATGCATGGTGATCTGTTGATCCTACTGAAGTAAATTGTGCCATCATAAGTAATGGTATTGAATGGATTAGACATAGACAAATTATGGCAACAAAGTGACATCCAATATTATTGAATATATTGATTTAAAGTATTGTGAAGCAATTTAATACTTGAATTAAATTTACGTAGATATAAATAAGAATACCAGTGTAATTGTGTTGAACAATATGCTAAAATTAGTTGATATAGTTTATATTAAGTGAATCCAAATCATTTATATCCCGATATTTAGTAAGGTTATACAAATTTTATTCAGTAAATATAAATAAAAATTCACGAAATATTCAGTAAATATAAATACATTTACACCAGATTTTCAGTAAATATTAATCAATTTACAGCAGATTTTAAGTTAATATAAATACATTTACACCAGATTTTCAGTAAAAATTAATCAATTTCCACCGAATATTCAGTAAATGTTGATCAATTTCCAACAGATTTTCAGTAAATATTAATCAACTTACAGAAGATTTTAAGTAAATATAAATAAATTTACAGCAGATTATCAGTAAGAATGTCTCAATTTCCACCGAATATTCAGTAAATGTAAAACATTTTACAGCAGATTTTCAGTAAATATAAATCAATTTACAGCAAATTTTCAGTTAATATAAATACATTTCCACTGGAAATTCAGTAAATATAAATCATTTTTTATGTTTAAATGTAGTTAAATTATTCAATACTTTTTAATCAAAGTTGTAGTAATTAAAATCTACTCAATTATATCACTTGTCACTTTGTTGCCACAATTTTTTTGAGTAACCATTGGTCACATTTTTTAGGGTGTGGCTTTGAGAGTTAGCTGAAGTCCTGCAATAACTGTCCCATTTCAGTGTCTGATTAAACCATTTGCATAAAATTCATATCATGAATGAAAGGTACTAGTGGATTTTGAAATTTGTCATTTCAGATTTTTTATTCGCACACACAGGTCAAACTGGATGGATTGGCTGGTAACATTTTAGGCCAGCTGTAATCGTCCTTTGCACCTGTACGGTTAGGCCTATGGCCAGTCTTTTCCGTAGCTGGAATAAATGGGATAACCACAGCTTTGGTATAAACTGTAAGTTATGTGATTACAACTTATTTAAAAATACATATCACATCAGATAGTACTAATTAAATGAATGATGTATCACTTCAATCCTATACTAAAAATAAAAACACAGATAATTACTTCTGCCAAGAAGGTTATTTTTTCTATCTCGATTTCTTTGTCTGTTAGTTAGCAGGATTATGGGACATCTGGATGGAGTACCCCAAGATTTGGAGGAAGTAACTGGTATGGATCTCAGAATAATCCATCACAATGTTGGTGTGGATCTGGATCAGGGGCCAGATCCAGGATTTCTTTTTTTTCCTTTCTTTAACATTGAGGACATTTGTTTTTTAAATACAAAAGAAATAAAACAGAAATCACAATAAAATAAATCGAGCATATTTGCAGAATGAGTGTGTATAATTGGGTGTGGCTTGATTGAATTTAGGGGTACTGATAGACTAAGAGATGGAGGTATGCACTTTGATTGCCATTACAGCAGTATTTATAAATGCCAAGGGTCAACTGATTTAACAACGTCCTCCTCTGGAATATGCTGTCCACTGTCAAGACCCTATATAGGAAGATATAATGAAAGACAGGGTATTTTGCAGTTAGTTTAATGTGTATGATCCACAGAAAACTACATTTCTCATAAATGTATAAAACAATATTCAACTAATCACAGTATCTATGATTACTGTCCCATGTTAAAATGTCATTAATCAACTGCATGTCCATGTCCTCATCTGCCTAGCTTTCATAAGCGCTTCTTATAGCTTGCTCCTCAGACTCTTCAGGCTCTTCCCCCTCAACAAGGTCCAGCATTGATCCTTGAAGCCCTGCCTTTATCAGATCCAAGTATTTTTGCCTTACTGAGGGTTGGCAAAAGGGTTGAGACCTTGAAGGCCTTCTTGAGAGAGATTCCTGTGGCTACCTGAATAGTTATGAAGAAAAAAATAAATTAGAATAAAAAATTTATACGGTGTCTAAACAGAGACAATTCCTTACAAATTGTGGATCAATGCTTACCCACTAGGAAAACAGAATTAATTCTAAAAACAAATGGGAAAATAAAGGATGAATGAACCGCCAGTCTCTCACATCACTTAAAAATACTTTATACATTATTTCAAAATGATATCTCTTTTTTTCCTTATGAGTCTTCTCTGAGCTTATTCAAAAAAAGTTAAGGCAGGTGGAAAAAGCAAACCATTAACCAATGTATATGCTACAACAATACCATCAAGCTGTGTCCATATTTTCCTGTTTGGAATTCCTGTTGTATCTTGAATTGTAGGTGTATGCTACAGCACAGTTTGTCACAGTATGTTTCTCCAGTTACATATAAAGCATATTTGATACACAGTGGTTCCCTTTTCCTATCTTTTTATGGATTATCCTTCAAATCTTTCCTTAACCCCATGGTCTGTTGAATCTGGGTGAGGAAAAAGTTGTGGGGAAGACACAAACTACAAAAAACGACTTGTCCACATTGTTGTATCTACAGTGGCTGCATTATCTTACTAAACCAGTAGAGCGCACCAAAGCTCTTTACCAGCAGCATGATCTGATAACTATTTTATAAATTGACAACTGACACTGACAACACTCTGCTGATTATTGATTAGATTGCAGATCTCAACTTGTGCAAGTACTTGCAGTAATCGTGCAAGTACTTTAATGTACTTGCACGATTACATTTTATAGTAATTTGTGTAGGACCAAAAATGTGCCCTATGCTATTTTGCAAAAACATTTGTGGACCTTTCTTATCAAGGGGAACTTTTATGTTCCTACATGTCATGGCTAAAGAGAAATTTCAATCATACAACTAAGCAAACACCACAAGATCGGCCGTTGTTCTCGTCTCACTGAAGCAGCGTGAAGTCAAATGTGTCTGTTTACACAGCTCTTACAGCTGCCAAATATCGTGTCGATGGATCAAGGCAGACCAAGTCCAAGTAGAATGCACCCAATAAGTTAACGATTTGTAAAACAGAAATCCCATCAGTTTTGACCAATGTACATTAGTTATTTACTTTAAACTCTTTAAATCCTCTCGGTCCAGAGAAATACACTCAAACCCCTTCTACCAGGAGGGTAGGGTTTTTGACCTAAATACATATAAGCATGGCCGTAGCCAGGATCTCAGAGAGCCTTGAACTGAGGTACATCATGAGTAAAACTCTCACAAACAGATCCCAACCACTGGTCTGGAAAATAATAATGATTTGTTTCCTCCAAAATATAGGTTTAAATACTGCCTCAATGCCCTCTCCACACTACCAGGAAGGAAACTGCTATAACCCCTAAAATCCTGTAAAACTACAGAGAATATTATTTCAGATCCTGAATGATAACCATGACCCTGCTTTCCAACAATAGGGGTTTAAATGTGTTAATGAGGGGCACCAGAAAAATGTTTCCCATTTTGCTGTTCTGACCAGGTCCTCAAGCTGTATTGGGATATGAAACCAGTAAAAAAAAAATCCTGCAACCTGCTGCTCCACCTCTACTTGACAACCTTGTCATAGCTAATAAGCATAAAGAATTGCTGGCAGCAACATGAGCTAATTAGTTACACTGCACAGGAGATTCACGTTTATTCTTATACTCATGAATGCAAACAAAACGACAAATGAAATGGAACCATGAGGCCTCAGACTCACCTACCTTCTACTGACATTTGGCAGTCGTCTCAAAGTAATGGCTGTGCTCTCTCAATGCTGGCCAGGGTTATAGACAAATTACATGCCTCCTTACGACGGGCAGCAGAGAAAATATCAACATTTATGTGGTCTACTTGTTCCATAGACAGACATTATCCAGGTTGGAGTGTGTACATTCTGTTCAAGTAACATTTGCTACATTTCCATATAAATTCAAGTCAATTTTTCTCCTCTCTCTGATTGGTGTGACAACAGTCATTCAGCCAACGCAACCGTTGTTGGTTTATGGACTGTCTTTCGAAAGCATGCAAAAAAAAAAACTCACACACAGGAATTGATGCATATTATAGTTGCAGTGTAGCATTTTGCATATAATATTGTCATTGTCAACTTGTGAAATCTTGAATAAGTGTACAAACTGTTGACGGCTGTGTATTATCAGATTGTGTACTACATTTTTATTTTGGCAATATTAAATTGAATGTTGTGATAGGATTTACAGAGAACATCAGTGATCCCAAGAGGATGGCATATTTTAAAACATTTGTTGAGCACATCCATATATATACCCAATGATATAAACCCTTTAAAAACTGAATAGTACAGCACAGCTTTGCCAACGTAGCCATAAAAACGTACAACTTGCATGCCAGAGTTTGTTGCACTGGGGGCTGTAAGATTGAGCGCAACTTCAAATCATTCATTTACTGATTTAAGTGTCTTTCATGGAGGCTAAGACTCTGATAGGAGCCTCAACCTAAAGATGACCCATTTTACCAGTCTGCATGGCAGCTAGCTGGACTGTTAGCTCTCATGTACACATGGATACTTTAATCAGTTGTGGGATGTTTATGTTCAACTTTCACGTATAGCATTAACAACCCCCAAAGACTGTAGAAGCGAAACTATGCGGAGAACACAAAAGGATGGGCTGTGGCTTTCAAAGAATTTGTTTTGGTCCAAGATGCTGGTGCTTCTGTGATATCTTGTGGCAGGGAATATTGTTTTTAAAATATTGAGGATAAAAGCCATATCACCATGGACAACAGTATAGGGCCATCAGAGGAAGATAGACAAAAATGTAGGTGGTCCAACATATCACAGACCGAAGTATGACAAGTAAATCATGGCATGACATGTAAAAGCTAATAATGCCAGCATGCCAGAATGGAACACATTGTGACATTTAAAGTGTCTTTGAACCCCAGCGCAGAGACAGAACTAAATCAAATAAAGCTGGATCGTGGATGTGGTATAGATGACGGAGGCCAAAGGATATTTCTCTGTGATGTCACCAGCAAGGAGGTCTGGAGGGTAGACTCCTTGGGAAAAAAGAAGAAGCATGGTGAGTAAAGGATTCGCATGACACAGGAAAACAACTCTAAATGCACAATTTAGAGCTGCCGAGAATAAACAACTTTAATGACGTGGACAAACTGGCGATGACCGGGAGAATCACCAGGTAGATATTCTGCCCAGTCTGATGAGGACAGTCTTGATGAGGGATGTGTGAAAGGTGGGGTGTATTTTGAGGGCGGATGGGAGCTTGAGGTGAACAGTGACTGGGTTGATGACCTTCTCTATCTCATAGGGGCCCACGAATCGGGGGCCAACATGCATGACTTAACCTGGAGTGAAAGGACCCGGGAGGAAAGCCATACTATTGTGTACGTGGGAGCGGGGGTGCACGGGGGGTTAGCCAACCTCTTGTTCCTAGTGGCCGTGCTGATAAATGCTGCCCGAGCCCCCCCTTAAATCCTACGGCAGCGGCGCAGGTGGGCCTGAACGGAAGGGACATCCAAGGGATATCCACTAGATTTTTTAAACTGCACATGGCTTGAATAAGGTGGGGTCACGAAACAAATATTGTCGGGTTCAGAATATAGACTGAGCTGCACTCTAGCCAGCACCAGTTTGGCCTACAGTTTTGAAGGCGAACCAAAGTGATACAGATCGATCCAAATGTAATAGGTCCTGGCAAAATCTGATTGGATGATTGGTAAAGGCCCTCAGTGAGCTGATTGACTTAAAAACAAAAAGGGAACACAAAGTTCAATAGAGTGAGCTTTGAGATCATATATTCTTCCTGATTTCACCTCTACAACACTGAGTGACATAAAAAGAAAAATATCCATGAGACAATGTTGTTTTGATTTTTACAAGCTTTTAATTTGATGTGGCCATTAAAAAGAACTGAACCAAAAACAGAGCTCACCCAATTATATGTAATATTTGATTGCAAATAATGCCTCTCTTTCTTCGTCCTCTCTGGCTTGGTTCTGAACCTTCGATGTGATTTAAATGGTGGATCAAAGAGAGGAAATCAATACCACTATGTCTGCAGCTGACCAGCTGAACATCAGTCTGATCGCCTGAATGCCCGCTTGCCCGCTTGCCCACCTTTCCTTTTACTCTCCTGTCTGTCAGCTGCTCTAAATGCATCTTTATTTACATACCTGGGGGTCTGTTGGCCTAATTTATCTGTTTGACTGCCTAATAGCCTGGTATTATGTTTACTCACATGTTTCTTTAATTGGGGGTCTGGATGAAAATGTTCTTAGCTGTTTATCTCATTGCCTGTTTTCTTATAGTTAATTTATTGTTTGGCTGTCTCTTTGAATTGCCTCCCCCATCTAAGTAACCATGTTTCCTTACAATAATCTTCATATCGAGCTAATTTGCATTAGAAAATATGTTTTTGCCTAATACGTAATGCTGCCTGGATTAAATTTTTTTCAGCAAAATGAGAAAACATTTATATTGAACAATATGCAGTATTGTTTTTGTAATAACCTGATGTATCTTTGTTTGGCTTTACTGCACACTCACCCAGTCTTGTACTACCTGTATTATTTTGTTGCTCTGATTGCTATTCTCTATGTTAAAGGGGAGGATGCTGCATTGGGGCATATCATAGTTAGATGCAGTTATTTATCAGAAGGTGCATGGTGGTCCACTGGACAAAAGTGTATAACCTGGACCAAAGCATGACAGTGAAGACATTTTTAATGCTTACATCAAATGTAATTAGCTTTAAGTAGATCTGTACCAAAGTTACAGCACAGAAAATATGGTGGTTTTGGTTGAATATTACAAAGGTCAACATTCTGACTGACCACAACAATCACAAACTCTACCAAGCAAGGACTCTAAGTATTAGCAGTACAACTTTAATCTCATTTGCAATGCCCATCCCCTTACCACATTTGTATGTAGTATCTGAAATGTCTCTTCTGTAGCCCCTCACAACTACTGTTTGAGCAACTCTGGGTTCTTCACTATTTAACTGAGCCATGAGTTAAAAACAATACAAATTATCTGGGTTGTAAACCTGATTGGACTGGGGTCTCCCGGTCTGGAGAAATGTAAATAAGGTCAGGTTTACTGGAGACTCTAAATTGCCTGATGGTGTGAATGTGAATGTGAATGGTTCCTCATCTCTGTACGTCAGCCTTGAGAAAGACTGGTGAACTGTCAAGGGTGTACCCCACCTCTCGCCCAATGTCAGCTAGGGTTGGCTGTAGCCCGTCATTGACCCTGAATGGATAGGCAATATCGCAATTGGATGGATGGATTCATTAATTAAACTGCACACTATTGCAAAACTGAATAAAGCGCTGACAAACAATACTTTTTTTCATGGCTGCAAAATAAATCTTCGAGTGCAGCTTTGAACTAAGTGTTTTAGTCGTCTGACAAATAAAATAGGAGTGGCTCTGGTGTCAGAGCCTATGTACATTTGTGCTTTGTTCACCCTCGTAAATAACTTATATCTGCTGTAGCTCAATATATACCTTACACATTTTGTCTTGTTTGAGGCTTGGAGTTGTATTGTCCCCTTCCAGCTGGTCTATCTGCACAAAGTAGTATGATCTGCTCTGGTATTTAGCAGTTTCAGAGCAGCACGAGGGAACCAGAGCCCTGTTAAAACAAAAGAACCAGATGGAGAGCTGTAAGTGCTTCACTTTTGTTCTCACTCACATTGCTGTCTTTGCTCCCTCTGCCCCTTTCTATCTCAAGAGGTTCAGGGTGTATGGAGCACTGAATTTGCAGAGTGAATACATTAGCAGCAGTGGATTGTGACAATAGCACAGTGTGTGTTCATGAGGAGAGCAGTTTGACAGGAAAGCAGTAAAGCTTGATGTATTATATATAATTTGTCAGATCACAGACGTGTTCAAGTAGACCCAGTCAAATATCTGCACGCGCCTGGATAATAAAAGCATTTACAGCCATTTGTATTGACCATTTCTGAGCATTTCTCGCTTGTACAACCAGTGCTCTCTTTCACTTTAACTTGTTTCTGATGCATTAGAGGAATAACCTACAAATGACAGACTGCTGATTTCTACTGAGAGGTCCGATGTTATTTTCCTTCACTCTGTCATCCCTAATGTTGAAACCTAAAAGCTTCCCATCAGAAGAAAGCAAGTCAGGAGACCAAAGACATCAGCACACAGGGGGAGGAGAGGCGAGGGATGGGCGGCAGGGAGACAGATTGAGGGAGGAAGGTTTAGTAGCAAACCTCCGCACTCCTTTAGTCCTTTTCATCTTGCCCTCCTCGCTCTGGCTGTCAGCTTCACTTCCCTGTACTGCTCTGTCTCGTCTGAGCAGAAAGCAGGTATGCTGATGATGAGACATCATGCAAGCCTGAGAGGATCTAGAGGGGGAGGGGGGTTTGGGGATGGAGGCAAAGATACACAACAGCAGGACGACCTCAGACAAACCAAACCACAAGAGGTTGAACCTGAGAGTTTTATGTTAAGTTCAACCATAACCTTTTCTTATTGTTTGGTTCTAAAATTATAACCCCACTGTGTTCTATGTGGTCAGGAGGAATGATGGACCATCGTCATAAGCTGTCACTGCTAATGCTTCCACTGTGGTTTATCACAATGCACTTTTATACAAATAGATCATATTGCAATGTTTTGTCCTGGTCTTCTAAAGGAAAAGTGTGCTGCTAGTTTATTAACTTAAACAAAAAATATAGCATATTACCTTAATTTGTCCATGGCTCCCACAACATGCTATAATATATTCCAAGGATCTTTTACTTGTTTTGAGGCTCTAAATGGTTTCTGACCAGATAACATGATTTGGGAATCTTTCACAAGCTCTTCAGCTTTTTTTGTAACACTTGTATAATCTGCCAAGAGCTGAAAGAGATGCAGACTCTTAACTTTTTAAAATATCTTATCCTATACATATGATAATAACCAAAAAAGACGGCAACTAAAGTGTTGATTATAGATGATCAGAGTGAAGAATACATACTATGATCAAGCCACTATCATGATTTAATAATGCTGAGTAAGAGTAAACTGACTAAATCACTGACTAAATCAACTTTCACATAACAACTAGAAGATGAAGATACATTTATTGGTCCCACAAACACATGCACACACACGACATGCAAATGGGGGGAATTTGTTCTCTGCCTATGATCCATCTGGTGAACACAGGAGGACACACAGAGCAGTGGGCAGCCATGCACGGCGCCCAGGGAGCAGGTGTTGGGGGAGTAAGGTGCCTTGCTCAGGGGCACTTAGACAGTGGGGTGGGGTAGATTTCAAGATTTTTTTTAATTGTCAAATGCACAACAATAACATTAAGCAGTCGCTGGCAGAGAAATGCTTGAGTCTCAGGCTCTCTTTTAGCAATGCTCAAGTAATTTCAACCTATAAAATAAAATAGAAATAGTATAAAATAGAATAAAATAGAATAAAATAGAATATAAAAATTTAAAATAGAAAATAATATACAGCTAAGGAGAAAATAAAACAACAATAGTGCAAATATGCAATTATGTCACGGAGAGGAGTTTAAAAGTCTTATGGCCTGGAGGATGAAACTGTCTCTGAGCCTGGTCGTGCGGGCCCGGATGCTGTGGTACCGTCGGCCAGACGGCAGCAGGCAAAAATATTTATTGCTGGGGTGAAAGGGTCTTTAATAATCTGGCTGCTCTTCTTCCTGCACCGCTGGGTGAAGCGGCCCTCTATGGATGGTAGCGCCGTCTCGGTGATGTGCTGGGCAGACTTCACCACCCTCTGTAAAGCCTTACGGTTCAGGGCGGTGCAGCTGCCATACCAGGCGGTGATGCAGCCAGTCAGGATGCTCTCTATGGTGCATCTGTAGAAGTTGCAGAGAATCCTGGAGTCCATGTGGAGCTTCCACACCCTGCGGAGGAAAAAGAGCCGCTATCTCTTTTAGTTCCTAATGGAACTTTGTTCCATTAGGAACCTAATTCCTAATGGAACTTTGTTCCATTAGGAACTTTGTTCCATCAGGACAGTCAACTTGACTTTGTAGAGACATGTAGAGACAGACGGTGATGTGGTTCTTCCTCTCCGTCAGAGAAAAGGTAGGTTTTATACAGTAGTTATGTCAGTGATCTCGAATGTTATATATGTAAGTCTTGTTTGGCCATTTTAGAAGGTTGTGTCTGCCTCGTGTAGGTGAGCTGTTACCCCTGCATTTGGAAAAAGCTACATACAATTGAACCCAATAGGACACATGAATGAATGACCTAAAACAGTGGTTCTCAAAGGGGAGGCGCGCCCCCCACACATTCTCCAGGGGGGCCTCAAAGTCACAGATGGAGATAAAAAAATATAAATAACAACGGCCGACCTGTCACTGGTTAGTAAAAGCTCCCTCAGTGGCAAATGCAAGGGGCTGGACTGACACAAACAAAGCCAATACGGTTTCGTTCCTGATCCACCAATCAATAGAGTGTTATCATTTGAACGTGAGTTGCACGTATGCTTCCGAGTACAAAAGTAACCACAGGCATGGTCAAAGCTCACCCTCACTGAGATGACACCCTGCAGAGTTTGTGCGATTGCTCTTGTTTCCTCTATAATTCAGATATTCATTGCTTTATAAACAGTCTTTTTAGAGACTCACTCCTTCCTTAGTGATACCTTCCTGCACTTGCATCAGGCCTATTCGTAGCCTAATCTAAGGAGTAATTAGCTCCACAGTCTTTTTTAGAAAGTTCATAGCCGAGCTAGCATTTTAGCTAGCTTTCTTCTGTATGTTTCTAAAACAGTTGGTATGGCGAGCAATATGTGTAAAGGAACTATGTTTCACCTCAAATCTCATTATCCCAAATAGGCGAATCAAATCAGGGTAGTTCTCCAAATAATTATGTTTAGGGAGAAGACGGTTGTTTGGAAAAAGCCCTTGGTATCTCTCGTGATGTTCGCTGATTTCTCTACAACCCTAAAACTTAGCTTGTAGTATTGCTTTCTTTCATAAGAAGTGGCAAGAGGGCCACACTTTCCCAAAGGTTTAGCCACAAGGCTAGAAACACACAGAATTGACAAGTTCTTCAGTAACAGCCTGACCAATATGGAGGTTATTTGTTTTGAAAATGTCTGTAACTGTACGCTTGTGACAGGCACACTAGCTGAACTTAACAACTAATGCAAGTCTTACAATAACTCATCTACGGCTTGTGTTTTTTCCAATTTTAATAATATTACACTCAATAACTTTGCACACATTTTCAACAAAATCTTCATAACTTTCTGTCACTGACTCAGTTTCAACATCAGCATATGATACATCAGCAAACAGCCAGCCCTCACATTATCAGAAGTATCTGAGTGTAGTTGCAATGGTTGCACCATTGCAACTACACTGGCTTTAAATCTGTTTGTGTGCGTGGATGATGCTTTCTATTTTTGTTTGTATAAAAAGTGCTGTAAATATTTCTCTAGAAAGGGCAACCAAGAAGCACACAACTAACAGTCCCGTTACTACGAAGATATGTTCCAATATGAACCAAATAAAAAGTTGATTTTATCTTAGGGTACCTATTTTTATTTGTAGTAAATTATCATACTTTAGAATCAAGCAGGTACAAGCTCTCTTGGCTTCCATACTGCACGGCTCCATCATAGCAAGGGACGACTGAATACAATTTGAAGCCACTACAGCTTCATTATAGAAATGAAATATGAACAAAGATACCTTCCCTCAGGCAAGAATGAGTCATAATCAGAATAACAAATATTTTTATTACACCAAACAGCAGTGTCTTCCAGGTGACTCTTCACCAAGCATACAGTTCACTGCCATTATTAGGTGGATGATATATTTCGTCTCATATTTGTTCTTTGACAGTTCAAGTTAACATGGCTTCTCTTTGAGATTAGTTACTCCCCTCTGTGCACTATTCAAAACACTGTTGTCTGAATGATTGCTCTGTGACCGCCTCCCTATAGATACAGCTTAAAGAAGCTGAGCGATCTGATGTGAAGCTAATATGAGGTATAAATGTTCTGATTGCACTTCTATATCAGAAGGCTTTGTCTGACGAGCCTGCTCTCTAATTGATTATCTATATCGTTATGAAGTCAGAAGTTAACAGATTTAATAAAATGCATGCTATGTTGTCAAATGGTGTTCTCGTATTTAGTGCAATGGTAGTTATTCATTATAACAGGCATGCAGATGGTAATGTACTGTAAAGCAAGAAGTCATGTTCGGTAAAAAAATGCCTCTGGAAAATAACAATTTAACTTGAATGCTTCTAGTCCGTCCCTGTCCTTGTTTTAGTTTAGAGGATTCCACTACATACTGTAGAGCATCATGAAAACATCACTAATGTTGGTCTGTCCTGCCACATTGGTCCAGACTGAAAAAGCAACTGTTCGATGTATGCCTTGAAATGTTCTGTTGAGATAAATGGTCCCCGGAGGATGAATCCTACTAACTTAAGCTGCTCAATGTAAACTATAAAGAAGGGAGCTGCAATTCATACAAACGAGCGTAGTATCTGTTCTAAACCTGCCTGTTTATGGACTGTTTTCTTGTGCTGTGTTAATGTTAATAAAATTATCAAAAGTATCCAGTGGCGACTGCACCTAAGTTGTCATGAGGATGTAGAAGACATTTTTAACTCCGACTGTAGACTGAAGGCACACTGCCCCGCCCCCACTCACTGCTACAGGCCCTGGTTGATTCAAGTTTGATTAATATTGAAGAAATTGCATGTCCAAACATCACACATGCCAAGTGTGAAGCTGATGAGATGAAAGGTAAACAAGGTTTGCGTTCCAAATATACACAAACAGGTATTTTGTGTTGACAATAGCCGTTTCACCTGATTTTAACAGTGCAGGCTGTGCACAAAGTCAGGAAACTGCTTGAAATTAAATTATATGGCACAAAGAAGTGTGCCATATAATCAGAGTCAGTGAGCGTGAGCTCTTTATTCAACAAAAAAGGACAGGCAGCACCAACATTTTTTAATAAAGTTTTACGTTTATGTTTGCGCCACTTGCCTCCAGTTTGCTTTTACTGCGGCTCGGAGCAGATGTAATCCTGATTGAGGTGATTAGTTATGTTTCTTTGTAAACTGTTATATATTTTCTGTCTGCTCGCAAAATAATTGGACTTTAAGGTCTTACCACAAATCTCCCATATGTTGTTTTCACATCTAATTTAATCACTGAACTTTTTCAGCCAAGAACAAATTCAACCCGTCAACAGTTGAACTAATCTTTCCTCACATAATCTTCCTCTTGCTGGTTGGAAGCATGACGGCAGTTCATTAAGTACTTTATATAGAGTTGTGCAAGTACTGGGTAATCACTACTACATTAAGTGCGCTCTGTTTGGGAATGTTCTCTGTTGACATCAACATTTGCATGTCAATTAAGTGTTTTTGGCTGAAGCAGATATATGGGCTGACATTTCTCAGTCAAGTGAGAACCATGCTGACCATGTCTGCGCCTTCTGCAGCCAAAAACCACTACGTTCATCTGCCTGGACTTTGCTGTTTAGCTATTGATTAGCACCAGTGTAAACGGAGCATTAGCTGTTGTGGGGGTGAGGGGACTATGCGTTTAATAAGAACCCCTTATTTATATTTATATAAACCCCGTTTATTAGAACATCTAATATGTAAAAGCAATTCAGATGAGATCTTCTTGGACACTGACTTCTCGGTGACCTTGGGGTCATATTGATCTCAGGATTAGCATTAGTCCAGGAGGCATTAGCACTGAATCATTGCATTGTACCAGTCATGGTGCACATTATTAAAATTGCTTTCCAGTACTTGCACTTCTCTTCTTGGACAGTTTTCAGTGAAGTGGGGCAGCAGAGAAAGAGATGGATGACATGTGACAAAGAACCAGGGCAGGATTTACGCCCACAGGAGCGCTGGTATATTCCACATGGCGTCTCTGAGTGTGGGACAAGGATGGCCTGGAAGCCAACAAATAATCTTTGTTTATCAGCGATGTCTACAGCAAAGTAATTTCAGGAAATACGTTTTGACAGCTGTCAGGATTGTTCTTCTTTTAAATTTATTTTACCAGACTATAAAGCAGCTGTGATACCAACCACAGACTTCAAGGATGTGTGATCAGTAAACTCAGTAAAGCATTCACTTTACTAGTTTTTTTAATCGTCTTCATAAACTGTCTTAGGCAAAGGTATCATATCAGCAGGGTGATTAAGAACACATTCTTACCTGATATCAACATGGAGTCTCTATCTTTGGACAATTACATCTGATCACAAGGACTTAGAAATCATCTGCAATGAGACCTTTACCAGCTACCAGAATGTAAAAGCAGGGGAATAAAACTGTTGATCTCGGATTCATCAAGGAACGATTGTCCGGTGAAAGCAGAGAGTGTAACTTGAGCTGCTTTAAAAAACGCTCTGAACTCTGTATATTGTCCTGACATCCTCCATAGGTGCTGTAAGTGCCTGAGTCAGTTGCTGTGAAGATTCTCCAGAGTTTCTCCTCCCAGTCCCGAATGAAAAAACTCTGGATAATGTCCATGTGAGCACATGTGAGAATACAGCAAGAGATTATCTGGAGGATTCACCCCATGCGAGTTGTGACATTGATGATGATTCTAACAAATGCAAAACAAAAATTCTAAAATAAAAAGACAACAAATATCTCAGGAGGAAAGGAGGTGTCATACGTACAGAAGACCCCAACAACGTTTAGTTGATATGGACCATCACCAGTGTTGACATGATTTTAACAAAAAACTTAATTTATACGTTCAGTCTTACCTCCTACATTCTTCACCATCTCTCGCTTGGACATTCAGGAGATTTCTGTGTTGCTGTGTGTCTGAAAATTACTTTTCATGCCCAAGACAACACACCAGAGCTACAGATCTATTAGACGTCAGATTCTTACAAGTGAAGGAATGCTGGATACTCTGGAGGTAGTGTAATGGAAGGGTCAGGAGACAACTTAGCCTAGGCTTATGCTATTGACACTGTTAACCAGTCATCACAGCCAGCGGAGAGGCTTTTTAACAATAACTCTACTTCTAGTACTACTATACTGCAGTTGTCCTCTAAGGGTTGAAGTAAGAACACATCTGCATTTTAATATGTTTTCCTTTGACCATGCAGGAAAGCACCGCTTTGCACCGTGGCTGCGATGGGTTATAGCCCTGTCAAAAAATCTACGCAGCCCCAGTCAAGCCCCTTCAGTCAACAAATACACAAATAATAAAGCCTATGTATGAGTTAATGACCATACAGCGGCCCGCTCCCAACCCTGATCCCAGGCTGTGGCAGAGCAGAGTGACATGCAGTTCTCCTTGTGGCTGCACTATATTTTTCATTTAAGTCTGAGGTTGTGATAGACAGATCCAGTAACTTTGAAACATAGGCATCACAGTGTGTCCTGCATATAACTGTGAAAGCTATTCTTGTTTTCAAAATATATATACTTGTTATGATAAAGAATACACTTTGGATATTCGTGATTTGATTTTACCTTTTTTTTACCTGAAACATTACAATTGCACATTTGTCTCATTACGCATATGTCAACAATGCATTTCTTTTTATTTTGCTTTTAGACGTTGTAACACTTGATGGTTACCACCGTGGGTTCTCTCAACTCATAGCACACTGACACAGAGCTTAGATCACAGATCCTTATTGTAATGCACCAACAACAGTATAAAGATGCCTTCCTGCTCGGCTTCACTGAGACACGGTTCTTTCCATTAATAATAATTTAAAGTGTAATCATCAGTATCGAGTTAAAGTATTAATTGAGAAGAATAGACCTTCTCAAAATTTGTTTTATCTATTATAAGATGTCTATTTGGTGGGGAGATAATAAGCTGTGGCTTAAATGAGGGCCAAAAGATTATGTTTTTTGTTTCCTAAAATGGAAAATTCCAGCAGGCATCAGATGAAATCTGAAGAAAATTCCCCACAGCACCCATACCAAGATGCAATACTACAATAGAATGTCACTGATTACAATATTGAGTTCTTCTAAAGTTTTTGAAAAAAAACTTCTTTGAAACATATTGGTGTTTTCAAATACAAAAGGTCGCCTACGGTTTACTTAAACTTCCAAGTGAAACCATCCAGTCTGAATCAGTAAATGTAGAGCAAGAAAAGGAGAAATCAATATGCATGATATTCAACAACATAAACGACAGGAGGAAAGAGGCTAAATATGGCTGCTTAAAAAAAAGACAGCACATTTTCACCTATACTGAAAATTTGGTTTTTGTTAAGGAGACCATGCAAATCAAGATTTAGCACCATCCACAGAAACCTTGCACAGGAAGGCAGCCAAAGAATGCAGAGAGTTTTCTATTTTAGTGTCTCCCATCGCTCCAATTATAAAGGGACTGTAGGGCACAGGGTGCAGCCTTGCTGGATTATATTTACAGCTGAAGCAGGTTGTGTGTGTAAGCATGGATGAAGAGGCTATTTCCCCACACAGACTTCTTTTACAGGGATTGTTTGTGTTCTATTTGCATAAATTTGCTGGTAGTGTCCAGTCTTTACATAGACAAAATATTGTGTATTGCCCTTTGGCATTGAAAGACCATATTTGCAGGTGGAGCAGATCTGAAACTTGATTAAAGTAAGCTGCTGCTTTGGGCCCAAAACCCTGAAATAACAAGCAAGGAGTCTATTGCTTACTCTTTTGCCAAGTGTATAACTTAAAGATTGTTTTCTGGTATCTATTTCTGAACTTGATATAAATAGTTTTGTATATACTTTATTTCTTTTAAAAACCATACAGTTATACATAGATACTGTAAAGGTTAACTAAAAACTTTATTACTGTGGTTGTTTCTTTGTTGTTTTTTTAAGATTTGTAAATTGTGTATTTAAAACATTTTAACTAGTTATTGAGTCTCCATTAGTTCATTTTCAATTTCAATTTGTATTTAATATTACTTTGTCAGTTTCAATTTATTTCAGTGACCATTGTTGGGTTTTCTTTCTTTAACGGAAGGGTACCAACAATGTTGTCCACGTCTGTATATATACATGTATATATATGAGGGTAGCCTGCTAAGCTGTGGCTGGCAAAACCTGATGGACAGCAGTTTATAGAGTAATGCATCACACCAGCCATGTTGGAGACTAGGACTGGTTTTGTCTAGCTGTGGAGAGCGGTAAACCATTGTATGTCAAAACACATTTTGTATAATAATCATCAACCTATGAGAGAGAGAAAGATGACTAAACTTTATTTCTTTTGCTGCTAAGCACATCTTCACATGACAAATATTACAGACAGACGTTTAAGGCCGACACACTGATAAGTCATTACATTTTTTAATTAAGGGATATCAAAGGTGAACATAATGGATCCTATTTTACATTTTGCGCTGCTCTGTCAAGATGCCAAATGAAGGTACAGGTTCTGCAGCTAAGTGAAAAATGCAGCTCCCTCTGAAATGATAATGTTCATCCATTAATACCAACCGACCTACAGTCCAGACCATACGTTTTCTGGACAGTTAGCCATAGCATAACTGTGTGGGAGCCATTGTACCATAAATGGCCTAAAGTTACAGTATATACAGTAACAGGTCCAGAATAAGGACTGAGAGCTGAAAGATCAATGGCTCCAAAGAAATCAGTCACAGAAGTTTGTGTATAACAAAAGGCTAATTTATGCTTAACGATAGCTATCAGCCAATCATGTGGCAGCAGTGCAAGGGATCCTATCAAACAATACAATTGTCATTGCCCACATATTTCGATGTGTCCTTTTATGTTGGCAGAGTTGTTAAGCCATACATCCATTAGAAGGCAGAATCGAGTTTCTGTCAACAAAGAAAGTAACATCATGCTTATCATTTCTTACCATCTCTTACAGTCTCCTCAAAAAAACAGTTTTTCTAAAAGTTGTTTTTCTGCTCCTTGTGTTTTTGTCTCCGTTGAACTTTAGCCCATCCTATTGCTGACCTCATTCCCAGGGACTTGAATGCATCTTCATTATAACAGATGGACTGCCGCTCAGTCAAACTGAGATTGCGTTGATTTATTGTTTCGTCAGTCCATTGAACTGCCCTCAAGAACTCTAAACCCTTTATTTGTTTAGGCTTACCAGTGGGTTGCACTTTAAGGTAAATCTCTACATTTATAAGTAACGAAAAAATAAAAAATAAAAAGCAAATACCTTGGATGGGACAACCTTCACTGCAATAACCGTGATTCTGTCTGCGACCTTTCAAGAGAAGATGTCACATAGAGCTTCACAATTGAAGACAGATTGAGCAGAAAAACAGAACCAAGAGTCCACAAGAAGAGTTCCAATTTGCCAGCGGCAACTGCTGGCCGCTTCATGTTGAGTTTCTCTGAGTTTATGATTTAATCAACATGTTGAAGACTGAGTGGTTACATGTTGGCTAATCACTCTCCCCTTTATCAGCAGTGGCGTACTGGGAACAACGGACTGTTCCAAAGACAACGGAGAACAGCCCATCACAGCGAGAACAGTATGTGCGTGTGAGTGTGTGTAAAACAGTCTATATAAATATCACAAGCTTACCTGTCCCTTGAGAGTCTGGGGCTTTATTGACGAGCAACCGGTCGCAAAGAGTCACTTACTATCACACACGGTCACTCATTAAACCCAAAGAAGTGATGGAAGGAGTACAATTGTTGTTGCTTTCCACCACTAGAGATAGCTCTTTGTGAGTAAAGAAATTAAGTTTGATTGTTATGTAAACATCTGTAAATGCGATAGATAGAAATAGTAAAATCCTACATATAGCCCATTTAAATCTCATAAATATAGGATGAAAGAAAAAAGAACTCCATCATGACTCCCTGACTCTTCTTACCAGAAAGGTCTGTAGCAGGATGCAGAGGAGGCCTGACACTCTTGTGAGCACTATCACATTATAGCTGTTTTCCAACATGACCTGCGGGTAAATCCGGAGAATTGTTACAAAGAGTTTGTCTTTCAAACATGCACAACACAGGGGGAGGTTTTCTGGACAGACACTGAACAGCAACAAATCCTCCGGTTGAGCAGACGATTGCAGCAGGCAGAGGACAGGAAGTGAAGTATATGCTGCAGAGATCATGTGATTTTCTTGACAACACACAAACACCTTCATCAGCTCATGTTGCAACACACTCTCTTGACATCTTAGTTGATGTCTTCTACGTGTTTGACGTCACTTTAACACCAAGGAATATACTGTATGTTTTCTTTTTTCTTTTTGCGTCTGTCTCCCATAGGAACCCCATCACGGCCCGCCTGCGGTAAATCCAGCAGGGAACTCCTACTGTGTTCACAAATCAAGTTGTCCTGGATTTCATACTAGGAGGCCAGGTGTATAAAGTCAGCAAAGACTGCCTAGTGGACAGTTGGTCTTTTGTGGTCACACTCCTCTGGATAAAATACGGAAGAACTATAGAGTTCATTGATCATCTAAAAGCAGCTTATGTCTTTCCACTGCTGCCTCCCGCCCTCTCAAGTCACCTGAATTTGTGTATAATACTGTGTTTAGGAATAATCTGCAGGTGAAAGTCAGACTATGAATATTTAGTTGTGATATAAATTATATTAATAATATCCCAGCATGGCCTTCAGATACTCGCTCATGATCTGTTAATGGAAATGAGAGTGTGAAGGCAGAGCGATGATGGAAGAAATCAGGTCTCTATCAAAGCCCAGTGGTTGAATTAAGGAGTTATTTCTCCAAAACAATAACATATTTAAAGATAAGAGCATTGTATTTTTCAGAATGTACTTCTCTCCACTGGGTATCTGTGGAAAGAAATCGGTATTCCTTGTAGTACTGGATTAGGTAGATGGGGATTGGGAGAAAATTTCTACTATTTGTTGCATACTACAGATTTATTAGTAATGACATTTCAAGCGTATTACTTATGGGCTGGGGCAATTTTCTTTGAGCGGAAAATCCTTCCTTACATCTACCCAGGTAAATAAAGATAGAATTTATGTCTCAAATTCCAAACAAAACAGTGTTTTCACGAATGTTTTTTTTATTTCATTTTATTTTGCAGTCCCTACTTCACATCTTTGCATATATGCTTAAAATATTGTTGGTGTGTGCAGAATGAAGAGTGATGATGGCTGGCTGAGGAGTTCTGGCAGCTGCCTCTGACAGTCCTGGCAGGCTGAAGACTAATTGTGATCGGTCCTTCAGAGGAGGGCATCAGGTGAGGACAAGAGGCTGTAATAGACAGGATGAGAAGAGTAGTGAGTCTAGCAGGTGAGGCCTCAGCCTCGGTCATGCAGTGTAGTGCAGTGGAGACTGAGAGGTGGCAGTGGCCGTCACACAGTCAGAGGAAGGAGAGTGTGTGCCAGCAGGAGGCATGTTCTGCTTTTCACATCAGAGTTGTCTAAAGTCCTATCTCCATGTTAATTTGTGAAGACCTTCTAATGCTTGCACTCACAAGATAGACTGTTCTTTACTGTCTTTGATGTTAGAGTTTCTACTCAGCTGTCAAGGAATTACAATGAGCACATTGTCATTTAACCTAGTGGAGCATCAGGAAACATAAGAGGGATGAGAGGTGCATCACTGCTTAGGGGAATGAAAGGCATGCATAAGGAATCATAAGAGTGTTAATATCGTGCCACATGCAGGTGTAAAACGATCACAAATTTCAGATTCTAAGCAGATAAAAGCGTAAAGTGTGTGTATTTATAAAGCCCTTTTCTAGAATTGTTGACCACTCAAAGTGGTTAACAGACAAAAGTCACACATCATATATATATGTATAAAAACTGAGCCAATAGCTCAGTACCTAGGTAAGAACAATTATGCTGTGGTTGTCAAACTAAGAGGAGGTATTTGTTACACAGACCTAGTAAATGCATTTTGTGATCCAGTAGTTACGAACGAAGAAGTTTCAATCAAAATGAAACTGTCATGGATCGTTCAATGCGAGAGTCTGCTCAGATTGCTTATTGGGAAGGGTCTGTATTTAAACAGTATCTTGCTAATCACCCATCCACCCAGTCCATCTTCATGCAGCCCTAACAGTTAAATATTTCCCCCTCGGCATGCCTCTTTACAAGAGCAGCAAGACTTTTATTATTTTACATTCCATGGTGAATATAATTAATTAGCTGTGCACACGGTGGCTGTGTGCATCTGAAGTCGTAGCAAGATTTTAATACACAAGTTAGAAAAATAATAAGAATTTAATAAAGTTGTGAAAGGTTTTGGTACGGACCTGCCTCCAACTGATGGGTTGATGAAATACTTGTTGGGCTGTGGCTTTCACCATGATTGTTGCACAGTCCTCATAGCCACACATTATTTTTCTTTTGAAGACGGCTTTATAGTCACTTTAGTCAGATTCAGTTTTCTGATTGTGTCTATTCTAGACTTAGAAAGTCAAACGACTGATAATGAGTTGTTTAAATTACATTTTTGCACATTTTGCAGTCTAAATACATGAAATGAGAGGGGAAATCGATGTTAAGCTATGGTTGTTGACATGGAATTACAGATCAGAACATTCTTTTCCTCACAACTTGCCCAGCCCCCTTCTGCTCCCATTGTCCTCTGTATGAAACTAATCACACACTATTCCTAAACTGTTTAAAACTTGCTTTCTTCTGGACCTAATCCATATTTTATATGCTCTGTTGTGAAACTGCAAAGTTGTACCACATCAGCCACAGAAGAATATTTCATATATAAAACAATAGTACATAATTTATTGTCTATAGCCCCACGGATCACCATCCATTCGTTGGCTATCTGCATCTTACACATTACTGAGCTACTGAAAAGTTCACATGAGGATATGAAAAAATAATCAAAGATGATTAAAATATAATTAAAGGTTAACAGTTTTAATCCTCCCTGTGTCAATTGATCATTTATCTTTACTTGTTGCCAAATATTTGAATCAAAAGATGTTCAAAATTGTTGAAAAAGGACACACCATTACCATGAACTAAACTGCAGGTTTAAATCTTTTTAGTATAAGTCAACAAAATATACAACAGAGTTCTATTTGTTTTATGACATTTTAATGAAGAATTGTTTCATGAAATATCTTGAAAATAAGTACATCATATCATACACACTTTGTTAGCTTCAGCTATATGACATGTTTTACCATGACGATGACTCAACTGCATTATAAAAATACAAACTGTGCTTTAATTTATCTTAAGTGAATATAGTAGGAAAATGGAAAACACAAAGTTTTGCAGTGCAACTTACAACTTACTGTCAGCACTGCCAAATTTTGCATTTACCTAAAAAGGTAGTCCACTGTTGCTGCCAGAACTAAATCAAACCCTAAAACACGGACAAATCATGAGTGCCATAGCGTTAAAGAGGTACCATGATACTAAAGAGAGGCAAACTTAGGAACTAACAATGGGGACTAAAACCCTTGTTTTTGGTATAGTGCTAATGAAGTGCAGCGGAACATCGGGAGGCTACTTTTTCATCCAGGTGAGGAAACGGAATGTTCACAATTCACATCATTACATGTTGGAATTTTTATACATTTCAAAATGTTAAGGATCCAATTATCAACTAGGGCTACGTTGTAGCATATATAAACGCTTCACTTCCTGTAGCCGGAAAGTTGCACTGTGATTATTTCTTTGAAGATGTCATCAGGTTGCGACTCTTACATGTCTAGTTTGGACTCGATTGGACCATGTATGTCCGAGATACAGAACCTCGTGTTTTGATGGCGTTTAATCAATCTTTGATGCCACGGCACGGTCACACCTTGTAACGAAAAATGTATCTTTGGGTTAGTTTGTATCTCCGTCTTGTTGTGATGACACTTATCTCAATTTGAAGTTGATCTGATGAAAGTAAATCTTTCAATTTCAGTAGGGCCTCTCACCGTCAAACAAGCCAAGGATCCAGAAAGAAACCACACAAACTGAATATTCATAATCCCACCACAAGGTCTTACAACAGCAATGAAGAACAGTGTGTTTGTTTTTCCTGTTATACAGGAATGAATAATCATAACTTCAAAAGGAGACCTATATTGTCTCGAATAAAGGACTATTTTAAATCACAACTCAGAAGGTGACCTTTGCTCATCCTGTTTTTAAAGGATCATGTTATTTGAGATCTACTCCTCAGGTTGAAACCAGCTCTCACAGTAAACTTGTGCCTCTCACGTTCCCTGAATGAGAACACGACAGATCAATCATCATAATGAAAGCACAGAGCAGAGCAGCTGGATGATCATCCAGAGTGGTGTCCTCGTGTATGAATATGATTCCAGTCCGAATAAAACTGACACTAAAACAAAGTGACTGATCATTATCACTGAACATTTGGCTGTTAGACAGACAGAACTTTTCCTCACAGCGTGAACGTGTGTGTATTAACTGTCTGTCACAGCGCTTCTCATCGACCAGTGACTGATATGACTGAACAGAAGAAGAAACACTCAAGCTACATTTCGAGTGACTTATCGGCCACTTAATTCTCTTTAATAACTTATTTTGCATGCTTTGGTGCTGATCATTACTAAACTGGAACAACAGGTAATATTTGGAAAAAAGGTAGACAAAATCCCAATGCACGGTAGTGGGCTGACACCGTATCATTATTCCATTTCAGAAAGGGTTCACATTGTTCTGGGTGTAGGCTGAGTAATACTAGTGTCACAGGTGAAATCTTAAAACCCCACACAGAAATAACGATAATTTATTCACAGTCAGACAGATGAAGAGTTTTAAAGAAATGAACATAAACAATGTGAAACACACAGTGACAGCTGTCAGTGTTTCCTAGGCAGGTGAGACTTCCCCATAATCAGCCAATTCATTGTGTATGTGATGACAAAACAAGGAAATGTTTGTGAAATATTAATTAAAATAAAATATGACATTACCACAAGCCAGTCTTGTGCAAGAGCATAAAGCATGTGTTGATTCATTGTTTTATAAATTCAGGCCTGGTGAACAAACAACTTATTTTGTGGTCTACATTTATTGAAGAGGTATGTTTATTTTTTATTTATATCTGTCAGTATATTTTCCGGAACTTTTCACAAATGTGGGGTTATATAAAATAATGATCTTTAACGATCTATGCACAAAATAAAAAATTTAAAACATCTTAAACTTATTGAAATCATTTCCCAGATTGTATTTAATAAAGAACAATTAATTATTCCCAATTCAATTAATTGCTCTTTTTTTTTTTTTTTTTATCAATATGTATTTTAGAGAAAAATTAATTAAAACATTGTTGAGAACCCCCGGAATTTGTTTTTAACCCCAACCTATCGATGTCCATCTGTTAGTTGTTGTTGTTGGTTTTATTTCCTTTAGCCAAATGGCCACATCTACACACATTGCTTAAGAAAGAAATAATCCTTGGAGACTTGTGCTACGGGCACTTCATGACAGATATTCTGCTGCCATGTTGCTCCTGTTTGCATCACTACCTTGCTTTCCCTGAGCTGTCCCTGAAAAACTGAAACAGTTAGGAGAAAAATATATTTGTTGTTTCTGATGGATATTGCCTCATATCAAAGGCCAGTGTGGATGTCTGGGCAGCTGCATGTGCTGGTGAGGCGAGTGGGTGGAGGCAAAGACAGGGTTTGGGCAGACATTAAAGACTGGGACCAAGTTATTTGTCTGGAATATTTTAGAAAAGTTTTATTAGACACCCTCTCACTCTCTCACAATACAATGATCTAGAATGACATTTTAGTACATTTTTCACTTCATTTTTTTAATTTAAGCAAATTAAAAGATGCAGTTCAGAGAAGAAAAAAAGAGTCAGAGCTCAATAAAAAGAAACGGCTGCTCTCAAATGTTAGATAATCTATATTTTTCTGTCTCTGAATGTGGGACGGCATTTATTTTTCTAAAATGGTCCTCGTTTTTTTTTTTTAAGCATCTTGTGCTATGCTACCCTGGCTCTCTGGATACACAGAAACACAGAAGACTGACAGCTAATGCATACGAATTTCAAATGTGGCAAATTCAAAAACAAGGCGATGTCCTTGAATCAAAAATATCCTCTTCAAAACTCATGCATAACAATAAGGTTATTATGTTGCATGTCTTACCCATCAAGGTATTGTGAATACCACATAATCTGTTTAATCCCCACAGTAGGCCAGAACCTTGTCAATTTCAACACCATTGTAAGAAATGCTTTTTGAATAAGCAAAATGTTTGGGTGCCAGAAACATGTGGGCTTCAAAACCTTTATTCTAGGCCCTTGTTGGGCCGTATTCAAACATCAATATGTGTTATGTGCGGAGAACAGGGATGCTTTATAGGGTTACTGGAATAGCTTTTCACATTCCAAATGAAATGATCATTTTTTGCTTACAGTTTGTGCCCCTGTGTTAGTTGTTCATTCTCATTTGAGGAATATAGATACAAAATTAAGTCATAGTATTTTACTAGTTAATATCTGTCTTTCTTTCCTGTATAACAATTTATCTGTCTGATGTTTCATTTTGCACTCTGACCTCCTATGCCCAAACCTGGCTCCAATCATGTCAGCATCTATTGTATATAATACCTATGTAACCTGATATCTGCAAGAGACCAGCATTATGTTGTAGCCAAGGGGAAATAATCGGTCTCATTTTTGGACAATAAACACACTTCTTAAGTGTGATTCCTGTGCAGGTCAGTGTTCCTTAAAGGTCAAGTAGCCTATATATGCAAAGTCGGGAAGCAGCACACATGAAGTTTATAATATGGTGCTCTAGGCAGCTCAAGCCTCTTCCTCCTCCATACAAAATGCAGTTCAACTGCAAAACTCTGAAAAACTATATTTTTATTGCTACTTGCTGCTTTCCATGCTGGATATTCTTAATAGCAGAAAGCTGAATTTGGCAATTGACCATGCTACACGGTCTCACCACTTCACCCAGGGATGAACCACTGTTAAACCACTTGTTTTTACGTTAAGTAAAGTTATCTTGTCCATGTCTTGTCACACTGTTGGTTTAATAGTCAGCAGATTCACAGATGGAAATTTACTACAATAACATTTCTCCAAGCTGTTACTGTTTAATATGTATAATCCCAATGAAATAAAGAATGTAGTATACGTGTGTATTAATATATTCATTTGTTTATAGGATATTTTTGTAGGTAACGTGAATGTCATTGTTGATGACTCGCGTCAATACATTTTTCTGTCCCTCTTTCAGAAAAAGTAACAACTGCTTACCTGTTAGAAATCATCATGCTATCTCCTCCCACCCCAGTCCAACAAAGTGAGAATTAGTCTGTTGATTGCTATATAAAACAGTAAAGTGCCCCTTTTTTTTAAATAAGCTGGGGGAATAATGTATTTTTATAGATGTAGAGCTCAACTAATGATAATGCTTTTTTTCCCCTTTAAGCCCAACGTATAATACTTTGTCACTGTAACAAAGAAGGACATGGAGCACACTTCTCCACCCTCAGCATCCAGATATATGTAGAATCATCTTCTCTGGCATCACACAAATATGCATGTGGGGGGCTGGTGACAAACCAATGAAGACTAACAAGGGTTTCAGGTTTTATTAATATAAGTAATCGGTATTACGGCCATTTGTTCATTGTTTAAATGGCAGTTAAATCAGCAGAGAGTCCGATTTAATGGTTTAACAAACATTTATTGACATGTGCACTGAGTAAGTGAGGTGAATATTGTCTTTTTGAGTTTTAGAACCCTATTTGACGTCATCAGGATAAGAAGGGGGTTGTGCAGAACTTCTGATCGGAATCCCCCAAAAAGAGAGAAGAAAAAAAATGGAGGAGGGGGATGACTCTGAAGGAGAAGTGATTCTCATTCTCTCTCATCTCATCGTCATCCGCTTATCCGGGGTCGGGTCGCGGGGGGAGCAGCTCAAGCAGGGGGCCCCAGACTTCCCTTTCCCGGGCCACATTGACCAGCTCTGACGGGGGGATCCCGAGGCGTTCCCAGGCCAGTGTTGAAATATAATCTCTCCACCTAGTCCTGGGTCTTCCCCGAGGTCTCCTCCCCACTGGACGTGCCTGAAAAACCTCCCAAGGGAGGCGCCCAGTGGGCATCCTTACCAGATGCCCGAACCACCTCAGCTGACTCCTTTCTAAGTAAAGGAGCAGCGGCTCTAATCCGAGTTCCTCACGGATGACTGAGCTTCTCACCCTATCCCTAAGGGAGACGCCAGCCACCCTTCTGAGAAAACTCATCTCGGCCGCTTGTACCCGCGATCTCGTCCTTTCGGTCATCACCCAGCCCTCATGACCATAGGTGAGGATAGGAACGAA
Organism: Platichthys flesus; assembly: GCF_949316205.1. Classification (NCBI taxonomy): domain Eukaryota; kingdom Metazoa; phylum Chordata; class Actinopteri; order Pleuronectiformes; family Pleuronectidae; genus Platichthys; species Platichthys flesus. Next base: position 2,754,977 of record NC_084958.1, on the reverse strand, counting down.
GATCGACCGGTAGATCGAGAGCTTTGCCTTGCGGCTCAGGTCTCTTTTCGTTACAACGGTGCGGTAAAGCGAACGCAGTACCGCCCCCGCTGCTCCGATTCTCCGGCTAATCTCACGCTCCATAGTACCCTCACTCGCGAACAAGACCCCGAGGTAGTTGAACTCCTTCACTTGGGCTAAGGACTCATTTTCTACCCGGAGTAAGCAATCCATCGGTTTCCTGCTAAGAGTCATGGCCTCAGATTTAGCGGTGCTGATCCTCATCCCAGCCGCTTCACACTCGGCCGCCAGCCGATCCAGTGAGTGCTGAAGGTCACAAGCCGATGATCCAATGAGGACCACATCATCCGCAAAAAGCAGTGACGAGATCCTCAGACCACCGAACTGCAACCCCTCCCCACCACGACTACGCCTCGATATCCTGTCCATGTATATCACAAACAGGACTGACTGACTGGCTGCCGAGGACCCGAACACAGCTCTCGCTTTGGGAGTACAGAGATTGGATGGCCCTGAGGAGAGACCCCCCTTATCCCATACTCCCGCAGCACCTCCCACAGTTTCTCCCGGGGGACCCGGTCATACGCCTTCTCCAGATCCACAAAACACAAATGGACCGGATGGGCATACTCCCAGGCCCCCTCCAGGATCCTTGCGAGAGTGAAGAGCTGGTCCGTAGTTCCACGTCCGGGGCGAAAACCGCATTGTTCCTCTTCAATCTGAGGTTCGACGATCGGCCGAACCCTCCTTTCCAGCACCTTGGAGTAGACTTTACCAGGGAGGCTGAGAAGTGTGATACCCCGGTAATTGGTACACACTCTCTGGTCCCCCTTTTTGAACAGGGGAACCACCACCCCGGTTTGCCACTCCTTTGGCACTGTACCCGACTCCCACGCGATGTTGAATAGGCGTGTCAACCATGACAGCCCCTCAACACCCAGAGCCTTTAGCATTTCTGGTTGGATCTCAACAATCCCTGGGACTTTGCCACTGCGGAGATGTTTGACTACCTCAGTGACCTCCACCAGGGAAATTGACGACGAAACACCATCAACCTCGAGCTCTGCCTCCAACATAGAGGGCGTGTTATTCGGATTCAGGAGTTCCTCAAAGTGTTCCTTCCAACGTCCGACGACCTCCTCAGTTGAGGTCAACAGAGTCCCATCCTTACTGTACACAGCTTGGATGGTTCCCCGTTTCCCCCTCCTGAGGTGCCGGATGGTCTTCCAGAAACACTTTGGTGCCGACCGAAAGTCCTTCTCCATGGCCTCTCCGAACTTCTCCCACACCCGCTGCTTAGCCTCCGACACGGCAGCAGCTGCAGCCCTTCGGGCCTGTCGGTACCCTGCAACCGAGTCCGAGGGCCTCCTTCTTCAATCGGACGGCTTCCCTGACCACCGGTGTCCACCACGGTGTCCGAGGGTTACCGCCCCTTGAGGAGCCTAAGACCCTGAGGCCACAGCTAGCCACCGCAGCTTCAGCAATGGAGGCTTTGAACACCGCCCACTCTGGCTCAATGCCCCCAACCTCCACAGGAATGCCATCTTATGTTCACACATGGTGTTTGTTATGGATAATCCATGACTAGCACAGAATTCCAATAACCAACGACCGCTCGGGTTTAGATCAGGGAGGCCGTTCCTCCCCACCACGCATCTCCAGGTGTCTCCATCGTTGCCCATGTGGGCGTTGAAGTCACCCAGCAGAACTACGGAGTCCCCTACTGGAGCCCCATACAGGACTCCATTCAGGGTCTCCAAGAAGGCCGAGTACTCTGAGCTGCTGTTTGGTGCATACGCACAAACAACAGTCAGAGTTTTCCCCCCTACAACCCTTAGGCGCAGGGAGGCGACCCTCTCGTCAACCGGGGTAAACTCCAACACCGCGGCGCTCAGCCGGGGATTTATGAGTATCCCCACACCCGCCTGGCGCCTCACGCCCTCGGCAACTCCGGAGAAGAATAGAGTCCAACCCTTATCCAGGAGTACGTACCAGAGCTGAGACTGTGCGTGGAGGTAAGCACCACCAGATCTAACTGATAGTGCTCCACCTCCCTCACAAGCTCCGGTTCCTTTCCCCACAGCGAGGTGACGTTCCACGTCCCCAGAGCCAGCTTCTGCAGCCCGGGTCTGGTCCGTCGAGACCCCTGACCTTCGCTGCCACCCATGTGGCTGCGCACCCGACACCAACGGGTCTTCCCACAGGTGGTGGGCCCATGGGATGAAGAGAGGGGGGATGCCACGTAGTTTGTTCGGGCTATGCCCGACCGGGCTCCGTGGCAAACCCGGCCACCAGGCGCTCCCCATCGAGCCCTCCGTCTGGGCCTAGCTCCAGACGGGGGCCCCGGGCTTCCTCCGGGCCGGGTCACATCTCCTCTTTTTCCGTTATTCATTGAGGTTTTTTTGAACCATTCTTAGTCTGGCCCCTCACCTGAGACCACTCTGCCATGAGAGACCCTACCAGGAGCACAAGGCTCCAGACAACACAGCCCTCAGGTTCATAGGGACACGCAAACCCCTCCACCACGATAAGGTGACGGTTCCAGGAGAGGTGATTCTTACATTGCAAATGTAGTATTCTAGCAAAGAGATGAGGAAATAAATAATTTATACCTTAGTAGGACCAACCAATGATTAAACATTTATCAGATAAACATTTTGGGTTGATATAGCTCTTGTAAGAATGCAGCGTAAGCCATTGTGATAAAGAAGACATGCAAATAAAGGTCTGGGAGAATGCCAGCAGGTACCGAAAATAAAAATTACACTCAGTGATAATGATAATGATAAACAGACATTAAGGTTATTTGACCGAACGTAAATTAGGATGCAAGTTGAATGCACTATGTATAATGTTGAACTTAATAAAAGTTCAGAAAGGGACTAAACCCTGGCTGATTCCAGTATTTAACCAGAGGCTCTTGTTTCAGTAGAGAGCTAGAACATGGAAAGGGAGGAACTTGGATCGATATGGGGCAGGCTTCTGGACAGATGCCTTATAATGTTTGGAAATTGAAGCAGTAGAATGAGTTGTAATGCCCGGGCCTGTGACGCGCTGTAATATTGAAGTAGTGAGTGATGCCAACCACGTTATTCTTCTCATGAACGGCATGATTTCCTCACATGAGGAGTGCTCTCTATTAATGATATTGACTACAGCGTTGATGTTGCAAAGAACAGAGAGTGTTTGTGTTTCCGGTGCTGGCCACAGACGCATGCAACTTGGGAAGGAAGGGGCCAGCAGCTTGAAAGCCACTGTCCTTGAAAACCCCCCAAAAACCTTAGATGGAGCAGCATCTGTAAATAACTGCAAAGAATCAGAGAAACGAACCAAACTCTTCGTGGAAGAGAGTGACGTCATTCCAGTGATCATGCTGATGGGACCAGAAATGGAGGTTGGATTGGCACCTTTCATCGAGCAATAATATATGTAAATCGGGCATGAGATGCCGTTTTCAATAGACGGGAAATGAAGGAACTTCATGTGAGATGATGGGCATTGTGAACTTAAGGTGCTGAGGAGGGAGATCAGTTGCTGCTTTGAGATATTTTTTAACTGCACGGGATTGAAAGAGTTTAAGTTTCAGAGAGACGCACCTCAGCTGTCTTGAGGGGAATCTATCAGGGGGAAATCATCCAACAGCTGGAACTCGCAGGAACCCAGCGTTTCTGACAGTTGGCTCCTCTGTTTTGGTATGAGAATTGAAATGTCACTGTGGGACAGGGATGTATGACTGCTGCAGGGATTATAGGAGATGGTTTGAGAGTCTCCAGTGATTAAGTAATTATGTGGATAATTCACACAAATTCAGGTGTGTATTGAATTTCTTCCATATATCAGATTTAGATCACCAATTAATGCAAGAGCATCGAGCGTCGAGTTCTTGTTTTCTTTCGGGTAGACAGAGCAGATTGGGTCGCGGTAAATGCTGAAGCAACGAGGAACTGTCTGATCAACAAGTCTCTGTTTAAATGCGGATCTGCTGATCTGAATACGGCAGTGAAGATTTCCCCCATAGTGATGCTTTATCACACTTTAAGGCTATGGCAGAATGAGGCTGACTAGATTCATGTCTTTGCAATGTAATATTTATGATCTGAGCAATGCGAAAATATCAGCAGACTGAGGTATGTATGGCCCACCCCACATACAGCCAGAGCTGGGTCTGCAGAGTGAACCTGTACAGGTTGGTCTTCAGAATATTGTCTGAAGCTGAAGTAGGTGCAGGAGTACTGGAGAGGGAGGATGTATTACTTATCTTCGGTGGGGGGGCTTTGGAAGAAGCCGCTTTGTGGGTCCTTTGAGGCTGCAACAGAAAAAAACGCGTTAGAAACGCACTAAATCAGCTGATTAATAGGCATAAAGAGAGTGAGAGAATTGAGATTGATTGAATGGGGGAAGGTTTTCCTGACTGAACTTATGCTGAGCTTTATGTTTGTATCAAACCCTTTGACAAAGTCCAACATCAGCAAAATTGAAATGTGCCAGTTTCTTAGCTGTTGAAGTTGAGTTTTTTAATGTCTTTTTGAATCTAAACATAGCCCACAGCGTTATACCATGTGAATTGGGTTATTTAAAAAAAATGATGTATTCTTTACTTTTTACTCTTCTGTTTACTTTCACAGCTTTGTACTTGTTTTGTTTCTTCCGTCTCCTTTTCCCTTCCACATCTTCTTACCACCCCAGTCTTATTATTGTTGACACTTCACCTAGTGTTGGGCATAGCTATTGAAATGTGCAAATAGTTTGACATATTCGATATATTTGTTCATATTTTCTTATATACTTCATAGTTCTCAGCTGTTATGATTATCAGTGTTTTGTTCCAGGAGCATTACTTGTTTAGAGAGGCTGTTACCGGGTCAAGGTCACATTTTGAATGTGCCTCTCTCTCTAACAGTGACCTAATTGATCAAAGAAACTGTGAGCCAGTTTAATACTGTATGTATAAATCCGACAAAACCTCTCCTAATTATTCTCTTGTTGTTCATAGTATGCATGGAGGGGGCTGGGAGAGCACCTCCACCTGTACCAGAGGATCAATCAGCGCAAGTAAGAGCGGTTAGCTGATGGATCCTCAGGTTTAAAAGGCAGCAGCGGAGTTGCCAGAGGGAGAGACATTAGCGAAGCTCGCAGAGACTCAGAAAGAGCTTTAAAGAAGCTGGACAACAGCAGAAACTGCAAGCAGTTTAAGTTTATTTATGATTTATGTGTCCTTCAGTAGCTAAATAAACAAAGTCAACAGTCAAATCATTAAAGCCGCTGCAAGGAATTGTGGGGTTGGCAATTTCTCCCTCTATTTTGGAAACAATGTGAGAAAGAAGTCTCAGTAAGAATTCATTGAATTTCCTTTTTTGTCAGTAAATATTGAGAATGGGCCCCACACACCCAAAAACAAAACAAGGGTTAAGGTAGGTGAAAGACGTCACTATTGAATCACCTTTAATAAAACACTGTGGCCAAAAGGAAGTTGAAAGTTCAAAGTTTGCTTGTAGAATAGGGTGATGATAAAAACTGACAGTCCCGCAAGGCAGATAGGCAGCAGGCAACAGGATCCAAAAATTTAACAGAAGGTAAAACAAACTCACAAAGGGTTGCATTTGGGGCGGCTGTGGCTGAGGGGTAGAGTGGTTGTCCTCCAACCTGAAGGTTTATTTATAAAAACACAAAAATGGTGGGAAAGCCAGTCTGCTCAATGAACAAAGACAAACAGGAGGTCGTATAAATATAAGGGTTGTAGAACTAACTGAAATGCATGAGAAAAAAGTAACAAAATAAAACTGAAAATGAAATTATTGTCCCTATTTCGCCATACTTGATAAGTTCTGTTTATTCTAAATATCAAGTTTTTAATTTTCAAAGTTGACCTTTTTGAAATTAATTCAAACGAATCATTTAATGGATTGTCCGAATGGATAAACAAATATATCATCCAGCAGGTGAGAGTTTCCAGGTCCAGTTTGGTTAAAGTCTGAGGCAGGCGTCCACACATTTGATTGAGGCAACTTGGTGTGGCAGGCTAAGTGTGAAAGGTATTGCAAGGCAGGTGAGGGAATCTACAGACAGTGGATAAAATGATGGGTTGCTATTCAGGCAGACAGCCACAAATTCAGATTTGCACATTGCAAAGGGAAGCAAGCCTGTTGCAGTAGGAAGTAAAATGCCGGATGTAGCCACAGTCTCTTCTATCATTTCTGTCATTTGTGGCCGTATTCTGTTGACAAAGTGTGGAGTTTGTCAAGTTGAGGGGAGAGCAGTATTTTTTTTATTATCTTAAGGATCTATTCATATTGATAATTATATATTTGTAAAAATATATTTGGCTCTATTCTTTTTACAGTTTGAATCCAGCATTCATGGTTACATGACATTTAAAGAAATTGTGGTTCCCGCTCATTTGTTGGCACCTGAGGGTTTCTTGTGTCTGTATTAGCACCTTATTTCTGGAAAACACTATTTTATTTTTAACATCAACCTATTTTTACCTTAACATCCTACAAATGACTGACCAATAGATAGATGGATACTTTATTAATCCTGTGGGAAATTTAGATCATCCAGTAGCTTGTACACTTAAACACTTAAACACATGACTGACATACATACATAAATCACATACGTAGAACATATTTACAGATACAGGAATGGAATGCAATGATGTGATTGTGTCAGTGTCCAGTAGGAAAGTGTTCTTGTGCTGCTGGAGTGGATAGTATAATAAAATATATATATATATATATATATATATATATATATATATATATACAAACAACAGGACAAAGGACATGAAAGAATATGAAAAATCTATAAAAATTGAAGTTCAACAGTTTATATTATCAGTATGACTATTGATAATATGGGTTAGTGTTTTCCAACTCTAAAAAGGTGCAACATACTTGGTGAATTAAAGCCCTTCTGGAGGCTGTCAACATTTCATTCAGTTTTTTATTTTGTGTGTTGTATTTGCGATGTACGTTGTACCTAAAGCTTGGTTTAGGATTTATTTCCCTCAAGGACGATGTGATGTCTGCTGCTTTAGTCCTCATTTCCTATATGTATGCAGCAGTTCCCCTCCTAGTATGCACTTTTCTTCTTAGTACCAATGTAGATTGCAGAGGCATTTCTTATTGTGCGCACACTAGTGATGGGAAGTTTGGATCTTTTTACCGTATCGGTTCTTTGAATCTCGTTCAGTAACATGAACGAATCTCTTTTTGAGTCATTCGTTCGTTTCAACGGGGGGGGCGACGTCCCGGGGGGGAGACTCGTACCCGGCAGATGAACGAATCGTTCAACTCCAGACTGTGTTTTCGGATCAATGATTCGGTCATTTGCCCACAGAGTCTTCGGGCGACGTGTCGGCCACACAGAGCGAGCTCATCTCACCGGTGACCGCGGTGCGGGCGGCGGACGGGAACATCGCTCCCCGGGAAAGCAAGCCGAGCTCCGGGGCGGCGGGGCTTTAGAGACCCCCGGTCACCTACATGCACATCTGCGAGACGGAGGTGTTCAGCATGGGGGGGATCCTGCTGGGGACCGGAGCCTCCATACCGCTGCACGTCCACCCGGACATGAACGGGAATCTACGGAGCTGCTGATCCCCACGCTGCCAGCACATCCAGCTGGCCCGCCGCATCCGCGGACACAGAGCTTAAACTGCTGCTTATCCACTGGATATAACAACGCCGCATTCCTACACTTATAAATGCAATTCAATGTGGAAGTAATCCAAGTATTCAGAATACGTTACTCAGATTAGTTAATGTAACAAAATAAGTTACAGATTAAATTTTTGGGCATGTATTCTGCATTCTGTAACAGAATACGTTTTGAAAGTATCCTTCCCAACACTGGAAATGTTAGACTTGAGAGTAGTAAGACACCTATATTTAAAAAAAAAAAATTCTCAAGATGGTAAATTTGCATACAGGTTTTAAAAAGTGCATGCCTTGTGTTTATACTTACAATGACTTTGATTAAATTACTTAAATGCACACCGATTTGTTATACTTGTTTCTGTAATGAGCAGTTAAATTAAAAATGTGGGAAAAAATATTGTACAGTATCTAATATTGTGTTGGTCATATTTAAATCATTCATTACGTTTTTTTGGGGGGGGAAATAGAGGATAAAATAAGAGAATCGCATATTAAATCTTAATCGCAATATTTGGGGGGTGGGGGGGGAATCGCAATTAGATTATTTCCCCAAATCGTTCAGCCCTATTCACAAGTCATAATGACTGGTTTTGTTATTTTCACTTTACATTTACACTTACAGTTTAGTGCAGTGTAATGATTTCCCGTAATAATTAAATGCCAGTGTGACAATAAATGACCATACAAACTGTCATGTTTTACTGTATATAATAGAGGAGGTTTTCTTGAAAAAAATATGATCTGCCACACAAAAGCTGTCAGTCATGGCTGCTTTTTAACACGTGAAAGGGAATGAGGTAACTGTTTCCTCTTCTGAGCCTATGGAGGTCACGTGGAAAAGGATCCAAAGACTCGTACCCGGCAGATGAACGAATCGTTCACCTCCCGACTGTGTCTTCAGATCAGTGTTTCGTTCTTCTGCCAACAGAGTCTTCGGATCAGTGATTCGTTCATCTGCCGGATACGAGTCTTTGGGTCCTTTTTCACGTGACCTGCATCAGCCTATGCAACAGTTCCGATGCGCGGCCACGAGAAAATGAACGAATCTCTCTTTGAGAGGACTTGTTACTCCCGAGTCCCTGTAAGGATTCGTTCAAAACGAACGAATCGTTCACGACTCGAGATGAGCTCGCTCTTTGTTGCCGACACGTCGCCCGAAGACTCTTTTGCCCCCCCCCCCCCCCCCCCCCCCCCCCCCCGTTGAAACGAACAAATGACTCAAAAAGAGATTCGTTCATTTTACTGAACGAGATTCAAAGAACCGATACGGTAAAAAGATCCGAACTTCCCATCACTAATGAAAAGTTCGTAAGAAGGCTTGATGTCCTGCACATGAGTCACTGCTATCCGTGTCGGCCCTGGTTGCACATTATTACATTGGTAGCCATGCGGGGTGGCTAAAGTGCAAAAAGACCATTAAATTGTAATAATTTTTTGTCATCCATATGTTGGCTGCTGATGGCCTGGCCTGGATTTGGGACTGGCTGAAGATTAACTACCCATCAGGTAGCACACAACTTATCTATCTTACTTCTTCATGTATGTGTAAAATAAAACATGAATCTGTGAATTACTTTAATAGCTCACTGTTGAATGCAAGATGTCTGTTTATAAATAGCAGTAGCATGGCCACCCTGTACCTTGCACATGTTTAATATTTGAATAGCTATATTTGCTATCTTTGTAGCAGAACAAAATACCAACCACAGGTTCTGAGACATGAAGGCATTCATAAAATGAAACAGCTAGAACAACTTATGTGTTGAGGAGACACATGAAACCGTTAAAACCGCTAACTTGCCCAACAGTTCCATCTTCATAACACTAAAAGGAGCCATGCATTTTTTGTAACACACATCATACATATACTTAATGGTGGGAAGTAGCGAAGTAGAAATACTTCATTACTTTACTTAAGTATATTTTTCACATATCTGTACTTTACTTGAGTATTTATTTTCTGACGATTTTTTACCTTTTACTTGCTACATTTGAACATACATTTCTGTACTTTCTACTTTGTATATTCTCAAAACTAGCTCGTTACTTGAGCAGCGGAGATTGGCGCAACGCGCCTCTATGCACGGAGCAGTTCCGGCGTTTGCCGTTTGGGGGACAGTGCAAGACCCTAAGTGTCGGGAGGTTGGTCGGGCTGCCTTGGTCGACCGGGGTCGAGCAGGCTGTTCTGGTAACGATCCCTCCACAGGTTCACCTTCAGAAACTTTGCTATGAGTTTTACTTCCACTAGATAGTCAAGTTTCATCGTCTTCTCTGCGCTCCGCCAGGGATGTGACCAGCTCTGGCAGGGCCGCTCCGAGGACCTCACTAAACCATCCAATGGGTAGTAGCGATGTGTGTACAAAGGGCAGGGACTTAATCAACACGAGGACAAATGGCACACCCTCATCCCAGTCCCTCCCTGTCTCATGACAGTATTTTTTTAACGTGGATTTTAAAGTTTGGTGCCAGCGTTCAATGGCTCCCTGTGACTCTGGATGATAGGCACTGGACACCGAGTGTGAAATACCTAATGCCTGCAGAGTTTGCTTAAAAACCCTGGAAAGAAAATTGGTTCCCTGATCCGTTTGCACGGTTTTTGGCAATCCGTAAGTAGTGAAAAACTTAACCAGCGCTTTAGTGACTGCTATTGTTATTGTTCGTAAGGGGATTGCTTCAGGAAAATGGGTGGAGACACACATCATGGTGAGCAAAAATTGATTCCCTGACTTGGATTTAGGCAATGGCCCTACACAATCAACAAGGACACGTTCAAAAGGCTCACCAAAAGCAGGTATTGGTTGCAGAAGAGCACGGGGCACAGGCTGATTTGTAAGGATTCGTTCAAAACGAACGAATCGTTCACGACCGACACATCACTAGCGCACACACACACACACACACACACACACATACCCTCTCAGCTTGATACCTGCATGACAGGACAATTAATGATCAGTTCTCCCGTAGAACCATGCTGTTTCCCCTCCGGAGATTTTTTATTATTGATTGAAGTAATTGCAAATGTTTGAATCTCAAAGACGAGTGCTCTGGTGATTGCTACTAATGGCATCAGGTGGTACATGAAACAACTCTTAGGAATGGGTACAGGAATCACTTTTTGTCACCAAACTGCTGGCAACATATGTGTCTCCACCTGTTTGTTGCAGCAGGGAACATTAAAACAACTGTTTACTTCATTCAGATCTAATTATTTTTTGGCATTCATAAAATACTACTGCAGTGCATGTTTTACACATCCCAAACGGACAGAGATTTCTGGAGTTTTTAGAAAGATAAAACCCTCTTAACCATCTTTTTTATCTCCCCTTTCCATATTGTGTATGATAATACAAATTCTTTAGAATAACAGAGCTTCTGCATAATTATATATTTTCATTAGTAAATCCTCCTCAAAACAGTTCTATAATATACTGCTACTTTTTCATTTTTTTCATGCTGGATGCTGCGTGGAGAGCGCAGCCTATCTTGCAGAATGAAGTTACTAAACGTTGCTTTCATCCTGCCATCTTCAGACCCAATTTCACAAGTTTTTTTTAATATTTTGGCTTGAGTTTTACACAGTGAGAGTAAGTGGAGATACACACAGTCAATGAGTGAAATCCATAACAGACAATTCTTTGACCCCCCAGGCATGTGATACCAAACTGGCTTAAACTGCGATCTGGTGAAGAGCAGAAGAAGACCTTCACATATGGATCAGATGTTTGTTTTTAATCAATTGCTATTATTACTGTACTCTTGCTATTGTTTCAGTCAAGTTTCAAGCAGACAGCAGAAACATTATCCATTTAACTGCTCCACCAGATTCAGAAAGCTAATAATACATGTTGTGCAATAGTAGTAGTAGATTTGATGTTGGCTAATTATTAATAATCATGAAATATGATTATTAAAATAAAAATTATTTATTAAAAATAATTAAAAATTATAAATTATCTTTCTCTCATGGGCCCACCACCTGTGGGAAGACCCGTTGGGGTCGGGTGCGCAGCCACATGGGTGGCAGCGAAGGTCAGGGGTCTCGACGGACCAGACCCGGGCAGCAGAAGCTGGCTCTGGGGACGTGGAACGTCACCTCGCTGTGGGGAAAGGAACCAGAGCTTGTGAGGGAGGTGGAGCGCTATCAGTTAGATCTGGTGGGGCTTACCTCCACGCACAGTCTCAGCTCTGGTACCGTACTCCTGGATAAGGGCTGGACTCTATTCTTCTACGGAGTTGCCAAGGTCGTGAGGCGCCGGGCGGGTGTGGGGATACTCATAAATCCCCGGCTGAGCGCCGCAGTGTTGGAGTTTACCCCGGTAGACCAGAGGGTCGCCTCCCTGCGCCTAAGGGTTGTACTCTGACTGTTGTTTGTGCGTATGCACCAAACAGCAGCTCAGAGTACTCGGCCTTCTTGGAGACCCTGAATGGAGTCCTGTATGGGGCTCCAGTAGGGGACTCCGTAGTTCTGCTGGGTGACTTCAACGCCCACGTGGGCAACGATGGAGACACCTGGAGAGGCGTGGTGGGGAGGAACGGCCTCCCTGATCTAAACCCGAGCGGTCGTTGGTTATTGGACTTCTGTGCTAGTCATGGATTATCCATAACAAACACCATGTTCGAACATAAGGGTGCTCATAAATGTACCTGGTACCAGAGTACCCTAGGCCGAAGATCAATGATCGATTTTGTGATTGTGTCATCTGATCTGAGGCCGCATGTTTTGGACACTCGGGTAAAGAGAGGGGCGGAACTGTCAACCGACCACCATCTGGTTGTGAGTTGGATCAGGGAATGGGGGAAATTTCCGGATAGACCTGGTAAGCCCAAACGAGTAGTGCGGGTGAACTGGGAACGTCTGGAGGAGGCCCCCGTCCTAGGTATCTTCAACTCACACCTCCGGCGGAGTTTTTCTGGCATTCCTGTGGAGGTTGGGGGCATTGAGCCGGAGTGGGCGGTGTTCAAAGCCTCCATTGCTGAAGCTGCGGCGGCTAGCTATGGCCTCAGGGTCTTAGGCTCCTCAAGGGGCGGTAACCCTCGGACACCGTGGTGGACACCAGTGGTCAGGGAAGCCGTCCGATTGAAGAAGGAGGCCTTCCAGGATATGATATCCTGGAGGACTCCTGACTCGGTTGCAGGGTACCGACAGGCCCGAAGGGCTGCAGCTGCTGCCGTGCCGGAGGCTAAGCAGCGGGTGTGGGAGAAGTTTGGAGAGGCCATGGAGAAGGAATTTTGGTCGGCACCAAAGTGTTTCTGGAAGACTATCCGGCACCTCAGGAGGGGGAAACGGGGAACCATCCAAGCTGTGTACAGTAAGGATGGGACTCTGTTGACCTCAACTGAGGAGGTCGTCGGACGTTGGAAGGAACACTTTGAGGAACTCCTGAATCCGAATAACACGCCCTCTATGTTGGAGGAAGAGCTCGAGGTTGATGGTGTTTCATCGTCAATTTCCCTGGTGGAGGTCACTGAGGTAGTCAAACATCTCCGCAGTGGCAAAGTCCCAGGGATTGTTGAGATCCAACCAGAAATGCTAAAGGCTCTGGGTGTTGAGGGGCTGTCATGGTTGACACGCCTATTCAACATCGCGTGGGAGTCGGGTACAGTGCCAAAGGAGTGGCAAACCGGGGTGGTGGTTCCCCTGTTCAAAAAGGGGGACCAGAGAGTGTGTGCCAATTACCGGGGTATCACACTTCTCAGCCTCCCTGGTAAAGTCTACTCCAAGGTGCTGGAAAGGAGGGTTCGGCCGATCGTCGAACCTCAGATTGAAGAGGAACAATGCGGTTTTCGCCCCGGACGTGGAACTACGGACCAGCTCTTCAAACTCGCAAGGATCCTGGAGGGGGCCTGGGAGTATGCCCATCCGGTCTACATGTGTTTTGTGGATCTGGAGAAGGCGTATGACCGGGTCCCCCGGGAGAAACTTTGGGAGGTGCTGCGGGAGTATGGGGTAAGGGGGTCTATCCTCAGGGCCATCCAATCCCTGTACTCCCAAAGCGAGAGCTGTGTTCGCGTCCTCGGCAGCCAGTCAGTTTCGTTCTCAGTGGATGCTGGTCTCCGCCAGGGCTGCGCCTTGTCACCAATCCTGTTTGTGATATACATGGACATGATATCGAGGCGTAGTCGTGGTGGGGAGGGGTTGCAGTTCGGTGGTCTGAGGATCTCGTCACTGCTTTTTGCAGATGACGTGGTCCTCATTGGATCATCGGCCTGTGACCTTCAGCACTCACTGGATCGGCTGGCGACCGAGTGTGAAGCGGCTGGGATGAGGATCAGCACCGCTAAATCTGAGGCCATGACTCTTAGCAGGAAACCGATGGATTGCTTACTCCGGGTAGGAAATGAGTCCTTAGCCCAAGTGAAGGGGTTCAAGTACCTTGGGGTCTTGTTCGCGAGTGAGGTTACTATGGAGCGTGAGATTGGCCGGAGAATCGGAGCAGCGGGGGCGGTATTGCGTTCGCTTTACCGCACCGTTGTAACGAAAAGAGACCTGAGCCGCAAGGCAAAGCTCTCGATCTACCGGTCGATCTTCGTTCCTATCCTCACCTATGGTCATGAGGGCTGGGTGATGACCGAAAGGACGAGATCGCGGGTAAAAGCGGCCGAGATGAGTTTTCTCAGAAGGGTGGCTGGCGTCTCCCTTAGGGATAGGGTGAGAAGCTCAGCCATCCGTGAGGAACTCGGATTAGAGCCGCTGCTCCTTTACTTAGAAAGGAGTCAGCTGAGGTGGTTCGGGCATCTGGTAAGGATGCCCACTGGGCGACTTCCTTGGGAGGTGTTTCAGGCACGTCCAGTTGGGAGGAGACCTCGGGGAAGACCCAGGACTAGGTGGAGAGATTATATCTCAACACTGGCCTGGGAACGCCACGGGATCCCCCCGTCAGAGTTGGTCAATGTGGCCCGGGAAAGGGAAGTCTGGGGCCCCCTGCTTGAGCTGCTCCCCCCGCGACCCAACCCCGGATAAGCGGACGAAGATGAGATGAGATGATGAGAAAATTATAAAGCTATTAATTAAGA